>NC_083719.1:25174483-25799483 GCF_028564815.1 Eubalaena glacialis
TATACATAGAGAATCCTAAAGATGCTACCAGAAAACTACTGGAGCTAATCAATGAATTTGGTAAAGTAGAAGGATACAAAATTAATGCACAGAAATCTCTGGCATTCCTATACACTAATGATGAAAAATCTGAAAGAGAAATTAAGAAAACACTCCCATTTACCATTGTAACAAAAAGAATATAATACCTAGGAATAAACCTACCTAGAGAGACAAAAGACCTGTATGCAGAAAATTATAAGACACTGATGAAAGTAATTAAAGATGATACAAATAGATGGAGAGATATAACATGTTCTTGGATTGGAAGAATCAACATTGTGAAAATGACTATACTACCCAAAGCAATCTACAGATTCAATGCAATCCCTATCAAACTACCAATGGCACTTTTCACAGAACTAGAACAAAAAATTTCACAATTTGTATGGAAACACAAAAGACCCTGAATAGCCAAAGCAATCTTGAGAAAGAAAAACGGAGCTGGTGGAATCAGGCTCCCTGACTTCAGACTATACTACAAAGCTACAGTAATCAAGAGAGTATGGTACTGGCACAAAAACAGAAATATAGATCAATGGAACAGGATAGAAAGCCCAGAGATAAACCCACGCACATATGGTCACCTTATCTTTGATAAAGGAGGCAAGAATATACAATGGAGAAAAGACAGCCTCTTCAATAAGTGGTGCTGGGAAAACTGGACAGCTACATGTAAAACAATGAAATTAGAACACTCCCTAACACCATACACAAAAATAAACTCAAAATGGATTAAAGACCTAAATATAAGGCCAGACACTATCAAACTCTTAGAGGAAAACATAGGCAGAACACTCTATGACATAAATCACAGCAAGATCCTTTTTGACCCACCTCTTAGAGAAATGGAAATAAAAACAAAAATAAACAAATGGGACCTAACGAAACTTAAAAACTTTTGCACAGCAAAGGAAACCATAAACAAGACGAAAAGACAACCCTCAGAATGGGAGAAAATATTCGCAAATGAAGCAACTGACAAAGGATTAATCTCCAAGATTTACAAGCAGCTCATGCAGCTCAATATCAAAAAAATAAACAACCCAATCCAAAAATGGGGAGAAGACCTAAATAGACATTTCTCCAAAGAAGATATACAGATTGCCAACAGACACATGAAAGAATGCTCAACATCATTAATCATTAGAGAAATGCAAATCAAAACTACAATGAGATATCATCTCACATCGGTCAGAATGGCCATCATGAAAATATCTACAAACAATAAATGCTGGAGAGGGTGTGGAGAAAAGGGAACCCACTTGCAGTGTTGGTGGGAATGTAAATTGATACAGCCACTATGGAGAACACTATGGAGGCTACTTCAAAAAGTAAAAATAGAACTACCATACCACCCAGCAATCCCACTACTGGGCATATACCCTGAGAAAACCATAATTCAAAAAGAGTCATGTACCACAATGTCCATTGCAGCTCTATTTACAATAGCCAGGACATGGAAGCAACCTAAGTGTCCATCGACAGATGAATGGATAAAGAAGATGTCGCACATATATACAATGGAATATTACTCAGCCATAAAAAGAAACGAAATTGAGTTATTTGTATTGAGGTGGATGGACCTAGAGACTGTCATACAGACTGAAGTTAAGTCAGAAAGAGAAAATCAAATACCATATGCTAACACATATATATGGAATCTAAAAAAAAAAAAAAAGGGGGGGGGGGCAGAAGAACCTAGGGGCAAGACGGGAATAAAGATGCAAACCTACTAGAGAATGGACTTGAGGACATGGGGAGGGGGAAGGGTAAGCTGTGACAAAGTGAGAGAGTGGCATGGACATATATACACTACCAAACGGAAAATAGCTAGCTAGTGGGAAGCAGCCGCATAGCACAGGGAGATCAGCTCGGTGCTTTGTGACCACCTAGAGGGGTGGGATAGGGAGGGTGGGAGGGAGGGAGACGCAAGAGGGAAGAGATATGGGGATATATGTATATGTATAGCTGATTCACTTTGTTATACACCAGAAACTAACACACCATTGTAAAGCAATTTTAGTCCAATAAAGATGTTAAAAAAAAAAAAATGAAATATTGCCAGTTGCAGCAACATGGATGGGCCTAGAGATTATCATACTAAGTGAAGTAAGTCAGACAGAGGAAGCAAATACATATGATTTCACTTATATGTGGAATCTAAAAAATGATACAAATGAACTTATTTATTAAACAGAAACAGACTCACAAACATAGAAAATAAAGTTATGTTTACCAAAGGGGAAAGGGAGAGGAGAGGGAGGGGTAAATTAGGAGTATGGGATTAACAGGTACAAACTACTATACATAAAATAGATAGGCAATAAGGATTTACTGTATAGCACAGGGAACTATATTCAATATATTGTAATAACCTATAATGGAAAATAATCTGAAAAAAAAAAATATATATAGCTGAATCACTTTGCTGTATACCCGAAACCAACCAAATATTCTAAGTCAACTACAGTTCAGTAAGGAAAAAGAATGGGCTGGAGAGATGCACACCAATAATCGTTGAGAAGCTCAGTGGTAGCTAGATTGTTTTGCTGGCCAGGGTTTTGGTGAGTGATGCTATTATGGAACTGGGCTCTCTGTTAGCACTAGTGATGATGGAGTCCCAAATAATAGAAGCTAGGTGCAGATCTCATTGATAAGAAAAAACCTATGTGGAATTATGATAATGAAAGGCAAACTTGGAGTGGAAGCTAGTGAGGTCTGATCAGTAGAGAACTATGGAGAGGCTTAATAGAGCATGAGACTCTACGGAGAATTTAGATGGGAACCTAATAAGGGTATTCTAGCTCAATCTGTACAACAAACAAATCAAGGAAAAATAATCAGAAGTGAGACTACTGCTAATTAATGGCTCACAGCCCAGATATTCCCCAGAAATAGGCATCTGTCAAAGGGAGCTGCCTCAGTTTCTCCTTGGGAATATCTCGCTTCCAATGACTAGCAGAAACAATAGAAGAAAGGCCTGATCTCTTTGCCTCAAGCTGGGACTTCTCGGAAAGCCACCTCAGCCAAAGTCTGTCTTGCTTCTTCCTTCTTCCTCTGGTCAGTCCAGCTTCCCTCACTCCATTACAGGTATTGTTCTTGTAAGCATGCCTCTAATAACTCCACTTGTCTGTAAGTCTCCATCTTATATCTATCCCTAGGAGAACCTGACCTATGACTTCAGACCCTTTGTTTCTGTGTCTTAGAATAAGAAGCTCTATCAGGGAGTGCGTCATACCTGGGAGTGATCATGACTATTGCTTTCACAGCACATTCACTTATGCCCTGCAATTAACTCCATATTTTAACCACGTTCTCAATGAAATTATCAACCCCAATTCTATCTTCTTGATCATTGTATTTTGTGGCATTTTGTTAAGTAAAAAATTTAATTTTACAATTCATTAGCAGTCATTCACTGTTTTACCCCACCACCGCTATCTAGTGCCAGAACACTTTCACAACCCCAAATAGAAACTCTGTACCCCTTATGCAGTCACTCCCCTTTCCCCACTCCCCCAGCTCCTGACAACCACTAAATTGCTGCCTGTCTCTGTTCATTTACCTAGTCTGGATTTTTCACACAAGTGGAGTCATACAATATGTGGGCTTCTTTGTTGGGCTTCTTTCATTTAGCCTAATGTTTTTGAGGTTTATCCATGTTGAAGTGTGTATCAATGCCTCATTCCTTTTATAACTGAATAATACTCTGTTGTATGAATGCATCACAGTTTGTGTATCTATCCATCCATTGATGGTCATTTGGGTTGTTTTCATGTTTTGTTTTGTTTTTTTATTTATTTTTTTAAATAAAATTATTTACACCTAATATTATTATATTTAGGTGTAAAATATGTTTTGATATACAGATACATACATTATTACTATGGTCAAGTTAACATTAATCCATCTCTTCACATAATTACCTTTTTTTTCTTTCTTATGGCATAAACTTAAAAGGAAGAGGAAAAAGTCAATACTTTAGGTTTCCTCATTGAGTTTTGCATAGGAACAAATACAGTGGAGCAGAGCAATCATAGGAAGACTGGCCATAGAAGAAATATTTTTCTCTCTGTTTCCTTCCTTTTTGTTTTTCAGAAGTTTCCTTCTACACTGGCAGCTTTAGGACAGGGGCCAAAAGGACTTGGCTCACTGTCAAAAATCAGTTCTTTCAAATTGCTGTTGTCTTAGGAGGTTAAAAAATATTTTTTTAAAAACTTGTTTTTAAACAATTTAAATCTATTAAACTTTTCCTGACCTAGTAGATGGATTTCAAAATCAATTCCTTTTAGAGAATGCACTTTATAAATAAATAAAACATTTTCAGATGACCCCTTTTAACTCATTCATGTTACAAACCAAAAGTGAATTCTTATTTGAGAGTATCAGCTCTATAATCGTGCTTCAGGCCTACTAACCTCCAATTTTCCATTGGGATTATCATCTGTCCACAGCCTTTTTAGTAGCATATTATTTGTACTAACTTTTTAACTTTTTTCCCCTGTATTTGTTTTTCTTATATTTCAAGCCATGCATTCTTTTTATTCTTCTGATGTTAGAGAATAAAGGCTACATGCAGGAGGATCACCGAAGTTTTATAACGCAGACTCTGGCAAAACAGAAACTGAGATTAGGAAGGTAGGGGCACATACACACAGAGTCACTTGAGGCCAATAAATTATGACCACAATTGCAGCCAGTATCATTTAAGTACTCTTTAGTTTCTGATGATAAAGCACTAGCTTATCATGCTGACAACTGCAAACCTCTGTGGCCCTCAGCTTCTGTCTTTTCTGTTACTTAGTCAGCCACATGGAATTTAACAGCACACACAGTAAAGTATCTTTCTAAGTAGATCTCAATAAAAGACATGGAACAAAGCTAATAAGTGCTTATGTCTTGTCAGGTGAAGAAATTGTTTCTTCTACCTAATATACCACCTCCCAGTTGCAGAGAGGAAAAACAGATATGAAATTACTATATTGTCAGTGAATGTCTCTGTTTTATTAACTGTCTCTGTTTTATTTATAGTGGAGAAAGAAGAAACTCTTTGAGCTTGAATACTGAAACGTAAAAGATTTCAGAGTTATTATATATTTTTGTTTCCTGGTTGTCATGTCTACTTGAAAAAAAATTCTTTATGTCTACAGAATAAAGACTTTTTTTGCAAATATTGTTTTTCACTTAAAATAATAGGGTTTAAAATTAAATATGTATATTCCTTTTCAATTATGGATTTGTCAATCAAATTAAGAATTATAGGAGAATGAGGACAGCAATAGACTGAAACAGAAGTTTTGGTGTCCCTTTAAACTTTCTCATTTTGCCAGTTTTAAAATGTTTATCTGTTGCTCCTAAAGATCAATGAAATATGTAAACTGTGAATATATTTATCATTCTGAGTCAAAACTTTAGTTCAAACCTCTGCCTCAGTTTGGAATATGGGTAACTGTCAAAGGGACAAAGTATTTTTAAAATAGACATAAAATATTTTCCTTGTTATAGGAATATAATGTTCTAAAAACTTATGAGCTATCAACCCTATGACGTAATATATGACACATGCCATATAACAATCTTAAGTAGATATTACTTATAATTTTGTTTAAAGAGCATTTGAAGCTCACATTAATTTTATATTTTGCTCCATTACTTATAAAAATAAGTAACTTATATGATGAAATATCTACCTTAATAATTACTTTTTCATCCTTTTCTTTCATATGCCTGACATATCACTATCTAAAAAGCATGAATAACAACATAAGAGGTCCTTTTTCTTTCACCGGTTTCATGTCAGTAGTTTTATTTTTTTTAGCTATTGCCATTGGCATCAGGCAAGGGAAACTGAGATTAATAGTGAAACAGATTTTGATGTGTTTTCATGAAACTAGATTCTAGTAAGTTTATTCATTTGAGTGTTTCCTTTTTTAAAGTAATAGTATATGAGTCTAAAAACCTTTTATAATAACCCAAAATACGTTCTAGTGCTTAAAGTAGGATATAGCAGAGAAAAGAGGAAAACACGTGTAGTTAAACCATATTATGTTCACCTAAAAATTTCTTAGACAAAAACAAATGATGTTAGCAATATTTTCCTCAGTTTCCCCTTTCCCTGTCTGATCAATTCTCTGAGATCATGCGATTTGTCCTCACTTGAACAGTAGCTCATTTTCTTTTTTTCCCTATTCTGCAGAATAATATCTAAGAATCTGCTCATAGGCTAGGTATCGTACACAGCAAGTAAAGTAAATTTGTTCTGAAAGAGGATATCTGCAGAAAGTAACCAATTTTTATTATTTCCATTACATACATATTCAAGTTTCTATTGAAATCCTCCTCACTTAAAACTGCACATTCAACCTACATTACCTATAGTAATATCAGACAAAATTTTAGGCATTAAGAAGCATTATTCTCAAAATTCCAGTGAGATTTTGCAAAGAAATAGAACAAATAATGTTAAAATTTGTATGAAAGCATAAAAAACTCTGAATAGCCAAAGCAATCTTGAGAATGAAGATTACCTCCAAAGCTGGAGGTATCATGCACTCTGATTTCAAACTAGACTACCAAGCTATAGTAATTAAAAAAATATGGTATTGGCATAAAAACATATAGATCAATGGAACAGAAGAGACAGCCAGAAATAAACTCACACATATAGGATGAATTAATTTATGACAAAGGTGACAAGAATATACAACAGAGAAAGGAGAATCTCTCCCATAAATGGTGTTAAGAAAACTGGACGGCCATATGCAAGGGAGTGAAACTGCACCCCTGTCTTACACCATACACTAAAATTAACTCAAAATGAATTAAAGACTTGAAATTAAGACCTGAAACCATAAAACTCCTAGAAGAAAACATAGGTGGTAATCTCCTACACATAGGTCTTGGGGATGATTTTTTTAATCTGACACCAAAAACAAAAGCAAAAATAAATAAGTGGGACTACATCATACTAAAATGCTTCTGTATAGCAAAAGAAACCATCAACAAAATGAAAAGGCAACCAACTGAATGGGAGAAAATATTTGCAAATCATATATCTTATAAGAAGCTAATATCCAAAATATATAAAGAACCCATACAACCCTACAGCAAAAAAACAAAAAGTAAATAAAAATGGGCAGAAAATCTGAATAAACATTTTTCCAAAGACATACAAATGGCCAACAGGTACATGAAAAGATCCTCAACACCATTAATCATCAGGGAAATGCAAATCAAAACCACAATGAGATATCACCTCATACCTATAAGAATGGCTGTTATCAAAAAGACAAGAGATAATAAGTGTTAGTGAGAATGTGGAGAAAAGGGAACACTTGTACGCAGCTGGTGGGAATGTAAATTGGTGCAGCCACAATGGAAAATATTGTGAAGTTTCCTCAAAAAATAAGAATAGAACTACCATGTGATCTAGCTTTCCACTTCTGGTTATTTATTTAAAGAAAATGAAAACTTTCACTCAAAAAAATATATGCACTCCTGTCCCATGTTCATTATTTACAACAGACAAGATATGGAAATATACACACACATACACACACATATATCTCACACACACAATGGACTATTTTTCAGCCATAAAAAAAAGAATGAAATCTTGCCATTTGTGACAATATAGATGGACCTTGAAGGCATTATGCTGCGTGAAATAAGTCACACAGAGTGAGACAAATACGATATAATTTCTCTTACATGTGGAATCTAAAACAAACAGAAAAAAGTTCATAGATACAGAGAACACATTGGTAGTTGTCAGAGGTGAGAGTTTGGGGGTGGGATAAATGGGTGAACGGGGGTCAAAAGTAAAAAGAGAAATGTCTTATTTAATAATCTGAGAGGCAGAATCAAGGTCAGCCAGGATTACTCTAAAAAACAAACTTCCTTTTAATAGAAATTATCAAAGTAAAAATATCTCAATCATTTAGCACTTAGCATCTCTTAATCCTACTAGTTATCACTCACACCCAGTTTCAAATACAAGCAACAACAAACCTTCCCTTATATTTACCTAACACTCTAGCCTCAGGAAGGAAGGAAGGAAGGAAGGAAGGAAGGGAACAAAAGTGTTAGCAGCATGGAGGATGTAAATAAGATCAGGGACCAAGAGGGATCAGATTTAAGGGGAGACTTAATGCTCTAACAGGTATGTGATTTTCAGCAATATGATGGATTTTTTTAACAATGCAAAAGAATTTGGATGTCCATAGGTCTTATGTTATTTTTCACCTGTATGAACTTAACCTGAAAATCAGATTGTTGTCTCTTTAGTTTCCAACAGCTAAATATTTGCAAGAGATACAAAGAGGAAAATGGATTAAGAATTAAAATAAATGGTACAAAGGTGTTATTAGTTAAAAATCTGTTTTAGTGTATCAATCTATGAGCATGAGTTTAGTACAGGAAATAAAATAATGAATTGCTTTCATTGCTTACATGAGTGCTCCCTAGATTTTTACATTTTCTAAATATAAATGGTTGGGGGGCGGTGGTGAGCAACATAATTAGAGTTAAAGAGGAACATGTCTAATGATAAAAGTGGTAATCCTCTAGGAAGATCAAATGATTTTAATTTAGGTAATGTCAAATTATATAAACGGAAAATTAACAGAAATAAAAGTTTAAATAGACAAATCCATAATCAGAAAGAAGTGTTTCAACATATATTTTACAGTAAATGATAGGATAAGAATACCAAAAGTCAGTAAGTAGTTAGAAGAAGTGAACAGCATGAATAGAAAACCTGGCACTAATTGGTATATATAGAGTACCACACCCCCAAACAGCAAAATAATTTTTTAATGGGAATAGGGAAATTAGCAAAATTAATATGTTGAGCTGCAAAGGAAGTCTTAAGAATTTCAAAGGATTTAAATCAGAAAATCTTCTCCAAAATGATAAAAATAAATGATTTGGATATTGGACAAAATTAAAGAAGAAAAAGACACAAATAACCAATATCAAGAATGATAGAGGAGATATTACCAAAACTATAAAAATAAGAGAACTGTTTGAAAAATCAAATTGCAACTAATTTAAATATTTAGATTAAGTCCCCAGAAAAGCACAATTTATTAAAACTGACAAAAATTTTTTTTTTAAATGTTGGTATTTTTTCAATTAAATTAGATTAGCACTTTAAAATGATCATATGAATTACTATGAAATGTTTGAATTCTACTAAACATTTAGAAAAGAAATTATACACATTTTACAAAAAACTCTTGCAGAGCACAGAAAAAGAGAAAGACTTCCACCAATTTCTTTTATGAGATCAGTTTACGTTGATAACAAGACGGAAAAGACATTACAAGAAAGACAATTTACACCAATGTCTCTCATAAAACACAGATGCAAAATCCCAAACAAAATATTTTAGCAAAACAGTTAATGCATTATGAACAAATGAGTTTGTTCTAGGAAGATGTATTAGACAGAATAATGACTTCCCAAAGATATTCACACCCTAATCCCTAGAACCTGTGAATGTGTTACCTTATGTGGTAAAAAGGATTTTGCAGATGTGATTAATCAAAAGATTTTGTAGATTCAGGAGATTATTTTGGATTACCCATGTAGAACCAATGTAATCACAAGGGTCCTTATAAGAAGGAGGTAAAAGGATCAGGGTCAACAGTAGGAGATATAATCACAGAAACTGTGATTCTGTGAATAATGTTACCTTAATATGGCAAAAAGGACTTTGTAGATAAGATTATGGTTAGGGATTTTGAGATGCAGAAATTTTCCTTCATCATCTGGGTGTCACCCAATCTAATCACATAGATCCTTTAAAGCAGAGAACTATCCTTGGCTGTGTCAGAGACATGTGATGTGAGAGAACTTGACTTGTGGTTAATGGCCTTGAAAATGAAGAAAAGGAGCCAGGAGCCAAATAATGTGTGTGGTCTCTAGAAGCTGGGAATAGCCACCACTAGATAATTTGTAAGAAAATGGGAAAATAGGTTCTATAACCACAAGGCACTGAATTTTACCAACAATCTGAATTATCAAGGAAAGCTATCCTCTCCAGGGGAAGAAACAAACCTTCCCCTAAAGCATTCAGAATAAAATACAACCCTGCCAATACCTTTATTTTAGCATACTGAAACATGTAATGGACTTCTGACCTATAGAAGTGCAAGATAATAATTTGTATTGTTTAAGCTGCTAAGTCTGTGGCAGCAATAGAATATTAATGCAGAGGGTGAAAGTGATTTAATATTCAATAATTTTAACAGTGTAATTAATTCAACATAAAGAAGAAAGGAAAACCATATCATAAATAAAATAGATGTGGAAAAATCACCTATTTGGTAAACTCCATAAATGTTCATGACAAAAACCCTTCACAAATTAGGAATAAAAAGAAATGTTCTTAATATGATAAAGGTTATTTTTTTAAAGCTGTATCAAAATTTTCCTGTTGGTGAAATGTTAATATCTTTATTTTGGAGAACTGAAATAAGATAAAGATGCCCACTCTTACCATTCTTAAATGGTCAAATGGCCAAATGAGAAAAGAAGGTGTCAATATGGCAGATTGATCACAAATTTCCCCGTATTCTCCACTTCCCTCTGAATCTATGCTTTTTCAATGTGACTTAGCTGCTTCTCCCTTCAAGAGGTGGAGTCTATTTCTGCTCCCTTGAATCTGGGTATGTTTTGTAAATTGTTTTGGCCAATAGAACATGGCAGAAGTGACACTATGACAGTTCCTCAGATTGGCCTCAAGAAGCCTTGTACACTTCCACTCTCTTTCTCTTGAACTCTTGCTTTCACCATGAGAAAACACCTGGGCTAGTCTGCTGGATGATGAAAGACAATGACTAGCAAAGCTGAGGCAATACATGACCAGCTGACACTCAACTTATCCCACGACAGGTAAGAAAGCCCAATCAGGTTGCTAAAGTCACCTACCTGACCTCTAGCTGACTGCTAATATATGAATGAGCCCAAATCAGACCGGAAGAAAAGTCCAGATTATCCAGAGACTGATGAGCAAGCATTTCATTCATTTTTTTTTAAGCCACTCAGTTCAGAATGCTTTGATATTCAACATTGTTGTGACAATGGAGAACTGATAGAAAAGACCAAAATGTGTGTTGAGGAAATACGACAACAGATCTGGTCCCTAGTAGATAGTGATTTATATTTAACCACTTTGGCATAAGTTATTCATGTGTATATGGTTAATTCAACAACTTAGGTAATATAGTTATAGATGTGTTAATATTATATTTACTGAGGTAACCTAAATCTGGGTAGAATTTACTGACCACTGAATATGTGCGCAAGTAAGAACTGACTCTTCCTGATAGTCAAACAATTTTTTAAAGATTATTAACTAGTTATGTTGGAAGGGAGAACTAACCAAATATTAACTGAATAGTGATGGACAGGTGAGTATGTTCAAAAAAATTGATAAATTATTTATGCTGTAAGGAAAAACAATAATAATATATTTAGCATAGATTGTATTTTCAGGTACAAAGGGGAAAAAAGGAGTTTAAGAAGTCTGCCTGTATGTTCTGTTACCTCAAAGCTGACGAATTCAATTCCTGGAACTGCTCAATGCCCACTGTTCTTTTTGTCTCTCCACTACTACATTTATCTTGAAGAAAGTAGGACCAAGGAAAATAAGTACTCCCTGCCTATCCATCTTGATAATGTAATGCTTCTCTCTGCCTGCAGCATTGTACATTAACGTTTTGAGCAAAATCTATAGGTCAATCAATCTCCTGCTTGAACCAAAGTGCCAATCTGTCATGTACTGTAATGCTCTCTCTTCTAACCAAATTTTTAGACTCTGAATTTATTTTTCCAGATGATTCTGTCAATGTGCTGCATGACAGAAAACAAGTCATATGTTAACCATGCTTGCACTACTTGATAAGCATCCCATGAACCACTGCTTGATAGATGGCCACAATAATGTAAATACATCTTCATTATAAATCTCTGGACCAGAGAATCTTTCCAAAAAAAGATTAAAAAAAAAAAAAAGAATCCTAATATCATGTTATCCACAAAAGGAAAATAAATTAAAAAATGAAGTTTTTCACATTCTAAAAATAAAATATATAATATTTTTCCCACAATTTCACAAGAACACCACATAAAAGTAACTATCTAATTAGAGAGAATTATCTAGTACATTTATTTAAAATTATGACCATAAACAGTTGCATTCACATTATACCCTAGGAAAAGTCACTTAGACTCTCTGAGTTTCAATTTCTTCTCTTGCAGATTGTACTTATGACACATTCTAAGACCAACAGAAATACATAGATAAATATTTGTTCTTTTTCATGCATCAGATATTATGCTCAGCACTTGGGAGACATTGTGTCAATTAATTTAAACTTAATCACAATCATATATAAATTAAGTAGTAAAGCATATGGAAACTTCTTAGTGAGATGTTGATTCAAATAGATACATGATAAATGCCGGACCCCACTTTATTACATCTGTTTGGGAATGTGACAAAAATTTGTCATACCTGATTTATTGATGTCCATGTCAACACTATACTCAAAAGACTCCAAGTCATCCCAGTCACTACTAGGTGAGACTTGTTGGAGTAGATTAGCATCACTTTCTATCAAGCTAATTGGGAACACTTTGTAGGATTCCTGAGAAAAGAAACCATATCACACAAATCAAAAGTACATGCCACATGGCCAAACAGAGAAGGGTTTAATATAAGAATTCTTAGTAATTTATCTTCGTAGCCCTGTAATTGTTCTGCTCATATAACAATGAAATAACACCACCAAAGTTGATATAACTTTTGGCTGCCTTACAACTTTTAGATGGATGCTCAGATCTTATGGGCCAATATATTGACCTGAAATATTAAATCTGTCAAAACACACTAACTGAACTCAACTGAATTGATAGGCTTCTTTAGTTCATGCTATTCAGTGTAACAGTAAACTTTTTATCATTTGCCATTTTATAGTCCTGCAAGCCCCTTAATCCTCACCCCACATTTAATCTTTCTTTCTTCCTTCCTTCCTTCCTCCCTTCCTTGCTTCCTTCCCTCCTTCTTTTCTTTTTTTTTCTTTCTTTCTTTCTTTCTTAAAAACAACGATAGGAAAAAAAATAATTTCTGGTACTTATTTATCTTAAGTCACACCAAGATCTGAAAGCAAATTTCCCTTAATTAGTAATATTTACAAAGTTTCTGTGAGTCAATTTGTCCACAAATGTGTTGACTTGCTGTGAAAGTTGCTATTAAAAAACACAGCAGGACATGTCCATATTAATAGCCTCAAATGCAGTAATGGAGCCATGAGTGGACCTCCCCATGGCCTATCACATCTGCCCTAAGAGAAATAAAAGGAGTCAGAATAAGTATCATCTTCCTGTAAATATCTTCCACATACATTATAGAAACAAGTAGGGTTGAGATCTACTAAGAAATATAAAACAAAAAGACAAGAGCCCATAAACAGAGAACTAAAACAATGTGGTTAATATATAAATATTATCAAATAATCCTAGAGTGGTCTGTAGGCATAGAATAATGTTCTAAAACTTTTTCTTCATTGCTAGCCTTAAAAATGAGTACCAGCCTGCAGAAAGGTGTGAACTCTAATTCTGTCAAGTACCTAATATCCAGTTTCTGAATGTGTCTATGCTGAGCGGCAGACTCCTTAAAAGAATATCCCTGTGCTTACACATAATTATAGTGGTTCTCAAAAAGTCAGATGTTCTCAGCTTATTAGTACTGGACTAAACCAATACGAAATTAAATAATCCAATCCAATTTTTCCTTGAGAGAGAGAATGACTCATACATAAAGAAAAGGTGTGTTCCATGCTATGTGTAGCTGGAGCTTATTAGACAACTTCATATTCATGGGAAAATAAATAATTCTGTATGCACTTTTCTCAAAGAAAATAAAGACCATCGTTTTCAATTATTCGTCTCTGCACTCACTAAATATAGAGAAAAGTCAAAGTTTAGTTTAAAATCATTGGGGAATGCATAAATATGATATCATGTGCCTCCAAAGAACCATTGTAATCATCCAAAAAGAGATGGGGGAATAAACGAGAGATTTTATTCTCTATTTCCACACTGCTGTTATCAACATGGACTCT
This sequence comes from Eubalaena glacialis, assembly GCF_028564815.1. NCBI lineage: Eukaryota > Metazoa > Chordata > Mammalia > Artiodactyla > Balaenidae > Eubalaena > Eubalaena glacialis. Next base: position 25,188,658 of record NC_083719.1, read on the forward strand.
CTTGTCTATCAGTACTGACACTAAGCTCTCAAGATTGTATCGTTAAGCATTATGAGCTATGGGTCTTATAAATGCCCAGAGCTGTGAATGAGTGCAAGCACTTTGAATTTCAACCTCATGTGTTTCTCTTATAGGTCTGCAGATATTGCCTCTGAGATCTAGTTATATTTCCCAGTATGTCAGCATTCAGTGTAAATTCACCACGTAGTCAGTAGGTTGCAATTGTTGGGACTAGGTTTCTAAGAACCCACATAGAGAAAGATGCTTCCTGTTCAGAGGTCCATGTGAGCAATAAGAAAGTCTTCTGGCTCCAGATCAGGGTTATTGTCTTTGACCATCAAGCAGTGGGCCGTGGAAACTTCAGGTAGAAAGCAGTAACAAAGCAACAAAATAGCTCAAAGGAGATTTGCCTTGAGTTTAGTTGAATATGACCAGACAATGTGAAAACAGAATAAATTCCCTTCCATGCTGCCATATGCCACAATAAAATGCAGCAGTATCTACCAGACTACCATATATATGTGAGTGCAATGGAAAAAAAAGGAATAACTTAGAACATTGATTTTTTTTTCCCCTTTTTGGCTAGAACAAAAATAAAATTATCTGAATCTGTCTCTGTCTTTCTCATTCCCTCTCTTTTTCTTTTTTTATCCCTAAGCTGAATATGTAATACTATATATTTTAATGTTTTTAGACATAAAAGCATGCTTGTTACTTTTGTGTTATTCTATCTATAACATAAAAGAAAATAAAATTAGAATCAACAATAATAAATACATCCATACCCACTCTCCTAATCCAAATTTCATTACATATTGACCTCCATATATAAACACATATATTTTATATAAATGTAATGTCAACTAAAAGAAAATTAATACTTGCTTTTATCTGCCATGCAATATAGACAATAAGCATCTATATTGTCCCCAAGTTCTATGTATTATTAATATGATTTCAAAACCACAAGAGTCTGCTAATTTTTATAACTGTTGAATTACAAAAAAGTAAAAATGTATCTTAAATATCTAACACAAAGTATATGTGTCACTATGGTTACCACAAAAATGTGGAAGTTTGAACTCTGAAAGGGAAGTAATTGCATGCAAACCTTTGCCCACCGAATTAAACTTTACTTCCCAACTGAATTAAACTGGGGAAGTGATTTAACCTATGCAAACCTCAATCTCTTTACTGTAAAATTAGGATAACATATTTCATTTATGGCATTATTTATTAACCACATAATTATTATTTACTCCATAAAAAAGGCTGAGGAAATGCTATCTGTACAGCACTTAAGAAATAAATAGAATTTGAAATAGCTAATGTGCCTTTATAATTAAAAATGGTGTTGATATTGAAGCAGTGTGGAAAGAGATGCTGTCTTGTTTTCTTAACCACATTTGTGATGAATACAGGACTGAAACTGATAAGGATTAACACAACTAGACTCAGCTAAATAAAATTATTTTGAATAATATGTCCTATTTTCAAAAGCACAATAACCAAACAAGAAAAAGAGATTGGATTTTTTTTAAAAAAGTGACTTTGGAATTACCAGTTTTTTTAAGTAATTAAATGAGAAAGGTAAACACGTTTTTTCAATTAATTTCAACTTTTCTCCATTTTCCCCCATGGACTTCTTTCCAATTATGATATGTCAAAGAAATATAGTCATTGATTTGTCTTTGTTTCCTAACATAATGTGCTTTTCTTCCATGGGCAATTTCTCCATTTCTTTTTGACCCCTAAATTGTTCAAGCTGCCAAAAAAAAAAAAAGAGTTCTTGGCATCTGTTCAGCTCTCATGCTACTCAAAATTTTGTTAGCTTTAGTTGTAACTACAAACTACAATTCAGAGATATTGGGAAGTGTAATCTAAAACAAAATAGCACTGAGGCGTGACATCAGCAGAATGGCAGAATAGGAGTTTTTCTACCGTCTTCCCTACAAAATCACCAATTTAGACAATCACTCAGGATGGGAGTGCCTTTGTGGAAATCTGAGAGTTCAGCAGAGAAGTTCCAGCTCAACACTGGGAAAAAAAAATCTGAGATCGAGGGTCAGAGGAACAGTTTCACTTTACCCATGTCAACCCTCCTCCAAGGTGAGAAGCTCAGTGGCAAGACAGACCTTTTTGGCCAGCGGTTTCTCCCATGGGGAAAAAGTGAGAGCCTGTGAGTGAGCCCCTGGCTTCTCCCATTGTGGGAGATCCTGCTAAAGAGGCCCACTGCGTTCTTGCCCTGTCCAGAATACTGACGTGTGCTGCTACATGACTGGGGGTCGGTCAGAGAGCGGCTGGGAGAACAGCAGCATACAATCCCTCCAAGAATTTCCCCCAAGAGGGAACAAGAAGTATGGAGCAGGGCTATCCCTAGTAAAGGTCTGAGAATGCTTCAGGATCCCTAGTAGGGCTGACTGAGGTATTTCTCTCCCAAACCAGTCAGTAAAGACTGGAGGAGATGACTGCTTACTCAAATGTGAAGATAGCAATGAAAGATTTCAAGGAACATGAAAAATCAAGGAAACATGACACCACCAAAGGAACACAATAATTTCCAGTAACTGATCCCCAAGAAATGGAGATCTGCAATTTGTTCCTTAAATAATTCAAAATAGTTGTTTTAAGGAAACTCAGTAAGCTGTAAGAAAACATAGAAAGATGATTTAATGAAATCAGATAAATGAATGGATAAAGACGTTTTATATATATATATATGTATATATAAAACAAAGCCAGAACTGCAAGCTATGTCACCTCACAGAGAACTTAGTAATCTATTTTAAATTCCATATATTTATTTTTTTCTTTATAAAACAAAAATATATTGTCATTGAAAAAATATTAAAAAACATCCTTTCATGAGGCTCCAAAGATAATCACTTGATACTCTTGATGTATATGTCTTACAGCTTTATTTTTTCTTCCTTTTTTCTCTTCCTTATCTCCTACCTTTCTTCTTTCCTGCCTTCTCTCCCTACATCTCTCCTCCCCACCTTATATCCTTCCTTCTGTCTGTCTGTTATTTACCTGTTGTCCTTTAGTACCATATCTGCCCTTTATACTCTACTCTGTTTCCTGGCCAGTGGCTTCCTACTAACTCCTGACAATAAGCAGCACTGGCAGTAGGTCAAAGGGTGAAAGGAAGAAAGGGGATACTTTCTTCCGGTTCTGACAGGAGACAACTGCCTCCAATACTGGAGTTTACTGACACCACAACGTGGGAGTCAAAGAAGGAGGGAGTTGGCATCTAGCCTTTCTGATGGTTCTAGCTTTGGCTGAAACAGCACCTCTTCAGTGGATCCATAACCTCCCGTAATAACATCTCCAACGTTACAGCTATAGATGCAGCTCTGCAGACCCCGTCACAGGAGCATTGGCATTTTCTCATCACTGTGAGTCATCCTTTCTTCCTGTCTCCCTTTCCAGACCCTACACTGGTCCACTCCATCTTTCTCCCTTCTTTTCTTCTATCCTTCTACTACTTTGTAGACACTTTTCTGTAATAAATTACCTCTTTGAATTGTCTACACTTATTTCTCTTTCCCTCACTGGGCTTTGCTTCTCTGTTTATTATCTATCTGTCTGTCTGTCTATCTATCTGAGAATTTATCTGAGCAAAAATCGATTTGAATCTGGCAGCATCCAATCTAGCACACAGAAAGGAGCTCCAAAAAGCTGTACAAAATGAAAGACTTTCAATGCCAGAAGGGAGCAGGAACAAAGGAAGTTACACTAGGCAAAAAAGCAGATTAGTTACTGCAAAGTTACTTTCCTTTAGAGGATGGCAGGGGTATATCATACAGATTACCTAACTAGTACTGATCAGGTGACTCCTGATGGACTGGTTTAAGATGCCATTTCTGGGACAGCCAAGCTGTAATTAAGTTAAATCTCAGTTTGGTGATGTGGAGCTTAAAATAAATGACTACATTTTGGCCCTATGGTCTTGTTTTTTAGCACTATCTGTTTATCATCTGTTTATCAATCCATCTCATCCATCATCTCCTTATCTATATTTCATGTTTCATATAAAACATAATATTGTGTGTGTAAAGTATGTTTTTAATGTGTATGTTCATATAACAATATACTGTGGACATCTTTACATGTCAACAGGTATTCTCCAAAAATGCATTTACAATCATTTACTTAACCAATGTTCTACAACTGAACAGTGAGTTCTTTCTAAGGTTTTATTGTAGACAATATCACAATTGTATAAGTAACGTTTGTACACGTGCTTATTTATTTTTAATGTCCTAGTATAGAAATTCTTGTGTCAAAGGAAGTTATTTTAAACACCGTTGCTATATATTGATATTTTTTTCCTGCAAATGGTTACATCAAACTTACTCTTCCTCCTGAAGTGAATTAGAATAACTGTTTCCCTCATACTCTTGCCTCAAATGTTTTTTTTTAATTTTGTTCTGACAGTTTTATTGGTAAAAATTTCATTGTCTGGAACTCCAATGAGGCAGAATATATCTGTCACATATATTTCTTTTTTAAAAAATAATTGCCTATGATGACCATTGTTCACTACTTTACTGGAGGGTTGCCTTATTTTTCTTATTTCAAATGTGAAATTTCTTTCCAAAGTGCATACTAAACTTTATTTTCCATAAATGTTGATCTTATTTATTTACTATTTTGTAGATTTTCTTTAATTTAAAAAACATTCACTATTAGTGAATGTAAAAGGTATTTTAAACATAATTTTTAAACTATGCTATGTACTTACATTTAAAAAAATTATTTGTGTCTCTTATCAGGCTTAAAAGACATTCCTTAATATATGTTTACCACAATCTGCAAATGTATTTTCTTCTGATTAATACCACCATTCATCTATTTATTAAAATCAGAAGTGAGGGGGTTCATACTTGTTAAATTCCTTTTCCTTATATTATGTATCAATTTCTGTTGATTCTACCTCCAAAATGTTTCCCAAATCTACCAACATCTCCTATCAACTGCCATCACCTTCCTCCACACTATCCCCAGAAACAATGCAATAACCATTGAACTGGTCTTTCCAGTTCCATTCTTGCTTCCTAATCAATCACTCACAATCTGAGTAATCATTTTAAAAATATAAATGGAGTGGAACTCGTTTGCCTAAAAACCTCTGATGATTTGCTTTTTCTTAGAATTAAACCTAAAACCTCCCCACGCTTGACCTGAGCTCTCCCAACGTCTCCAGCCTCATCTGATGACTGATGACATAGCCTTTTGTCACTAACTTCCGAACACACTGGCTTTCTGCTACTTCTCAGAAAGCGCTAAGCTCTGTGCCACGTGGGAACTTTCCTCTTGTTCCTTTTCCTTGGTAACATTCTTCCCCTGGCTCTTAACATCAATTAAACATCTCCTCAACTCAGCCTTTAACATTTGCCTGCTTTTCTCTATTTCATAAAGCTATTTATTTCCTTAATAACAACTTGTTCAATTCATTCGTTCTTTTCTATAGGTATTATCTATCTCCCTAATGAGAGTGTAAATAGAACGTAAGATTTTTGAGAGAAGAAATCCCAACTAAGTTGTTCACTGTGGTATTGTAATCATTTCATAATGTTTAACATAAAGTAGATGAAAGGAAGAGAATATTTGCCTGAATAAGGAAAAAGGAAAAAGTAAATGAAACTTCATTTTTCAAATAAGGAATTTGAGACTTAGAGAAAAGGTTTTTTTGTTGTTGTTCAAAGTTTAGCCATCGTTTTCTCACTAACTTAAAAAGTGTGTGTGTGTGTGTGTGTGTGTGTGTGTGTATTTTAAGTTTAGTGATTATTGCAAAGAAAGCAGACAATCCCTGTAGCCTTAGAAAACAGAACTTTCTAGCCTAGTTATCACATAAGGGGCCTGTCTATGGGGTTAAGAGAGAGTCACTTAGAATCACTTCCCATGCATGGCTTTATTAGCCACATTAATGACATCAAGCTTTATGCTAAGGATTATGAGAAATCATCAAGGTCTTTTGTTGGAAAGCAACTTGATTGGATTTGTTAAAATAAATACGTATCTTCACCTTGTAGGGATTTGGACTAGATGACCTCTGAGATTGATTCTAAAACTATGTTCCATAATTCTGTGATTTAACAACTTTTCTAATATTACTTGAATATTAGGGGAAATTAGCACCAAAGTCTTATTTGGATGTATTCTCATATAATTCTACATTTAAAGGCAAATAATTTTAATTCCAAGCATTTTTGAAATTGTTTCATTCAAATTTATTTTAATTTTATTAGCATCTCTAAAATACAGCAAAGTTCTATCAGAGATTCTGAAAGAATAATTTTAAACCCTAATCTGTTAGCATACTGCACCACATGATAGAGAAAATATCACATATATTTGCTCATTTCCTAGACCATGTATGTGTGAATACTACATCTACCTTCATATTAGACTGTACCCAAAGAAAAAACAATAAGAGAAATATGCAATTAGCATATAGAACATTTATACTTACAAAAAAATAAAATAAATTCTTCCTTCTTCTAGGTCTTAGTGTAGATGGCTTTTTTCTTTTTTTTTTTTTTTTCATTAATGGCCTCTCAAAGAGGTATTTTAGAACTCTCTTATACAAGAATAACCCTACTCTCCATATGTCACTCTCACATTACTCAGTTTTATTATACTTATGGAACTATTTTCTATATGAAGGTATTTATTATCTTTCCTCCCTTGGTAGCATGTAAATGCCACGAGAGTATCTACTTCATCTATGTTTTTTTCCTTCATATAATCCCAATGCTTAAAGTAATTCTTGGATCATTAAAAAAAAAAAAAACAATGCTGAACAAATGAAAGGCTGAATGAACAAATAGTTTAAGTTATAAAATCATACTTCAAATCTAAGCTTTGCTAGTTATATAGCTTACTTACTAGTTATTTATCTTTGGTCAAATCACTTAACTACTGGGGGCCTTGGTTTCTCCACTTATTTAAAGGGAAGATTCATTCACAGTATTGTTTTAGTGCTAGAATGATATAATAAATGTGAAAATACTTGTCAAACTGTAATAAATAAATTAAAATCTAAGATCACTATTGTTATCTTGTAGAAGATAAATTTACCATCAAGGATGTTTCTGAGGTAACTTGAACTTGATGAAGAAAATAGGTACTCTAATTACATATAAACAAATTATGTAAGAAAGGTTAAGTTAAATGAATTCTGCTAACCAAATTTGACTGCTTTACAATGAAGCCAAACATCTCCATTGACAAAATAGATATAATTTTAAAATATCAAGGCTAAAATTGGAATTGACACCTGGAAACAATGATATAATTGATATGTGATTTTTCTCATTATTTAAAACCATAATTTTGAAGAAATTCATTTTGCCAGATACGATTTAATCTAAACAGATCCCTAAAAATTCACTCAACAAATACGTTGCATCCCCCAAATATCTCCTATTTGCTACTCAAAAGATTTTAACTTAGGAGAATTTTTTCTTGAATATACAATCTCCTTTTCTACTTGAAACCTTAAGATGCACATACTAAAACTGAAGAGATTGTAGACGGTAAAACCCACACAATTTTTTTTTATAATTATCAGTCAATCCACACTTTAAGGGTAATAAATTTTGAAGATATATCTCAAAGATATTTTCTAAGAACCAATTTTATTAAATAAAAGCACAAGGGTATTAATGTCAAGACCACATACCACTTTCATATATTAAAATGCACAATACATACGCCCGAAATTCAGATATAAATGCATGAAGTAAGCACAACCTGCCTCTAGAGTTACCACCAATTGTTAATCCCAGCAAAAGCAAGCTTATTTACTCAAATTAGTGCATTTGGGGGCTTTAATTGTCCATATTTGTGCTTAAAGCATTAGTCTTTGTGGATTTAACTGGCATAAGTCAATATTTTTATCTTCACTCAGTTGAGAAATCTAAGAAAAGTGTTGCCTAACAACCACAAATCAATAACAGAGAGGAGGCTGTGCCATCCATTTCTTGTTAGGTGGTCAGCTTGACTTTGTTACCTCTAATATCTAGCAACAGAGGCTTTGATGTAGAATAGAAAGCATCCTGACTTTGTAAACTGAGAGACTGATCCTGTGGTATGATCCTTCTCTTCCTAAGGCAGCCCATAAATTCCTATAACCCTTTATCTGAGCCACCTAGTGTTAATTATTTCAATATTTCCTAAGAGCCTACTCTATACAAGATGATATACTAGACACTGAATAAGATTCAAATTTGAATAAAATACTCTCCTTGAATTTAAGTTACTGATGATAAAACAGTTGCGACACATATGCCCTGTTAAATAAAATCTGTAAGAAATACTTGAATAGGCTACAAAAAAAAGAGATATAACTGTATAGCACAGGGAACTCTTCTCAATACTCTGTAATGACCTATATGAGAAAAGAATCTAAAAAAGAGTAGATATATGTATATGTATAACTGATTCACTTTGCTGTACAGCAGAAACTAACACAACATTTTAAATCAACCATACTTCAATAAAATTTTTTTAAAACAGAACTGCAATAAAGGCTGGAAATTTTTTTAAAAAGATAAATAAATAAAAAGCACTAGAAATACAAAAAAGGAAAGATGAATTCTAAAGAGGGTAATGGGTTAAATACACTAAGAATACCACCTTCTCCACTAACCCTCCTTTTATTTTTTCCTTTATTCTTCCTGTATTACCAATTCTACTCCTAATAGCAATAGCAATGCTAGATCTTTACATGCTTTTTCTTGCCTAATCTTTATACTACTCTGGTGAGGTAAATAATAGTAAGGCCATTTACCAGTAATTGAACTCTCACTCATAACATTGTCATGGTACTAATTTAAGGTCACATTGCTGGTATCGGGGTCAGAATTCAAACCCAGAACTGTGTGATTCCAAAGCATGAGGTTTTAACCACCTTGCTATAATGGTGTCCACACTTCACTTTGAAGAAAGAAGGGAAACTGTTTGCAGGATCAGAAGAAAGGCATTTGACACTGAGGGAACAAGAGGTGTAAGAAAAGACATTGAGTTGTGAGATTTCATGGTGTCACTAAAGAACAGATTATTTGAAACTGGAGTGTAGAGCACCTGGGAAAAGTAATAGGAAATGAAACGGAAAAAGATAGTGACCAGGTCATAGAGCACCTTTCCAAGGAATTAGAATTTTATTTTTAAAAATTGAGGAGTCATTATTTTTCTTCTACAGATAATAGCATTATTTTATATGCAATATAATAAGGATACTTCATTGCATGACATTTGAGAGGCGTCAAATAAATGTCTAATAAATCAAATAATGGGGATGGAGTAAAAGATCTATTAAGGATCCTTAGGAAGATAGGAAGCAAGTTCACAAACTATGGCAGTAGAAAGAACATTAGAATCATCAGATTGGGAGTAAGGGAAACTTGGTTTAAAACTAGCTTAGCAATTAACTAACCTGGAGACAATTTTTTCCCCCAGCAAAGCTTCAGGGTTCTCATATAAACTCATCTAAACAATGGGGAAATTAATAATCTCTAAAGTTCCTTAGCTCTAAAATTATATGACTTTGATCTGGTAAAAAAAAAAAAAAGGGGGGGGGGTTACATTTCTTTTTAAATAAAATAATTTCAAGTGTAACCATATCAGATCTTTGTTGTATACAGAAGGTGTTTGTCATGGGGACAAATGATTTCCACCAGAGAGGCTGTAATAATATCATTAATATAGATGGTAAATATGAGTGGGGAATATTTCTGTGAAAATAATGAGCTCAGATTGGGGCATATTGAGTGGCAGGGCAGATTAAAGCAGACTCATTGAAGATACCCTATGGACAGTCATACTGCAAATTAGGAACACAGGCAAATAATCCAAATTGGAAAGATGTCTAAACACATATAAAGGTTATATCTAAAGCCTCATGAGGAAGTTGATAAAATCCAGAGAAAACCCTTAGGATAGGATGAAGGAATCAGTGCACAAATAGATGCTTTAGAGAAAATGTATCAGAGGGAATTGTGAAAACAAGAAAACTGTAGAGAACCTGAGGAGTGGTAAGTGCAGGAAAAGCAGATTCAAGAATGTGCACCTTCACAGAAATAGAGAAAAAAAATAGTATTAAATATAACCTTTGTTCTACAGTGTCATGTGCAGTAGAAATATAATTTAAAATGATATCCAAAAGTGATATCCAAAATATAAAGTAAAATGATATCTAAAAAGTTAGGTTTTTTAAGAAGGAGGTCATTATTGACCTTCAATATAGTTTCTCTTGGTGATAGGTAGGGCCTAAAGCCAAAGAATAATGAGTTAAAGAGTTTTAGGAGGAAGAACTGGACATAGTGTGAGTATTTGAAGATATATGGAGATGTAGGGAAAAAATGAAATCTGTAAGGTCTCTTTAGTGTGGAAGCCAGATCAAAGGAAGATTTTTTAAAACTAATATGTGCTGCTCAGATATCCTACAGTTTGTGGCAAGTTAATTTACATGTATTGAGCATTCAGAGCTATAAATTTAACAGAACTAAATAATATCTAATTGGGCAAAAATCTGGAAATAAACTATTTTTTAAAAGATTGAAAGTATAAAAGAAGTCAAGAATAATGAATGGAGAAAGCCAAGAGGAGGGAAAAACAGGAAGGGTATCATGAATAAAATTAAAGAAAATAAATTGGGGTATAACACGGAAAAAAGAGGAAAAAATAAAATAGGAAAATACGCTAATAAATTGATGTATGCAAGAATCAGATGAGTGCAGGGGTAAGGTGAGGTCAAGGAATGCCTTCTTGGGCGGCAGGTCATTTTTTTAAAATGTAATGAACAAACTGGTGCTGAGCATGAGAATGTTGAGTGGCCATAGCAAGGTTTACAATTTCCTAAGAAAGTTTGGGCATTTGTACACATCATGAAATTCTAATGCAATCCAGCTGAAGGAGTCTTCACATATCTTGGCCCTCATCAGTTAGGCTTGTAAAACTAGGAAAAAGAGAATACAAAGGGGTAACACGTGGTAGACAAATGATTAAGAAAGTCTTTTCCTCCTCATTCCTGCAAGTATAATGTGCATTCAAAGCACAGGATATTGAAGTAAATCATAGATAAATGTTGTAGCTGGGCATCCAGGAATCTAGGAGGCCAGATTGCTGGAAGAGTTATCTGCATAAGAGGGAAGCTGCTCAGAATGGAGACTGAGACAGGGTTCCTGGTTTTACTGCAGATGGATTTCTTTTTTTAAATTGTAGGTAATTTGAACTTTAATCACTTTGTTTGTTGGAGGATTACTCTAGAAAGAGTGACCAGTGCCTATGAAGGAATGATCCCCCTAAAGCAGAGGGAAGGGGGAGTCTTCAGATGTTCCAGGAGACTGAGGTCTATAGGTCCTCTCAGTGTTTGGGGAGATAACACTTATTCTCCAGCAATACCCCCAGGGATATGGGAGAACATCCCCGAGTGTGATGAGAGGCACATCCACAGAAGTGGACCTTCAGAATAGGGCACCTGGTAAGGGCAAAGATCATAATATCTAAGGTTGACAGAAGCTGCAGAGCTACCTGACTTCAGGGTTCAGGGATCATATGTATTTAGATCCTGAATCTTTCCACAGTGATTAGGAGAAACTGAAACTTAGAAGTCCTGCCTCAATTTTTAGGCACCATATAGGGAAATATCACAAACATATACTTCCCTTCACCTGGAAAAAAAAAATCAAACTCATTACTGTGTACCTATAACTTGCACTGAAAATTCCCTAAAAAAGAGAAGTTTTTATGTCTCCCCATTGGAGGTTATATATGTTAAAGTTTGATATATTATAATACATGGTAATATCACTGAGAAACACAAAGTGATTTAAACTCATTAGCTTATTAATCCTTGGAAGACTACTCTATGATACAGAGGGAATAGATATTATTATTTTACCCCATGGAAAACTGAAAGGCACTACCTATCTAAAGCCAATTTTTTAAAAAAAGCTGAAGTCTATAAATTGTAGATGGTTTTATACTGTACCTGACATAGCTCAGAAAAAAAAGAATCAAAAGAGGCAGATTCATACTTTCCAGGCATGCCCCAGGAATGGAGGATTCTCTTTTTATGTTAATCCACTCTCTTTGGGCCAAAAGCTGACAGTGCACAGACAACAAAGGGCCCACTAGGTCTGCTGTCCAAAAATACTCACCGCAATTTGTCAGGCTTCACATTAAACATGGGTTTTTACACATCGCTGGCCTCTAAACATAAAAGATCCTGTTGGTTTCCCTAATTAAATACAGTGAGATCAAAGGTTCCCCAATGTCTATCTGACTGTCTCATGGTATTCCAGAACTGAAAGCAAATGAGAAAGGTAAGGAAAATATGTCAAAATTTCCAGAGAATGAATGAATCAATCAATGAATCAATCAATCTAGCAAGCAAACAAGCAAACAAGCAAGCCTGGGCAGTCTATGAATGTTGCTGTTTCCTTTGCTTGCTTTTTCCTTTAATCAGATAATTGTTTTGATCTCAGAATTAGAGGAAACTGAAGTGCAAAACAGAGAGATAACAGACATCTCATTTTTGTAGAGAAGATGGCATTGCCCTATGATCCAAAAGTACTACAATGATATTTTTCTAAGTAGAAAACCCCTGGAACAACGCATTTTCATAAGTCAGTAACATTTTATAGAGGAAGATGCATTAAAATAAAATACGGCCAGACTTCGGTGACTAAAATCCTACTTTAGACTTATGAATCCATCCATAGATTATTCACAATGGAGGTACTGTTTACAGGAAATTCCAGCGTCAAAGGGATGATCTAATACTGATTCTTTGGGGGTGAGTCAATATTGATTATTCTCATTAAGGGAACAATAAGTAATAGATTTGGAAAGGATCTTCTCTTTGAGGGACACTATGTATTGGCTGAATAAGAACTTGAAAAAACTTGCTAAAGCTTTAAGACACATATGCCAGGATATACTCACCACTTCTATTTCTCTCCAAACAAACACATTTGTAAACAAAAAAATAAAAGGGTTTTGAAATTTTAAAAATACGTTTATCTAATAGGTATCATATGTAATATCATATACATAATATGATTTTAAACACACTCAGCTATCAGATGAGTTTTTCCATGCTAACATAAACTAGAGTAACCAATATTTTAAATGACAAATGATTATCAATGAAAAGTTACCAGGGAAAAACATGAATGCCTATATACTTTACTTAGCAACAAAAATTGCTGTCTTCAATATGTTCTTTATTAAAATGTAATAAAAATCTCTCCTGAAAACCAGATGGTAGATGACATGATAAATTAAAGCCCTGCATAAGTGCGAATAGAAAAAAATAACTTGCTGCAGACATAAATGACATTTACAATATCACTTATGTTTTTTCTAATGAATATAAGATGATCTTGATATTGCAAAAGACCTTATTCCAGAAATGAAACAGAAGAAAAAAAAGGAGAAAAAAAATGAGGCAGGAACTTGCATTTCTATAGAAATTGAAAATGCTATCTATGACCTATATTCCAATTTGAGAAAGAATATTTGAATAATAATGAAACACTGACACAAATAGAAAGAATACTAATTATTTTTTAATTAGCGTTTTCCCTTATTCTTCTTTTATTCCTATTTGTCAGACATGAACTAAAAAAGAAATTTTAGTTCTAATATATTTAATACCTGCCTAAATACCTTGACTCTTGTCAAATATGCTTCAAATTACTACATTAATACATATGTGATTATGCTACAATTTCACTTACCAGCATTATGCAAAGGCCCCAGAAAGTGCTTATGGGAGCCTATGAGGTTCTGGGTTACACAGACTTAATTTGAGATATTTCTCCACCATATACCAGCTATGTGACTATGGGCATGTTACTGAACCACTCTACTCTTCTCCTTATTTTTCTGTAATCGAGGATTTCATTAGTATGTAGTATAAAATAGCTGGGGGGTTTAAACAGGGTGATGCAAACAGCATGCAATACAATACAGTACATTAAGCCCTCAGTAAAGCATCAGTCATTATCATTATAGTTTACAGGTTATAAGTGCAGACAAAAATATAAATGAATTACTCTAATAGCAAACGAAGCCCATTTGCTGGCTCAACGTTAAGTCTCGTTTCTTAAACCGTAACATAACCTTCTTTGGCAGACCCTCTTCAACAGTTGCTACCCATGCCTGCTGTGACAATGTTGATGGGTCTGCATACTGAACAGATCTCAGCTAACTCTGTCAACAAAATGGATAAAAATTTCAGAAATTGTTTCGTGTTAGAAATGGCCAATGAACTGCTTATTGCTTTGCAAATATTGAACCTGGGAAAATAATGCTACATCTGCTAAAAACTTATGGAGTAGCTGATGGCCCATATAAATAGATAAATATGGAGGGAATAAACAAGAATAATTGCAAGCCCTTAATAAATCTGGTCTTTATACTCTTGACAAGCTGAAAAACTGTGGTGAGATTCTGAAAAGAAAAATAAGAACTGAGGAATAAATGATACTCTTGGATAAATTCTAGGTATAGAATAAGATTTTGGTATAAAATTTAGTTATCTTAGCAACAGATAGAGAGCCATGGAAATGAAAATATTTAAACTGAGAATCCTACATCATATGTCAAGAGATTTCATGGTAGTCTAGATCAAATATAGATTCAATTAGCCATACCTCAGTGGTAGCACATTTTCTTACCTGAATGTAGTCTGTTTCAGGGTGAAAACAGAATTTCCATGTCAGTCAATACACATTGACATAAATTATAATAATAGGAGAACCCTTAATCTGGCCTATGCAAAAACGAGAATTTGAACCCAACACTTTTGCAAAATGACGTATAGTTACACTTTAATTGGTGCTTAATGAATTAGTCTGGAAATTAATATCACACGGTGTGTTTAGTAGACAGTTAAGTTTTTTCCTAGTTGAACACCACTTATGTCTCATATTTATATTAAAGACACACAAAAAACTGATTTATATGTTTGTATGGATGACATAGCAGTTAAGGTCCAAGCAAGAAACAGATGGTCTTCAAAGTATTTAAGTGACGTGAGCTTCAGTGGAGGGACTCTACACAGAGAAGATGAAGTTAAGGACACCAAGGAGAGATAAACACCCAGGAATTAGTAACAACAGGAAGCCAGTATCACCCTGAGTGAAAGAGGCAAGGAGAAGGTGCAGTGTTTATGAGAGCCTAGCCAGAGCTAGATCTGTGGAAGACGGATAGCCAACAGGAGCCGCCACTGTCAGAACGGTGATTAAACACCCACACCAGTCTTTCCTCATAGCTTTCTTCTTCTTCAAGTGCCTCCCATTGGCTGAATCCAACATAAAACCAGAAGACAAGGAAATCTACAGAGGTTCAAACTCCCAGGGCACAGAACACAGCAGAGAAGAACTGAGGATAAATAAGTGTATCTGGCAGTGAGAAAGAGGATAAAAAGCACATATGAATAAAATGTGATTGGGCTGCAAGCTTAACTTTTAAAGTGCCTGTTAGTGATACTATAGAAGAGATAAAACTTTTCTTTATGGTAACTGTTTCGCTATATGCATGAAATTGTTTCATCCACCACATTTCAGCTTTAAGTATTTTTTAATTCATACAAATGCATGCAATAAAATGCAATTACAGCTCAATTAAAATTTCAGTGCAATTAAAGCACATTGAAAATAAATGGTACAAAACAAATCTTTGCTGTTGTTTTTGTTTGCATTTACTCGGATTTTGGTGCTTTTAAGTACCAATCTGTTATTAGAAATATATAAATTTGCTATGTAGTTTACCCAATAAATAAATCATAACTCACTTATTATATTACTGCATTTAAATTGTGCATGAAAATCTGGGATTTGAAATGACAAAAGGCAGGTTAAAAATAAACATTTGTACATTCCAGCTGAAGGGTATATGCACTGAAGATTTGATAGCTTTTTTTAAAAAAATGGCAAAAATTGAGGGAACCGAAGAACTCTCAAAATGTTCAAAGATGGTTTGGACATTGAAATCAGTAAATGAATGTAAAAATACTGATACTGAATAAAATATCTGCTTTCATTGTCAATAGAAATAACAAATGCTACATGCCCATTTGTCTAGGTTACATTGGGTTAGAATCAGGGCAGCCTACTAAGGAATAAATAAATATTTCCTTGATTCCTATTATATTAAGGAATTCAAAGCATCAGGTTTAAATGATGTTAGCACACAAAGACGTCTTAAAATTCCCATCTCTAGTACGCTTATAGTTTCAATGAGGAGATGAAACTTTAGGACAAATATTCTGTATACACACACACACACAATGAGATAACATAAGAGTTGGATAAAGAATCATAAATTAGATGGTGAATAATCAGGAAACAATTGTTTTAAAGTGGCATTTGCATTGAAACTCAACAGATATATAATAATGAGCTAGAAAGAAGAGGACATTCAAATATTGGAAAATGGGGTAAAAATAAAATTAGCTGAAGTAACTACATACATATGCACATACACATCATTTAAGCGGCACTGAAAAAACATTATCTTTCTGGAATTGGGATTTTAAAGGAAAGTAGTATATAGTATGTACAGATAATGTGGCAAAAACAGGATAAGTCTAATTGTGAGTAACCTTCCAATGGCAATCATTCCAAAGGCATAATCTGGAATTTATACCACAGGCAATGGGGAGGCATTGAAGTTATTCCTGTAGAGGAAGTGACTGATGAAAGAGTTTTAGGATGAATTGAACCAGTTAGAGAAAAGAAGCAGGGAATAATACATTCCCAGAGGGATATGGGAGACAAAGGTAAAAATTAATGGTAATGAAAAAAAGGGGGAAGATATCAGAAATATTTAGAAGAGATAAGGTAGACTTACTCTTTGTTTAGAACCAGACAACAGTGAAGGATGGGGAGTTAAATATGACTCCAAGATCTCAAACCATGAGGATTAGAATAATGTCAGCCTCAGGAAAATCAGGATGCACAGAGTGCCATAAACAGGGAGTGCTGGTGCCCTCAGGCCAAATGCAGCTGCAGCAGGAGCTTACTCAGAGCAGCTTTGGAGAGGAAACTGCTGCTTCTGGACTTGTTCAAAAATCTTCAGACTGTGCGGTGACCCCAGGGAAATTTTTTATCTTCCTGTATTTGGTAGTCCCAACCTGATGCTCTAGGGCAGTCATAGAGAGGTTTTAGCCTCAGATTAAGAAAGTGTTCCTTAGAATTATGTTCAAGCTTATATCCTATTACAAATATTCTGGGTGTGCTAAGATTCTCAGGGTTCTGAGAAGCAGAACAGACATAGTGATGGTGGTAGTGGTGGTGGTGGATGATAGAGGAGGATGGACATCTCACCTTTCTCACAACTATTTACAAACTAAACCTGAGTTGAAGATTTAAATTTTCCCTACTTTACCAGAATTTTTTCCAAAATTCTAACTTCTGAGAATAAATATTTTGATCCTCTTAAACTGATTTATAGCAAAATACTAAATCTAATGTAAAAATTTTCAGCAGGGGCATCAATTAATGTGAACCAAAAAAGATTAAAAAAATACTTAAAATTTGCTTGTTGTATGACTTCAGAGGATAAGTATCACTAAAAAATTGCAAGGTAACATATATAACACAGTTAGAAGGAATCAAAGACATTAATCCACTAAGAAAAGGCACTGCAGTGTAGTTTCAGATGCTGAATCAGGAACTTTTTTTTCCTGTAGTTGTTCTTATGGTGTTAATATTTTTTATTGTAAACTTAAGGAAGGCATCACATATCTCTGGATCCCAGACTCCTCACAGACTGTTCTAGGGACAACATGGAAAAAAGAATATGAACTTCTTTGAAGAGTGTAAAACCATATACAGTACAATCATGATCCTCTCTACAGAGAGTATTGGTAGCTCTTCTAGTCAGTGAATACTGGTAATACACTTAACAAAATTCAATCAGTGTTCGGTGAGGAAATCAGAGCTCAGGCTTCATAGTTTGAAAGTGGGTACTTAATATGCAGAAGTAGTTGCTAAAATCTTGAACGAGCTGAAAGGCCAAAATGGATAGTATGAGGCAAACCAGAGATTATTAAAATGGCTCTGCCTGATATATCCAACTCTTTGGGATTAGAGGTGTGCAAAGAAGAGTTGGTACTACAGAGCCTGGGATCTGGGACTATGAGGTGGCTGCTTGGTTAGGAGGAAGGATTAAGAGAAAGGGGCTTTTTGTCACAAGTCAAAACACCTGAGGAGATGCAGCCACTGTGGGGGATGCTGCCTGAAGCAGAGAAGTTGGGGAGAAACGTCCAGACTTCTTTATTCTTCCTGCCAGTGCCTCCTATTGGTGGAGACTGCATAGAAGTTTATTGACAAGGAAGCTCTAGAAAAGTAGATTGCAAGGATCAGCACACTACAAAACAGGGCAAACACAGAGGGGTGAGGATTGGACCTGAGAGCAAATTATCAGCAAAGATAGAAAAAAAAAAATAGAATTAAATTTTAAGCAGAAATTATCTGGTCTACTTAAGGAACAAAAGCCTAAAATCAGTAAAATTATACTAACCTGCCTTGATTAAGTAGATTAAGGGCCTTGACCATGACCAAGACTTGTCAATGCAACTTCCATACATAATTGAAACTCTTATCCTTAGTTCAGGCAATAATTCTCTTATCTAGAAGAGTTTAATAATCTCAAATCCCTCCAGCGTATCATTCACACTATTACTAGGTGAGTGATGATTCAAGTTTAAATATAATCATATCAAAGATCTAATTAAACTCTTTAAATTCACTTACCATTATGTTGACTGTAGGATTATGACCAAAATACTTAGCAAGTCGTTCCACAGGGTCCACAATTCAACCTTGCCTACTTCCATGACCTGTCTTACGCTGATCTGGACTCTAATTTTTTTTTTTTTAAATAAATTTATTTATTTATTTATTTTTGGCTGTGTTGGGTCTTCGTTGTTGCTCATGGACTTTCTCTAGTTGCGGCGAGCGGGGGCTACTCCTTGCTGTGGTGCACAGGCTTCTCATTGAGGTGGCTTCTCCTGTTGCGGAGCACGGGCTCTAGGCGCGAAGGCTTCAGTAGTTGTGGCGCACGGGCCTACTTGCTCCACGGCATGTGGGATCTTCCCGGACCAGGGCTCAAACCTGTGCCCCCTTTGTTGGCAGGCGGATTCTTAACCACTGCGCCACCAGGGAAGCCCTGGACTCTAAAGCACCAGCTGCACCAAATTATTTACATTTCCAGAAAGTACCATTGTATGTCTCACCTCTGAGCCTATTCTCACAGATCCCGTACTGGAATATCCTTATCACCTTGTCCAACTGGCTAACCATATTCATATTTTAATACTTAGTTCATGTGTTAGATTCTCTATGAAGTCTTTTCTGAAACCATCTTGCTAAGCAAACGTGATCGTCACTGTTTTGTGCCACCGCTGGTTCCTGTAATTCTTCAATAACAATTGTAACAGTAGTTGTAGGATGCACCATCAGATGTTAAAACTGAATTTTTAAATTTTTCTTTACTTTAGGAAAGGAGAAGCTTAACAATTTTTAAAGGAAACCCCTTTAGAAGATTGATAAAATCACTTTAGACTTTCTAAAGTTAGTTTCCAACAGAAGAGTAATGTAGGATCACAGTTTTAAGGGTAACCTCCCTGGATGAGGAAACATTAATCCAGATTTCAAGGAAAGAGGATTGCCAGGGAGATCAGGAGGGCATGACTACCAGGATTTACAGATGTTGAACATTATTAAATTCTGAAACAATATTCTTGGGGCAAGCTAGCCTTCTAACTGATACCTCTAAACGAAAATTCTTTCATCTGTACTGTGGTTTTGGAAGACCAACCATGGTCATGGCAGAAGGTTACAATGAGATGAGCTATATTCTCACTGAAGAACCACTGCAACATTGGCTAAAAATGTTAACCAGTGAGAAGTCACTATGACACTAACACAATATCTTCCGTCTCTATGTGGAGGACTTCAGTAGCCGTGGCAGCAAGAATCAATGGCAGAGGTGGGCAATTTAGACTCTAATTGACCTTCTGCTTCGTTATAGTTGCCGAACTGAGTCCCTAATTTTTAGGCTCTGTAAGCCAAATTCAAGAGGAATTACAGTAAGTGCAAGTGGGGTACCAAGATATAGTATTGCCTACCAATAGGACGATTATAGATTTGAGCAAGTAAATAGAAAATTAAATAAATTTGCTCATAGTTTTTATGCTGAAGCTCCTACTGCTAAAATGTATACTACTTAAATATTGCTTAATCATGATGCATTGTTTACATGCCTACCCCATCTTCTCAACTATAATTTTTTTGAGAATAAGACATAGATTAGTGTCTCAAATGTCCTCCCCTTATTTGGAATCTATTAGAGAATAAGTAAAATTGTTATTAAAAAAGAAATTGTCAATAAATAAATGAATCATTTCACTGATGACATTTTTGTGAGATGAAGGCAAATTCAAAGAGGACAATTATACTAAATTTTTGTTTACATATATTGTTAAAAAAAGAGAAAAATCAAAACATAAGTAAAGTGAATTATAAGTAGGTTCAGGGACAAATTATAAGGGAAGAGAATTGAATTACATAATGGAAAGTAGCAAACTATAGTTTTAGTTAATTTTACTCATAACATGCTAATAAATAGTTGATAACAGGTAATTAACTTCTCTGGACTATAGAGTCAAGGTACATCGCCCATTATCTGAATCATTCATTTTCTAATACCATTTAAATGTAAGATTATTAAATTTATGTATGGTAAATTTTATAGAACTGTTATCTCTGGATATTTATGAACTTGCAACATCACCTCAGTTTTTCATGACTGAAGTCAAAGACTAAATAAGAGATACTATAAGAGAAGAGATAAAGGATACTGTTAAGTTTCTTTGAAATATCCTGGATAATTTTGGTATCCATAAACAAGACTTCTCGTCAAACTTTCTAAATAACAAATTGCTAAAATAGAGGAACTGTAATAAAAGGCAGAGAGAAACAAGTGATGATAAAAGGGGAAAGCTTGAATAAAATAGTCTATTTAAGAACATGATCTGTTCTGAAGCCAGGGAACTGTACATATTTTCAATAGAACAAAGGGTCGGTTAATGAGAGCTAGTAAGAGATGAGGTGGGAAAAGTAATGTAACCCAAGAGCCACTTGTGTGAGAAGCTCAGGTCCTCCAGCATGTTAGAATAGTTTGTCTTTAGGATTTAAATAAAACTGCTAGTGCAAATGTAAAAGAAAACTTGTTTTTTCCTCTGCATTTCTCTAGGGATTCAAAGAGAACTTATGTTTCTCATGCTCACTTCTGACTCTAGTTTTCTGCTTCTACTTACTTTTTAATTTCTGCAAGTTCTACTCTTTTCCAAATTGCCCTTTTTCGGGGGCACATGCCAATCACTTACCTAAGAATGAAAATGTAGGAAGCCTTTATTGAAGCACTGCAGTAACAGGATGAATATATTGTGGAAAAGCATAAGAAAGGTCTTAAAATTAGTAATCCTTGCTAGTAATAGTGAATGCTTACTGAAACTAAATGAACCAGGAATTCAGTGGCTCAAGTAAAACAGAACTTTATTTCAATCCCATATACTAGTACAGAGATGAGTAGAACGGGACTAGTGTCGTAGTGCTATTATGTTCAAAGGGTGGATTTTAGTGCCCATCATTTTCCAATCCATAGGAGGGGGAAGGAGAAAGCCCAGGGCAAGCGGGTGTCTTTTTTACACAGACAAACCATAAGCTGAATACTTCTTGTCAAAACTCATTGTTCTCCCATTAGTGTCCTGGTGACATCTAGCTGCAAGAAAGGCTGGGAAATGTAGCTATTACTATGGCAGCCAGGTGCCTAGCTAAAATTTAGGTGGTTCTATTTCTAATAGAAGGAATGCACTGGTCTCTCTTACACCTTGTTACATGAAAAATAACTAGCTTCTTGGTAATTTGCTGGGATTCTCCTACTCTTGCTACCTCCAAGATCTCCTCATCCTTCCTACTTGCCTGAATAAGTGAAAATATCTTCTTAAGGTTATGCAAAGCAATTTACTTCATTTTATCTCACTTCTGTCTTCTAAACAATGCCTTGAAGATTTACCATCACAGAGCAAAAAAGCCCACTTTGGTATTTTTCTTAACAAGGAGTATATGCCCAAGTGAATTATTTTGTTTCTCCCTTTGGAAGCAGAAATTCAGATGGCGAGTTCTACAAAGTAATTTCTTTTTCTCTACTATCACACATAAGGAACCTAATGTGGAAGACTGGACGCAACCATAAGAAATCTGCACATTAGGCAGTAGATTAAATGGAGTCCTTAAAAATTTCCATCAGTGGAGAGAACTTTCTACTTTAGAAGGAAAATGAAGCCAGCATCATATGCAGGTTGAATTGTAATAAAAGGGGTAAAAACTGGATCCATTAAGAAATATATGTGTGTTCATAATTCTTTATAATATCAAATATATCTTTATCATTGTTTTAAAAATCCTCTCTCTCCAAATCACTTTTAATTAGGTTAGTTTTTGCCTGGCCTAGAATTATTGCCTTTTGTGACCCTACTGAAAAGTACCTCATAAATAGAGCCCCACAAAATCATGTTATTGATTAAATGGAAACAAGACATTCAGTTAACAAGCATTATGCCAGGAAGTTTACAAATTACCAGAGATAGAAAGACATAGTCTCTAATCGCACAAAAGTTACAACCTAGTGGGAAGAAAAACAGGTAAAGAGACAATTATGATACAATATAGAAGGATACCTTACTTCTTTATTATAGAGGTCAGCATGGATGCCATAGGCTCACCTTGAAAGGGCACCCTTAGAAGAAATAGGGAGATCTTCTCAGAGGAGTTGATACCTGTGTTTTTTCCAGGGGTATAGAAAAGAAATTTCTCCAAAGGGATGAGTGCCTAGGCTAGAAAGAACTTAGATATTAGTGATGGCAAGGAGACTGTATTGATTCGGATATTGTCAAGAGAACAATAAAGGCGCTACAGTGCTGATAGCTTTTAAGATTTCCTAAAATGTCCCAGTTTTCACATGACAGCAATAGAGAACTATTGATGGATTTTAAACAGTGGGTGAGTAAACTCAACAAAGTTTTATTTTAGAAAAATCATATTGGCAGGTATAGAATGGAGACAACCTGAAGGCATAGTGACAAATTAATAAGACACTATTGTGTAGTGGGATTGTGGTTGCCTCCCCAAGATCCATATGGAGTAGCCATGGAGACTGGCTAAAACTCTCTATCCATCACTAAATGCAACCACCGTTAAAATTCTGATATATAAATACATATGTGTATACTTTTATATAATTAACATATATACTTTTATAATGTGTAATTTGTATATATTTAGGTATAATTTTAAATGTAAATAAACAATAGAACTCAACCCTGAGAATCACACATAAAATTTTTCTGAACTATATCAGGTCATTTAAAATCTCTACACAAAACCTCCCTATGGCTTTCCACCACACATTGAATAGAAACTTGTCTGCCATTCCAACAAAGCCCTCCTGATATGACCAAAAGAGATTTTCTGATCTCATTTCTTTCCACTTTCTACTCACTACTTGGATCAAGTCACTCTGGTGGCCACGACAGAGTAAACTTTCTCTGCTTTTCTCATGGTTAAACCTCCACTACCTAAAGGAGAACCTAATGAGCAATCAACAAACATTTGTTGAATAAATTTTGAATGCGTGTATGTGGTACAAAGCAGCTATCTAATTATAAACACTATTTTTCTGATGTCATATTTATTGGGGAAAAGTTTGTCCAATTGTCCAGAGACTACTCAGACAGAAGTAGGTTTTCTTCCACACTCTGAGCTACCAGCTTTCTCTGAACAACCTCGAGGGCCATACTGATGTCATCCCATCTTAACATTGTTTTAAAGTGCCAAGATGAGAAATCAAGAAAAGTTTGGGACAGAAATTGACAAATCTGTAATGGCACAAGCATTTACTACTTAAAAAGAAATATCTTATCAATTTTGGGCTACATTTACAAGGATTACTTTTCAGTGAAACAGTGAAAAAAGATACCATATCATTGCTGTCCTTAAACATCACTGTCATTTAAAACATCACACTTTCTTGCTGGTTTCTAAGAATAAATGTTATAAAAGCCACACTCTCAGGGAGGTACAATCAATTGGTCAGATTAAGCTTAACTGACAAATAGTTATCAAAATATGTAATTCATATGGTATAGGTCAAAGTTGTGGCACAGGTAGTAACTGGTATAGCTGTCCAAATGACAAGAATGCCATGTGTCTGGACTACTTTATTAGGTTTGGTCAATGAAACATGGAAGGGACAAGAGGGAGGGGAAATTAATATTAAAGGTGTAGATGCCAGTGTGCATTTAAACAGGTTCCCTGAAAAAGGAATTGGCTAGCCGGGCTTAAAATTTGAAAACGTTGAATTAGTAATAAGTCATTTGAAACTGAAAAGGGTCAGGATATGAAGGGTCTTAAATCAGGTCAGGATACATAAATAAAAATTTCTGAATGATTGACTTATGCAGACTGAAAGCTGTAGGGATTTCTGTCATTGTCCCCTATCACCTGTCTTACGATCTGTACTAACCTACTACTCAAATTATATTTGATCTTCCCTAAAAGTCTATGGTAATGTATAAACAGTACACAAAATTCATATTCATGGGTAGACTGAAAAGACTTGTGTAGAATACACAAAAAAATAGAAAAACCAAAGGGTACTAACTGTAAAATGAATTTTTAGTAAAAGATATGCTACATAAAGCTTATAGTTTATAACTGAAATTTAACTTCTATGAGTATGTGGTGTGCTTATTGCAGAAAGTATACTGTCTAGGTTATATGTAAAAAGTGCTATAAAGAAATGTATTCATAGTTTATTAACTGGAAGAATTAAAAGTTCATGGTCGAGGAAACATAGCTTTAAATGATACATTAAACAAGATGGACTTAATTGATATTTATAGGACATTCCATCCAAAAACAACAGAATACACTTTCTTCTAAAGTGCTCATGGAACATTCTCCCGTAGAGATCATATCTTGGGTCACAAATCAAGCCTTGCTAAACTTAAGAAAATTGAAATCGTATCAAGCATCCTTTACGACCACACACTATGAGACTAGATATCAATTACAGGAAAAAACCTGTAAAAAATACAAACACATGGAGGCTAAACAGTGTACACTACTAAATAACCAAGAAATCACTGAAGAAATCAAAGAGGAAATCAGAAAGTACCTAGAAACAATGACAGTGAAAACACGACGACCCAAAAACTATGGGATTCAGCAAAAGCAGTTCTAAGAGGGAAGTTTATAGCAATACAATCCTACCTTAAAAACAAGAAACCCCTCAAATAAACAACCTAACCCTACACCTAATTCAATTAGAGAAGAACAAAAAAAATCCCAAAGTTACCAAGAGGAAAGAAATCATAAAGGTCAGATCAGAAATAAATGAAAAAGAAATGAAGAAAACAATAGCAAAGATCAATAAAACTAAAAGCTGGTTCTTTGAGAAGATAAACAAAACTGATAAACCATTAGCCAGACTCATCAAGAGAAAAAGGGAGAAGACTCAAATCAATAGAATTAGACACGAAAAAGGAGAAGTAACAACTAACACTGCAGAAATAGAAAGATCATGAGAGATTACTACAAGCAACTATATGCCAATAAAATGGACAACCTGGAAGGAATGGACAAATTCTTAGAAAAGCACAACCTTCCGAGACTGAACCAGAAAGAAATAGCAAATATAAACAGACCAATCACAAGCACTGAAATTGAGAATGTGATTAAAAACCTTCCAACAAACAAAAGCCCAGGACCAGATGGCTTAACAGGCGAATTCTATCAAACATTTAGAGAAGAACTAACACCTATCCTTCTCAAACTATTCCAAAATACAGCAGAGGGAGGAACACTGTCAAACTCATTCTACAAGGCCACCATCATCCTAATACCAAAACCCGACAAAGATGTCACAAAGACAGAAAACTACAGGCCAATATCACTGATGAACATAGATGCAAAAATCCTCAACAAAATACTAGCAAACAGAATCCAACAGCACATTAAAAGTATCGTATTCCATGATCAAGTGGGGTTCATCCCAGGAATGCAAGGATTCTTCAATATACACAAATCAATCAATGTGATACCCCATATTAACAAATTGAAGGGGAAAAACCATATGACCATCTAAATAGATGCAGAAAAACTTTCAACAAAATTCAACACCCATTTATGATAAAACCCTCCAGAAAGTAGGTATAGAGAGAACTTACCTCAACATAATAAAGGCCATATATGACAAACCCACAGCCAACATCGTCCTCAATGGTAAAAAACTGAAACCATTTCCACTAAGATCAGGAACAAGACAAGGTTGTCCACTCTCACCACTATTATTCAACATAGTTTTGGAAGTATTAGCCACAGCAATCAGAGAAGAAAAAGAAATAAAAGGAATCCAAATCGGAAAAGAAGTAGTAAAGCTGTCACTGTTTGCAGATGACATGATACTATACATAGAGAATCCTAAAGATGCTACCAGAAAACTCCTAGAGCTAATCAATGAATTTGGTAAAGTAGAAGGATACAAAATAATGCACAGAAATCTCTTGCATTCCTACACACTCATGATTAAAAATCTGAAAGTGAAATGAAGGAAACACTCCCACCTACCATTGCAACAAAAAGAATAAAATATCTAGGAATAAACCTACCTAAGGAGACAAAAGACCTGTATGCAGAAAACTATAAGACACTGATGAAAGAAATTAAAGATGATACAAACAGATGGAGAGATATACCATGTTCTTGGATTTGAAGAAACAACATTGTGAAAATGACTATACTAACCAAAGCAATCTACAGATTCAATGCAATCCCTATCAAACTACCAATGGCATTTTTCACAGAACTAGAACAAAAAAATTTCACAATTTGTATGGAAACAAAAAACACCCCGAATAGCCAGAGCAATCTTGAGAAAGAAAAACAGTGCTGGAGGAATCAGGCTCCCTGACTTCAGACTATATTACAAAGCTACAGTAATCAAGACAGCAAGGTACTGGCACAAAAACAGAAACATAGATCAATGGAACAGGATAGAAAGCCCAGAGATAAACCCATGCACCTATGGTCACCTAATTTTGATAAAGGAGGCAAGAATATACAATGGAGAAAAGACAGCCTCTTCAGTACGTGGTGCTGGGAAAACTGGACAGCTACATGTAAAAGAATGAAATTACAACACTCCCTAACACCATACACAAAAAATAAACTCAAAATGGATTAAAGACCTAAATGTAAGGCCAGACACTATCAAACTCTTAGAGGAAAATATAGGCAGAACACTCTATGACGTAAATCACAGCAAGATCCTTTCTGACCCACTTCCTAGAGAAATGAAAATAAAAACAAAAGTAAACAAATGGGACCTAATAAACAAATGGGACCTAATGAAACTTCAAAGCTTTTGCACAGCAAAGGAAACCATAAACAAGATGCAAAGACAACCCTCAGAATGGGAGAAAATATTTGCAAATGAAGCAACGGACAAAGGATTAATCTCCAAAATTTACAAGCAGCTCATGCAGCTCAATATCCAAAAAACAACCCAATCCAAAAATGGGCAGAAGACCTAAACAGACATTTCTCCAAAGAACATATACAGATTGCCAACAAACACATGAAAGAATGCTCAACATCATTAATCATTACAGAAATGCAAATCAAAACTACAATGAGATATCATCTCACACTGGTCAGAATGGCCATCATCAAAAAATCTACAAACAATAAATGCTGGAGAGGCTTCCCTGGTGGCACAGTGGTTGAGAATCCGCCTGCCAATGCAGGGGACACGGGTTCGAGCCCTGGTCTGGGAAGATCCCACATGCCGCGGAGCTACTAGGCCCGTGAGCCACAACTACTGAGCCTGCGCGTCTGGAGCCTGTGCTCCGCAACAAGAGAGGCCGCGATAGTGAGTGGCCTGCGCACCACGATGAGGAGTGGCCCCCACTTGCCGCAACTAGAGAAAGCCCTCGCACAGAAACGAAGACCCAACACAGCCAAAAATTAAAAAATAAAATAAATGTTAAAAAAAAATACTACATGAAGATGTGCTTATAGAAGTGAGAAGCATTATTAAAAAAATAAATAAATAAATGCTGGAGAGAGTGTGGAGAAAAGGGAACACTCTTGCACTGTTGGTGGGAATGTAAATTGATACAGCCACTATGGAGAACAGTATGGAGGTTCCTTAAAAAACTAAAAATAGAACTACCATATGACCCAGCAATCCCACTACTGGGCATATACCCTGAGAAAACCATAATTCAAAAAGAGTCATGTACCACAATGTTCATTGCAGCACTATTTACAATAGCCAGGACATGGAAGCAACCTAACTGTCCATCGACAGATGAATGGATAAAGAAGATGTGGCACATATATATACAATGGAATATTATTCAGCCATAAAAAGAAATGAAATTGAGTTGTTTGTAGTGATGTGGATGGACTTTGAGTCTGTCATACAGAGTGAAGTCAGAAAGAGAAAAAGAAAAACTGTATGCTAACACATATATATGGAATCTAAAAAAAAGAAAAACAGAAATGGTTCTAATGTACCTAGGGGCAGGACAGGAATAAAGACGCAGACGTAGAGAATGGACTTGAGGACACAGGGAGGGGGAAGGGTAAGTTGGGATGAAGTGAGAGGTGAATGGACATATATACACTACCAAATGTAAAATCTATAGCTAGTGGTAAGCAGACTCATAGCACAGGGAGATCAGCTCAGTGCTTTTTGACCACCCAGAGGGTTGGGATAGGGAGGGTGGGAGGGAGATACAAGAGGGACGAGATATGGGGATATATGTATCCTGATGTATGGCTGATTCACTTTGTTATAAAGCAGAAACTAACACACCATTGTAGAGCAATTATACCACAATAAAGATGTTAAAAAAAAAAAAGTTCATTGTCAGAGTGGAGTTTTAAAGCTCTCTGATTTTTAAATTTTGGTGATGGTTTTATATCCTAATCTCCCTTTACTTAACTTATAGTTAAGATTCTACAACATTAAAACATATTAATTGATCTGTTTTTCCTTTTCCTTTCTTCCCTTCTCCCTTCCTTCTTCCTTCCCTCCCTCCCACTCCCTCTCTCCCCCTTCCTTCCTTCCTTCCTCCCTCCCTCCTCCTTTCCTTCCTTTTTCTTTCTTTCTTTCTCTTTCTTCTTTCTTTCTCTCTCTGTCTCTCTCTGTGTGTGTGTGTCTCTCTCTCTCTCACACATTCTCTCTATTGAATAAGAGAAGCATAGCTTCCCAAGCACTGTGCATTGCACAGTGCATTGCAAATTTGTTGAAATTTAGATTATTTTTCACACTCAATCAAAAATTTATGTCTGTAATTGTAGTTGAACATTGAAAATTCCTGTATTTAAAAATTATTATTTTGGCCTTTAAAGCTTTATTTTTAGCATCCACCATCAAAGAAATCTCTGTAACATTTATAACAATGAACATCTCCCCTGAATAACACATGTAATCATCCAAGGTAGTTTTATTACTTCAATTTTCTCTCATAATTATCAGTGAAGTTATTTTTATGTGAATTTAAAATCTTTAGTTTTGCTTTTGATTTCATGTACTCCTATTTTTCACATTTTTATTATGCTTGTAAGATTTTATGGATAATATCCACAAGCAGAAAACAGCTCAGTAGCAGCAATACCATATAGGATGTCTCTCTCTGACCTTCCCATTGGAGCATTTCAGTCTGTGAGATTAATACTTCAGTAATAGTGTATTTATCATTATTCTTTATTTGGCCATGGATGTTTCTATCGTACTGGATTAATCTACTGATGTTAGGAACTGCACGTATTTAATAGCACTAGTTAAACTCCTTGGAAAAAATGATACAAAAAAGATTATTTTCCTACAAAGACCTATCAAAATAAACAAATTTAAAATAAAATCCTAAAATATTCAGCATGGTAAGTGAATACTTTGAAGCATGTAAGATATCACAGAAACACTGCCTTAGACTATTTCAGCAACAAGAATGTGATGTTCAAGTAATATGTTGTTTTATTCTCTGAGAAGCTATCTATATGTAAAACTAAACCATAGACAATCTTATTAAGCGGTGTATAGATAATACCATGCACATACTACAGTGGTTAAATTGTGAAAATACCAAATATCAGCAAAGATGTAGAGCAACAGGAATTCACAAACAGTGCTTGTAGAAGTGAAAATTTGTACAATTTTGGAAAACTGACATACCCTAAGACCAAAAAGTTCACATAGATATGCAGAAATTCATACTATGTGAAACAAAAGACATGTACCACAATGTTTACAGCAACATTCACAAGAGACAAAAACTGGAAACACCCACACATTTGTTAACAGCAAAATGGATAAATTAATTGTAGTGTATTTACACAGTGGAATACTCTGCAACAGAAAATGATCAAAGTATTACCACATAAAACAATGTGGATCAATCTCTCAAATGCCTTGTTGGGCAAAAGAAAAGAAACATATACAAAGAATATGCACCATATGATTCCATTAATATAAAATTCCAAAAGAGCCAAAACAAAACATGATGTTAAAAGTCAGTGTTGTTGATCATTTGTATTGGAGAGGGGGGAGCAATTAAAAAGAGCATGAGGGGGACACCTGGGTTGTTGGAAATGTTCTCTTTTTTGAGCTAGATTGTGATCTCTCAGGCAGATTTAGTTTATGATAATTCATCGAGCTGTGTACACTTTTGATTTGCTTATAAGATGATTTTCAATATGTACCTTATACTCTGATAAAAAAGCTTATTAAACATTGATTCATGCATAATATTTAGACAATATTATGATTTGTATGTTAGTGACGAATTGTTATGACTAGTAGAGCAACACTGGTGTATACTCGAGGAAAATCTTTATCAACATTTAAAAATATTTGGTATGCAAAACTCAAATGTATTCAACATTCACATGAGCAGGAAATTTCAACTAAGAAAGCTCAATAATACACTTGTTAACCAATAACAATAGAATTTATTGATTTACATAATAGCCACAATCTTAAAATAGAATATAAAAAGATAATTCTATCTGAATTTTTTTCAATGCTTAGAAAGGAGTTTCTGTCAGAGAAAAAGTCTGCAGTCTCTTGTTACTGCTTGCTTATGTAAAAAAATCTTGTCATGGTTGGTGACTATAAGAAAAGAAAGATAATCATAAAAAAGTGATTAATAGTAGTATTTTTTATCATTCCAAAACTCGTATTTACTTGTTTATACCGAAAGCACTGCAGGTATGCTAAAATTCCATAATTGTTTTATAGATTTGTAAGCCAGTAAACTGCTTTGGATTTTGGCTATAACCCAGGGGTGGAAGCAGTTCGAAGAATCCTTCCAAAATATTTCTCCTGCGAGTAGACGGAGGTTGTATTAATAGGATTTGCCAAAGGACTGTATCATTATTAATCAAGGTAAGTAGCATGTTTGCATGTTTATTATAAAGGATACAACTCAGGGACACCAAATAGACGAGATACATGGGGTGAGGCATGGGAGTTGAAAGACACAGCACTCCCAAGCCCTATTTGGAAATGTCACCCTCCAGGAACTTCAATGTGTTCACCAATCCACAATTTCATAGAATTGTATTTTAACATTGAGGGGAAAAAAACTCCAAAAACAAACAAACAAAAAAACCCTGATAACCTGATATAACAAAAGTAATGTTCACAGGTGGAAGTTCAATATTCTTACTGAAAAAAAAAAAGTATTTGGAATTTTTTTACAAATGCAATATTTCAATTTTTAACATATTTTACAGAATTTGATAATTTATTTTATAACTATGTAACATAAGGAAAGTATGTATATATGTACAGTTGATCCTTGAACAACACTGGTATGAACTGCACAGGTCCACCTATACGTGGATTTTTTTCAATAAATATGTACTACAGTACTACATGATCTTCAGTTGGTTGAATCCACACTTACAGAACCACAGATTCGAAGATCAACTGTAAAGTTATATGTGGATTTCCACTGCACAGGGGTCAGTGCCCCTAATACCTGGGTTGTTCATGGGCCAAATGTATTTTTTTTATCAAGTTCAATATAGAATTATGCAGATTTCTTCCAGTTTACCATATGAATATTATCATTTTTTAAGCATGTCAGAATGTGAAAGTTTTATAAAGCACTACTATAGAGAGTTTAGGTATAATTCCCTTCACATAGGTGTAAACAGGTCCAACCCATGATAGATTTTGAATGAGTTTTTCTTGCTAGATCATTTTCCATTTTGTTGTCTCCATCATTTTCCTAAATTCTCCATCTCAAAATTATCTTTATTCAAAAATCTAGGAAAGTAGGATTTTTGTTTTATTCACTACTTTACACCATTTCCTATAACACAGTTAGTGATTAAAAAATGAATTGGGTTGAATACATTGTCTAATGAATGTAAAAATGATTTGTCTGATTTGACTACAGTTTTCTCGAGCTACTAGTTTCAGAAACATTTCAGAGAATAAATGAAAATTAGACATTTCCTACATGTCAACTATAGAGAATGAGGCGTACTATTTCAATATTTCTGTTAGTTAAATGAAGACATTTTCTCATTCTTAAGTAAACTTAAGTGAGCCTTGACAGGTTTCCATGAACCTTACTAGTATTCTATTTCCTTATTTTCTCTCTCATGCTTGCTTTCAACATTGACATTATTTTGCACTTGCTTCCCTTTCTAGTAGTTTTTAACAGGACTTCTTTCATAAATCCTTTCAGATCCAAGAGCTAATTGAATCCTGAAGACTACAGCATTGTGGTAAGGGTTTGAAATTAAATGAACTTTGTTCCTTATGCTTATGTTTACAGATACAAACTGGAGAAAATGCATGAGTACAGCTAAGCAACCTAAATAGATGAAAAGTAGATTCTTTGCTTTTCTTTCTCTAGTTGTTTCAGCACACAGAATATCTGAGAGCATCAAGATTTATACCCTTTTCAGAAAGCTGATAGAATTAGTAGTTGCTTTTCAGAAGTAATTATCAAGGACAGCTAAAATCCAGTCTCTTGCATCTTCGATCATGTCCAAAGCCTAAATCTCATGAAAGCTCTTTAAGTCAGACCCGGAAGCTTATGAGAATTTTCCTAACCAAAAGAAGAAAGTCTTAGCCTTTTCTGAGGAAGACAAACAAAATGATTTTTTGCAGGCAGTCTGAAAAATATGCTTCATGCAATTATGGTATGTACAGATACTTCATAGATCCAATTTACAGTCTTCGAACTTAACTTTAGAAAATTTATGTAATTCGTTATCAGTTTAAACTAAATTAATTTAAACTACTAGCCTTAAAAAGAAATCTTTTCTTGTCCTTTATACACATCCAGCCTATGCTGCCCTCAATGACCTCAGACCAAAGACTCTTTCCATTAACTGAAAGTTTAAAAAAAAAAAAAAGAACCATTTTTAAAATCCAAGTTAGATGAGTAATAGTAAACTTTATCCTGTCATTTTTACTATTGAAACTTATGGCTACAGAAGGCTGCTCAGGGATATTCTGTTTTTAGAGAGTTAAATCAAGGTTGGTAGCCTGTGTGGAAGTAGACATCCTAGAGTCTTGTAAAGAATCTCCTTCCTGATGGGTGGTTGCACATGGAAGATTTTTGGAAAAGTAAGTTTTGTTTTCTTCCTAAGTGAGAATAGCTCATGAGAGTGTCTCTGTTAATTAGAAGAAACTATGAATCTTGAACACACCTGAAAAGATACAGGTTGTTATTTTATGTTACAAATGCTTTACTGTTGTAATCTATGCATATGTAAATGTTATTTTTTAATTGACATTCATCTTTAAAGAGGATGAACTTTAAAATATTCAACAACTTTTGCAAAACATATTAAAGACTGTTGTCTTTTAGTTTTCATGTTCAGCTTTTGTCTCGTCCTAGTTCTGTTTATGGTCCAAATTTTTAAATGATATACTTAAGATGGATCATACCAAATAGAATTCTCATATCATTTCAAGTCATTTTAATATAAACTTTCTTCTATGAAAAGATTATTTTAACTTTTGGGGAGGGGTTTTAGTGAGGATGTTTAACACAATCCATATTTTATATAATGATATCATAAGTGTAAAAATGGATAATATCACCTAGTTTTTCAATCATCAGGCAATGCATAAAGAATTAAAAAAAAGTAAGAATCTGTTTTTGTTTAAAAGACTTTTGAAAGAGATTCACTACAACTTTCTCACTGTCAGAAAATATTTTACTACTCGCTAACTCAGATCCATCATGCTTAATATTAAGCCTAGTTTCTCTTGTTCTGTCTTCAATATAAGAAAAATATTGATTACCATACTTTCACAAAGCTCTTCATATATTTGAAGATTTATTAAATCATTCCTTCTTCAATAGTTTTTTATTGTTCTATACTTTATTTAACTCATCTCTTTCTTTGGAACACTTTCCTATTTTACATTCCTTATTTTGGAATTTCACTTTTTAGCTGATAAAAATTCATAATACAATGACAATGAGAAGATTTCTGGACTAATAATAAATACTATAATCACTGACAAAAGGTGCATAATATTTTATTGTATTGTATTTCAATTAATAAGGGTATTGCTGATGTCCTTTCCTTTCCTGTTTCCTTTTTCTCCTTGCCATGTTTTCTAAAGACAGTTGACCTTTTCAACTTTTCCTTATAGTACACTCCTAAACAGTGGCTAATCTTACACTTATTGAAGAGCAATAAAGTTGTGTTAAGTAAAGGAATATATATTTTCAAAATTATTTTTGATAACTTTTCCTCTTTTATAATATCCCTTTTATATCTTACAATCTATATTTTATTATCAAGTAAGGAT
The DNA here is from genome assembly GCF_028564815.1 of Eubalaena glacialis. Lineage (NCBI taxonomy): Eukaryota > Metazoa > Chordata > Mammalia > Artiodactyla > Balaenidae > Eubalaena > Eubalaena glacialis. Next base: position 25,223,608 of record NC_083719.1, read on the forward strand.
GTTTTGCCCATTCCCTCCTAGCTCACCAAGATAGAGTATTTTAATACTCTCTAACATTTTGTACATTTGGATTTGAAAATTTACAACAGGAGGGCATTGTTATTCCTTTTGTTTTTGGATATTTCTCCTGCAATTTGAGTTACCTGGTTGGTAGAGCTTGAAAAAGAATTTTCTGTCTAAATATAGAGACTTCAAATAGAGGTAAATAGAATACCATACTTTTAAACTATTTTTCATCATTGTTATAAAATTATATTAAATGTAACATTTAAAATAGTTATTCAATTAACACATAATTGAGTAACATTTAAAATCAGAACAAATATTTGATTATTGTTCACCAGAGCTAAATAAAATTATATATAAACATATAAGCACATATACATACACACAAACACATATATATGTATATATATAATTGAGACTATTAGTTTCTCATATTCAGTGTCCCCTTCTTCTGCAGTTAACAGACCCAAAGTTATTTCAGTGTTGCAATATGCTCAGCTTACAGCTGTCATTCTCTGGTTTTCCTTGATGCTAAATGTGCCATGTGACTGTGTCTGTTCACAAAAATATTTAGAAAAATTAGTTAGGTAAGTAGTAGCCATTTGGAAAATACTTTTTGGTCCTTTCTTTCTGCTGCCTGGAATGGAATGGAGTTCCAATACCCACTTTGGACATAAAATAATCTGGAACACGGAAACCACTGCTATGGAAGAAAGAGCTGAAGGATGGAAGGTGCCTATGTTTCTGATTGCCATAGAGTCACTCCCTGTTTCTGTCTTTGTTTATGTGAGAGAAAATATAATCTTATGTTTAAGACATTTATTAAGAGTCAGGAAATGCAATCAAAAGATCAGGGAACAAAAATGAAGGCTTTATTCCTTAGGTAAAATTATCAACTACAGTGGACCCTGTGGAGCCTTGCTTAGATTCTGCCTCAGCACTGAAAAAGGTATTCCCCTCACTGCTGGGACTGCAGTCAGCTGGTAGTCATCAGATGCTGCCAACTCCAGGAATTGCCCTTTGCAAGAAAAAGTCACCCTACCTTAGGGTCACACGCCTTTCTTGGGAGCAACTTGCATTCAATGACTGGTTAACGCGGGGGTGTAAAGCAATGCCTCAATGCCTCAACTAGAGAAACTCAAGACCATTCCCACTTCAGAGCTCTCAGTGGTGCCTGCAGGAGTTTCTCTCAAGCTTTCATGGAAGCCTGGCTTTTTCCTCTGCCCATACTTTCTTCCTCCCCTTCTACCACAGGCTGTGATAGAGTAGCCCCTAATAAACTTCTTGCACAAGAATCTCCACCTCAGAATCTGCTTCCAAAAAAACCAATCTTCGATAGTATTAATAGAAGGGTTAAAGATTAAAGTGTAATATAGAGAACCTGGTTGCAATGGTGAGATGAGCATTAGTGTTAACTGAAAAAATTTCTTATCTCTCATAAATGTACATATTATTTGGACTTTGATATAGAGACCAAAGCAAATAAAAATAGGAAGAGTTAAAAGCAGTGTTTCAGACGTAGAGAAGAAACTAGTGGTTAGCACTGGGGAGGGGTGAGATAAGGGTATGGGATTAAGAGACACAAACCAGTATGTAAAATAAATAAGCAACAAGGATATATTGTACAGCACAGCGAAATATAGCTATTATTTTGTAATAACTTTAAATGGAGTATAAACTCTGAAAATACTGAATCACTATGTTGTACACCTGAAACTAATATAATATTTTAAATCAACTATACATCAATTATAAAATATAAAAATAATAAAATAAAAGTAATGTTTCATTTTCCATTTGTTATAGAAGAATATTTTGAGTATTATTTATCATGCACATGTAAAATTTTATTTAAAAATTAACAACAGAAGTCAATGAAATTCAATGAATTTTTGAGCATTGTGTTAAAAATAATGCACATCGGGCTTCCCTGGTGGTGCCGTGGTTGAGAGTCTGCCTGCCAGTGCAGGGGACACGGGTTCGGGCCCTGGTCTGGGGGGATCCCGCATGCCGCGGAGCAACTAGTGCCCGTGAGCCACAGTTGCTGAGCCTGCGCGTCTGGAGCCTGTGCTCCGCAGCGGGAGAGGCCTCGATGGTGAGAGGCCCGCGCACCGCGATGAGGAGTAGCCCCCACTTGCTGCAACTGGAGAGGGCCCTCGCGCGGAAACGAAGACCCAACGCAGCCAAAAATAAATAAATAAATAAGCCTACACCTTAAAGTAAATTACAGACATGATCTCACTTCACTGGTAAATACCTAAGCTTGCATCTCTAAGAAAAAAAGAAAATCTTTGCAACCACAATATTAAAAAAAATAATAATAATAATAATGCACATCACTATGCACTGAGGAAAAACATGACGTTTAAAACAAGTCTTAACCATGGAGAAGTTCATGATTGGATAAGTGGAGTTGGCATATAAATAATCTTCAAAATGATATTCACAAACCTATTATCAGTATCTCTAGAAAAAAATCAACAGAAAAACTAGTTATTCCAAAGATATCCATGTTCCCTTTCTTCTTCTGAACTTACATACATGTTAGCAGAGCATTTGAGCAGCCATAATAAAGATTGTGTTTTCCAGCCTTCTTCGCAGGTATGTGTGTTTCCATGACTATGTTTTCCACAATGATGTCTGCACAGAAGTATAGTGTAGCACTGTCTAGTTTCTTCATTGAGATGGCTGGCATATGTCCATTGCCTCTTTTGTAGCTACCTTTCCTGCTAGCTGGAATGTGACTAATATCGTTAGAGCTGGAGTGGATCTTTAGACCATTGAGTGACCTTGGAGTGGAAGACACACATAGCAGTGCTAAAAACAGAAGGACCTGAGGTCTCTGGCACCGTGAAGCACCAAACTAGCCCTGGACTCCTACTCCAGTTTCTGATGTTGGGAACTGAATCCTAACAGCTATAAAGGAAAAGAACATGACACATCTTATTTATAAAGTATTTTCTCCACAAGCATATAAAAATGTTCTCAAATATGAGAGGGTATATTCAATTCATTTAGTTAGTACCAAAGGCTCGTTTCTCTTTATTTTAGTGTTATATTAGTGTACAAAGCACACATGTCACATTACTGGATCTCTCTATACTGAACCAGGCACACCCAAGGGTGAAGTTTGCTCTTCAAGTCAACTGGAATGGTAACCCTTACTACTACTATTCTCGCCTCAACTTACTACATTTTTAAAGTAATATTCTGTGGATAAAGAAGATGTGGTACATATATACAATGGAATATAACTCAGCCATAAAAAAAGAACAAAATAATGCCATTTGCAGCAACATGGATGGACCTAGAGATTGTCATATTGGGTGCAGTAAGTCAGACAAAGACAAATATATCATATGATATTGCTTATATGTGGAATCTAAAAAAATGGTACAAATGAACTTATCTACAAAACAGAATTAGAGTTATGGATGTAGAAAACAATCTTATGGTTACCAGTGGGGAAAAGGGGGAAGGGATAAACTGGGAGATTGGGATTGACACATACACACTACTATACATAAAACAGATAACTAATAAGGGCATACTGTATAGCCCAGGGAACTCTACTCAGTACTCTGTAATGACCTATAAGGGAAAAGAATCTAAAAAGGAGTGGATATATGTATGTGTATAACTGATTCACTTTGCTGTACACCTGAAACTAACACAACATTGTAAATCAACTATACTCTAATAAAATTTTTTTAAAAATTAAAATTAAAAAAAAAGTAATATTCTTAAAATAAATGCTACAGTAAGTACAATTTGCTAGAGGACAGCCGGCAACAGTATTCCCTGAAGAAAAACTTAGGTGGGGTCCTCCTGAACACAGCAATCAGAGATGTATTTTGCATTCAATTGTATGCTGACAATGAAATAGTGCAAAAAATATCTGATACACAAATGAATAAAAATTTAAAACTTTATTTAAAAACATTTTCCCACATATTTATTAATTCACTCAACAGATAGGTATTCAGTGCATATGACGAGAAAGGCACTCATTTACTGTTACATCAAACTGCTCATAAATCTAGAGTCTTGATAATAAGTAACCACTGGGGGAAGTGGCATTTACAAGGGTGTCCATATTTCTTAAGGACATAAATAGTATTTTTTTCCATCTAAAGGAAAAGAGTTTACAACTGAAAACAGTATTTCTGGCTATTATTAGGAAATGAAGCTTACTCATGCAGACAATTGAAATTTAAGAATTGACAGAGTTTAATGTTGTAGCCCTTGTGGTACATTTCTACCCAAATACAAGTGCATCCATCACTGCAATATTAAAGGGCTTGTCTTCCCTTGATGTCAATGAACATTTCTCAGGTAGGCACTGTAGTTATGATTTGATATACATCTGTGTCTGGTGCCACTTAATCAAGTTAAGTTTTCCCTTGCAGTAAAAGGTTTTGTGAATTTCACAGCAAAGTCGTAATCATGTATTTTTTTTTTAATGCAAAACGACATTTCCATTCTTCTTCAGCAGTTACTGACATTTCCCCTTGAGCCTTCCTAAAGCTCTTTCCCCATAAACATCCTACCCCTCCGCAAATGGAGTTAAAAGTCATTTTTTTAAAGTTAAAAATCACTGCTATAAAATCAAGGTTTTCTAACTGAGGATGAAAATTATGCTAAACAAATGTGTACATTTCATACAAAAAAAATGTTTGCAGACAAGAGGCCTAAGGTATTACCTAATTCTTCATTTTCCTTTCACAAGTTTAATATCTACTCTGAAAAGCGCTATGTTGTTGAAGTAATACCCATCTTTTCAGTTACAGTTTTTAACACATTAGAAATTGGACAACGATGAAATATTTTATGTTGCCAGAACATATTTGCAGATCATCCAGTGATCTAATAATCACTTGAAGTGCAAATCAATCACTTTTACATGACACAATATTCTAAACAGTGGAACATTCTCTTGTCAACAAGTAATTGTTAGATTAAACAAAATCAGCTTTATTTAAACTATTTTCTTTGTGAGCATAGAACATTTTTCATTTCATTGAAATTGGAGACAAAAATAAAAGCCCAGAGGAGCTTCAAGATGGCGGAAGAGTAAGGCGTGAAGATCACCTTCCTTCCCACAAATACATCAGAAATACATCTACATGTGGAACAACTCCTACAGAACACCTAATGAACGCTGGCAGAAGACCTCAGACCTGCCAAAAGACAAGACACTCCCCATGTATCTGGGTAGGGCAAAAGAAAAAAGAAAAAACAGAGACAAAAGAATAGGGATGGGACCTGCACCAGTGGGAGGGAGCTGTGAAGGAGGAATGGTTTCCACACACTAGAAAGCCCCTTCGCGGGCGGAGACTGCAGGTGGCGGAGGGGGGAAGCTTCGGAGCCACGGAGGAGAGCGCAGCCACAGGGGTGCGGAGGGGAAAGCGGAGAGATGCCGACCAGCACTCACCAGCCCGAGAGGCTTGTCTGCCCACCCGCTGGGGCGGGCGGGGGCTGGGAGCTGAGGCCCAGGCTTCCAAAGTCAGATCCCAGGGAGAGGACTGGGGTTGGCTGCGTGAACACAGACCGAAGGGGGCTAGTGCGCCACGGCTAGCCAGGAAGGAGTCCAGGAAAAGGTCTGGAACTGCTAAAGAGGCAAGAGACTTTTCTTGCCTCTTTGTTTCCCGGTGCGCGAGGAGAGAGGATTAAGAGCGCCGCTTAAAGGAGATCCAGAGACGGGCGCGAGCCGTGGCTATCAGCGCGGACCCCAGAGACGGGCATGAGACGCTAAGGCTGCTGTTGCGGCCACCAAGAAGCCTGTGTGCAAGTGCAGGCCACTATCCACACCTCCCCTCCCGGGAGACTGTGCAGCCCGCCACTGCCGGGGTCCCGTGATCCAGGGACAACTTCCCCGGAAGAACACACGGCGCACCTCAGGCTGGTGCAACGTCACGCCGGCCTCTGCCGCCCCAGGCTCGCTCTGCATCCACACCCCTCCTGCCCCCGGCCTGAGTGAGCCAGAGCCCCTGAATCAGCTGCTCCTTTAACCCCGTCCTGTCTGAGCAAAGAACAGATGCCCTCAGGCGACCTACACACAGAGGCGGGTCCAAATCCAAAGCTGAACCCCGGGAGCTGTGCGAACAAAGAAGAGAAACGGAAATCTCTCCCAGCAGCCTCAGGAGCAGCGGATTAAATCTCCACAGTCAACTTGATGTACCCTGCATCTGTGGAATACCTGAATAGACAACGAATCATCCCAAACTGAGGAGGTGGACTTTGGGAGCAACGATATATATATATATATATATTTTTTTTTTTCCCCTTTTTCTCTTTTTCTGAGTGTGTATGTGTATGCTTCTGTGTGTGATTTTGTCTCTATAGCTTTGCTTTTACCATTTGTCCTAGGGTTCTCTCTGTCCGTTTTCTTTTTTCTTTCCTTTTTTTTTTTTTTTTTAGTATACTTTTCAGCACTTGTTATCATTGGTGGATTTGTTATTCAGTTTGGTTCTTCTCTTCTTTCTTTCTTTCTTTTTTTTAAATACTTTTAAAATGTGTTTTTAATAATTATTTTTTGTTTTTTATTTTAATAACTTTTTAATTTAATTTAATTTTATTTTATTTTATCTTTTTCTTTCTTTCTTTCTTTTCTTCTCCTTTTTATTCTGAGCTGTGTGGATGACAGGCTCTTGTGCTCCAGCAAGGCATCAGGGCTGTGCCTCTGAGGTGGGAAAGCCAAGTTCAGGACATTGGACAACCAGAGACCGCCCAGCTCCACGTAATATCAAAGGGCAAAAATCTCCCAGTGATCTCCATCTCAACACCAAGACCCAGCTCCACTCAATGACCAGCAAGCTACAGTGCTGGACACCCTATGCCAAACAACTAGCAAGAGAGGAACACAACCCCACTCATTAGCAGAGAGGCTACCTAAAATCATAATAAGGTCACAGACACCCCCAAACACACCACCAGACGTGGACCTGCCCACCAGAAAGACAAGATCAAGCCTCATCCACCAGAACACAAGCACTAGTCCCCTCCACCAGGAAACCTACACAACCCACTGAACCAACCTTAGCCACTGAGGGCAAACACCAAAAACAACGGGAACTATGATGCTGTAGCCTGTGAAAAGGAGACCCCAAACACAGTAAGTTAAGCTAAATGAGAAGACAAACACACAGCAGATAAAGGAGCAAGGTAAAAACCCACCAGACCTAACAAATGAAGAGGAAATAGGCAGTCTACCTGAAAAAGAATTCAGAATAATGATAGAAAAGATGATCCAAAATCTTGGAAATAGAATGGAGAAACTACAAGAAACATTTAACAAGGACCTAGAAGAACTAAAGAGCAAACAAACAATAATGATCAACACAATAAATGAAATTAAAAATTCTCTAGAAGGGATGAATAGCAGAATGACTGAGGCAAAAGAACGGAGAAGTGACCTGGAAGATAAAATAGTGAAAATAACAACTGCAGAGCAGAATAAAGAAAAAAGAATGAAAAGAACTGAGGACAGTCTCAGAGACCTCTGGGACAATATTAAATGCACCGACATTCGAATTATACGGGTCCCAGGAAAGAAGAGAAAATGAAAGGGACTGAGAATATATTTCAAGAGATTATAGTTGAAAACTACCCTAATATGGGAAAGGAAATAGTTAATCAAGCCAAAAAGCACAGAGAGTCCAATACAGGATAAATCAAAGGAGAAACACACCAAGACACGTATTAATCAAACTATCTAAAATTAAATACAAAGAAAAAATACTAAAAGCAGCAAGGGAAAAACAACAAATAACATACAAGGGAATCCCCATAAGGTTAACAGCTGATCTTTCAGCAGAAACTCTGCAAGCCAGAAGGGAGGGGTGAGACATATTTAAAGTGATGAAAGGGAAAAACCTAAAACCAAGATTACTCTATACAGCAAGGATCTCATTCAGATTTGACAGAGAAATTAAAACCTCTACAGACAAGCAAAAGCTAAGAGAATTCAGCACAACCAAACCAGCTCTAAAACAAATGATAAAGGAACTTCTCTAGGCAGGAAACACAAGAGAAGGAAAACACCTACAATAACAAACCCAAAACAATTAAGAAAATGGTAATAGGAACATACATATCGATAATTACCTTAAATGTAAATGGATTAAATGGCAACCAAAAGACATAGACTTGCTGAATGGATACAAAAACAAGACCCATATATATGCTGTCTCCAAGAGACCCACTTCAGACCTAGGAACACATACAGACCGAAAGTGAGGGGATGGAAAAAGATATTCCATGCAAAAGGAAATCAAAAGAAAGCTGGAGTAGCAATTCTCATATCAGAAAAAATAGACTTTAAAACAAAGAATATTACAAGAGACAAAGAAGGACACTACAAAATGATCAAGGGATCAATCCAAGAAGAAGATATAACAATCGTAAATATTTATGCACCCAACATAGGAGCACCTCAATACATAAGGCAAATACTAACAGCCATAAAAGGGGAAATCGACAGTAACACAATAATAGTAGGGGACTTTAACAGCCCACTTTCACCAACGGACACGTCATCCAAAATGAAAATAAATAAGGGAACACAAGCTTTAAATGATACATTAAACAGGGTGGACTTAATTGATATTTATAGGACATTCCATCCAAAGACAACAGAATACACTTTCTTCTCAAGGGCTCATGAAACATTCTCCAGGATAGATCATATCCTGGGTCACAAATCAAGCCTTGGTAAATTTAAGAAAATTGAAATCATATCAAGTGTCTTTTCTGACCACAACGCTATGAGACTAGATATCAAGTACAGGAAAAAATCTGTAAAAAATACAAACACATGGAGGCTAAACAGTACACTACTGAATAACCAACAGATCACTGAAGAAATCAAAGAGGAAATCAAAAAATACCTAGAAACAAATGACAATGAAAACACGATGACCCAAAACCTATGGGATGCTGGAAAAGCAGTTCTAAGAGGGAAGTTTATAGCAATACAATCCTACCTTAAGAAACAAGATATATCTCAAATAAACAACCTAACTGTACACCTAAAGCAATTAGAGAAAGAAGAATAAAAAACCCACAGTTAGCAGAAGGAATGAAATCATAAAGATCAGAGCAGAAATAAATGAAGAACAAATGAAAAAAACGAATACAAAGATCAATAAAACTAAAAGCTGGTACTTTGAGAAGATAAACAAAATTGATAAACCATTAGCCAAACTCATCAAGAAAAAAGGGAGAAGACTCAAATCAATAGAATTAGAAATGAAAAAGGGGAAGTAACAACTGACACTGCAGAAATACAAAGGACCATGAGAGATTACTACAAGCAAGTATATGGCAATAAAATGGACAACCTGGAAGAAATGGACAAATTCTTAGAAATGCACAACCTTCCGAGACTGAACCAGGAAGAAATAGAAAATATGAGCAGACCAATCACAAGCACTGAAATTGAAACTGTGATTAAAAATCTTCCAACAAACAAAAGCCCAGGACCACATCGCTTCACAGGCGAATTCTATCAAACATTTAGAGAAGAGCTAACACCTATCCTTCTCAAACCCTTCCGAAATATAGCAGAGGGAGGAACACTCCCAAACTCATACTACGAGGCCACCATCACCCTGATACCAAAACCAGACAAAGATGTCACAAAAAAAGAAAACTACAGACCAATATCACTGATGAACACAGATGCAAAAATCATCAACAAAATACTAGCAAACAGAATCCAACAGCACATTAAAAGGATCATACACCATGATCAAGTGGGTTTTATCCCAGGAATGCAAGGATTCTTCAGTATATGCTAATCAATCAGTGTGTTACACCATATTAACAATTTGAAGAATAAAAACCGTATGATCATCTCAATAGACGCAGAGAAAGCTTTTGACAAAATTCAACACCCATTTATGATAAAAACCCTCCAGAAAGTAGGCATAGAGGGAACTTACCTCAACATAATAAAGGCCATATATGACAAACCCACAGCCAACACTGTCCTCAATGGTGAAAAACTGAAACTATTTCCACTAAGATCAGGAACAAGACAAGGTTGCCCACTCTCACCACTATTATTTAACATCGTTTTGGAAGTATTAGCCACAGCAATCAGAGAAGAAAAAGAAATGAAAGGAATCCAAATCGGAAAAGAAGAAGTAAAGCTGTCACTGTCTGCAGATGACATGATACTATACACAGAGAATCCTAAAGATGCTACCAGAAAACTACTAGAGCTAATCAATGAATTTGGTAAAGTAGTAGGATACAAAATTAATGCATAGTTACCTCTTGCATTCCTATATACTAATGATGAAAAATCTGAAATTGAAATTAAGAAGACACTCCCATTTACCATTGCAAGAAAAAGAATAAAATACCTAGGAATAAACCTACCTAAGGAGACAAAAGACCTGTATGCAGAAAATTATAAGATACTGATGAAAGAAATTAAAGATGATACAAATAGATGGAGAGATAAACCAATGTCTTGGATTGGAAGAATCAACATTGTGAAAATGACTCTGCTACCCAAAGCAATCTACAGATTCAATGCAATCCCTATCAAACTACCAATGGCATTTTTCACAGAACTAGAACAAAAAATTTCACAATTTGTATGGAAACATAAAAGACCCCGAATAGCCAAAGAAATCTTGAGAAAGAAAAACGGAGTTAGAGGAATCAGGCTCCCGGACTTCAGACTATACTACAAAGCTACAGTAATCAAGACAGTATGGTAGTGGCACAAAAACAGAAATACAGATCAATGGAACAGGATAGAAAGCCCAGAGATAAACCCACACACATATGGTCACCTTAGCTTTGATAAAGGAGGCAAGAATATACAATGGAGAAAAGACAGCCTCTTCAATAAGTGGTGTTGGGAAAACTGGACAGCTACATGTAAGAGAATGAAATTACAACACTGCCTAACACCATACACAAAAATAAACTCAAAATGGATTAAGGACCTAAATGTAAGGCCAGACACTATCAAACTCTTAGAGGAAAACATAGGCAGAACACTCTATGACATAAATCACAGCAAGATCCTTTTTGACCCACCTCTTAGAGAAATGGAAATAAAAACAAAAACAAACAAATGGGACCTAATGAAACTTAAAAGCTTTTGCACAGCAAAGGAAACCATAAACAAGACGAAAAGACAACCCTCAGAACAGGAGAAAATGTTTGCAACTGAAGCAAGGGACAAAGGATTAATCTCCAAAATTTACAAGCAGCTCATGCAGCTCAATATCAAAAAAACAAACAACCCAATCCAAAAATGGGCAGAAGACCTAAACAGACATTTCTCCAAAGAAGATATACAGATTGCCAACAAACACATGAAAGAATGTTCAACATCATTAATCATTAGAGAAATGCAAATCGAAACTACAATGAAATATCATCTCACACCGGTCAGAATGGCCATCATTAAAAAATCTACAAACAATAAATGCTGGAGAGGGTGTGGAGAAAAGGGAACCCTCATACACTGTTGGTGGGAATGTAAATTGATACAGCCACTATGGAGAACAGGATGGAGGTTCCTTAAAAAACTAAAAATAGAACTACCACATGACCCAGTAATCCCACTACTGGGCATATACCCTGAGAAAACTATAATTCAAAAAGAGTCATGTACCACAATGTTCATTGCAGCTCTATGTACAATAGCCAGGACATGGAAGCAACCTAAGTGTCCATCGACAGAGGAGTGGATAAAGAAGGTGTGGCACATATATCCAATGGAATATTACTCAGCCATAAAAAGAAACGAAATTGAGTTATTTGTAGTGAGGTGGATGGATCTAGAGTCTATCATACAGAGTGAAGTAAGTCAGAAAGAGAAAAACAAATACCGTATGCTAACACATATATATGGAATCTAAAAAAAAAAAAAGTCATGAAGTACCTAGGGGTAAGACGGGAATAAAGACACAGACCTACTAGGGAATGGACTTGAGGACACGGGGTGGGGGAAGGGTAAGCTGGGACAAAGTGAGAGAGTGGTAGTGTATATATGTCCATATATACACTACCACCAAATGTAAAATAGATAACTAGTGGGAAGCAGTCGCATAGCACAGGGAGATAAGCTCGGTGCTTTGCGACCACCTACAAGGGTGGGATAGGGAGGGTGGGAGGGAGGGAGATGCAAGAGGGAAGAGATATGGGGATATATGTAAAACTGATTCACTTTGTTATTAAGCAGAAACTAACATACCATTGTAAAGCAATTATACTCCAATAAAAACGTTAAAAAGAAAATAAATAAATAAAAGCCCAATTCAATTACAGAATATAAACTTTATTTTAAATTTATCATACAGTAGAGCTTTGTGCATGTTTTATTTTCTCTTCCTTTCTTTTTTTTCCCTCTTTCTTCTTTCATATATATATATGTATATGTGTGTATATGTATATATGAGTGTGTGAGTGTGTGTTTGTATGTGTATATGTGTCTGTCTATACACAGAGAGAGAAAGAGAGGGATTTAGTTTAAGGAATTGAATCATGTGATTGTGGAGGCTGGCAAGTCCAAAATCTGCAGGGAGACTGGAGACCCAAGGAAGAGTTGATATTGCAGCTCAAGTTCAAAGACAGTGTGAAGGCAGAATTCCTTCTTCCTCAGGAGACTACAGTCTTTTAAGTCCTTCAACTGATAGGATGAGGCCCACCTATATTACAGAGAGTAATCTGCTGTACTAAAACTCTATTTACTTTAATGTTTATCTCATCTGAAAACTACCTTCTCAGCAACATCCAAACTGATGTTTGACCAAATATTTGGGTACCATGGCCCATCCAAGTTGACACATAAAATTAACAATGCCTTCTTTTTCTCTTCTTTCTCCTTCTCCTCCTCTTCCTCCTCCTCCTTCTTCCTCTTCTTCCTCTAGAACAATACTTGGTTCTGGGCTTCCCTGGTGGCGCAGTGGTTGAGAATCTGCCTGCCAATGCAGGGGACACAGGTTCAAGCCCTGGTCTGGGAGGACCCCACATGCCACGGAGCGGCAGGGCCCGTGAGCCACAACTGCTGAGCCTGCGCGTCTGGAGCCTGTGCTCTGCAACGGGAGAGGCCACGATAGTGAGAGGCCCACGCACCGCGATGAAGAGTGGCCCCCGCTAGCCACAGCTAGAGAGAGCCCTCGCACAGAAACGAAGACCCAACACAGCCAAAAATAAAATAAATAAATAAATAAATAAATAAATAAATAAATAAATAAATAAATAAATAAATAATACTTGGCTCCAATTTTCATTTTCTCTATGAAATATTCTTCAGGTGAATATTAATAAATTTTGATAAATTTTGCAGAAGTTTACCTACATTTTCCCTTATGGACTAGTTATTTTTTCCCATTAATTTATCATTAAATGAGTTGGATTTTCTTAGACCACATGCTTGTAGAAGGTATTTATGAAAGTGAAAATATGGAGTAATGCATAACCATAAGTCTTTCTCCTTCTCTGCTATTCCCGAGACAGACTGTCTTTGCAATATGGCTCCTCTGCATGAATCCCTGTTAAACTTGTCCTCTGCTTTCCATAACCAGATTAAGTAAAAGAGTGCTTCTCTCACTATCCTTGTGTTCTCCATTTCCCACAACCATTTTCAAAAATTAAAAATACAGATTTTCCATTTTACAGTGGATATCTCACCTTGGATTTCTAATATCTGTTTCTAATATCTGCATTCTCTTTTATTGAATAAAACTCACATTCACGTGAAAAACAGTAATGAGATGTAGGACAATTAGTGGTCTAATTAGATAAACTTCTTGAATGGACAGGGAGGGATTTAGAGATGATTGTTCAATGGGTAGCAGTTGACAATACAATGGGATAGTTTTTGTGTGTCAATAAAAGCGATTATACTGAGCCAGGAAGTTCAATATCTGGAGAGTTAGGTAAATTCATTATTAACTGAGGTGATCAACACTCAAGTAGCCTTACTTCTCTTACTTAGATGTCATAGCTGCAGAGTCCAGTACCAGGAGCAACCAGTATATTTTTCATAATAGTTTGAATGAACTGGCTTGGTTTCTCATCATTTGGGTAGCTTCAATACTTTTTGCTCTCTCTAGCACTGGCTAAAAACAATGTCAACAAATGTTTTCCAGAACTTCTTTCAACTATATTTGAAAAGTTATGAATATATTCCTTCCTTTGAACCATGCATGAGAAGAAATATGTAATGATAACCAGAAATATGGGGACAGATGCAGGTAAAATAAAATACGTTCTAAGATTTTTAAATGAATTCAGGACAAGACTTCTTTTACTAACATGTTCGCAAATAATCAGATAGCTGTTTTTGGAAATATTCTTCATTTTCAGATTCTTACAGTTTTGCTAGCTGCATCAAAATTTAGAGGAATGTGGTATTTGCAATCCTTTATTAAAATCTAATCTTGAGACAGTCTTGGCCTACTTTTAAAATTAAAAGTCTTCATAGTTTAGTGAAATTCAGCTAAATTTTCAGTGATTGCTATCTTTAGAGGAAACTTTTCTTATTTACTATTGAGCCATCATATTCTAGTTCATGTAGGTTAAAGAATTTTAGTAATGCAATTATTAAATACTGCTGCTTTTATTTCAAGAAAATAAAGGTGCACTGGAACAGCATAGATAGTATATAGTAATTCACAGATACACTAATAAGAGAATCTATTCTAATTAAAGTACACTCAGCATTAATGAAACTGTTTTTATCTCAGAAACAAGTACTTTCTCCTTTGCTCCCCTGTGCCCCCACCACCACACAAAAGCATTGAATGGTTACACTTTAGATGATGATGATTTTAGCAATAGATAATTAGAATTAAGGGAGGTTGCAGCACAGAACTGTGAAAAGACCTAGTCACTGAATTTATATAAGCCTATCACTAACTAGGTGATCATGATACTAACTAGTCGGTTGACTTTAGAACCTTTAGAATTTACAAAATCCTCAAAACCTTTGCATTAAAATTATATTTAATTTACTTTTAACTATTTGTATGGTGGCCAGTGCCTTTGGCTCTACTATGTGGCCCCAGGTGAACCAGTCCTCATGTCTTGGCTCTCATTAAAGTGTCCTGAATGAGGGTCCAGGCTATTGGTTTACTTTAGCTCTCCGATGGGCTCAAGAAAATTATTATTTTGTAGTTTATTCAGATTTCTGTCATTGTTAAGGTTAGAGCAATGCTCTTTCTAGATTTCTACATCTTAGGCAGAAATGGAACTAAATCCAACAATATATAAGGAGGATACAATATAATAGCCAAAAAATACAATTCATCACATTAACAAATAATAAAGAAACAAATCATACAACCATCTCAATAGTAGCAGTAAAAGCATTTGCATAAATTCTTGACCCATTCATAACAAAAATGTATAATAAACTATAAATAGAAAGAAACCTCCTTAATCTGCTTAAGATTACCTGCAAATAAACTACAGTAAACATTACACTAATTGTGAATGATTGAAGTCTTTCTTTCAGAGATTGGGAGACAAGAATGCTTCTTGTCACTACTTCTATTCAGTATTGTACTTGAGTGTCTATTCAGAACAATAAGAAAAGAGAACCAAAAGACATATAGAGTAGAAAGAAACACAACTTATTATCCACAGATAAAATGATTGTGTATGATAAAAATATGAAATACTCTAAAAGACTCCAAAGATAATTATTAGGAATAATACATGAATTTATTAATGTTTTTGGATACAAGGTCAATGAATTAAAACAGCCAATTTTTTATACATCACATTTGTAAAAGAATCAAACCCAACAGATAACTAGAGAATAGATCTAATTCTTAATAGCTGGATTAAAAATATAAAATACTCTTAAGAGAAAGTTTTAAAGGCATAAATAAAGGGAGAAATATATGATTTTCAAGGATTTAATGAATTAATAATTATATTATATCAATTCCCCTGAAATATATCTATAGAATAAATCCATTACCAATCAAAATACCAGCAGTTCTTTTACTGAAATTGGGAAGTTTACTAAAATTCATATATAAGTGAAAATACATATCTAAAAACAGCCAGAAGGATCTTTAAAAAAACTGGAGCAATAACATAATTAGATATTAACTTATATAAAATGACAGTAGAAGGATAGGAAAATAACCCAGTCAAACAAGTTAGAAAACCACAGACATGGTCAATTTCATTATGAAGTACAAAATGAAATGGATTTCCATATGAAAAAATATTTTGATGACTACTTCACAGTATTTGCAAGACTAAATAATAAACTTTTTAGTAGAAAACAGAATATCACCTTTGCCTTGGGGTAAGAAACATTTGTTAAATTAAACACAAAAACAATTAGCTTAAAGGAAAAAAAATGATAATTAGAATGCATTAAAATAAGAATTTCTGTCAATCAAAATCACCATCATGGGAATGTAAAAGTAAACCACAGAAAATAGGAAGGAATTTGCAATACATATATTCAAAAATGACTTGCATCCAGAATAATGAAAGACTCTAAATCAATAAGAAAAAAGACAGTTTATTTAAAATGGCAAAAGAGTTGAGAAGCTACTCTATACAAAAAGAAAAAAAAAAAAAAACAGGATGCAGGAACAAGATTGAAGAGTAAGAAGACCCTGAGCTCACCTCTCCCCCTAAACACATCAAAACTACAATTACATATAGAGCAACTCTCCCTGACAATGACCTGAAGATTAGCAGAGGGCTTTCTACAACCCAAGCTGTAACAAAAGAACCCCGTGGAGTCAGGTAGGAGGGGAGGAGAATTTAGTCAGGACCCACACACCTAGCTGGTGACCCAGAAGAGGATGGGGATATAACAGGCTTGGAGATCCTCCCTAAGGAACAAGGGGTTCGGACCCCATATCAGGAACTCTAGCCCTATTGTTCAGAACCAGGGAGACAAGCTCCCTTAGCAATTTTGAAAACCAGTGGGGCTTACCAGAGGGCTGTAAGAAACTGAAAATCCATTCCTGAAGAGCACACACATAGATTTGCTTGCTTCCAATCCCAGTGCAGAGGCAGCAGATTGAAAACTGCCTAGTGTTCTGGCTGTCCTGCCAGGACAGCCCCAGCATACCCCCCAGCCCACACTGGGCTC
Organism: Eubalaena glacialis; assembly: GCF_028564815.1. NCBI lineage: Eukaryota > Metazoa > Chordata > Mammalia > Artiodactyla > Balaenidae > Eubalaena > Eubalaena glacialis. Next base: position 25,240,715 of record NC_083719.1, read on the forward strand.
CAGCTCCAGTCCCTCCAGCTCCAGCCCCTCCTGCTCCAACACTGCTTCCGCTAAGATGAAGACTGCCATTGCCATTGCACCCACATGTCCACTGAGGAAGGAATGGAGCCAGGTCTGTAGTGCAGTTCCAAGCCCTTGGGCCCTGGCTACACACCCCAATATGGTGGCTACCACCACTGAGCCTAGGAGAAGCCCCAGCGTGCATCTGGCTCAGGCTCTTGCCCCTTCAACTCCAGCCCTACCTCCCACCAAGGTGGCAGCTGCCAGTGCACCCCAGGAAAACGTGTGGCCCAGGCTCACTTCAAATCTAAATCTCCCATCAAAACCACTGGACACACTCAGACAATATAGGGATGCTGCAGCACGAGGACATGCCTTCAAGAGTGGGATAGGTAATTATTTTGCCTAATTTCATAAAGACAAACAGAGAAGGTCAAAGAAAATGAGAAGAATATGTTTCAAAGAAGAGAAAAAGATGAAAACCCAGAAAAAAAAGAAAAACCCTAATGAAAAAAGATAGGTGACTTACTGATAGAGAATTTAAAGCAATAGTAATAAAACTGCTAACTGAGCTGGGGAAAAAAATAGAGAAACACAGTAGAACTTTAACAAAAAAATCTAGAAAATATAAAAAAGAACCACTCAGACCTGAATACAGTAACTGAAATGAAAAATACACTAGAAGGAATTAACAGGAGATTAAGTGATACAGAAGAATGCATAAGCGACCTGGAAGATAGAATAGTCAAAATCACCCAATGAGAATAACAAAAAAAAAAAAATTTTTAATGAGGATACATTAAGGGACTCTGATACAACATCAAGCATATTTATGTTTGCATTATAGGGGCCCCAGAAGGATAAGATAGAGAGAAATGGGCAGGAAATGTATTTGATAAAATTATGGCTGAATTTGATAAAACTAAAACTTCCCTAACCTGAAGAAGGAAACAAATATTCAGGTCCTGGAAGCACAGAGATTCACAAACAAAGTGAATCAAAGGAGACCCATACCAAGACATATCATAATTAAAATGGCAAAAGTTTCAGAGAGAATTTTAAAGGCAGCAAGAGAAAAACAAAAAGTCCCATACAAGGGAACCTCCATAAGGCTATCCAGCTTATTTTTCACCAGAAACTTTGCAGGGCAGAAGGGAGCAGCATGATATATTTTAAATGCTGAAAGTAAGAAACCTAAAACCTAGGATACTCTAATCCAGCAAGGTTATCATTCAGAATTCAAGGGCAGATACCTAGACAAGCAAAAATTGAGTTCATCACCACTAAACCTACCTAACAAGAAGTGTTAATGGGTCTTCTTTAAGGGAAAAAGAAAAGGCTAAAACAAGAAATAAGAAAATACAAGAAGAGAAAAATCTCACTGGTAAAGGCACATATTAGTAAAGGCAGTGGAACAACCACTTAAATAAGCTAGTACAAAGGATAAAAGGCAAAAATTATGAATCAATGATAATACAATAAAAAGTAAGGAATATATGAGAAGATGTAAAATATGACATCAAAACTGCAGAACATAGAGTAAGGGGAGTAAAAAATGTATATCTTTCAGAATGTGTTTGAATTTAAACGACTATATGTTTAAAATGAGTAGATATATTTATAGGTCAAAAATATATGAACTTCACGGTAACTGCCAATCAAAAACCTACAGTGAACAGTTGCACAGAAAACAAAGACAAAGAGAGGAACTCAAACATAACACTAAATAAAATCATCAACTTAAAGGGAAGAGGCTAAAAGAGAAGAAAAGAACAAGGAAGAACTACAAAAACAACCAGAAAACAAGCAACAAAATGGCAGTACATACATACCTATCAACAATCAATTTAAATGTCAATGGAATAAATGTTCCAAACAAAAGCCACAGTGTGGCAGATAGGATTAAAAAAATACACACAAGATGCATCTGTATGCTGCCTAAAATAGACTCACGTCAGAGCTAAAGACACACACAGACTGAAAGTGAGGGGATGGAAAAAGCTATCCATGCAAATGGAAATGAAAATAAACCTGGGGTAGCAATACTCATATCAAAGTAGACTTTAAAACAAAGTCTGTAATAAAAGACAAAAAAAGGGCATTATACAATGAAAAAGGATCAATCCAACAAGAGGATATAACTTTTGTAAACATATGTGCACCTAATATAGGAGGAACTAAATTTATAAAATAAATATTAATTGACATAAAGGAAGAAATTGAAAGTAATACAATAATAGAAGACTATAACACCCCACTTACATCAATGGATAGATCATACAGAAAGAAAATATGTAAGGAAACAGTGGCCTTAAATGACACATTAGACAAGATAGACCTAATAGATATGTACACTACATTCCATCAAAAAAAAAAGCAGAATACACATTCTTTTAAAGTGCACAAGGAACTTTCTCCAGGATAGATCACAATCTAGGCGACAAAAAAAATCTCAGTAAATTTAAGAACATTGTAATTATATCAACCATCTTTTCTGACCACAAAGGTATGAAACTAGAAATCAATTGTAGGAAAAAAAAAAAAGGGAAAAAACCCCTGCAAACAACATGAAGACTAAACAACTTACTACAAAAATCCAGTGGGTCAATGAAGAAATCAAAGAGGAAATCATAAAATACCTTGAGAAAAGTGAAAATAAAAACACAACTTTCCAAAATCCATGGGACACAGCATAAACAGTTCTTTGAGGGAAGTTTATTGCAATACAGACCTAACTCGAGAAACAAGAAAAATCTCAAATAAAAATACAGACCTAACTCGAGAAACAAGAAAAATCTCAAATAAATAACCTAACTTTCCACAAGAAGAAATAAGAAAAAGAACGAACAAAGCCCTAAGTCACCAGAAGAAAGGAAATAATAAAGATCAGAACAGAAGTAAATAAAATGGAGACCAAAAAAATAGAAAAAAATCAATGAAACTAAGACTTGGCTTTTTGAAAAAATAAGAAAATTGATAAACCTTCAGCCAGGCTCATTAAGAAATAAAGAGGCCCAAATAAGCAAAATTATAAATGAAAGAGGAAAAGTTACAACCAATATCTCAGAAATAAAAACAATCACAAGAAACATTTATTAAGCAACAGATGAAACAACACAGAAGAAATGAATATTCCTAGAAACATACAATCTTCCAAGATTGAATTTGGAAGAAACAGATAATCTGATCAGACCAATTACTGGTATTGAAATGGAATCAGTAATCAAAAAACTCCTCCAAAACAAAAGTCCAAGAGTAGACATCTTCACAGGGGAATTCTACCAAACATTTAAAGAAGAGTAATACCTATACTTCTCAAACTATTTCAAAAAAATGAAGAGAACACTCCCAAGCTCATTTTACAGGACCAGCATTACCCTGATGCAAAAACAAGAAAAAGACACTACAAAAAAGAATATTACAGAATATCCCTGATAATTATTATCTTCAGCAAAATATTATCAAACTAAATTCAACAATACATTAAAAGAATCATACAACATGATCAAGTGGGTTTTATTCCGGGGATATAAAGATGGTTTAATATCCACAAACCAATCAATATGGAACACCACATCAATGAAATAAAGGATAAAAATCACATGATCATCTCAACAGACACAGAGAAAACATTTGACAAAATTCAACATCCACTTACGAAAAAACTCTCAGCAAAGTGGGTATATAGAGACTATAGCTCAACATAACAAAGGCTATTTATGACAAACCCACAGCTAACATCATACTCAAAGGTGAAAATCTGAAAGCTTTTCTCCTCTACGATCACGAGCAAGACAAGGATGCCCACTCTCACCAATCTATTTAACATAGTATTGGAAGTCCTAGCTATAGCAATTAGACAAGAAAAAAAAAAAAGGCATCCAATTGGGAAGGAAAGAATTAAAATTGTCACTGTTTGCAGATGACATGATACTATATATAGATAACCCAAAGATTCAACCAAAAAACTATTAGAACTAATAAGTAAATTCAGTAAAGTTGAAGGATACAAGATTAATATACAGAAATCTCTTCCATTTCTATATACTAATAATGAACTATCAGAAAAAGAAAGCAGAAAAAATCCCATTTACAATAGCATCAAAAAGAATAAATTACCTAGGAATAAACTTAACCAAAGAGGTGAAAGAAGTGTACTCTGAAAACTGTAAGACATGACGAAGAAAATTGAAGCCCATATAAATAATAGGAAAGATATCCCATTTTTTGGATTGGAAGAATTAATATCATTAAAATGTCCATATTACCCTAAGCAATCTATAGATTCAAGGCAATCCCTATCAAAATACTCACGACACTTTTCACAGAACTAGAACAAATAATCCTAAAATTGGTATGGAACCACAAAAGATACTGAATAGCCAAAGCAATCTTGAGAAAAACAACAAAGCTGGGGGTATCACATTCCCTGACTTCAGACTATACAACAAAGCTACAATAATCAAAGTAGTATGGTACTGGCACAGAGACAGACACATAGACCAATGGAACAGAATAGAGAGCCCAGAATTATACCCACTCACCTATGGTCAATTAATCTACAATCAAGGAGGCAAGAAGATACAATGGGAAAACAATCATCTCTTCAAAAATTGGTGCTGGGAAAACTGGACAGCTCCATGCAAAAGAATGAAACTAGATCATTTTCTCACACCATATACAAAAATAAACTCAAAATAGATTTAAGACCTAAATGTAAGACTTGAAACCATAAAACTCCTAGAAGAAAACATAGGCAGTACACTCTTTGACACTGGTATTAGCAATATTTTTTTGGATCTTTCTCCTCAGGCATGGGAAACAATAGCAAAAATAAACAAATGGGACCTAATCAAACTTAAACTTTTGCACAGCAAAGGAAATCATAAACACAAAAAAAGGCAACCTACTGAATGAGAGAAGATATATGTAAATGATGTCTGATAAGGGGTTAATGTCCAATACATAAAGAAATCATATAACTCAACATCAAAAAACAACCCAGTTAAAAAATAGAGGACCTGAATAGGCATTTTGCCAAAGAAGATATACAGATGGCCAACAGGAACGTGAAAATATGCTCAACATCACTAATCATCAGAGAAATGCAAATCAGAACCACAACGAGATATCACCTCAATCGTGTCAGAATGACTATTGTCAAAAGGACAGAAAATAACAAGTGCTGATGAAGTTGTGCAGAAAAGGAAACCCTAGCACACTGTTGGTTGGACTGTAAACTGATAGAGCCACATGGAAAATAGTATGGAGGTTCCTCAATAAACTACAAGTAGAACTAAAACATGATACAGCAATTCCACTCCTTGGTATATATATAAATAAAACAAAAACACTAACTCAACAAAATATGCATTCCAATGTTCATAGCAGTATTATTTATTTTTTAAAAATTTTTATTGGAGTATAGTTGCTTTACAATACTGTGTTAGTTTCTGCTGTGGTAACATATTTAGGTCACCACGGAGCATTGAGTAGAGTTCCCTGTGCTATACAGTATGTTCTCACAGTATTATTTATAATAGCCAAGATATGAAAGCAACCTAAGTGTCCATCAATAGATGAAAGGATAAGATGTGGTATATATACACAATGGAATATTACTCAGCCATAAAAATATGAAAATTTGCCATCTGCAACATGGTTGGACCTGGAGGATATTATGCTTAGTGAAATAAGTCAGACAGAGAAAGACAAATACTGCATGTTTTTACTTACATGTGAATCAAAAAAATAAAACGAATGAATGTAACAAAACAGAAACAGATTCACAGACACAGAGAATAAACTAGTGGTTACCAGTAGAAAGAGCTGTGGGGAAAGGGGAAAGATAGGTGAAGGAGACTAAGAGGTACAAACTAATAGCTATGAAATAAGTAACTTAGAAGTATGTAATGTACAGCACAGGGAATATAGCCAATATTTCATAATAACTTGATATGGAGTATAATCTATAAAAATATCCAATCATTATGTTGTACTCCGAAAACTAATATAATATTGTAAGTCAACTATACTTCAATAAAAGAAAAAAATAAAACACATCTGGTAAGTAAAATATGTATATATGTATATATATACACAAATATCCAGTACACATTTGAAAATGTGCTGAATTGCATTAGTCATTATAAAAGTGTTAATTAAAAACCACAGTGAGATACCACTACACAATCACTAAAAAGGCTAAAATATAAATGGCTAAGAATACCAAGATTTGGTGAAGATGTTCAGCAACTGGAACTCTCATACACCGGTGGTAAATTGGTACAAGCATTTTATAGAAATATCTTTACTAAACCTAAGCAAAAAAAATACTCCATTGTCTAACAATCCCACACCTAGATAGATATGTATCCAAAAGAAACATATTACAATGTTCCTAGTAGATCTAATGGTAATAGCCGATAATTGAGGAAAACCCAGACACCCTTCCATAGTATTCTCCTATAATGGTATCAAAGGTTGAATTCTCTGGAGGACGATTCTGAGATGGAGCTCAGAATCAGTTCAGGATGTTTATTAAGGATCAAAACCTGTGAAAAGAAGGGAAAGGAGGTACTGATTGAACAGAGGAGAAGTGGAACTTTGATGCAGGACCAACAAAGCCCCATTCAGAAACAGGTGGGAATCTTGGTCATGAGGATTACCCATAAGAGTTGTCTAATTTGGATTGAAATAGTTGAGACTATGTAACATTTGTCACACTCAGTAACCAGATGTGGACTGTCCCAGGGAGTGCATAAGGGAGGAGATTCTCTGCAGCTGAAACAGAACCTGTAGAAGATGACAGCTGGAGACCATTTGCAGACAATGCTCCTGATAGCTGTGCAGCTAGTCTTCCTTGAAGGAGGATCTGAGCAGTCCATCTCAATGTCCTCAATTAATGGAATATTCTATCTCCAATAACAATGAACAAACTATTGCTGTATTAAACATGGACAAATCCTACAAACATCATCTTAGTTGAGAAAAAATGGCATAATTCTATTTATATGAAGTTCAAAAATAGGAAAAGCTAAACTTGATTTTTAAAGCCAGTACATGATTATCTAAGGGGAGTAGTTAGTGATTAGGAGGAGTCAAGGAGCTTCTTGGGTGACAGTGATGTCTAGCTATCTATTGATTGCATTGTACAAGAATGTGCTCACGTTGTTAAAAGTAATTCAACACTATTCCTTATGATTTGTTCACATTTCTGTATGGATTTTATGTGCTAGGAGAAGGCAAATAAAAAGTGATAGATAGTTATGCCCTCAAAATGTAGCAACAACTTTCATAGAGCAGAAACAACAGGTAATGCAAGGAGAGACAGACAGAAACCCACTGATCACAGGGATTATAAGACACTTCTCATAATTAAGTGGATAACATAAGGGTAAACGTAGATGATCTAAAAAAAAAAAAAAAAACCTAAATCAAAAGTATGTGGTGTATATATATATTAGAACCATGATGAAAATACACTTTTTCTGATGCTTATGGAACAGTAAGAACTTCCCTTATATTAGACCACACACAAAAAACACATCTTAATAGTTCCCAAAGTATCAAGGTAACGGAAACAGCACAATGAAAAAACCCCAACATTAATAACATTTCAGAAATGAAAAGGCCCTTACACCAGTAGGTAAAAAATGACCTGTTAAAAGGGAAATACAAAGCAAATTTGGAGATTTTCTTGAAAATAAAATGAAAGTAAATGTATCAAAATTTATGGGCTACAGCATGAAATGCAGGTAAAAAGTTCCCAACTCTTTTACACATACACCAAGCCTTATCAAAACTTGGTGAATTTTGGAGATTAATCCTTGGCCAGTTGCTTAATTTGTAAATATTTTCTCCCATTCTAAGGGTTGTCTTTTCATCTTGTTTATGGTTTCCTTTGCCATGCAAAAGCATTCAAGTTTCATTAGCTCTCATTTGTTTACTTTTGTTTTATTTTCAAAAATAAATTACTCTAGGAGGTGGCTCAAAAAAGATCTTGCTGTGATTTATGTCAGAGTGTTCTATGTTTTCCTCTAAGAGTTTTATGCAGCTCAATATCAAAAAAACAAACAACCCAATCAGAAAATGGGTGGAAGACCTATAAATAGACATTTCTACAAAGAAGACATACAGATGGCCAAGAGGCACATGAAAAGATGCTCAACATCACTAATTATTAGAGAAATGCAAATCAAAACTACAATGAGGTATCACCTCACAATGGTCAGAATGGCCATCATCAAAAAATCTACAAACAGTAAATGCTGGAGAGGGTGTGTTGAAAAGGAACCCTCTTGCACTGTTGGTGGGAATGTAAATTGATACAGCCACTCTGGAGAACAGCATGGAGGTTCCTTAAAAAACTAAAAATAGAATTACCATATGACCCAGCAATCCCACTACTGGGCATGTACCCTGAGAAAACCATAATTCAAAAAGACAATGCACCCCAATGTTCATTGCAGCACTATTTACAATAGCCAGGTCATGGAAGCAACCTAAATGCCCATCGACAGATGAATGGATAAAGAAGATGTGGTACATATATACAATGGAATATTACTCAGCCATAAAAAGGAACAATACTGGGTCATTTGTAGAGATGTGGATGGACCTAGAGACTGTCATACAGAGTGAAGTAAGTCAGAAAAAGAAAAACAAATATCATATATGAACTCATGTATGTGGAATCTAGAAAAATGGTACAGATGAACCTGTTTGCAAGGCAAAAATAGAGACACAGACATAGAGAAAAAATGTATGGACACCAAGGGGGTAAAAAGCGGGGTGGGATGAATTGGGAGACTGGAATTGACATATATACACTAATATGTATAAAATAGGTAACTAATGAGAACCTGCTGTATAGCACGGGGAACTCTACTCAATGCTCTGTGGTGACCTAAATGGGACGGAAATCCAAAAAAGAGGGATATATGTAAACATATAGCTGATTCACTTCACTGTACAGCAGAAACTAACACAACATTGTAAAAAAACTATACCCCAATTTAAAAAAAAAAAAAAAACTTGGTGAATTGAGTCATACTAATATTTTTTTCTTCTTAGAATATTCTTCCTTCAATTTCTCCCTATTAGAATCCTATCCTGCATTTCAGATCCATCTCAAATTAACACTTTAATTGAACACGTCTCTTTGTGCTCTAAAACCAAATATAAGCTTACCTTGTTTAATAAAGATATAAATGAATTAATTTACATTCTGTTTGATTTCAAAGGTTTAAGTAGGCACAAGAATGTATTTGTACATCTTTATGGATGTTTTATTTTCTATTGTTTCTTGCATTTTGTTTATTTGCCAATTTTTATAAATCCCCCAATTTAACCCAGGAGGTAGGCCAAATTTTATACATCTATAAATATATTGACAACTTTGCTTTGGCTTTGTTAATAGATAGTACTTGATAAATATTCTAAAAGAAATCAAAATTGTTGAAAAGTTACTAGTACATTTTATTTATCCAGTCTTTATTTTCTTCAAGTATATTTCTTAAGTTTTAATATAAAATGTACAATTGCAAGTATGGTTTCAGCATTTGTATATGATACAAACTTCTATAGACTCAAATGCAGTGGCATACAACTACACACATTCTAACTCAAGTGAAATTTTTCAATTTTGAATCAGTATTTCTTAATCATTTTTGAAGAGATTAATATTTTCGATGGAAGAAACTGACATCTTTTTCCCAGTATCTCTATATGAACAATAGTCACTGGAAGCAATTAAGGGTGCCTAATGTGTGATGAGCATATTTTAGTTCACTCATGACTTTCTCTCTTGCTTCTTTTATCTCTTAATAATAGACTGATAACTTTTAATGTTATACCCCATTCCTTTTTATAGTAGAAGCTCAGGTCAGTTCAGGTTGAATTTTCCCAAGTGCTTTGATAATTATAAGAACGTTTCTGATGTGTACGTGAAAACTACTGGTATAGAATCTAATATGTCACTATGCCAAAGAATAAATGGTGGCAGCATTCCAGAAAGGATTGAATACATTGAATAGTTGTTAATAAGGTTGTTACTCAGGGGTGATTATTCTCTGTCATTTTCCTTCTCTGTGCTAGCAACTCCAAAAACAGTTTCTCTAATGAATTATTGAATCAGCCAAGATAAAATAATATAAATGAACATACAAAAATGTCTATTCAGTGATACAATCCTAAAGACTTTTACAGACTCACTTATTATGTAAAATAATTTTAGATAGCCAAAGAACACAGAAACAATAAGATGAATAAGTACCACCCTGTAACACAAGAATTATAAAAATATTAGTTATATATAAACATGGTCTTAGTAAAGGTACAGTTTAACTATCTGGTTTAGACTGTGAATGTAGAGGAAGCAAAAATAAAAGTAGCTATTTCATGTCACCAAGTATAAAGTCATTTTACAATGAAGGGAGCTGATGTTCTTATTTCACAAAAATTAGTCACTTGATTCACAACTTAGACATTTATAAGGAAAAAATTGTATTGTGATACTAGTTTTGATAGATGCTTCCCACAACCAAGTGGGAAAATTATACTAATGTGCTTTCTTCTTTAAAAATTCTTGCATACCCTCTTTGTTTTCCATGACAAATATATACTAGAGACAAAAAATGCTAAACTTTCAGGTAAGAAAATGTCACTGAGAGAAAAATAAAGATGTTAAGGTCATTAAGTTAAAGAAATGATTTTAGATACTTCTTTGCCTTTTTTATCATCAATATGGATACAAATTGTCTCCTTCATAAAATCCTGAATTTTTCAAGTATCAGCTATTAGTTTTTTTAATCATTTACTCAGAAATATGCCAATGTGCTATATATATTTAAAAATCATCTTTAGCCTAAAATGATTACTTAGGTATCACTTACTATTAAGAAGTATGGGCTTTATTGTTCCATGCTTCTGTGTTTTAGTTACTTCCTTGACCTGCTGTTTTGTCTTGGAAAATTTAGTTTACTGCTTTGAGCTTCAGTTTTCTCATATATAAAATGGTCAAAAACTGCTACTTTATAGTGTTAGTCTAAGAATTAAGATAATAAATAAAAAGGGTCTTGCTGAAGTCTGGCTAATATAACTGCACAATAAACAGACACCATTGCTATATAGCATAATATCATTAACTCTACTGTTACTATAAAATATTGCATCTGTCACACTATCTCCTTTAGATTTTTCTGAAATTTTCGTTCAGCAAACCCTATGGTTATATTCTAAACTTCTATGAACACCAGGGTGCTGGGGTTATAACCTGCAACAACAAGAATCTAGAAAGATACAGCCTTCACTCAACACATGAGGGATAAACTTGCTCTCTTCTTTACAATGGTAAAATAAGTGGTCTTTGAAGTTTGTGAAATTAGTAGTTATTTCAAAGTTTACTTAGTAGAAACCAATAAACTCTAAGTTCAAAAAACTTCAAATTATAGATTAGAGTACAGTGACATAAAACAGCAAAGCACAAAAGGTGTGTTTAGCAAATATTTAATAAACAAAGAATAAATGGAGTGAGTGGCCTGAAATATATTACTTTAATACCTCTTCCTTCATGCTTTACTGGACCACAAAGTCCTCCACTTTCTAGTGACGAATATAATTAATTTACTAATTGCTCATAGAGGGTTCTTCCCTTGGAAGCTCTAAGAGACAGGTCTTCATGCTTATTTGGTATTTCCTGTCTTGCTTTCTCCTTAAAGAAATTCTGCCCCTTTGGTGACATAAACAGTTAATGAGATTATTATGGTCTATTGTTTATTCATCAAAGCATTCATGCTTTTATCATAAAAACAAAAATCTTGCTGTCAGAAAAGTATTAAAAACATTAAATTGTGACATATGAAAATTTGCTCAATTAGTGCTACAACCTTATATAAATCACTTAATTGTTCCTGTATAGGATATTTATGTTTAAATTGACAAGATGTTACTAGAGATCGATAATGAAATATTCAAGTATTAGAGAAGTTTAAGGAAATTATCTAGATATGGCAGTATAGCAAATGACATAATGAAATGAAAATGTGTTATGTGAATATTTATTTTTGCCATTGGTTGCATACAAACAATTGCCATACATACAACAAACCATTTTCTCATTCTCTTCTATTCTCTTTTCCACTATCACTCAGATCACCTTCCTTAATCTCTGCTCCCTCAAAAGCAGAAGCCAAGGTAAGGATCAAAGTGCAAGCAGTTTTTCTGAGAGATGAAGAAACAATCTCAGAGCAGTAGAGAGGCGAGATGGGAAAGGGTAGGAAGCCAGCACCCACAGAGATCAACTAGAGTTTAACCACATGGAGAGATTATGAGAAAGGATGTAAACACAAGTCTTGGTTTTTTGTACCCTAGGAGTCAAGGGAGAGGGAAGTGGGGTGTATATATACTGACCCCTGATCCTCTTAGAGATTATGCTACACCTGGGGAGTGTAATTCCCTGCCATGTCAGTGTGAACCCGGAGGGAGAGAGGGTTTCAAATAAAGCCCTCAAACACCAAGATGCATATCTTGCAATCAGAGTATGGAGCCTACTGGAGTAGGCTGTTACAGTAAGGTATAAATATTTTGGGCAGGGAACTTACAGCATCTGTACACCGACTTCATAACAGGTGCAAAAGATATGTTACTCTGCAACTGTCACAAAATTATCTAAGAGAGACAGAGACAGAGGAGAGAGAATTCAAGTGAGCTTTTTTCCTCTCCTATGACTGTCATTTTCCTATTTTATAAGGATGACATAAATAAAATTATTAAAAAATCAGTAACTTTTCATATACCCATATTTGTTATAAGTAGATATACAAGTAGATACCCAGGTAAATATTGCAGAGCTCAAGAATTGTAAAAAAGAAGAGGGTTGGTTTGGAGAGAAAATGATGGGATTCTTATTAATTTCAGAATTATTTAAACTCAGTTTTATTTTCATGTTTTTTTTAATTTTATGCAAGTGAATGAAAAAATTTTTCACATACAAGCTATTTTCATACACAAGCAGTTTATACAGACAGACTTCAGAGTTATAGAGAAAAGGCTCACATTCCTTTCAGTGACAACATCCATTATACACTCCAGTGGAAGAATCTGTGTTTTCTGTTTATATACTCAGATAATAATAACAGATTATTTCCTAACAATGATTTTTTAAATCTCTTTCTCTCTTTATCATTGTGGAATTTTTAATAAGAATAAGTAGATCTGAGTTTTGACCCACAGAAGTGGAGAGCAAGTGCACGGACAGATATGTCTATAGTCTCCAACAGTCTTCACAGCCAGAACAATTACTCAGGTTAATGAGGTATCCAAGCTCATGAGTGTCTGATGTGCAGCATTTGATACCCATCAATTTAATTCCTAGACTCATCAACTTTTAGTGGGAGATTAAACTATGGCTAAAGTAGGAGTAAATGCTCATAGACTCTAAAATTTATCACGATATTAATAATAACAGATCGCAAATGATCAAATCCACAAACAACTCTTTTACTTCACTTATATTTTATCATAAATATATAAGCAAGCCTAAAAACAAAACCAAATGATATAATTTTTTTTAAAAAAGACCACATTATTTTCTGTTGTTCATAAGCATTCCTTTTTCTAGTAATTTATATTCATATACCTGTGTCTACCATGATGTATATTGCCCTCTTTACTCATGTTCAAATAGTGATGACCCCAAAATATGACAATATACACAATCATTTTATAAATAAACTTTTTTCATTTTAGAGTGGTTTTGGATTTACAGAAAATGTGTAAAGACTGACAGAGGGTTCCAGTTTACCCCATAGCCAGCTTGCCCTATCATTAACATCCTACATTATTATGGGACATTTATCACAAGTAATGAACCAACGTTGATATATTCTTATTAACTAAACACCATACTTCATCTCGATTCCATTAGTTTTTCCTTAATGTCCTTTTTCTGCCCCAGGACCCAATCCATGTTACTCTATAACATTTAGATGTCATATGTCCTTGGTCTCCTCTTTACTGAGGGAGTTTCTCAAAATTTCCTTGCATTTGGTGACTAAGACTTTTGATAAGACTGCTAAGATATTTAGTCTTAGTCTAAGACTAAGACTGCTCAGATATTTTGTAGAATGTTCTTCAGTTGGGTTTGTCTGATGTTTGTCTGATGGTTAGAAAAAAGTAAATTTTTAGGTTTTGGGGAGGAAGAGGACAGAGGTAAAGTACCATTGTCATCCTATCAGATGAAGGGTACATATTTCAACATGATTTAACACTGATGATGTTAACCTGATCACTTAGCTGAGACAGTGTTTATCAGGTTTCTCCACTCTAAAGATTTTGGTTTTGTTTTCTCCTTTCCATACACTGCTCTTTGGAAGCAAATCACTAAGCTCCATTGACACATAAGGGATGGAGTATTAAATTCCACCTCCTTGAGGGATGGGTACCTATGTAACTCATTTGGAATTCTTCTGTGCTTGAGATTGTCATCTCCTCCATTTACTTAACTATTCAATCAGCTATTATATCAACAGAAACTCATGAATATTTATTTTCTACTTTGGGTTATAATCCAATAGTATGTTATGTATTTTGTTGCAGCTTTGGCAATATGTTATGTATTTTGGGAACTCCTCCAGGTTAGTCCTTTTAACATACCTCCATCATTTTGTTTTTTTGAGCACTTCTTCAATCATATCTTAAATATTCAATTATGATCAATAGGTAGGGAGAAAAGCAACTAACCAAACAAGTCTTGACACCAGACAGGTTTAACTAAGCAGAAGCTCCTATTCCCTAAACATTACAGTTAAATTTGTGCTTCATTTCTGTTTGTGTATAGTACATGCAGATCTTGATATTTGAAAGTACTGAGATCTGTTGTACTAAGGTATGTTTTACTCTGTCTTTTGGCGTTACGTTATGTCAGAAATAATTTAGATTTACACTGAACATGAATTTTAATTGATCTTTGAATATAACCATGTACATTTATGATATTTACTATGTATTTTTCAATGCTTATTAACTATGGATTATTTTAAAAATCATTGGTCCAACAAGATATATGAGATATTTAAAAAGAGCATTTCCCCGATAAGATTTTTGTTTTCAAGATACAGTTTAATAAACTACCTTTACTAGATCTACAAATCATACATTGAATATATTTTTAAATGATTGATAAAGTAAATAATTCTGTTAAAAAAATGGTCAAACTGTACAGGTTAAGCTGATTTCCCATGAATATTATGCTCACAATCCACCCTACTCTGTAAAGATAACCACCATTACCAGTTTACTGTCCTCTTTCTCAACTGTTCAACATAGTTACAAACTTATTTAAGAATCTAAGGAAAAACATACTATTGTTTCTATTTTCATTTTAAATACGTTCTCTGTAACTCATTATTCCCACCCGTGAATTGGGTCTAACAGTATTTCTGCCTTACAGGATTTTGGGAGGACTATTCCTGTTAAAATGATTCATTCTTAGGTCAACATCTGGCATACAGAAGCATATAGAAGTTTTTGAAATATACTGAGAATATTTTTATAAATACACATAAAACATCTTTTAATATTTTTCAACCATTGCATTGGATTACATAGAATATGTGTCTGTATATTTTATTCAAATAACAACTTATGGATGAATTTTTACATTTGTTTCAATTTTTGTTTACTATTTCAAATCACTCTGTCACCATCATTCTTGTGAAAGTTGCTTTGAACATATATGTAAGTGTAGAAATGCAAGTATGTGGTATTTTAATAGGTATTGTTAAATAGCCCTCCAACATGCCTACAACTATTTATACCCCAACATTTATATCAAATGCTACCGACATTGGATATACTCGAACTTTCAATTTTTTGTCATGCTGATTTGTAAATTAAGGGCATTTCTTAATGTTAGTTGTAACTTCCTTGATTACCAGCAAAACTAAACACGTTTTCATCTATTACTAAAGACTAGAATGTCTTATTCAGTAAAGTGTCAGTTCTTATTCTTTACTTCATTTTCTATTCAAATATTTGTCTTTTTCTTTCTAACTTTTTATAAATATTTTAAATATTTCCTATAAATCTCTTTGTTTTTTAACTTTTTAAGTGATATTTCTTTTTGGGTCAGAAGTTTAAAATCCATCAATGTAATCCATCTTTTACATTATCTTTGCATTTCATATTGTGTATAAGACTTATTTTCCAATATTTTCTTCTAATAAAGTATTGTTGTCTATTTTTCCTTAAATTCAACAGAAATTTATTTTGGTGAACAGCATTTCATGGATTTATGTTTGTTATTTTTCAAATAGTCAATTATCACAAAACGATTTATTGACCTGTTCATTCTTTCTTTAATGTCTCAAAATGCCACTGTTATAGTTAATTCTCAAACTAAACTTTTCCTGAGTGCACTATTTTATTTTACAATTTTTTTTCAAAATTACCTTGGCAATCTCCTATTTTTTCCTTTTGTATGAGTTTTACAGTCAGTTCTTCAGGTTACATGAAAACACTGTGCCAATTTCTTTAATACACTGCACCATATTTACATATGAATTAAGGGATACATTACAATGCTGATCATTTCTACACAGAAACATATGTTCCTTTATTTAATCATCTCTTCATTTGGGCAGTTTTATATTTCTCTTTATATGGGTATTGCACATTCTTATTAGTTCTGTTCCAATTTATTTTATAATATTGCTATTTCAGATGACAACTTCTTTCTCTTATATTTTGGAATAGTTTCTGTTGATGCATAATAAACCTATTAACTTTTATGTTACTACTGTATCTGCTCATATAATTAAATTCTCCTATTTTGTTTCTCAATTGATTTTGCTATATTTTCTATATGGATTATATTTTCTACAAATAATGAAAGATTTGTCTCTTCTTTTCCTGTGTTTATACTTTTATTTCTCTTCCACAGTATTTATTTTACTAGAAGTCTATGGGCTTTCCTACTGAATAGTATTAATGAGGGCAGTCACCTTGCCTGTGCTGCTTAATTCGAATCACTTTTATTATTTTTCTCTTCACTAGGTATGAGTTTTGCAGAAAATCTCACTCTTTACTCTTTCTCAAGCAAACACACACACTCACATCAGAAATGGATGATGAATTTTCAAAAATATATTTGGAGCTTCAATTGAGATTACTATATTTTTGCTTTAATATATTTATAAATATTTTCCCTTTGATATTATTTTTAATGTTGAATTATTTTGTTACTGCAGTGCATGAATGAGAAACTTACTTGGCTATAATATGTTATTGTTTTAATGCACTAATATACTTTTAATAATATTTTATTTAAGATGTACACCTCCACATGAATGTATGAGATTGACTTATGGGTTTTGGATTTATTTTGTTGTTTGCTTGCTTGATTAAAGTTAACTTGTGTGTTTTCCTCTATTCTTGTATTTTTTATGCTGCCCTTAACTACTTTTGATAGTGAGAATATTAGTATCATAAAATAAATTGAATAGCTTCTTTTCCTCTTTTGTGATCTGCAATATTTTAAGCAATTCGGAAATTATCGGTTTCCAATATTCAGACTCTAAGCATTTTTCAAACCATGTTGGCTTGGTGTCTAATGTAAACACAAATCTGTGACTTCCTTCTTATATTATTATGGATTCTCCAACTGGGGGAGTGGCAAATGTTTAGAATTTCTATAAACATAGTATATTATCCATTGGATATAAAATAAAAATATATTAGCGTTAAGACTTAAACAGTAATAGCTTTTATTTTTTCAGCTTGAAACTCTCATTATTAAACCCACTGTGTGGGTTTTCAAACCTGAATCCAGCCAAAGCTGGGTACAGGAGAGGAGAGATGAGATAGAAAAGCTTTAATTTGGTGAAATTAGAATTTTTAACACCTTTAAATTATGACTATGCATTAATACCTGAGAAGTTCTAAATATAATCTATGGCATCTGCGATCACTTTTATGTAGTGTAGGGGCAGGAAAGAGTGATCCAACAAAGCCAATTTGGAAAAGTGTAAATAAAAACAAATAATAAAGTTGCTTTCTGTTCACTCCTAACAGACTCCAGCTTGCTCTATAAACCCATTCCATCAGCAAGCAGTTATATTAAAATCTTTAGGATCCAGCTCCTACCACAGTAAAGAAAAGTTTTATATCTTAATATGAAGTTCATTTTATTTCCCCATTGCCTAGCCTATCCCTATTCCAGAAGAACACTATTGCTTTACCATCACATCACTATTAAAGTATTTTACTAAAATGAAGGAATCTTTCAAAATTAATTCAAACCTCCATCTCTAATGAAACAGTTATTTTTGATTGACACTTGAAGTCTAAAAATGGCTGCTGTTCTCACCCTGAGCTCAATTTTATTTTTCAACAATTCAGAAAATGCAACCACTCTACAGTTATAGTCCCAGTACCTAGAGCTACGTCCTGCTATTTAACAAGTACTCAGTAATATTTGACATATGTACTTCAAAAACACACATAAAGACAGACACACATTCACACACAGGAGAAGACAGCAATCCCTTTTAATCTTTTCAGATCTGATATGCTGTTGTGTCCTAAGTCATTTTCCTACCCTTATGCAGCCAGTATGGAAGCAGAGAACTCCCAAGTGAGCTATCTTGATTTTATTATCCATTCATTCTCAGAGAAGTATGATAAAGATCTCCTTCCTACTTATTCTCTTTGTTATGTTGATGTGCAAACATAAATTTAGCTAAAAATTAAAAACAAAAAACAAAAAACAGGTTCTGCAGAGGTATTGAAGCATGATTTTGAGTATTAGAGATAGGACTTTAAAACATCATTTATCCCCTTCAGGAATCTAGCACCTCTTTGCCAATGAGAACATGAAGCAATCAGGGAAACTTATCAATTGGATAAAGGCTTGTGGCTTGTTTTTACGTCTTTTCTAGAGTTCTACTACCAGGAATAAAAAACCCAATGTGCTACAATATATTCTAATTTTACTTTTTTGCACTGATTCTTTAGACTTGACACGATATTTGACAGTTGTATGGTCCTAAGAGCAAGGATGGCTGCTTCAGCATTTTAGCACATTGAGTATTTTATATTGTAGTGTTTCTAGAGAATGAAAAGTAGAAACACCCTCACTTTTTTATACCCCTGTTGCCAGGCTTTGTCTATGTTGTTAATGAAGCCAATGAAATTCTGATGAAAGCAGTAATCTGTAAAGGCATGTCTGGCATGAGGTAAGAACACTAATATAGAACCAAACTGTGAGGCACATGAATTCCATAGAAAGGATTTGAGAATGCTGAGCAACACAATCCTGATTCCATCACCACCACCCTTATGTGGGGAAAATGAATTGTCACTGAATTTACAGGGAAATAATTTTAGCAACTCTCTCTACCTACTCTCAGAAGTTATGTCTCCACCATCCAGCTCAGAATGGGGCATAAATGATATTAACATGGAAAAAAATACCTGAACTGACTCTCAGTTGTCTTGAGCTTCAAAGGGAAACATGACTCCAAATAGAAGCAAGCAGGCGATCTGAGGTGGTCAAAGATGTAAAAGAAAAGTTTTCTCAAAAAAACTTGGCTTCATTTTGATTCTTGTATAATAAAAAAAAAAAAATAGAACATGCCTACCAAGGGTGAATTTCCAAATGCATGCTAAAAATATAAAAAGTCAAAGTAAGGGAGTTTAATTAGGGGTAGCGTTCAGGGGATTTCTTCTTTACCTTAAAAAAAAATGTAATGAAAATCCCTAAGAAATATGTTGTCAATATCCAGCAGATGACTTATACGCAGAAAAGGAATATTATTACACAAAACATGTCCTTGGAGTAAATTTTTTACGAAGAGTTCTATATCCTCCAATCTGTCCTATGTGGTAAACTATCTTTTATGTCAATGCTAACATTACCAACTTTATCATAGCCTAAAATGAAGTACAGAGGCATAAAAGGACAAATTACGTCCTGTCAATTGCTTCAACCGTATTTTAAAAAAATCACAGAACATTGTCCTTTTCTGGGAATATAAAACAAGATTTTAAAAATTTGTTAAAATAAAGCTAGAACTATTATGACATTTAAAGCCATGACATTCTAACGTTATGAATCCTGGTGACCTGAATCTCTCTCTCTCTCCCCCCTCTTCCTCTCTCTTTCTCCCCTACACAAACTTTATTAATGGACTAAATTAAGAGATTAACAATGGTCTTCTAAATACAGTAAGAGATGAGCTTAAAGTTGTTTGTTTTTTTTTAAATTTTTTATTTTGCTCGACTACTTAAAGTACTTTTAAGGATTTGCAATCTTTCCAAATCTAATGATAATTCAGCTTCTAAAAGCTCTTCATCAGACCTATGGATTCAGGGATGTGGATGTATGAATAGAGTCCAAGTTCACTGAATGCTAATCTCATCCCTGTTGGTGATTTACGGTATGGAACTGGGCAAACTGCCCAACATCTCAATTTTCTCGTCTACTAAAAGGAAACAATAAAAGCACTTCTCTTGAAGGAACTGGGTGTGGTTCAACTGGTCAAATATGTTAAATATTAGGTAAACACATTTCCATAAATCACATTCACACAAGGAAGCCTTTTCTTGTTCAGATTCAGAAATATTCAAGTGAGATTTTTAAAAGCTTGCCCTTAAAAAAAATCAACATTTTGTTCAATCAGGATTTATCAAAGATGCATGCTTAGTAAGGCCTTAAAATGCATGCTGCTAAACCCACACGTTTATGATGAACTGATCTTTGACTGGCTGGGTGGGGAATACACCAAGAGGAAAGAATAGCCTCTTCAATAAAAGGTGCTGGGAAAACTGGATATCCACATGCAAGATAATGAAATTGAACCTTTATCTTACACAATGCACAAAAATCAGCTCAAAGTAGATTAAAGGCTTAAATGCATGATCTGAAACTATAAAACTCCTAGCAGAAAACAATGTCAAGAAGAAGAAGCTTCTTGATCTTGGTCTTGGCAATGATTTCTTGGATATGATACCAAAGCACACAGTCAATAAAAGTAAAAATAGAAAAATGGAATTATATTAAACTAAAAAGCTTCTACACAACAAAGGAAACAGCCAACAGAATGAAAAGGTAACCAGCGGAATCTGAGAAAATATTTGCAAATCATATATTTAACATAGGCTTAATTTGAAAATGTGTAAGGAACTCTTAAAACTCAATAGCAAAAAAAGCAAATAACCCAATTAAAAAATAGGCAAAGAACCTGATTAGACATTTCTCTAAAGAGGACATAAAAATGGCCAAGAAATATATGAAAAGATGCTCAATATCACTAAGCATCAGCGAAATGCAAATCAAAATCACAATGAGAAATCACCTCACCCTCTATTCGGATGGGTATTATCTAAAACACAAGAGATAACAAATGCTGTCGAGGATGTGGAGAAAAAGGAATCCTTGTATACTATTGGCATGAATGTAAATTGGTACAGCATTATGGAAAAGTAGCAGAGAGTAGAGGTTTGAGGGTCTTCAAAATGTTAAAAATAGAACTACTGTATGATTCATCAATCTCATTTCTGGATATTTACCCAAAAGAATTGAAATCATGATCTCAGAGATATTAACAGTCCCATGTTCATCGCACCACTATTCACAATAGCCAAGATGTGGAAAAAACTTAAATGCCCATCAATAGATGAATATATACAGAAAATATGGTATATACATAAACAGAATATTAGCTTTAGAAAGGAAAGAGGGGCGGAGTCAAGATGGCAGTGTGGGAAGATGAGGAATTCACGTCTCCCCATAACTTGGGCACCTGCCAGACGCTGATGGGGGACCTCAATGCCTAAGGAGGTGGGAGGAACCCCTGAGCAACCGGGTAGGATGAGAGGGGGAGTGAGGGGGAAGGAGAAGTGGAGGCCAGACAGGACCAGCACCCCTGAAGGGTGGCTGGGAGAGGGGAGGGGTTCCGATGCTTAGAGGGACGCTCAGAGGATCAGGGAGGAGTGCACCTAGTGTTTCCCCTGCCCAATCGGGCCCCAGGAAGCCTGCTGGGCTCCCGGGCCTCGTCTTCCCTTCTCTGGGGTCCAGGCCACGTGGGTCCTAGGGGCATAGGAGGGAGGGGGGAAGAAGAAGAGAGGCCAACAGGAGGGACCCTCTGGGATCGGAGGATCAGTAGGAACACACCTAGTGTTTCCCCTGCCCACTTGGGCCCAGGGAGCCTGCTGGGGTCCTGGACCTGGTCCTCCACCCTCCAAGACCAGAGGCACTCCTGGGCCCCTCCTGCTGTGTTGAGCCAAAGCCCCACCCCCCACACCCCCAGGGCCTTTTTCGGCCCTGTGGGTCCTAAACATAGGTCCACCCACTGCCTAAACCCTGCCCCCACCTAAGCCCCACCCCCCACAGCAAAGACCTTTGCTGGCTGTTTTTTTTTTCCTCCTCTTTTTTGCTATTGTAGTTCTGTTTTACCTTCCGGTTGTTGTTTCATCTATACTTTTATTTATCTATTTTTCTAATATATCTGTTAGTTTTTGAATCTTATTTTATTTTTTACTCTTTGTTATGGTTCTGCTCCTTTTTCTCTCTCTTTCTTTATTTTTTTTTGCCACCCCACTCAGCTTGCAGGATCTTGGTTCATGAGCCGGGGGTCAGGCCTGAGCTCTTGAGGTGGAAGCCCCAGGTCCAGACCCTGAGAAATATTCATCGGAGTGAGGTCTCCCAGAGGTCCTCATCTCAGCACCAAGACCCAGCTCTACCCAACAGCTTACAAACTCCAGTGCTGGAAGCCTCAGGCCAAACAACCAGTAAGACAGGATCGAGAAAATACAAGAAATGTTTAACAAAGACGTGAAAGAACTAAAAAACAAAAAAACAGAGATGAACAACACAATAACTGAAATGAAAAATACACTAGAAGGAATCAATAACAGAATAACTGAGGCAGAATAACTAATAAGTGAGCTGGAAGACAGAATGGTGGAAATAACTCCTGAGGACCAGAATAAAAAAAAAGAATGAAAAGAATTGAAGACATTCTCAGAGACCTCTGGGACAACACTAAACACACCAACATTTGAATTATAGGGGTCCCAGAAGAAGAAGAGAAAAAGGAAGGGTCTGAGAAAATATTCGAAGAGATTATAGTGGAAAACTTGCCTAACATGGGAAAGGAAAGAGTCACCCAAGTACAGAAAGTGCAGAGAGTCCCATACAGGATAAATCCCAGAAGAAACACACAAAGACATATATGAATCAAACTAACAAAAATTAAATTCAAAGTAAAAATATTAAAAGCAGCGTGGAAAAGCAAAAAGTAACATACAAAGGAATCCCCATAAGTTTATCAGCTGATTTTTCAGCAGAAACTCTGCAGGCCAGAAGGGAGTGGCAGCATATACTTAAAGTGATGAAAGAGAAAAACCTACAACCAAGATTACTCTACCCAGCAAGGATCTCATTCAGATTTGAGGGAGAAATCAAAAGCTTTACAGGCGACAAGCAAAAGCTAAGAGAATTCAGCACCACCAAACCAGCTTTACAACAAATGCTAAAGGAACTTCTCGAGGCGGGAAACACAAGAGAGAAAAAGACCCACAAAAACAAACCTAAAACAATTAAGAAAATGGTAACAGGAACATACATATAGATAATAACCTTGAACATAAGTGGATTAAATGTTCCAACTAAAAGACACAGACTCACTGAAAGGATACAAAAATAAGATCCATATATATGCTGTCTACAAGAGACCCACTTCAGACCTAGGGAAACATACAGACTGAAAGTTAAGGGATGAAAAAGATATTCCATGCAAATGGAAATCAAAAGAAAGCTGGAGTAGCAATACTAGTATCAGATAAAATAGACTTTAAAATAAAGACTGTTACAAGAGATAAGGAAGGACACTACATAATGATCAAGGGATCAATCCAAGAAGAAGATATAACAATTAAAAATATTTATACACTCAACATAGGAGCACCTCAATACATAAGGCAAATGCTAACAACCATGAAAGGGGAAAACAACAGTAACACAGTAATAGTAGGGGACTTTAACAACCCACTGACACCAATGGACGGATCATCCAAACAGAAAATAAAGAAGGAAACACAAGCTTTAAATGATACAATAGACCAGATAGATTTAATTGACATTTATAGGACATTCCACCCAAAAGTGGCAGAATACATTTTCTTCTATAGGGCATATGGAACATTCTCCAGGATAGATCACATATTTGGTTGCAAATAAAGCCTTGGAAAACTTAAGAAAACTGAAATCATAACAAGCATCTTTTCTGACCATAATGCTATGATATTAGAAATCAATTACAGAAGAAAGACTGTAAAAAACACAAATACATCGAGGCTGAACAGTGCACTACTAAATAACCAAGAGATCACTGAAGAAATCAAAGAAGAAATTAAAAAATACATAGAAACAAATGACAACAAAAACACAATGACCCAAAACTTATGGGATGCAGCAAAAGCAGTTCTAAGAGGGAAGTTCATAGCAATTCAATCTCACCTCAAGAAACAAGAAAAATCTCAAACAAACAATCTAACCTCACAACTAAAGCAACTAGAGAAAGAAGGTCAAAGAAAACCGAAAGTCAATAGAAGGAAAGAAATCATAAAGACCAGAGCAGAAATAAATGAAATAGAAATGAAGAAAACAATAGCAAATATCAATAAAATTTGGTTCTTTGATAGGATAAACAAAATTGATAAACCTTTAGCCAGACTCATCAAGAAAAAAAGGGAAAGGATGCAAATCAATAAAATTAGAAATGAAAAAGGGGAAATCACAACTGACACCGCAGAAATACAAAGGATTATAAGGGACTACTACAAACAACTATATGCCAATAAAATGGACAACCATGAAGAAAATTTTGCAAAATTTTGTAACTTTCTTGGAAAGGTACAATTTTCCAAGACTGAACTAGGAAGAATTAGAAAACATAAACAGACCTATCACATGTAATGAAATTGAAACTGTAATTAAAAATCTTCCAACAAACAAAAGTCCAGGACCAGATGGCTTTACAGGCGAATTCTATCAAACATTTAGAGGGGAGCTAAGACCTATCCTACTCAAACTCTTCCCAAAAATTGCAGAGGGAGGAATACTCCCAAATTCGTTCTACAAGGCCACCATCACCCTGATACCAAAACCAGGCAAAGATATCACAAAAAAAGAAAATTACAGACTAACATCACTGATGAACAGAGATGCCAAAATCCTTAATAAAATACTAGCAAACAGAATCCAAAAGCACATGAAAAGGATCATACACCATGATCAAGTGGGATTTGTGCCAGGAATGCAAGGATACTTCCATATACGCAAATAAATCAATGTGATACATCATATTAACAAATTAATGAATAAAAACCATATGATCATCTCAATAGATGCAGAAAAAGCTTTTGACAAAACACAAAACCCATTTATGATAAAAACTCTCCAGAAAATGGGCATAGAGGGAAACTACCTCAACCCAATAAAGGCCATACATGACAAACCCACAGCAAACATCATTCTCAATAGTGAAAAACTGAAAGCATTTCCACTAAGATCAGGAAAAAGACAAGGATGCCCACTCTCGCCACTCTTATTCAACATAGTTTTGGAAGTCCTAGCCACGACAATCAAACAAGAAAAAGAAATAAAAGGAATACAAATTGGAAAATAAGAAGTAAAACTGTCACTGTTTGCAGGTGACTTGATAATATACATAGAAAATCCTAAATATGCCACCAGAAAACTACTAGAACTAATCAATGAATTTGGTAAGGTTGCAGGATACAAAATTAATGCACAGAAATCTCTTGCATTCCTATACACTAACAATGAAAAATCAGAAAGAGAAATTAAGGAAACAATCCCATTTACCACCTCAACAAAAAGAATAAAATACCTAGGAATAAGCCTACCTAAAGAGGCAAAAGACTTGTACTCAGAAAACTATAAAATGCTGATGAAAGAAATCAAAGATGACATAAACAGTGGAGAAATATACCATGTTCTTGGATTCGAAGAATCAATGATGAAACCACCCAAAATATATAGTGAAAATGACTATACTACCCAAAGCAATCTACAGATTCAATGCAATCCCTATCAAATTACCAATGGCATTCTTCACAGAATTAGAACTAAAAATGTTACAGTTTGTATGGAAACACAAAAGACCCCTAATAGCCAAAGCAATCTTGAGAAAGAAAAACGGAGCTGGAGGAATCAGACTCCCTGACTTCAGACTATACTACAAAGCTACAGTAATCAAGACAGTATGGCACTGGCACAAAAACAGAAATATAGATCAATGGAACAGGATAGAAAGCCCAGAGATAAACCCACACACATATGGTCACCTTATCTTTGATAAAGGAGGCAAGAATATACAATGGAGAAAAGACAGCCTCTTTAATAAGTGGTGCTGGGAAAACTGGACAACTATATGTAAAAGGTTGAAATTAGAACACTCCGTAACACCATACACAAAAATAAACTCAAATTGGATTATACACCTAAATGTAAGACCAGACACTATCAAACTCTTAGAGGAAAACATAGGAAAAACACTCTTTGACATAAACCACAGCAAGATCTTTCTTGACCCACCTCCTAGAGTAATGAAAGGAAAAACAAAAATAAACAAATGGGACCTAATGAAACTTAAAAGCTTTTGCACAGCAAAGGAAACCATAAACAAGACGAAAAGACAACCCTCAGAATGGGAGAAAATATTTACAAATGAAGCAACGGACAAAGGATTAATCTCCAAAATATACAAACAGCCCATGGAGTTCAATATCAAAAAAACAAACAATCCAATCCAAAAATGGGCGGAAGACCTAAATAGACATTTCACCAAAGAAGACATACAGATGGCCAAGAGGCACATGAAAAGATGCTCAACATCACTAATTATTAGAGAAATGCAAACCAAAACTACAATGAGGTATCACCTCACACCGGTCAGAACGGCCATCATCAGAAAATCTACAAATGATAAACGTGGGAGATGGTGTGGAGAAAAGGGGACCCTCTTGCACTGTTGGTGGGAATGTAAATTGATACAGCCACTATGGAGAACAGTATGAAGGTTCCTTAAAAATCTAAAAATAGAACTACCATATGACCCAGCAATCCCACTACTGGGCATATACCCTGAGAAAACCATAATTCCAAAGGACACATGTACCCCATTGTTCACTGCAGCACTGTTTACTATAGCCAGGACATGGAAGCAACCTAAATGTCCAACAATAGATGAATGGATAAAGAAGATGTGGTATATATATACAATGGAATAGTACTCAGCCATAAAATGGAACAAAATTGGGTCATTTGTAGAGATGTGGATGGGCCTAGAGTCTGTCATACAGAGTGAAGTAAACCAGAAAGAGAAAACCAAATATAATAACGCATATATGTGGAATCTTGAAAAATGGTACAGATGAACCTATTTGTAGGGCAGGAATAGAGACATAGACATAGAGAATGGACATGCGGACGCAGGGTGGGAAGGGGAGAGTGGGATGAATTGGGAGATTAGGTTTGACATAAATACACTACCATGTGTAAAACAGATAGCTAGTGGGAACCTGCTGTATAGCACAGGGAGCTCAGCTCGGTGCTCTGCTACAACCTAGATGGGTGGGATGCGGGAGGTGGGAGGTTCGTCCAAGAGGGAGGGGATATAGGTATACATATAGCGGATTCACTTCATTGTACAGCAGAAACTAACACAACATTGTAAAGCAATTATACTCCAATAAAAAGAAAAGAAGAAAATTTTGCCATTTCCTATAACACAGGAATTTGGAGGACATTATGCTAAGTGAATAAGACAAACACAAAAGAACAAATGCTGCATGATCCCACTTATAGTAGAAATCTAAAATAGTCAAGCTCATAGAAATAGACAGCTGAAGAATGGTTACCAGGGACTCAGAGAAGGGGTAATCAAGGAGATGTTGGGTACACAGTTTCAGTTATACAGGATGAATAAATCCTAGAGATCTAATGTACAGCATAGAGCATATAATTAACAATACTGTATACTTAAAATTGGTTAAGAGGGTAGATCTTATGTTAAATGTTCACACCACAAATAAAAGAGGGAGAGAGGGAATTTTTAGAGGGGATGGTTAAGTTTATACATTATTTACGGTGAGAGTTTCATGAGTGTATACTTATCTTCAAATTCATCAAGATGTATATATTAAATATGTACAATTTTTTATATGTCAGTAATGCCTCAGTAAAGAAAAGACAAGCTGTACTCTTGCCCCCTGTAGATATATCCATACACATACCTATGCTTGTTTGTTGAACACCAAGCTGAGAGCTGATATTGACCCAACAAGATTAAACTTTAGTGCAGGATGCCAAGTAATTAGATAAGTGACCTTAGATCATCATTTATAGTCCTGTGCAGTCATGAATGACAATGTCAGCTCAAACAAGGGTTAAAGAATGAAATCCAGGGGTTTATAGAAGCCCCTGGAAAGAAGAATACCTGCAAAAGTTAACAAACACCAGGCCAGAACATATTGCTGGCTTTTTCCAGCAGCCGTCGGTACAAATAAGACAATTCCTGAGCCAAGTCAATGAACTCACTGTAAATGTTATTTTCCTACATGTGCCCTTTCAGGGGTGAAAATTACAGTAACACCTGTCCTTATCAGAACAGAGTAAACACGTCCTATTACAGAGAATCTGCTGTCATTTAGCAATGGCATAAACTGTTCTCGATTATTCCATTCAAGTAACAAGAATGACTTGCAAATTCATTGTTGACGGTCTATTATCTTCCCCTATTTTTATTTTCAATAAATGTTTTAAATAATTAAATATTTATACATCTTTTTTATATGTTTTTTTAACATCTTTATTGGAGTACAATTGCTTTACAATGGTGTGTTAGTTTCTGCTGTATAACAAAGTGAATCAGCTATACATATACATATATCCCCGTATCTCTTCCCTCTTGCGTCTCCCTCCCACCCTCCCTATCCCACCCTTCTACGTGGTCACAAAGCGCCGAGCTGATGTCCCTGTGCTATGAGGCTGCTTCCCACTAGCTGTTTTACATTTGGTAGTGTATATATGTCAGTGCCACTCTCTCATTTCGTCCCACCTTACCCTTCCCCCTCCCCATGTCCTCAAGTCCATTCTCTACGTCTTCGTCTTTATGCCTGTCCTGCCCCTAGGTTCTTCAGAACCATTTTTTTTTTTTAGGTTACATATATATATATGTTAGCATACGGTATTTGTTTTTCTCTTTCTGACTTACTTCACTCTGTATGACAGACTCTAGGTCCATCCACCTCATTACAAATAACTCAATTTTGTTTCTTTTTATGGCTGAGTAATATTCCATTGTATATATGTGCCACGTCTTCTTTATCCATTCATCTCTCGATGGACATCTGATTTTTTAAAAAGGAAATCTTGAAACAGTGAAATCTGGAGAGTTTGTTTTCTTTAACTTGTCTTTGCTTCATATTTAAATGAGAAATGTCTATATACTTATTACCCAATCAAATTAAATTTTTTTAAAGTTTTTTAAAAGAACATTTTAATGGATTTTTCTATTTTAAAATAATTTTATAAAAACGTTTTCTCAAATTCAAAACACAATTTGGGAAACAATGCTTTCAAGCACATGCAGAAAAAATTTTAATGTTTCCATTTAGTATTGTTAATTTCAAATAATCAGTAAAATTAAAATTCAGATAAACTAGATATATATCATATGTTTAAAATAATTTATAGAATTTGTTTATTTAGAAAATGCAATACAGTTAATTTATAAAATGATTTATGGCATTATTATATAAAATTATATTGGCTATTATATAAACTATTATTGGTCAAAAATATGTGCTTGTTTTTTCATACAAATAATGCCACTTAAGCCTCACATATGAGATAAAGAAAACTGTGGAAATGATTTTACATAATATAGTTTGTCATTGCTGTGTAACAAACCACTCCAAAACATAGTGGCTTAAAAAGCAAACATTCATTATTTCCCATGAGACTATAGGTCAGCTGGATGGTTCTGTTTATCTGCTCTGGGTGAGGCTGGTCTCATCTGGGTTTGCTCATGCATCTGCAATCAGCCAGCAGGTCAGATGGGGGCGGGCTGGTCTAGCCTGGCCTCACATGGGTGATTCAATGGCTTTGTTTCATGTGTTCTCTCCTCCTCCAGTGGTCTTGGTCCGACTCATTTTCATGTAAAGGGAGGAGTCCAGGACAGTGAGAAAAAGCACTGTTTCAAGGTGTAGTATCAGACCTTGGTGCACCATTTCTGCTACAGTGTTCTAATGGCCAAAGTAAGTTACAGGTCAGTTCAGATTCAGAGTGGGAAAATAAATTGCACTTCTTGATAGAGGAAGCTATAACGTCACATTGCAAGGACCATATATAGGTTAAGGGGAAAAATTGGGGCCACTTTTGCCATTAGTTTATCACAATGTCTAAATTTCAAAGAAGAAAACTGTAAGAAATTTAGAAATTTGAAAAATGTCAGTATAAAAAGTTTTAACAACATCTGATTTAAAATCTAGAAATATTTTTGTCTTTCCATATCTGTAAGGTTGCTCAATATGTCCTCAAAAAAACTTTAAACAAAACGTAGCCGGAATTGCCAAAATAGAATAAGATCTCATATTAAATTATTGTTAGCACTACAACCTGAGATGAGAAATTTTTTTTAAAAAGCCTTCATTGGAATACTTATCATATAGGTTTCTAAGAAGAAGTGGAAAGTTTATACAACACAAAGATTTCAGTACAATCTTAGTATCAGCAGTGTCCTACTGCTAGAATACAATTACAATAATTTTTACTTCATTAATCTTCAAACCCAATTATTTTCACAAAATATCCCAGCAGTTTCAACCTACTTCTCACAAATATTTATATCTTAAAGTTGTTTTGTTGTTTTCCCTTGCAACTTCATTACTCCCATAAAACACAAATTAATCAAAGTGTGAAATAAATTGAATAAGCCTAATTGGCTCTAATCAAGTAAAAACAAATTATATCTTAGAGTAAAAATCTAGCGACTTATGTGGTCAAAATCCACAAGATGTGATTGTTTGTACTATTTGATTGGAAGTTAAACATCCTGTAGAAAACCCAGGTATATAATACTAGAAGTATTAGTGATCAATCGTGGGGAAAAGGTAAACTGTAGGATACAGAACTTCATTTTGCTGAGGTATGGCATTAACACAAATTTTCCAGAAGGTATACAGTTTATTGTCACAAAATATATTGGTAAGCTATTGCTACATAACAAAGGATACAAACATTTAGTTACTTAAAACAACTATATATTTGGCTCACAATTCCGTGGTATGGGAATTTAAGCTCAGCAGGGATGTCCTGCTCCAGAGTGGGATCTCAGGTACATTTGTGGTTAGCCTGTGAGTTGTCTTTTGCTATGCTAGCTGGGGTCTCTCAGACATACTTGTAAACTCAACTGGGACATCTGGTTAACTGTACTCTGATCTATGTTGTCTTTCTTCCTCTAATCCCCTAGTTTGGGTTTATTTAGCTGAGAGCCAGGGGTGCAAAAAAAAATCAAGTGGAAGAGTGATAGCCTCACAAGACCTGGGCTTGGAACTGAGACCCATTACTACCAGCTCACTGCACTGGCCGAAATCAGTCACAAAGCCAGGCCAGATTAAGGGGGTAGAAAAGTAGAATCCACTTGAAAGGAGGTATGAAGTCACATTACAAATGCATTGATGTATACAGAGGAATGCTTGTGGCCAGTCTTCCAAATGATCTTCTAACAAAATTATAGTTCACAGGTTTTTGGTTGTTATAATGGAGGATCGGGGGTGAGGGAGTGATGTAATGGTTTCTACTCATATAGAGGCCAGAGTTGCTTCTAAACACCTTACAATACATAGGGTGGTTCCCCCACACAAAGAGTCATGGAGCCCAAACTATCAATAGTTCAGAGGTTGAGAAACCCTGATATGGGGAGCATCACTTAATTCTTCTCTTCTGGATGGATGATAGATTCTACAATATAGCCTAAAAGTGAATTACTTTAACTAATTTATTTTTGGTATTCATAGAAATTGAATAGCATATATTTACAGTATTAACTTTGTTTCCACTGATTTAATTATACTGCCATTACATTACAGAGCTATTTTTATCACATATTCCTCTCCAGATTTTTGTCATAGGCAGGTATATTTTGATAAAGTGGCAATCAGTTTACCTTGCATCTTTCTTTGCTTAGAATTATATCAAGAAAATGTTTCTAGGTTGTTATATATTCTTCAAAATTAAAATAGTCCCTAATAATATATATAATGTTTCATCAATTGGTCATTGTCTAATTTATTTAAATTGCTTCTGGATATTTAATTAACTGTCTTGTCATTCTAAATAATAATAAGGTTACACATAAATAAACTTGTATATACAAATAATGGTTTTAAACTTTATTTTTGTTTAAGATAAATTATTATATGTAGGATTGTAGGTTTAAAGCATAAATACATTTTTATGACGCTTTAGAACATTGTCAATTTGATTTCCATTGAGTTAAAGACCTCATCTCCACCAATATGTGTGTATATATTTTATTCCAAGATTTACAACATTGAATATTATTATATTTTTAATTTTCCCTAATCTGTAATGCAAAATCTATCATGCAGTTGCTTAATTTGCAAGTGTTTAACCTCTAGTGAATTTAAATATATTTTCTTATATCCCTTTATAGCTAAGGGATCTTGGCAAATCACTTACCCTTGATGAGCCCATCAAATATAGATACAAATAATACGTACCTCACAGTAAGTCAGAAAGTGCATGAATAGCACTTAGCCTAGTGCCTAAAAAATAGTGTTCAATAATGTTGACTATTACTTTTTAAATGCCTCATATTTTAAAATAATTTTCTCTTGTGTAATTTTTTCTTGATCTTTGTCCATTTGTCTATAGAAGATATAATGCACTTTTAGCAATCTGTATGAATAATTCAATCATTTAAAACATTAACCCATTTTTTCATAATTACTCTAAAATATTACCCATCTTTTCATATTCCTTTCTATATGTGGAATCTCCTTGAAAGTGTAATCACATTTTTTCCATCAATGAATGGCAAACTTGCACAAAGCAGGTGTCACAGGATCAATAAACAATGTCTATATTTCAAAATGGAATCTCCAGAATTTCATCTTAGTGTATGGTCTCCTGTTCACTATTTCTATCAACAGCATAGATGCCATACAATTCAACTTTGTGCTTGATATGAAACTAGGAAGTTAGATATAATTTAGATATCAAGTCTTGGGCACAAAATGATCTTGACAAGTTGGAATGATATGCCAAATAAAATTCAATTCAACAAAGATTTATCAAATGCCAGTAATGTGCAAGATATGTGCTCAGTATGGAAAGCTATTTCTACTAGACTCTAAATAAACCACTTACACGTCATGAAACAAGACTAATACTCATGTCTATATAACTATCCAAAATAAATTAACTAAAGTAATATACTCTGATGCTGTATTATAGAAACTTTCTTTATCCAGGACATAATAATTTATAGTCCCATTCTCCATATCTGGGTTTCTCAACCTTTGCACTACTGGCATGTCGGCTGGATAATTCCATGTTTTGAGTGCCTTCACTGTGCATTGTAGGATTTTAGCTGCATCTGCTTCTCTAGATGCCAGTACCAACCCACCCCCCACCATGTGACAAGCAAAAATCTCTCCAGACATTGCCAGATGTCCCCTGAAGAGCGAAATCACCCTGGTTGACAACCACTAGTCTTATATGTAAGCACATCAGCCTACTTCCCTACCACTCTTAAAAACAGGCATTAACAAATAGGTGAGGAAAGAACCAAAATGGCAGAGGACTTCATACACATGTCAAAAGAAGAATGTTTCTCTGTTGTTTCCTTAATGAGCTTGTCTAGACAAGAAAAGCCTCCTGGACCACTTAATGACAGCTTGAAATTTTAAAACACTTTTTATAGGAAAGCACCATCATGAAGTAGTTAATCTACAGCCATCTTCTCTGTTCCTGCTAAATGTCAGGCACTGGGCATACAAGTCTGTACATAGCAGCCTCTGTGCTCAAGGGGTCTACATGTCAATGGAGAAAATGGTCATTAAAAAATTACTTTTAAATAAATATCTCATTCACTTCAATTGTGCAAGGTGCTCTTTAAGAGAAGTATCCTGTATGATGGGATTATTTAATAGAAGACTTTAGCCTAAACTGTGGGTTTAAGGAGAGGATTCCTAGAGAGAAAACAATGTTCAAGTTGAGACTTGAAAGAGTAGTTAAGTTTGGAACTTCCCTGGCGGTCCAGTGGTTAGGCCTCTGTGCTTCCACTGCAGGGGGCGCAGATTGATCCCTGGTTGGGGAACTAAGGTTCCACACGCCAAGCGCAGCACGTCCAAAAAAAAAAAAAGAGTAGTTAAGTTTGAAGTAGCTGTGAAGTATGACAGTCCCAAGATGGAGGAGAGTGTGTGGGACTTGAGGACCTCAGAAAAACCCAAGTAGTTCAAATAAAATGAGAGAGGTAAAGAGGAGGGCAAGATGAACTGGAGATCATGCTGGAAATTTTGAGAGCATGTTGGGATTTGAGATTATAAAACAATTAAAAGTTATTAAAGGTTTTTAAAGAGATGAGGCATGATCATATTTTCTGCTTTGAACACACTGTGTTTTGTGAAGCCCTGGAGGGTAACTAAGAACTACAGATGGAAAATACAAAGGAACCAATTTCCAACTCTCTTCTAAATCCCACTTCTTTTTTTTTCTTTTTTTAATTTATTTTTGGCTGCGTTGTGTCTTCATTGCTGCACGCAGGCTTTCTCTAGTTGTGGCGAGCGGGGGCTACTCTTCGTTGTGGTACACGGGCTTCTCATTGTGGTGGCTTCTCTTGCTGCGAAGCATGGGCTCTAGGCGCGTGGGCTTCAGTAGTTGTGGCACACGGGGTTAGCTGCTCCACGGCAGGTGGGATCTTCCCGGACCAGGGATTGAACCCGTGTCCCCTGCATTGGCAGGAGTATTCTTAACCACTGAGCCACAGTGGTTAGGACTTAGGACTTTTAGGGAAGTCCTAAATCCCACTCTGCTGTAATCCCTGTATTTGCTTGACTGATCAATATACTGGAACTAAAATTCCCATATGTAGCACTTATTGATTATGTAAGTGGTTTTGAAAATGGTCTACGTTTTAAGAAAACTTCTGTCCTCAACAAAAACGTTTGCTCTGATTCTAAAATGTTCGGTCATTTTTTCCTATATAAAAATTAAACACCGTATAAGAAGTTGTAAACTTAACACTGACCTCTTTTAGTAGTGTTGAATTCATCATTCAGTACTAAAAGAACATCTGACATCATTGCTTAAAAATTTCTTTCTTAAAGTACTCTTCTTTTTGTTTTTTTTAATTTTTTTTTTTTTTTTTTTTTTTTTGGCTGTGTTGGGTCTTCGTTTCTGTGCGAGGGCTTTCTCTAGTTGCGGCAAGCGGAGGCCACTCTTCATCGCGGTGCGCGGGCCTCTCACTATCACAGCCTCTCTTGTTGCAGAGCACAAGCTCCAGACGCGCAAGCTCAGTAGTTGTGGCTCACGGGCCTAGTTGCTCCGCGGCATGTGGGATCTTCCCAGACCAGGGCTCGAACCCGCGTCCCCTGCATTAGCAGGCAGATTCTCAACCACTGCGCCACCAGGGAAGCCCTAAAGTATTCTTATACACACATCAAAGGGGACTTTGGTTTTGAGTATATGGAATTGTATTTGTATATAATTGGCATCAGATTATGTTTTTGTCAATACAAATTTGAGAGCAAATAAATAACCACTCAGTAACATTAGTGAATGATGCCCTTGTAATTTTCTCCTTGCTACTATGACTTTAATTAAATAGCAAACATTCATATATAAATTTATATATAATTATATGTGTATATATATGTGCATGTGTGTATCATATACATATGATAAATTTCACATACCTCATATGAAATATATGTATTATATATTTCTTGTATTTCTACATAAAAGTAACTTCATTAAATCATTTTCTCAGACAAGGTAATATGCCCACATCTTCTCTCTGAGCAAAAATTCCTAAATTTTTTTTGATTTAGAATATAAAACCAAATGCAGCCAGTTTAAAAAGAAATAAATACTACAATAAATGTCCCTGTTTGAGTTCACTCAACTTTAAATCTAATCATAATTCACCTTTGCACAACGGCAGTATCAGAGTTCCCAAGCTTCGTCTCAATCACAACAATTCCTGATTAAAATGATCACAATTTGCCTTCAATGAAAAGTTTCAATGGCTCATTATAATCTATTATCGAAACAAAAATACAGATGCCTTATCTAATTAGAATCATATATACAAAAAGCAGACTATTATTCATTTACTTTTGAATTTTGTTGTCCCGTTGTGGAGAAATCTGGGACTTTGGCATCAAAGACAAGAGAGTTTAAATTCCCCAGTCTCACCACTTATGACTCATGGAACAATGAACAAAAGATCCTTGGTTTCTCACTTTTAAAATGGTATTGTCTTACTGTATAGCATTCTCATGAGGGAGGGAACGTTAGCAAAGTGTGCTTATTAGAAAATCAAAATTAGTTTTGTCCCTCTTATAGAGGAAAATTTTATTTGTAGTTTGGCTAGCGAAATTATTAACAGTCGACATTAACCGTTGGCTAGCCAAATGTATCTTGTCATTTATAGAATAAAATGAAAGAAGGTGGAAATGTTTCATTCTGAAGACTAATCAATAGGTAGCAACAATTTTATTATGATCCAACTCACTTCAATCTTTCATTTCCATTAATCCAGGAACAAATTACTACAGCAACATGATAGATAAGTAGAGGCAGATTGAAGTAATACTTTGCTATGAAGTAATATAGAGTATTTCTGAGCTCATATCCTGTTTTGAGATTAGTGCCCCATCCAACCAGGAACACCATCTAGACACCTGCATTGTCACTCAGGTAACTCTCACTCAACTCTCCAAGTCTAGCTGATAATCAAATCCCATTGGTTTTCTCATATGTATCACTCTGAATCTGTTTTCTGTTCTTCATCGAATCTAACACGACTGAATGTCCAAATTCCTAAGGTTGCTTTCAGTCTCTTCTCTGCTCCCTCCAACTGACATTCCACACTGCAGGCAGAGGAATGTTTTCAGAAAGTAAGCCTAATGATGTCATTTGTCTTGCTCAAAATTATTCAGGAGCCCCTTCACCAGGCACCCAAGTTCTTTCATGATCTGAACACTACCTCTTTCTTTGGCCTCACCGTCTATCTCATAATTGTTGAAATGCATACTCCTGCAATTCTTAACAAAGATAAGGCATTCACCACATGATTTCACAGCACTGCACCTATTGTTCTCTGAATCCAGGATGTCCTAGCTTGTTTGTCTGACTGATCTTCAGTATGCTATTCATGTGCCAGCATCTCTCTAAAAGTTTCTTTGATCTGCACTCTCAAAGATTAATTCCTTATTACTCTAAATTCTTTCCTTTTTTAGAACATAATATATTTTTGTATTAGTTTGTTTACATGTCTAAAATTTAGTCTCTTGAGGGAAGGAACATTATCTTATTCAGAGCAGGACATTTAGATATAGCTGTATTTAATGTGGGAGTCATGTGGAGAGAGTCATTTCGATACAGTCAGGCATCGAAATGTCTCTGTCAAAGTGCAATATATTTGACTTTCATGACTCTTCTTCCCTTGTTATACAGGATTTTTACATTCCATTTTTAAAAATATTACATTCCTATAATATTTTAAATAAAACTCGTAAGGAAATAAACATATAAAGAAATAATTTTAAGTCTATTAGAACTGAGATCATATTCCTCCCCATGACACGACCTCATATCCTTCAGGGCTCTGTTCAAATGACCATCTCAGTTAAGGCTTCCTTGCCCACCCTGTTACAGGATGCAATGCACACCAAAGTTGCACTCCATCTCCTCCTTCCCTGCCTTGATATTTTCTGAGGTACTCATCAATGTCTGCTATAATCATATGTGTCTGTATATATATATATATACACACACACACACACACATATATATGTTTAGTTTTTGTTTTTAATTTTTGCCCTTTTCCCACTAGAATGTAAACCCCATGAGGAAGGAATTTCTGTATATTTTTTTCACATAAATATTTGTTGGCTGAATAAATGAATCTGTCTTAGTTTTGTTTACCCCATCAAGAACCAGAGATCTGATTCAAATACAAGTAGTTTATTTGAGAGATGATCCCAGGAAACATGGGTAGTGGAGCAGTTAAGGGGGATAGAAAAAGGACAGTCATCAAAGTGTTGTGTGTTGTCAAGCCAGTTACCTACCACTGTGCATAACAGAAGTTTCACCTTGAAGGAATATACAGAACATGTACATCAGAATTATGACACCCAGTAAGTGAGAAAGCTGAGGTATTGATACCTCAATTACAGGAGGTGATGACCGCCTCCCATCAGTCACTGGTTGACAACTGCTTCTAGGGCTCACTATTTCTCCTGCATTCCTAGTCTGTTGCATGGAAGCAAAGAAGGTTTTGGCTACCAGAGAAATCCTCACACCAAGAAAAGCATGTCCTGGCAGTTAGAAATCAAGCAAGTGTTTACTGAAAAGAAAAGCCCAAAGGATCTGGGCCAGGTACCAACAGTATCCACTAAAGATTTATAAAAAAGTGTCAGGATATATTATATATAATGGATATAGTGTTATACACACACACACACACATACATACACATATATAAAATATATTGTACACATCAGAGTTTTCCATATCTTTACATAGAAAATGAGGCCGATTAAAGATAAAAATAAGGTATCAATGAATTCAGAATTTCAGTTAAACTATCTGCTTTAATAAATTTTCTATTTATGTTCAACTTTGCCTCTTCTCATTTGGTTTCAATTATACAAAAAAAAGGTGCACTAAATTGACTGGATTGTATACCAATCTGACCCTGAAGATGCTGAAGAAAGTTAGGTTATGCAAATGTTCTCAATATTCGTAAAGTTTAGGACAGATGATTTAATGAGTTATCACTTTATGAACTGATTCAAAAGCTCCAGGCCAAGAAGATAATTTCCACAGAAAGTACGGGAAGAAGTTAATGAAGCAAAACAGGTAATTGCTCTAATGAAACAGGAAAAAGAGGGCCTCTTAACTTCCTGATATGTTGGAACACACAATGACATGCAACATTATTTAATTAACACTTGCTTTGGATTGAGACAAAAATTGATCATTAGACTTAATATAATAAATTTATAATATTTAAATCTTCTTAAATTCCCAATATATCATAATTTGGCTATGGAATTTGGTGATGTTAACCTTTAACCATAAAGATATGTTGATTAAGCTATTATTAAATCAATAGTGAACACTAGGAATATATTTACTGAATTTAAGAAATGAATTATTTTTAAGCACTATGAAAGTATTTACTAGAAAGCCTACAAGGCAACCCTTTTTACACCTAGGTTATTCACAGTCAAAACTGCTTAATTTTCTTTTCAACATATAGATGGATAACTTATTCTTGGGTGTTTTTATAGAAACAACAATCCAGGATGGCAATTTTCTTGTGTCATTCTTAGTACCTAATTTTATTAATCTGGATTTCTTGTAAAATAGTCCGTAATTACAACATTACATTTACAATCAAGATCAATTTACAAATCAATTACAAACACACTAGTGCACAGAATTTACAAACACTATGTTCATACTTATTTTCAAATACATATTAACTTACATACATTAATTCACATTCTTTGTTTCTTATATAACAAAACACACTTTAGAGTCACTAAAATTTTTTTTAATTTTCAGGAGGTTACACGTCATCCTTTTTCTTTTTTGTTTAGAGAATGCATTCTCATCACTAATATGACCACTATATTTTTAATTTATCGAATATTACTTCAAACAAAATAGATATATTTGTATATATAAGAATTCATATTATAAATGAATATATAAGTTTATAATGCCTGGGATGAAACAATTTCAGCTTACTGATAACATATTATAAATAATGCAGAAGAAGAATCAATCACACTAAACTATAGATCATAAATAGTCCATGTACATTGATTCAGAGATATTATAAAGTACACAGGAAAAAATCAACAAGGGCAAAGTATTTTCTTTGAAGAAACTAATAAAATTAATAGGCACTTCACAAGCCTGATCAAGAAAGAATATATCTTTCACAAATTAAAAATAAGTAACATGAACAATTTAAGCCAATAACTGTGAAAACTACTATCAAAAATAACTACCACAATGCTCCTAAGAAACAATTAAAATTCTGTACTGTCAAACTTTTACTCTCCTCTTTTATATCAGATTTCTGTATTCTCTGAATCCAGTAATTCCAGTGTGAGCATCCTTTACAAGTCTGGTTTTCTTGTGTTGTTTATGAATGAGCCAAGTGTCGAGAAGAACAGAAGACACCCCCAGAAAATAGTTTCTAATTTTATGTGGTCTGTATCTAACAGAAAAATATTTTTCCTTTGATTATAGGCCCAGAGGAAACTATAAAATAAGTCTCTTTAAGAGATTAGTACTATCACTTTCCTGTCATCTTCCAATTTAAAAAGAGAGAATGTCTTAAGTGAAAATGAATGAATGAATGAATGAACAAATAAATGATTCAATACATCACAGATAGTAACAAAGTATAGTAACCAAAACCCTCCTGGAGATTATTCACTAAATTTCAGATAAAATTTGAATAATTCTGATTAAATGCTGCCTGACTGCAGTGCATTACTCTGCTCCCAAAAGCAAAGTAAACAGTATAGATAAATTGAGTTAATGATGATATGCAAAATGTGTGTACAATTTTTTGAAGAGTCTCTATGGGATAGCAGAGTAACTTTGCAGAGGAGGTAACCAACCCCTAAATCTGAGAAAGTGGAGACAGGAGGACAGGAAGCTGAGACATGAGCAGATACAAGTACCAAGTTGCTGGTGATGATGAAGAGGCTGTGTGGAGGCAGGCATCTTCCTGGCAGCTGAAGAAAGGGTCATGGTGGGGATGCCATGCAGAGGTGAGGCTGACCTAATATCTAAGAAGGTGGCAGTGAGGTGGCAGCTAAGCAGAGGTGATGGAGTGTCAAGAGTCAAAGTGGTGGAAAAGGGACTGAGCAAAGCAAAAAAAACTTTAGGGTAGTAAAAACTTTCTTGCATGTCAGAGAACAATTTACAAACATGGCATGTTGGCATACTGGAAAAAAAATGCTGAGGTATTGCATTTGAATTGAAAATATTGGTGTAAAACACTTGATTTAAGGTTTTAATTATAAATAAATATATAGGTAAGTAAATATATATATACATACATATGTATATAATATGTGTGTGCAGGCATAT
Organism: Eubalaena glacialis; assembly: GCF_028564815.1. Lineage (NCBI taxonomy): Eukaryota > Metazoa > Chordata > Mammalia > Artiodactyla > Balaenidae > Eubalaena > Eubalaena glacialis. The sequence continues at coordinate 25,282,179 of NC_083719.1, forward strand.
TTGTATACATATATTTCATAAATCTCTCTCTGCTGAGAGGATATAGAAACAATGACACCTCACTAGCAGTAAGCACAAGTGCTCAGACCCTTGTTTCTAAATGCTTTTTTTTCATTGAAAGAATATACAGTTTGTGAAAGAAATAGCTAATTCCAGGGCTGAGTGAGGAAAATAAGATGAGCCTGGAAAATCTTTTGCAAGAAAAAGTAAGTATGAAAAAATGATGGGGCTATGTCAACATGCAGAAGGGACTCACATGCTAAATCTAGAACAATTCAAGCATCGAAATAAATAATGATAGTAAACAGAATACAACTCATGGATTAAAACAATTATCCGTGTCTATATTGATAAAAATAGAAACAAATAGCTTCACGAGAAGGGAAAGCATCTACTTATACTAAAAAGATAACTAACAGCTGCAGAAGAAACGATGGAAATAAAATTCAGCATTTGGCAAGCATAGTGGTGGTTGATTCACACAGGAATCATCAATGGATGCTTAGGCTAGTGAAAGTTTGAGGAGGAGCAGAATATTGGCATAGATTCAGAGTAGCTTCCAATGAAATGCTTACCAATTACAAATTGGAAAATGTCTTTCTGGAGGAAAAAAAAAAATGGAAGACATGAAACTGACCAAGTGATCAAGGTTACCATCACCATTAGCAGGATAAGTCCTCAGCAGGCACCTCCTGATGTGAGGCATCTTAGACTAGCACTGTATCAGTTCTATGGAATTTCTGCAAATAATGAATGGCTTAAGTTTGACTGGAAACTGTCAAGGTCATACAAGAAGACGGGAACTGGAAACAGTTACACATTAAAGAAGACTGGAATGACATGTCAAATAAATGCCACACATGATCTTGGATTGGACCTAGAACCAGAAAGAAAAAAGAAACATTGTCTACATAGATATAAATAAAAAACAGTTCAAGAAATGTGAATAAGGTCTGTGAATTTAATGGTAGTGTTGTATCAAGGTTGATCTCTTGTTGTCATCAAGGTAGGTTGACCATCTGCCCTACTATGCCCAGGACCAACCAGATTTTACCACAGAAAGTTCAGTATCATAGAAAAACTTTCCCTAGTCACACAAAGTCACAAAAGTACACTTGCTTTTGAGGATAGGTGAAGAAGTTTGGGGGAAAATTACAAAACCCATACTATAGACAGAATATGATGCTTTTTTTTGAAATGAATACAGCATAGATTATCTCCCTTCCATAGTCAAGGTTGCTGCTTTTACCCTGGCCACTGATATTAAAAATTATGATTTGTGAGTCTCAAGTATGAATTACTCATTGTTACACCACTCTGAATGATGTGACTTAAGTGTGCAAAGTACATAGGTTGTAATCATTACAGTAACAGTTTACCATTAGCAAGATCAAGATGGCAGAGTTGGAAGACCCTGAGCTCAGCTCCTCCCATGAATATACCAAAACTACAACTATATATAGTACAACTCTCTCTGAGAACAAATAGAAGACTAGTAGAACAGTTCTTCTGCAACTAAGGATATAAAGAAAAAAACACACTGAAATGGATAGGAAGGGAAGAGAAGTGATCAACTCAGGACCCACATCTCTGGCAGGCAACCCAAAAGAAGGGGCTATCACAAACTTGGAGATCTTCACTAAGAAGGAGGTGTTCAAGCCCCACATTAGGTACCCTAGCCCTGCAGTCTTAATGGGTTTTGAAAGCCAACAATGCTTATAATCAGGAGAGGGAGAAGGCTGTAGGAAACTGAGACTCCACTCCTAAAGGGTACATTCACAAACTTACTAGCTCTGAGTCCCAGCACAGAGGCAGCAGGTTAAAAAGCACCTGGTACTTTAGCTGGCCTGCCAAAACTGTCCAAGCACACCTCCAGCCATCACTTGGTTTCAGCTCCAAAACCTTTCCAAGTCAGCAGCCACCAGAGTATCCCAGGAGAAGCCCCAGCCCACCTCAGGCTCCAGCTCTAGAACCCTGGCTCTGTGCTGACCCCACCAAGGAAGCAGCCACCAGCTTGCCCCAAGAGAAGCAGCAGCCCACACCACACTCTGGCTCCAACACCATCACCAAGGTGGTAGCCTCTACCATACCCTGGTAGAAGCCCTGGGCCACACTGGAATCCAGCTCTAGCCCCTCTGGCTTCAGCTCACCTCTGTCAAGATGGCAGCCCCCAGTGTAACCTGTGAGAAGCCCTGGCCCCTGCTTGTGTTGTCTCCAACTCTCCCACCAAAGCCACCAGACACATGCAGTCTGCAGGGGTTGCTCCTACACAAGGACATACTTCCAAGACTGGCATAGTCTTGAAATAGTTTTGCCTAATTTCACAAAGACAAAGTGAGAAAGTCAAACAAAATAAGAAGACAGAGGAATATGTCCCAAACAAAAGAACAAGATGAACCCCAGAAAAAAAAATTAATGAAATGGAGATAAGTAAATTATCTGAAAAAGAGTATTCATAAAAATGCTCACCAAACTTGGGGGGAAGAATAGAGGAACAAAGTGAGAACTTCATCAAAGAGTTAGAAAATACATACCAAAATTACAGGGAAAATCAGAGCTAAAGAATGCAATGAACGAAATTAAAACTGCACTAGAGGGAATCAACAGAAGATTAGGTGATACAGAAGAATGCATGAGTGAACTAGAAGACAGAATAGTGAAAATCACCCAGTCACAACAGCAAAGAGAAAAAGGAATTTTAAAAAATACGGTTAGTTTAAGGGACCTCTGAGACAACATCAAGTGTACTAACGTTTGCATTATAGGGATCCCAGAATAAGAAGAGGAAAAGAGCAGAAAACATATTTGGTAAAATAATGGTTGAAAACTTTCCTAACCTGGGGAAGGAAACATACCCATGTCCAGGTAAAACAGAGAGTCCCAAACAAGATGAACCCAAAAGAGATTCACCCCAAGACATATTATAATAAAATGGCAAATGTTAGATATAAAGAGAAAAATTTAAAGACAGCAAGAGAAAAACAAAGAATCATGTATAAGGGAACCTCCTATAAAGCTATAGGCTGATTTTTCAGCAGAAACTTTGCAGTCTAGAAGGAAGTGGCATGATATATTTAAAGTGCTGAAAGGAAAAATTACACAACCAAGGATACTCTACCCAGCAAGGTTATCATACAGAATTGAAGAAGAGAGAAAGAGTTTCCCAGACAAGCAAAAACTAAAAGAATTCATTGCCACTCCACCAGCCTGACAAAAAAATGTTAAAAGGTCTTCTCTAAGTGAAAAAGAAAAGGCTATACCAAGAAATAATAAAATATGTGAAGAAAAAAATCTCACTGGTAAATGCAAATAGGTAGTAAAGGCACTGGATCAACCACTTAAAAAGACAGTATGATGGTTAAAACACAAAAGTCATAAAATCAATAATAACTACAATAAGTAGTTAAGGGAACAGACTAAATGAAGAAGAAAAGAACAGATGAACAAGTGGGATTTATTCCAGGGATGTGAGAATGGCTCAGTATCCACAAATTAATCAACGTGATAAACCACATTAACAAAAGGATGGATAAAAATTTCATGATCATCTCAATAGGCACAGGAAAAGCATTTGAAAAAATTCACATACATTCATGATAAAACTCTTATTAAAGTTGTCATAAAGGGAACATACCTCAACATAATAAAGGCTATTTATGACAAACCCACAGCTAACATCATACTCAGTGGTGAAAAGGTAAAAGCTTTTCCTCTTGGATCAGGAACAAGACAAGGATGCCCAATCTTGCCACTTCTACTTAACAAAGAATTTATTAGAGGTCCTCACCACAGCAAGCAGACAAAAGAAAGAAAGAAAAGGAATTCAAACTAGAAGAGAAGTAAAATTGTCACAATTTGTAGATGACTTAGTACTATATATAGAAAATCCTAAAGACTCCACACACAAAAAAACTATGAGGACTAATAAATGAATTCAGGAAAGTTGTAGGATACAAAAATCACCATACAGAAATCTCTTGCATTTCTGTACACTAATAATGAAGTATCAGAAATAAAAACCAAGAAAACAATCTTGTTTACAATCACATCAAAAAGGACAAAATAGCTAGGAAAAAATTTAGCCAAGGATGTGAAAGACCTATACTCTGAAAACTATAAGACACTGAAAGAAACTGAAGATGATAAAAATAATGGAAATATATCCTGTGTTCATGGATTGTTAGAATTATTATTGTATCTAATACTAATTGTGTCAGTATTAGTATCTATACTACCCAAAGAAATCTGTAGAGTCAATGCAAACCCTATCAAAATTTCAGTGGCAGACTACAGTAAATAATTCTAAAATTTGCATGGAACCACAAAAGATCCCAAATAGCCAAAGAAATCTTGAGAAAAAACCCCAAAAAACAAAGCTGTAGGCATCACACTCCCTGACTTCAAAGTATACTACTAAGCTCTAAGCTATAGTATTCAAAACAGTATAGTACTGGCATAGAAATAGACACATAGATCAATGGAACAGAATAGAGAGCCCAGAAATAAACCCACACACCTACGGTCAATTAATCTTCAAGGAGGAGGCAAGAATACAAAATGGGAAAAAACTATCTCTTCAGCAAGTGGTGCTGGGAAAGGAGGACAGCTGTATGTAAATCAAAGAAGTTAGAATACACCCTAACTCCATGCACAAAAATAAACTCAAAATGGCTTAAAGACTTAACCATAAGATATGACACCCTCCACATATGGTCAATTAACCTAAGATGAAGGAGGCAAGAATATACAATGGGGAAAAGACAGTGTCTTCAATAAGTGGTGCTGGGAAAACTGGACAGCTACATGTAAAAGAATGAAACTAGACCATATTCCACACAATATACAAAAATATACTCAAAATGCATTAAAGACCTAAATGTAAGACTTGAAACAATAAAACTTCTAAAAGAAAATGAAGGCAGGATGCTCTTTAACATGGGTCTTAGCAATGTTTTTTTGACTCTGTCCCTTCAGGCTAGGGAAAGAAAGAAAATAAACAAATGCGACCTAATCAAACTAAAAAGCTCTTGCATGGCAAAGGAAACCATAAACAAAACAAAAATGTATCTTCCTGAATGGGAAAAGATATTTGCAAATAATATGTCTGATAAAGGGTTGATATCCAAAATATTCAAAGTTCTTATACAACTCGATAGCAAAAAAAATCAAATAATCTAATTTAAAAAGGTCAGAGGACCTAAATAGGCATTTTTCCAAAGAAGCCATACAGATGGCCAACAGGCACATGAAAAGATGTGACATCACAAATAATTAAGGAAATGCAAATCAAAACCACAATGAAATATCACTACACACCTGTCAAAAGACAAGAAATAACAAGTACTCACAAAGATGTGAAAAAAAAGAAATCCTCGTATACTATTAGTGGGAGTGTATATTGGTGCATCCACTATGGAAAACAGTGTGGAGGCTCCTCAAAAAATTAAATAGAACTATCATATGATCCAGCAATTCCACTTATGGGTATTTATCCAAAGAAATAAAAACACTAATCCAAAAAGATATATGTACCCCAATGTTTATTGTAGCATTATTTACACTAACCAAGATTTGGAAACAACCTGAATGCCTATCAATAGATGAATGGATAAAGGAGATGTGATACATATACACAAAATGGAATATAACTCAGCCATAAAAAAGAAGGAAATCTTGCTATTTGTGACAACATGAATGGACCAGGAGGGTATTATGCTGAGTGAAGCAAGTCAGACTGAGAAAGACAAATACTGTATGTTTTCACTTATATGTGGAATCTAAAATGCAAAATAGATGAATGAATATAACAAAACAGAAACAGACTCACAGATACAGAGAACAAACTAATTGTTGCGATGGAGGGGGCTGAGGGGCTGGGCAAAATAGGTGAATGGGATTAAGAGGTATAAACTACTAGTTATGAAATAAATAAGGCACAGGGATGTAATGTACAGCACAGGGAATATAGTCAATAATATTATAATTACTGTGGTGTAAAATCAGTAAGAACATTGAATCACTATATTGTACATCTGAAACTAATATAATATTGTATGTGAACTATACACTACTCAATACCGATAAATAAATATGTAAATAAACACATTCACTCCAAAAATTATCCCATAACTCTGAGTTATACTATGAAATCAACACATATTAACCATTGAACAATTGCTTTCTTGTTTACCAAGTAACACTTTTGTCTTCATTATTTCTATTAAAATTTTGTTATTTCCTTTTGTTTTTGAAAAAGCAGTATGTGACAGAAATAATATAAATCAGCACTTAAGAAAATAAAAACCAACCATAGTGACACTAAAAATAGTTCATCTTTGACACTGCTATGGATTAATTGTTGTGCTTTTTATCCAGATAGTCCAGTTTACTATTAACATTGTGATTATTAGGATCAAGTTTTCTAAGGGTTACTATAAGGAAAATGAGAATGATTACAATATCAATGCCATCATGATATAAATATCACCAAGAAAGAAGACTAATCTGCTGTGTATTTTAAGACAGAAGAACACATACAAATGGATTAGGGAGGTGAGTAAGCTAAAGAGAGCATACTGCACAATATATAGAAATTAACTGGGGACTAAGCACAGTGGAGCAAGAGCTGTGAAAGTACATATGAATACTGAGTATGTCCTTAGCATTGGGAGTGCAGCGTCTTAACCACTGGACCACCAGGGAAGTCCCTGAATACTGAGTCTAATGAGTATAGGATAAGACAGGCAAGTTTTTCTAAACCAATCAAAAGTGTGTATCTACCAAAAGGTCACTAATGCCTAACTGGAAATAGCAGCACTGAATTAACTTGGGCATACCACATTAACAAATTACTGTATGGCTTCCTTAACTGATCTATGAAACTAAGTAAATTTACATTACCTGTATCAGAGGTTGTAACTACATTGTCCTGTGGGTGAACAACAAAGAGATTTTGATAACAGATGCATTAGCCCTTTACAGTGAAGAGCTGATTCTGTCAGATCATACCAAGGACCATGCTTTCTAGTCTAAGTGATGCATAGCATCATAGCAACAACAAAAAATGCCCCTACTCCCAGCTCTCAAGTACTTTGATTTTTATAATGGATTATCAAAGTATAGTCTTGAAATCTGTGAAGATTTTAAGGCAACTTGAGAAAACATATAACAAAGAATCATTAATATCTGCCCAAATACAAATTAGACTTTGTTCACCTATTTGTATATTCAGCAGACAGTTCAAATATAAATTTTGGCAAATTCTATTCAGTCTATAACCTCCTTACCAAAGAAAATGATATTTTCTTCTGAATATCTTTCATACCTTGTACATAACGCTGTTAAAATGGGTGTGATTTTCCTGCCTGTGATATTGAAGCTTTCATAATATTTTTGTCATTTTCAGTTTTCTCAAAACATTCAGAAGCACTTTATGAGACTTTCATTTTATAGAAATTGAAGAAGACAGTCTCCCTAGACATGTGCCTACACAATGGCTATCATTGTCAGAAATATTTTTTAAGTTAAAATGTTGGCCAATTGTGCCATCATATTTTCAAAATGTGAGACAAGAAGAACGTTCTTCTCTAATGTGGAAATACATTGTGAATGAGAATCATTAAAAGATTTCAGTAAAACAAAAATTTATGTTTTATTTCTCCAAAATTATTTGTTGATATTTGAAGAGGTTATAAAGAGGAGAAAATTACAGACTGACCGAATCTTAGTTGTTCAATGTTATATGTAGGTTATGACAAAACTATATAGCCAAAGGAAAAAAAAAAGCCTCAATTTTTAGATGTAAGATTGCTTCAGAACTCAAAAAAGCCACCAAAAAAGGTGCAGCCAATTTTAAAAGGACTTTCTCAATTTCTTTTCTAAAAATATTACTCATTTGAAATCCACCTTCAATTTCACAATTCAAATCATCTCTGCTTTAAAACCATTTTCCCTAAGAAAGAGAGGTTTATCTTATGAGCTTCAGAGCGTAGACATGGATAGTCAGTATGATGAATTTATAGATGCAAAAGACACGATTGAAAAACAGCTGATCTACCAGAATAAGCCTGTAGATACACAGAGGTTGGACATTTTTGAGGAGCTGGAAGCTAATTCCTACCAGTCTAAAAACCTGCTGTTACTAATAAGTAAAATTCTAAGTATTAACCTTACCTCACACCATATGCAAAAATTAACACAAGATCTGTCAAAGACCTAAATATAAGAAGTAAAACTATAAAACTCTTAGAAGGACATATAGTGGTATGTACTCATGATCTTGAATTTGGCAATGGATTCAGATATGACACCCAAATCACAAGAAACAACTAAAAAATGGATAAGTTTGACTTGATAAAATTTAAACTTTTGTACATCAAAGGATATTATCAAGAGAGTAAAAGGTAACTCACAAGAATGGGAGGAAAAATTTGCAAATCATATATCTAACAGGGTCTGGTATCCAGAATAAATAAATAAGTCTTAAACTCAACAACAAAAAAATCTAGTTTAGAAATAAAAAAAGAATTTGAGTTGACATCTTTTTTCAAAGAAAATTGCAAAAATGGCCAACAAATACATGAAAAGATGTGTAATATCATTAGTCACTAGGAAAATGCAAATCAAAACCACAATGAGATACCACCTCACACCCACTAGCATGGCAACGATAATAATAATCGTACTGAAAGTAAAAAATGGTGGCACGAATGTGGAGACACTGGAATCACTGGACATTGCTGGTAGAAATTTAAAATGGTTCAGCTACTGTGGAAAACAGTTTAGTGTTTCCTCAAAAAGCTAAACACAAAATTACCACATGATCTAGCAATTCTAATCCTAGGTTCACTAGCAAAAAATTAAAAAATAGGTATTCAAGCAAAAACATATACACAAATCTGTATAGCAGCACTATTTACAATGGACAAAAAGTGGAAACAACCTACATGGCCATCAACAGATGAACGTATAAACAAAATGCAGTGCATCTAAACAATGGAATAGTAGTCAGACATAAAAAATGAATAAAGTGCTGATATCTACCACAACATAGATGAACCCTGAAACATTAAGTGAAAGAAATCAGACACAAAGTTCACATTATATAATTCCATTTATGTGATATATCCCAGAATAGATAAATCTATGGGGACAAAAAGCAGATTAGTGGTTGCCAGGGGCTTGGGGGAAGAAGGAATGGTGAGGGGACTGCTTAATGGGTAGAGGGTTACCTTTTGGGATGTTGAAAATATTTTAGAACCAGAGAGAGATTATGGTCATACAACATCATGAATGTACACTTTAAGATGGTAATTTTGTGTTATGTGAATTTTTCTTCAATAAAAATTGTTTTTAAAAAAACTAACATTAGTTCAAAAAATTCTAAGTATTCCGTGATCAAATGCTTCTGTTGAGAGTATACTCAGCTTGATGCCATCACATTGGACTGACATAGGGGTGAGTGTAATATAGGCTTGACCAAAGTGGAGCTACAAGACAAAGTGAATGTTATGTTTGATGGTATTCAGTTCTACCACCATATAAAAGAGTGAAAATATCCTACTGCACCATGTGAAGGAAAAAAAAGTCATTGTTATTTTTATTAAGTATTAGATGATGCCTATTTAATTAGCCTTATTGTTTTTACATTCTCCTTTTAAAAACACATTTACCTATTTTAAGAATATCCAATAATATAGCCTACAAACTATAAATATCAAGTAAATATTTTTAAAATTAGGTTAAATAAATTGCTGTATCAGAAGACAGAAGTGGAAACATGCTAAAATATTGTTATATTTTTCTTTCTTTATAATTGATTTAATTAGTAATACCAATTACTACTAACTGCCACTGTTAACTAGTCCTATTTAAATAATAGCATTTATGTAACAAAAAGTAAACACAGAATAAAACATAATTTCAAATAAACACCTATTTTTCCTATATTTATGTTAAAATAACAATATGGGGGCTTCCCTGGTGGCGCAGTGGTTGAGAATCTGCCTGCCAATGCAGGGGACACGGGTTCGAGCCCTGGTCTGGGAGGATCCCACATGCCGCGGAGCAACTAGGCCCGTGAGCCACAACTGAGCCTGCGCGTCTGGAGCCTGTGCTCCGCAACAAGAGAGGCCGCGACAGTGAGAGGCCCGCGCACCGCGATGAAGAGTGGCCCCCGCTCGCCGGAACTAGAGAAAGCCCTCGCACAGAAACGAAGACCCAACACAGCCAAAAATAAATAAATAAATAAATAAATCAATAAATCTTTAAAAAAAAAAAAAACAATATGCATGTATATACTTACTGATTATACATTACATAAAAAATTTTGATCTTGTATGATTGTGTCCTGGGTTGACCTAAAAAGTTGGTTATCCTATTCAGAGGGTTTTATGGAGTAATGAAAAAAGTATACTCCTTTAGGGGAAATTCGCACTTGAGGATTTAGGAGTAAAGAACCATTACATCTACAGCTTGCTCTCAAATGGTTGAAAGACTAATGATAATGGGTATGGATATAGATACAGATGATATAGATACAAATCCATCCAATTAAACATTTTCAACAAAAAAATAAATTGGAAAAAAATCACTCTTAAGTTACTTTAATTCTTTAGACATTATACACTAGCAAAATTATTTTAACTCTATGTCCTTTGTGTTCTCGCATAAGCAAACATATATATGAAACTCTCTGAATTTTAATCATTATAAATAAATGATCTTACTATGCCACTCAAAAACGTTTGGTGAAAAAATATACCCTTAGCTACTCTAGGACAAAACAGGATCACATCATATTCGAATTTAGCATCCTCTGGCACAGAGCCTGGCACAGTGCTGCTGTGAAGGCAGATGGCCAATAAGCAGCAGATGACAAGAGAGAAGAGGGACACATGAGACAGGACCAGAGCTGATCTGCTTACCCACTGTGTGGCATTAGGCAAGTTACTGGACATTTCCGTGCCCCCATTTATTCTCTGTAAAGCAGCAAAATCAGATTCTATGATCCCACCCAGCTTTAAATAGTTATTTGTTTAATTCCATGGACAAGTAACATAAATATGATCATTTGACTCTGCGAGGGATGTGCTGAAGTTAAAACATAAGTAAAAGGGCAATCTTTTCTTTATGATTTACATTGCCATGTTCTGACATACCGACAAAAGGACTGAGTATGTAAAGAGAGAAACCACAGATGTTTGGATGTTCACATTGGCTTATTATCAAGATGCTGAGCCTGACTGCTTTGAAGTGAAAAGCAAACGGAAAATCTCTGGAGGATGAAGCTTCCCTTGAGATTTCTCAAATGTGTTCGGTTCTGGCAGGGCCACTCAGCCCTCCAGAGCATTATTCTCTTACAACCAAAACAATTGCCCATATTTTGAAGTGAAATTCTGAATAATTTTTTGTTCTAATTATTCAAATAGCTCCACATACTTCAGCTTAAATGTCCTTTAATAAAACTGATGTCATGTCCTTAAATTTTCCTGAAAATTGTATAGATAGAAGGACATTTAGATAGAGATATGCATATATACATAGCTTTCTCAGGGAAAATATAGTATACTTATTTCAAAACTGTCTTATTATCTTACTTTTTATATATCTGTGAGGAATGTATAATATAAGTTTTAAAAAGATGCAAGTGGACAATTAAGGCATATTTCAACTTAGTTCTTGTTTTCTTTAAACATAATTCAAACCTATTCTTAGTACCTCATCAATTTTATAAAGCTGACTTGACCGACTGATAGTGTATTCCACTTGAATTCATCCATAGGAATGATGAAAGATAGATTTTATATTCATACTAGATATTTATTTTCATGTTGCTATCATTTAATTATGGCTCATATCTCACTGGGATCCCCAAGGAGGTGCAAAATCTCCTCCAGTTTTAGGAGCATCAAGAGGCCAAGAAGATGTAGAAAGGATTTCTCTTAAAGAGCTTTGAACTTTTTAGGTCCATATTTTAACAGTTGTGTCCCAAAAAAGAATAACTAATTCTTTAAGACATTAATAGGCATTCAGAAAATAAAATCATTTCGTGGTCAAATTTAGGTAGTATAGCATCCTAGAATCCCTTCTTGGAAATCCACAATACCCAGCTGCATTTTAAAGCTCTGAGAAGTCCCCGAGTGAAATAAATCAGTAAAAAAAAAAAAGGGACCTGAGTTAGCTTTTTAAGTTTATCGGGCTTCCTCCTGCCTGTCAGCCCTGGTCCTCCCTTACTGCCTGGGGATCCACTGTACTCTAAACCCAGTTCTGGCCCAGTCTACCTTTGAGCACCTTTGGGCGGTTGTAGGTTGCCCAGAATTTTCTGTAGACCCTCATAGTCTATAGACTCTAGCCTCTATGGTGCTTCCTTAAAGAAAGCATAAAAATCATTTAATTACTAGAACAAATTATGATTGATGTCCTCCAGGCTTTAAAATGATTCTTAGTCTATTTCTCACTCAACCTTCCTCTGCTGAAAATCTAGCAGGGCTGTCTTAAAATGTCCCTAAATCCTAATATCAAATAATCACTGGTTGAAGGGAGGGGAGATCTTTAAAATCTGAAAACTTATCTGGACACAAGTACATTCTAGCATTAAAATCAGGTTCAGTCTGATGTATGCTCTTCTAGTAATCCCTTAAATTGAATTTAACTTTGCCTTCTCTACTTTCTTTTAATGTAAAACTGAACTACATTCATGAAAGTGTTTCAAGCTGGGAAGGTTGTATACTCAGGAGGAAGTTCAGTTGTATCTTCTATGCATAAGTTACCTTCTTTTGGGCTTTAATCACCCACCACATTTGTTGTCGTCGTTGTTGTTTTCATTTGTTTCTTGGTGTAGTGTTCATTTTGGGTGATGAGGTAAATATTAAAAAAATATGAACCCTGATGTTTTAAGGATAAAGTGCAACAGTGGAAATGGAAAAAGAAAAATAACACTCTCTGTACCCATCTCTCAGGCACCTGATCTGTGTTTTCTCATTTAACACTCAACAATCCTATGAGTTGGGCACTATATTCTCCAAGTTGAAGATGAGGATTTAAGTTCCAGATTTTCTTTTTTCAAAAAAGAAGATGATCAGCAACTATATTCTCTAAATTTCCCCAATATATCAATAGGCTATAAAACGGTTTGGTGAACTATAATATTCAAATATTAAGTAATTGAAACTAATAAAATCATTATTTGAAGTTAGCTCATTTGTTTACTTTTTTGTGAAATTCTGATCCTTCCTTTCGCCCTTTGATACTACATTTACATTAGACTTCAAATCTGAAATAACGATTGGTTATATAATTTAAATCATAATTTCCATAACATTTACTTACTCCTTATTCAGGACTGATCAGTAATTTTGGTAAGGACCTCCCAGATTATCTGAGAGGAAAGTTTGATAATTTCCTCTAACTGTTCTATTCATTTAAATAGAGTACTGTCTATCATTTAAAAAGGAAGCAAAATAATCCCAGATATCCATGCTACACAATGATAAATGATCTAGCATTAAGAAAAGCTGGGTATGAGGTGAGTTATTTCCAGAGGGTTCATGCCAATCACCCAACTGACTTGATCGATACCATTCAGTATGATACAGTACAATTCCAACTGGAAACCCACAATAAATAAATGGTTGTTGAAATCAAAGCTGGCCAAATTCTTGCCAACCAGTTAATTGTATTTAAGTGCTCAACGTTTAAACACTCACACGGATTTACAGGTTTACAGAAGCAAATGTAAGCTTTCTAGTTCTAAATTCATTGAACAAGCAAGGCGCTGTGAAAGTAAATTACCACTAACCCCATCAATAAAGTCAAGTTCCAGACACCCTACACTATATGTCAACATATCAAAACTAATAGTAATGATAGCAATTTAACAAATGGTTTGATCTGATCTTTCAGTGATTGCTTCAATAAAGCTCCTACTTTTTTTTTTTTTTTTTAAATCTTTATTGGAATATAATTGCTTTACAATGGTGTGTTACTTTCTGGCGTATAACAAAGTGAATCAGCTATACATATACATATATCCCCATATTTCCTCCCTCTTGCGTCTCCCTCCCACCCTCCTTATCCCACCACTCTAGGTGGTCACAAAGCACTGAGCTGATCTCCCTGTGCTATGCAGCTGCTTTCCACTAGCTGTTTATTTTACACTTGGTAGTGTATATAAGTCCATGTCACTCTCTCACTTCGTCCCAGCTTACCCTTCCCCCTCCCTGTGTCCTCAAGTCCATTCTCTACACCTGCGTCTTTATTCCTGTCCTGCCCCTAGGTTCTTCAGAACCATTATTTTTTTTTTTTTAGATTCCATATATATGTGTTAGCACACGGTATTTGTTTTTCTCTTTCTGACTTACTTCACTCTGTATGACAGACTCTAGGTCAACCCACCTCACTACAAATAACTCAATTTCATTTCTTTTTATGGCTGAGTAATATTCCATTGTATATATGTGCCACATCTTCTTTACCCATTCATCTGTCGATGGACACTTAGGTTGCTTCCATGTCCTGGCTATTGTAAATAGAGCTGCAGTGAACACTGTGGTACGTGACTCCTTTTGAAATATAGTTTTCTCAGGGTATATGCCCAGTAGTGGGATTGCTGGGTCATATGGTAGTTCTATTTTTAGGTTTTTAAGGAACATCCATACTGTTCTCCATAGTGGCCATATCAATTTACATTCCCACCAACAGTGCAAGAGGATTCCCTTTTACCCATACCCTCTCCAGCATTTACTGTTTGTAGATTTTTTGATGATGGCCATTCTGACTGGTGTGAGGTGATACCTCATTGTAGTTTTGATTTGCATTTCTCTAATGATTAGTGATGTTGAGCATCCTTTCATGTGTTTGTTGGCAATCTGTATATCTTCTACGGAGAAATGTCTATTTAGGTCTTCTGCCCATTTTTGGATTGGGTTGTTTGTTTTTTTGATATTGAGCTGCATGAGCTGCTTGTAAATTTTGGAGATTAATCCTTTGTCAGTTGCTTCGTTTGTAAATATTTTCTCCCATTCTGAGGGTTCTCTTTTCATCTTGTTTATGGTTTCCTTTGCTGTGCAAAAGCTTTTACGTTTTATTATGTCCCATTTGTTTATTTTTGTTTTTATTTCCATTTCTCTAGTAGGTTGGTCAAAAAGGATCTTTCTGTGGTGCATTTCTTTGCTAAAATTTTAGTAATCTGCTCTTCTATTTATCAAAGGGAGTAATTTAAAAGTAACTATAGCCTGCAATTTGAGCAGAAGTAAACAAAAATTTTCCCCTTGTCTGTAAGGTTTTTATTTGAAAAAGACCAGTGAATGGAATGCATCGATGCTCCATATAGACTACAGATATGATATACCCCTTTCCTGAAAAATGAAGAATGCAAATGAATGGAAACTGGCTTTACAAAGGAAATGAATAGGTATTCCAAATCCTTATAAATTTCTTATTTCTTCAGCATACATAACTAGATTTTATGCCAGATCTGAAACATTTTAGAACTATGTAATGCATCAGTAAGAGCTACTAATTATTGAAAGGTAATTACGTGACAGATACTGAGATAAATGCTTTACATACATTGAAAAAACTTTAAACAGTATAAAATGATGCCTATGAGGGAGGTCTTGGTAACCCCATTTTACAGATTATGGAAATTAGACTTTAAACATTTAGTAAGTTGTCCACGATAACACTGTTGAAGAATGAATGGTTCAAGGATAATCCAATGTAACCACTGAGTGGAACTACTGCACTCTACTGCCTTTCTGATTCTCCTTATTATGAAGCATAAATTTTCTATATAAATGGCAGCATTTCTTTGCCTGCTGTTGTGTAGTGTAGACTCAGTCTTCTAAAGAAACAGTGTGAGTACAGCTGTATGAGAGGCAGGATGCTTTAGAAATACCCAGCCACCTGGAAAACCATAACAAATATGACTTGGTAATCAGCTCTTTCCCAGAGCTGTGATGTCTCACATGTCGGAAGTGGTGTGCACTTCCCAGAGCTCTGACAAAATTACACCCAAATGAAATTTCTTCCTCACCAGGGAAACTGGAGAACAATGAATGACACTGGTACAGCATTTACAAACCACAATCCTGAATGCACAGGGATTTTTTTTTTCCTCTCTAAACAACCATCAATAAACAAATCCTTAGACTTGCCTATGGGGAGTGATGTGAATGCAATCCTTGCAGCAAATGCTATGGTCACAATAGTAATTACAGAAAAAAAAAAATGACTTGATACTTCGATCCAAGAAATCAGACACTAGACCAATCTAAATCTTGTGATGAAAACCCAGGTGCAGATTTTCGTATGTGCGCAGAAATGACTTTCCTTCAGCTCCCTTTTGAGCCCTCTGCCACTGTGCTGAGTTCAGACTTCTACAGGGAGTAGAGAAATCATGTCTAAGTCCCTGGTATGTCACTTCTCTGCATGGCTCTTGGACATGCACAAAAGTATTGCAGATGCCAGCTGTGCTCAAGGCTGCAGTATGCTGATCAGAAATTCTTTCCTCTCACTAAAGAATAAACCTGAATTGAGACTCAAAGAGAGAAAAGGGAAAATGCTCTCACTCCTTTGGGATTTTAGCAGTGGCCATAGGCTTCAATAGCAAAAATATGGGAAAATAAAGCTGAATTGTCATAGAATCTGTATAGTTTTTCACCCCAATTTTAATTTGGTCAGTTGGCTCAGTAAATGATACATATCTTTCAACATACTTAGTTGGCACTACATGGCACATGAACTATGGTTAAATTAACTGTATTTGATCATGTAATTTGGCAGGATTCCAATAAATATTTTTTGGAATGAATGAATGAATCACTGATATAACTAAACATATATTTTACAAGTTGAAGTAACATCTTTCCTTTACGCCATAATTATTGGAATGCAAACTGAAAGTAAATACTTAAATTTACTTTTACTCAGACCCTTTGACCCTACTCAAGTGAGAAAACCTCCCCAATTCCTAAGAAATTAGTAGAACGCCTTTAATTTAAGTGGAGCTTCCCTCTTCCTGGGATTCTAGAAGCATAGGATTGGAGTTGGAGTGAGACTTTTCCTGTTCAAGTGACACACTCCACAGCAACAGGAAATATTCAAATGTAAACACTGAAGAAGTAAGGATATTGACTATAATTAACTGTAAAATTACTAGGAAAGAAGAAAAAGGGTGAATTTTAATGGCAAATAACTTCAAAAATTCTCAAAGTTTTTGCACGTTACGTATACGAAAATACAGATAATCAATTCCTTCTATAAAGTATCACTTCACTAAATTTGGCCTAGCGATGTGATCAAGACATCTAGATTTTTTTCCCTTAAAGGAGTATGGAGAAAGTTGGAGGGGATAGATAAATTATAATTGACAAAATGTTGATAGTGTTTTGTAACTCATGGGGGTTTATTGCACAAGTTTCTATGTATGTGGTGGTACCTTACAGAAAAGCAAACAATGTATTTTCTGTACAAGTAAAAACCATTCTTATCTTTTCTAATGTTTTCTCATTCCAATTCACTCTCATTCTTTATGTTTGTTTCATTTTAAAGATTCATATTGTACCTCTAGAAATTATTAAATTGTTTTTACTATGTTATTTGAAATAATATTTATGTACTGGTAGATTATATATAACATATTAAGTATGCCTAACAGAATGCCTAGAACATTGTAGTTGATAAATATGTTATAGATATTATTTTTATTAACTTCTATAATAGATTTAAAGGATTTTTAAAGAAGGTATGAGTATGACATCACCATAATAAAAGTAAGTTTTTTCAAGTTCCCGAAAGTTATGGGTGTATAAAATCTCCTATCAATTTACCCTTACTGCATCAAAGACTGCATCTTGATTCCTGCAGTTTGTGACAAAAAAATTAACTTGTGAAAACCAACAAATAATCAAGATGGTATCATCTAATATGCAAATAGCTAAAAATTTTGTTACATTCTAATGATGTTTGGATTCACCTAAAGGTTAGATCTCTTTATCGCTATTTCTTAATTATTTAGGGAATAAGGGGGAAACATTTGGCATCATTTATACAAACTACAGAAATTTGGCAGAATATGAAAATCATAAAATAATTCAAGGCATTCATTAAAATTTATTCATAACTCTAAGTTGGTTACATTAGGAAATGGATAATTTAACCATTGTATAAATTACGCAATTGAGTATAAAATTGCAATGTTTCTAATGTAGAAACATAACTAAGAAATAAAACTGATCACTTTCATTGTTCCCAATGAATTTTTTTAAATACACTTAAACTAAGGTTTTAAATAATTCATTTTACCTATGTGATTTCAGAATAAAGTCTTTAATTGAGAGATACATGAAGGAATAGGAACAAGATAAATATAATTAAAATTACCATTCAAAAAAAGGAAAGGCATTAAGGATTCTCAGTGATAGTTGGTCACTAGTGAAAAAAAATCCTGGTGGGCTAGAATTGCAAAACTCCTTTCCTGGCAATGAAATGGGTTCCTCATATAAATTGTACCTCAGCATTCTGAGAGTAACACCTTTCCAGTTTCTTCTGTTGCCATGGTTTGCCCTCTTAGAGGTTATTTCTTCTCCCTCATCCCTTGGGGACATATAAGAAATGGATGTTAGAGAGTGGATTCTCCCTAGAGGCTGTCTATTTTCTCCTAGCTCGTCATTGGAAACTTGAAGGTTGCTTTTGAAATTGAAAAAACACAGGCTTTTTTTAATGGTTTCTTTGGTAACATGACTATCTCAAAATATATTAAGCATCTGATCTATTTGCTTGCAGTTGGTTCCATATGCCAATAACCATATCCAAACTTCTTTTCTGGACTTAACAATTACGTTAACTCTGTCTTATTTTACTGGCTTACTTGATTGGCTTTAACACCTAATTCTCTGGGCACAGAGGTAGCCATAGATTTTTTAACGCTGTGAAGCCCCAAATTTGTGGACCTTTCCATATCTTTCTCTCTCTGTCTACACACCTAAAAATTCTTGCCTGTGACAGATGGTCGGTTTTTATATAATACTTTGTTAAATACAGCTAGAAACAGGTATGATATGCCAACATTACGGCTCTATATAACAATTTCCCTCAAAGCTGTAGGCACTGTGGAACATTTTCCTTCCAGGTCACTGTAGATGACAATTTTACAAATGTTTGGCCAAAGCCTCACAAGGTCCTAACTTGCAGCATCATTTCCCTACATCTGTTACCTAACCACTAAACCAAAGCCACATATTTTAAGGATCTCTTATGTGGCACTTATTCCTGGGATCAAATACTGTGTCAGGCAGGGTTCAGCGCAGGAACCATAAGCCATTGCTATGTTTTAAGCATAAAGAAGAACACAGAGAAACAGGCTCTTATAAAACCTTATAGGAAATAAAGAAGCATGTTCAAACCTGAGCCTCTTAAAAAGATTCCAAGAATAGAGAACCGGCTCATCAGGGGAGCTACTTCCTTTGAAACCACCACTGGGGACTGTTCATTATGGCCTACATCTGCCACCACTGCTGTAGCATCCTGAACAAGACAAAGCTAAAGACTCAGCATAAATCAGGGAATATGGAGTCAAATCAAGAAGCCAGTGCAACCCCCACTGTTTCTTGACACCTAGGAAGCTAGAAATAAATACTGAAATCTGCGTCAGGATAACGATTACTTTACTAGCTGATTCGCAAGGCGCTATAGCACTATATGAATAGCATCTTTCTTTAACTCGTACTTTTCAAATCTACATGAAGGATTTCCTTCGCACAATTTAATTCACACCAAGAACACTAACTCCAAGGGAGTGTGGAAAGACAATTCAAAAAGATACTACTTATTTTGGCCAAAGCGAGGTAATAAAGGATAGAAGCCAACTGTGTGATAATGGCTGTGACAGGAAGAATTCTCTGTCCCTTAGTTATTCCATCAAATGCTAATCTAGTTACTGCTGAGAAGGGATTTTGCATATGTAATTAAGATTCCGATCCTTTTAAAAAATGTTTTTATTGAATATATTTGACTTATAATATTGTGTAAATATAAGGTGTACAACATGTTAATTTGGTACATTTTTATATTGTAGTATGATTGCCATTGTAGTGATAATTAGCACCTCTAGCATATTACATAATTATCCTTTCTTTATAGTGGTTGGAATAATTAAGTTCTAGTCTCTCAGCAAACTTGGTGATTATAGTATACTATCATTGTCTATATTCACTATACAGTATTGTTCATTAGATCTGTAGGGATTATTTACTATTCATTGCAAACTTGCACCTTAAACAGTGTCTGTCTTATCCCCCCAGTCCCCATCTCCTGGTAGCCACCATTTTACTCTCTGATTTTAAGTTTGGCTTCTTTAGAATCCACATATAAGTGGTATCCTACAGTACTTTTTGTTTCCCTAGCTGACTTATCTCACTAAGTATACTGTATGTGCTCAAGGTCCATCCATGTTGTGACAAATGCCAGGATGTCCTTTCTCATGACTGAATAATATTCCATTCTGTGTGTGTGTGTGTGTGTGTGTGTGGGTTTGTGTGTAACTCCTTTATCCATTCACCTGTTGATGGATCCAACCACTATAGAAAACAATATGGATAGTAGGATACAAGATTAACATTCAAAGATTGGTTGCATTTCTTTACACTAACAATAAAATGTCAGAAAGGGAATGCAAAAAACCAATACCTTTTAAAATAGCACCAAAAAAATAAAATACCTAGGAGTAAACCTGACCAAGGAGGTGAAAGATTTATATGCTGAGAACTATAAAACATTACTAAAGGAAATTAAAGAAGATTCAAAGAAATGGAAAGATATCCCATGCTCTTGGATTGGAAGAATTAATATTGTTAAGATGGCAATACTACCCAAAACAATCCACTGATTTAATGTGATCCCTATCAAAATACCCATGACATTTTTCACAGACCTAGAACAAATTATCCAAAATTTAAATGGAACCATAAAAGACCCAGAATTGCCAAAGCAATCCTGAGGAAAAAACAAAACAAAGCAGGAGGTATAACCCTTCCAGATGTCAGACGATACTACAAAGCTACAATAATCAAAACAGTGTAGTAATGGTACAAAAACAGACATACAGATCAATGGAAGAGAATAGAGAGCCCAGAAATAAACCCACACACCTACGGTCAATTAATCTTCAACAAAGGAGGCAAGAATATAAAATGGGAAAAAGACAGTCTCTTCCGCAAGTGGCGCTGGGAAAGTTGGACAGCTTGTAAAATCAATGAAGGTAGAACACACCCTCACACCATGCACAAAAATAAACTCAGAATGGCTTAAACACTTAAACACAAGACATGACACCATAAAGCTCCTAGAAGAGAGCATAGGCAAAACATTCTCTGACATAAATCATACAAATGTTTTCTTAGGTCAGCCTCCCAAGGCAATAGAAATAAAAACAAAAATAAACAAGTGGGACCTAATCAAACTTACAAGCTTTTACACAGCAAAGGAAACCAATAAAAAAAAAAAAATGAGAAAACCTACTGAATGAGAGAATATATTTGCAAATGATGCGACACACAAGGGCTTAATGTCCAAAATATACAAACAGCTCATACAACTCAACACCAAAAAATCAAACAACCCAATCAAAACATGGGCATAGCACAGGGAGATCAGCTCAGTGCTTTGTGACCACCTACAAGGGTGGGATAGGGAGGGTAGGAGAGAGACACAAGAGGGAAGAGATATGGGGATATATGTATATGTATAGCTGATTCACTTTGTTATAAAGCAGAAACTAACACACCATTGTAAAGCAATTATACTCCAATAAAGATGTTAAAATAAATAAATAAATAAATAAATAAAAATTTTTAAAAATGGGCAGAAGACCTTAATAGACACTTCTCCAAAGAAGACAGACAGATGGCCAGTAGGCACATGAAAAGATGCTCAACATCATGAATTATTAGAAAAATTCAAATCAAAACTGCAGTGAGATACCACCTCACACTGATAAAAGTGGTCATCATTTAAAAGTCTACAAATAACAAATGCTGGAGAGGGTGTGGAGAAAAGAGAACCCTCTTGCACTGTTGGTGGGAATATCAGTTGGTACAGCCACTATGGAAAACAGTGTGTAGGTTCCTCAGAAAACTAAAAATAGAATTACCATTACCATATGATCCAGCAATCCCTCTCCTGGGCATATATCCATATAAAACTATAATTCAAAAAGACACATGCACCCCTATGTTCATAGCAGCACTATTCACTATAGCCAAAACATAGAAATAACCTAAATGTCCATCGAGAGATGAATGGATAAAGAAAATGTGGTACACATATATGATGGAATACTACTCAGCCATAAAAAAGAATGAAATAATGCCATTTGGAGCAACATGGATACAACTAGAGATTATCATACTAAGTGAAATAAGTCAAAGAGAAAGACAAATACCATATGATATCACTTATATGTGGAATCTAAAATATGGCACAATGAACCTCTCTACAAAACAGAAACAGACTCACAGACATAGAGAACAGACTTGTGGTTGCCAAGGGGGGAGTGGGATGAGGGAGGGAAGGACTGGGAGTTTGGGATTAGCGGATGTAAACTATCATATAGAGAACGGATAAACAACAAGGTCCTACTGTATAACACAGGGAACTATATTCAATATCCTGTGATAAACCATAATGGAAAAGAATATGAAAAAAGAATGTCTCTGTGTATAACTGAGTCACTTTGTTGTACAGCAGAGATTGGCACAACATTGTAAATCAATTATACTTCAACTAAAAATAAGAAAAAATATATAGAGACTCCTCAAAAAATTAAAAATAAATCTGCCATATGATCCAGCAATTCCACTTCTGGATATATACCCAAAGGAAATGAAAACAGGATTTAGCAGAGATATATGCACTCCCATGTTTATTACATCGTTATTCACAATAGCCAAGATATGAAAAGAAGATTATGGTTCTGAAAATAGATACATTATCCTGAATTATCCAGGTAAGTCCAATCTAATCATATGAATCCTTAAAGGCAGAGAAAATTCTCTGACTGGAGGCAGAAGAGATGCTGCAGAAGAGGAAGTCAGAGAGATACAAAGCTTGAGAAGGACTCAACCTTTGAAGATGGAGGAATGAGGCTAACCACCAAAGAACACAGGGGCCTCTAGAAGCTGAGAAAGACCTTAGGCCAGCATCCGGCAAGGAAACGGCAACCTCAGTCCTACGGCCACTCTGTGGGTCTGAATTCTGTGAACGATTTGTATGAACCTGGAAGCAAATTCATGCCCAGAGCCTTCAGAAAGGAATGCAGCCCTGCTGACCCCTTGATATTGGCTATGGGAGACTCTAAGCAGAAAACAAGATGAGTCACTCTGTGCCTGAACTATTTTTTACACCACTTTATTGAGGTATGAGTGACATGTAAGAAGATGTGCATATTTCATGTATACAACTCAATGATTTGGGGGTAAGTATACACCTGTGAAACTACCACCATGTGCCTTAAATTCTGACATACCAAATAGCGAAATAATAAATATGCTGTTTTTGCTAAATACATGGCAATTTGTTATGAGAGCAATAAAAAACTAACACACTAACAGGCCATTAACACACTACACTACACACACACACACAGACACACACACACACTCTAAAAAAGATCAGGGTAGAGGACTCAGAGAATAGGTAAGTCAATTCTGCCCAGAGTTCTCAGAGAAGATTCCACAAAGAAGATGGGATACGGTCTATCTAAGGCTTAAATAAATATAGTAGGGTAGAGAAGGGAAGAAATTTTATGAGTGACAGAAATGGTCTAAGTTAGAAGTCAAGAAACTACAAATCAGATCCATTTTTATGGCGAAGGGGATGGCAGAGCTGATGTTGAAGGACAAAATTGGGAGGAAAAACTGAGACCAGCATGTGGAAGGGCTAAAACAAGAGCTTAACAAATTTCAGAAAAA
This sequence comes from Eubalaena glacialis, assembly GCF_028564815.1. Lineage (NCBI taxonomy): Eukaryota > Metazoa > Chordata > Mammalia > Artiodactyla > Balaenidae > Eubalaena > Eubalaena glacialis. The sequence goes on from NC_083719.1 coordinate 25,306,148, forward strand.
AGATTCACATCACAGGATAAATCACAAATGAGAAACATGAGACAAAGCAGTGTATTGCTATAAAATAAAGTACTATCCAAGTTTTTATTAAGATGTTTCAGCTGGTCCATCCAGTTCGCCCTATTATCTCTGCATTTTCCTTCCAACCTGTGGAAATCTTCACCCCAGGAAATCAGCCTCTTAACATTTCTGTACATAAATTTGCTGCTGATGTATGCCTATCTATGTCTTATAGTTGCTTAGTCTTATTTACGATTATGTCTATACAGTAACGTAAATGAACCAAAAGGAATGAGGACATTACATGAGAAAGCTCGCTATGCCTGCATATGCCTGCCAGAGATCAGAAGAGGAAAAGTATGTTTTCCTTAATTTGCATAGTCACAGTTCTAACACATGGGCACTACCTTTTCCCATAACAAATCGCTTGCATATTACACAATAACTTTCTATCACTCAGTTATTTAATTCCATTATCCATTCAGCAGTAGTCAGATTTTATTCAAGTATATCTGATTAGTATTTATCCTTTTAAAATCACCAGATTCCCTGACCCCCACTTTCATCAATAGTTTTTAACTTCCCACTTAAGTATGTCAATATGACTAGAACACACACATTTGAAGTATATCCATTTTTGCTTGCCAGCGTAGAAGGCTGGTTCTGGATAAGCATCTGTAAACTGAGAAATACAATCACAAAAATAAACAAACACATGCAAAGCCTTTTAGCAGGTTCGTGGATGCCTGTGGAGCTGCCATCCTCAGATGATGCATCCAGCTCATTTCATGCCTCCAACTGGAACAGCGTTGAACAAAAATGCAAGGAAATTAGGTCCCAGTTTTGGTACATGCTAGCAACAAACTCTGTATATTTCCTTCTTTCCTCCGCGGAATGGCAGCATTTCATGCTAACATGAGACATCAAATTTCTCATTCGAAGTTAGATTTTCAAACACTGTATCTCAAACAATTCACTTGCTATAACTTCAAATACATTCAAATTGGGAGAATCAGCTACATGTGTGTGAATATGAACACTTAGATTTTAAAGCGGACATTTAGTACTTTCACTTATTGTTATAATTTGGCCTCATATTTGGACTATTTTTAAAGCTTTTTTAATGTAAATTAAAACTTTTTTAGAAAGACATCTTCTACTGTCGCAATAAGTTTTAATATATCAAAGGTACAGCTAATAGATCTAACAGAAAAGCCAACAACAATATTCATCTAAAGTTTCAAATGTTGTACCTATTTTTAAATTTGGTAAACTTCTAGAGATATCAGAAACTTATTTTCTCCTCTGGAAAATAGACCTAGTATTTTAAACAGAGGGGAAAAAAACCCTAGACGGTTTCATTATAAAATGTCAATTTCCCTGCCTCTTTTAGATTTGGGATAAGAGAATTTACACCAACTTTTCTAATCAGTCTCTCTTGCTCCCACTTAGAAACTTCCCCTCCTCTCACCTAAAAACCCTAGCAATGTTTTAAACACAGAAGACAAAAAAAAAAAGAAAGAAAGAAAAAGAAAAAAAAAAAGGTTTTATTTTAATTTGGCTTATGTTGTCACACAGAATTGATTAGCTTTCTTGTAGTTACATAGAAAGTTTAGCGTTCCCAGTCCAGGCAAGAAGGATGTGCTGATATTCAAAGTTACTGAGGATCTCTGTGCAGATGACTTAAACCACAGTATAAACACACGGCTCGTCGTTATCTGGCATTTCTCCCAGTTGCCTTCTTTATCATTATTTTGTGAGCATTTCTAAATACTGACCGACCTATGTCTAAAATGTGCTTGAAGATGAAACCTTATTTTATTTCTTTTAATATCTGGGATATTCCAACCCAAATTAATATATCCCTGGAGGGCCTCACCAATAGAACATCAAAATATTAAGAAGCAAACTTATGAAGTAGACATCGACAACGAATTGTCATGTAACCAAAAGCTGAGGGCTTTCTCAAAAATTAGTGGATTTTTTTTCTGGTAGACCCAACATCATCAAATCCTGTACAACTTCAGAAAGTGTTAGCACAGTTGAAATTATAGAAGATTTTTGGCTGAAAAGTATTTACTTATAATCTATGTAATTAAAACATGATGATTAGGCCTATCTCTGGATTTTTTTCGTTATTGTAATTTATTGAAAATATTTCTTCACTCAAACAATAAAAAATGAAGGTTTGAAGATGGCAACATGTGCTCTAATTTAGAAACTTAAGAATTTGGGGGTGTTTCTGGAAAGTTTTTGTGCTCTTTGTTCCCTTATAATAACTTCATGCTAAATAGGTTATCACAGTTAATTACCTTGACATGGTTTCTGTTTGTGAATTGGAAAGAGGATAAAACAGATAAACTTCGGAGAACTTCAAATACTTGGAGGTACAGTTTAAAAGAAATGGGGTCGATATGAATTAAGAAGGTAGATATGTTTAGAAACTGGAAATAGTCAGGTGTATTGACTTACAAAACAATCTAGGTATGAAATCTCCTTAATCATACACGTCCCAGACCATTAATTACTGTTATATGTAATTATTACAAAGAAGAGATTCTCACTTTTCCTAACACTTTGGAAATTTGACAGTAACTATACGTTTCTCCTGTAACGAGAAGCCTTAGCATGTATTTGTTATCAAATCTCAAAGGAAACTAACACTAAAAATGGTTCTAACCTAAGGAAAGACTACAAGCGCAAATTCTTGATGTGAATATGGTTTTCTTAAATTTACAATCAGAAGCCATTAGAAGTCCTTCAGACACAGGTGAGAGAGTTCCTAGAAAACACGAGCAGCAGAAGGCTCATTCTGTTATCTCAGCCTTCATCATCCACAGGAATTTCTAAGTGGGCAGAGCAGATGCACAGGTTAATAAAGACATTACAGAAAAGATTTTCAGCATGAGATTCTCAGACGGTTATACGAACCCTGCTGCTCTGAGCCCCAGGTCTGAGAAGTGGGTCATATGCTCTTGCTTAAGTTCACCAGCTCAGTAGTATTTGAGGAGAATAGACCACCTGTTAGGTGGGTAATGTATCCCGGCGGGAGGTCTGCACCAGCACCGAAAGGTTATCATGAAACTTATCCCTCGTTTGCCCTCTTTCTGTATTTTATCAGCAGTAGAAATGTTGGAAGATGGTAGAAATGAAACATATAAGCATTTTTCCTCTTGGGTAAGCATTTTAGAGTTTGAGAGCCCTAGATTCTTCTCACAGAAGTGACCGTGAGCTGTCAGGAACTAGCTTTCGAACACAGCAGGAACCTTGGTAAACAGAAGGAATAATATCTCCATATGCGACTCTGAATACTGAGAATAAAGGGAAGATAACAGCAAATGAAGGATATTATTGAAAACACGGTTTAAAGTGGAACCTTTGAATGTTTTCCTCCCTTGGAAGGTTGTAACGATTTGCTCCAAAACACACACAAGCAAACATTGTTTTTATTGTGTTCTTATGAATTTGTGATAAGGTGCCAGGGTCTGAACATACGAAAAAGCGAAGATGATAAATGCAAAGATTAGTGTCCTGAGGAAAATGAAATAGTAGGTGTTTAGGTGCATATGAAAGCGTCTCTATAAATTTCTTGTATCTGAAGCTTGTGATCTTTTATTTGATAAATAAAAACCAAGACTGAATAATTTGATTAGACTTTGTAATATATTTACCTTATTGACAATAACCTATCTAAATTCAAAGGCTATCTAGAAGTTGAGACAGTAGTTGGTATTCCTGTGATGCAGTAGCTAAAATTTCACCAAAAAAGCAGATGTCTGAAAGAAGGGTGCAGAGACTCTGCAATGTTTTCTATTTAAAATGCACTTCTTGGGCCCTCCCACACAAAACTCCTTATGCTCTTAGCCTCCCCCAACTGGACATACTTCAGGGATCAAGGCTCTACTCAGTGACCTCTCTGCACCTCAATTGCTTCTGCATCCCTCTTTGAAATGCCTTTCTCTTAGAGAATAAAACATTTGAGTCCACCACCTACCTTAGATGTGATTCCAGGAAGCAAACTCTGAGAACTGGAGGTACGTGTAAGTGATTTATTAAGGGCAGGCTCCCAAAAAAATCTGTACAAGGAGGGGGGGGTGGTGTAGAACTGTGAAGGAGAAGACCCCAAGCTAGGGCAGGATTTCAGAAAAAGGCCCAACCTCATCATTATCAGACTTCCCAACAGTAATACTCACTGCTAAAATACAACAGAATAATTATTTCTGAGAGAAAACGATTTTAAACCAAAAAGTTCTTTCCATTACCAAGTGTAGTAACTACTTCCATGTCCACCAATAGATAGCCTGAAAACACACCCAGTTAAAAAAAAAAAAAAATTCTGTGATGAGCATATCAGCTAACATCGGAACTATTTCAGTAGAGCTCTCTGGTTGTAAAGGTCTCCGGTGCAGAGGTCTCTGGTTGAAAAAATACATGTAGCCATGAACTTGTTAACATATCTATACTTTCTGAGAAACTTCGTCCTGAAAACTAACATAGCCTCCTGTTTGCCCCTGGAGTACCTGAAAGATACAACTGCAAAATTTCCCAGAAAGGACACATCCTCACAGTAGGCCACAAAAGGTTTCTATGGATCAAACTCACAATCCACAAATAACCAACCACAACTTAGTAGTTAAAAAACATATTATGCTTATGATTCTGTGTGTCAGAAATTCCAGCATGGCACAGAAGAAATGGCTTCCCTTTAATATATAATGACTAGAGCCTCAGATAGGAAAACCGAACAGCTAGGGGTGACGATGTCTGGGGTTTGGAATCATGGAGCTGCATCTCCTCTCCCATGTCTGGTGACTGGTCCTAGACGTCCCTTCACATGGTTCCTCATTCTCTGGGCTTCCTTCCAGAATAACAGTGTGAGGGTGGTCAGACCTCTTATGTGGTGGATCAGACCTTCAACATAGGGGGGCCCTGTACACAAGGAGAAAGCTACACTGCCTTTTCTGACCTAGAGTGTTAGTTTGGGTCGTTTGAAGAACAGCATCAAGATGGGAATTAGTTGTGCAAGAGATTTATTGGGTCATACACCAGTGAAGGAAAAAGAGGAGAAAGACAGAGAAGGCAATGAGCATTTTCAGATGTCAATGCAGGTCTGACTCTTATAAAGGAGGGAGAGAAGGAAGAAGTTTGGATAGGCAGAGTCTCTGACTGCAGGACAATCAGGAAGGTATTAGACAAGCTGATGGGAAGTCTTTAAGCCAAAGATGCATGTCAAAGGAGTCCCACATCTGGTAGGAACCGGCCTGCCTTAGTGTCCCTACTATATTCAGTCACTGACTGGGAGCAGCCCATGGGAAGCATCATCTCAACATGAAGGCTGGGGTGGATCCAGAGGGCAGAGACTGAGTTTGTCTTTCATTTAGGCTCCCCACAGCAAATAAATCTGACAGACACATCTTCATGTGGCCAAAACTAGCCTCAGAAGTCATGCACATTCTGCTACAATGCACTGGTTACAAGCAAGCCATTTAAGTTTGCCCAGATTTTAGAGGAAGAAGCATAAACCCCATCTCTCAACGGGAGGAGTGTCAAAGATTTTACAGCCATTTAAAAACAAATAACTACCCCATCTATCTAAGTAAAAAATAACAATAATGTTTAAAATGTATAAATCAAAAAAGCATTATGAACAAATGTTTAAGAAATATGGAGGAAATATGATCTAACATGCAAGATGAATTATTAAAATTCTTTTCCACTGGGAAGTAAGACCTGTGTTTGGGAAAGAGTCTAATAGGGTACCAGTCTTTTTCATTATAAAATGTTTATTACTATTTAATTTTTGAATCATTTGCCCTTGTTACTTCAATATAACTAAACAAAAATGAACAAGTAAAGCTTACATTCCCATTCTTAAAACCTTTCTGTGCTTTTCCTCTTGCCAATAAGATCAAGTCTAAACATTCAGTGCGTAAGATCCTTCATGATCTGACTTAGCTTTCCAGACTCTTCACAATACTCAGCATCAGTTGTCTTTTGGTAAGTTCAGCTGTGGTAACAAAGTCCTAAGTCTCAGCTTCTTCCAACACAGCTCAGTGGCTATGGATTGACTGTGGTTCTTCTATATATATCTTCTCATTTCAGGATCTAGGCTGAGAAACAGCCCTACTCAGGACATGCTATTCTCTTGACAAAGGCAAATGAACAAGAAAACTGGCAAAACCAACAGGGGCTATTAAAGATTCTGCTAAAAACTGCATGCTGTCACTTCTGCTCATATTTCTCTGACTGAACCAAGTCAATGACTAATTTTGATATTAAGAGGGTACAAGGAGGTGGGACATACGCCTCCCTTAGCAAGTCCAGCAACAGGTGGGATGCCAATTGTAATCTACCACATGCAATTTCTGTCACAGTAGGGGCTATACACACTTTAGATTTATTTCAATTTCTAGAACACACCCAACAATATTTCCTTCCTGGCTCTGAAATCCTATGATTTGAGAAATTTGTTAGGTCATAGAAGTTCAGACCAGCAGTAAGCACTGTGGTAAAATTTCTGTCTCCGACTGAGTTCACATCTTGATTGTCATATTTGCTTTTAATTAGCAATTTTCCAGAATTATGGGATCTCTGGTTTTGGAAATAGCCACAGTCAGTGTTAAGGATGGAGGTGGGGAGGAATATGTGTGAAACAGGTCTCCTAGTCTGCTTGGACTGCTATAACAAAATACCATAGACTGTGTGTCTTTTAAACAACAAAAATTTTATTTTCTCATAGTTCTGGAGGCTGGAAAATCCAAGATCAAGGTTCTGGCAGGGATCAGATTCTGGTGAGTACTCTCTTCCTGGCTTACAGATGGCCTCTTTAACTTCACATGGCTTTTCCTCTGAGCATGCTCAAGTCCTATTAGATTAGGACCCCGCCCTGATGACTTCATTTAACCTTATGAATCTCCTAAAGACCCTATCTCCAAACACAGTCATAATGGGGGTTAGGGCTGCAACAAGCAGTAGGAATAAGTAAGAAATAAGAAGAGAATTCATGAAAGACTCAGATTAGTGCTCTAGCAAACAGATGTAAAGTTGGGAGAAGATGAGCGGCTATGTCTTGAAAGCATATCTGAGAATGTAAAGAACTTTGTAAATAGAAAATGCCTCTCAATACAACTCAAAGAAATGTGCATAGTGGAAATGTACCAGAGGCTAGCCTAGGGTTCTTGACATACAAGTGTCACTTGCCAGCTAACTTCTTGCTTCCATTGCCTCGTTATGAAGGAAATGGAAATAAAATATAAAGCTATATCAGTACAATCATTTTTCACCTAGTATATGTGAACTCGTGTCAAGTTGTCATGTCAAAGAGCAGAAAAAGGAAACAGTAATATGTAAAAATAAATGTTAAAATGGAAAAATGCTATGAAATATTAATAACAATAAAACTGCCTTTGGGATCATGGTCTACATGAAGGGATTTCTTCGTACCCTTGCCCTTTTCCTTTGCTCTTTTATATGTATTTTCTTCAGCTCCAAAACATAATATGAACTTACCTATTCTCTCCCCTGAGTAATTAGCCTTTAAAATACATGCAGCTAGCTGGAAATATGTGTGGTTCATTTGAAGTGGTTAGTTCTTCAGAATTCTATCCTTAATCCTACATAGTATTGTATCCTTAATCCTACACAGTATCATTATTTGGATAATAATTCACTTTGTAAAATTTAAGCCAAATTCTAAGTTCAGCTCTGAGATTTTTAACAAAAGATTAAAACAGAAAAAGTGCTCATGCAAGGAACTTTTCTCTAGGTCACCTCACCCTATGATTGTACTGTCATCTAGACAAGGGCTATTTCACTGTAAGAAATAAAATCCCCACTCTCACTTTATAACTATCCCCAGTGACCAGTTGCTCCTGTGGTGTCCTTCACATGTAAGCCTTAGTACCGACAATCTGGTCACTTCTTGGGAGTCCATAATACCCCCAGGACAGAGTAAAAGGCCTGGCACCGTTCCATTTCACATGATTGCACTCTTCCTTTTTAACATTCCCTTACATTTTCAATTAAATATAACACTTCAGTCTATCAAATCCCTATGTACCAATGTATGGTTGCTATGTTCTAGTTTGTTCTTCACTTTCATGACAGGTAGTTTGCAAAGTCCGTGAATTTACAGTGTTAAAGCTTCCATGTAAATGCAAACTACTATCAATTCCATCACAGATCTGACTTTGCCCATTATGAAGGACCTACACACTCTCAGTGCCTTTCCCATGATGTTGGTAGTTTGCCGGGAATGGTATTTGGGTATTGTCCAAAAGTTTGTTGTCAAGTGACCTTTGCTGTTTAAGGGGAAAGATAAAAAATTTTACACCGAAGAAACAGAATCTAGATGGATTGGTGGTAACAGGAAGTGAATGATGAAAGCACATCACATAACACTGGAAGAGGCCATAAAGCTCCATAAAAGCCACCTGCTTTCTAGGCGATTATTTCAGATAATAAAATCACACTAGCTCACTGGTGAATTTACTCATATGTTTTCAATTCAAAGGAAATAATTATGGATCTAACATAAAAATCTCAGCGATGGATTTCTGGTTTCAAAGAATAATAGCACTTAATCATATGAAGACCTTTGTAAAGATCTTATACTTTATTTTGAACACCTACACTTTACAATGCATACCAACCCTTTTCTCACTTAATTCTCCCAACAACCTTTTGTAGTGGTACGTGGGTCATCACTGACTACAGTGGCTAGCAATAATTTTGCTCTCTTTATGGTGCTTTAATAATATTACTTAGTTTGTAACCAAATACATAGAATGCAAATATAACATTTTATTTTGTTCTTCATGACATGTCTGAAGATCTTCTCCTTCCAGCAAAACCATAAAGTTCTTAAGCTTTATATCTATACTTTATAGTGTCTAATGGAACTTAGGACACAAAGTACACATTACATGAATGCTTACAGATAAGAAGTATCTGGCCCTGAGAGTTAACTGATTTGAGTCATCATAGCCAGGTAATGGAAATATCAAATCTAACTGTAAGTTTTCTGACTCAGTGTACAGTTGGCTTTTCTACTCATTGCAGAATTACTCCGTTGGGGGATTTGCCCTGAGCATCCTCAGCTGCCCTTGGCCCACCTTTCTGGATGGGATATATCACGAAGTAGATCATGCCATTTCCACCCATTGCGGTCTTATTCATCTAAGAATCAATCTGTGTTGTTTTTTTTTTTTTAAATTAAGGGTTAGAAGTACATAAATCCACAGCATCAAATCCTATTAGTACATTAAATCCACAGCATCAAAAGGGCTTTTCTAGCTGGTTAGGAAATCTACTCAAATACAGGCATGGAAAAAAAGCATACTTAGGTATTAAGCAGAATATAATCAGTAACCACAAGCTGCATCTGAGTGCTGATCATTTACAGCACTTTAGTCCCTGGGCCAGTTACTAGATTGCAAGTCACATTTCCTCTTTGCATAGAACAGTGCCTGGCAAAGAGTAAGTGGTCAGTACACATTCAGTCATTTCAATGGCATTATTTTTTAGAATCATAAACTTTCTAATATGCTTAAGTATTCATTCAAGGGGCTGTAATATGAAAATAATAGAGAAAATGTGGGAGCTTGAGCATCTCCTTTTAGGAAGACCACAGGGATACTGCAATTTCAGAGAAGAATTTGAGTTTGGTGGCAGCTGGGACCATGAAGAGCCTACTGGGAAAAAAAGTTCAGAATGGTGGAAGTTAGTTTCCAAAGGGTCTGTATTCTTGAGGATGTATGAGGATGCAGCAGATTAGAAAAGGAAGTAGCTTTTAGGCATCAAGCCCTATATTAAGCACTTCACATACATTACTTTGCATGGTCCTTGAAGCAAGCCCAAGGAGTAGGCACTGCTATCTCTTCTATAAAGCTTGAATGTACATTTCAGGGAAAAAAAAAATCACAAACAGGTCTTTCTTACCTGAAAATATTTGACTTGACAGTTTATCCTGTTGCTGATGAAATACAGGGCAACATGAAGATGACAGTATAGGATAATGTTGATGAACGGAGGAGTTTGAGGTACAATTTATAAGGGAGAAAACTGAGATGGAATGTCATGCAGGATTAAGTATCTTCCAAGGTTCAAATGGCTCAGCTCAAGGCTCCAGATCTGCTAAGGCCAAAACTCTGGAACACTGTCCAGGAATTCCTATGAATGTTGGTGAGTTGCTTTGGTTTTCCTTAATGAGGATGGGGGACAACTAACTTGAGGAAGTCCAAATTGGGTAGGGTCCTAGGAAGTTTTGGGCTTCTTGTGTTGTACTGCGTGAAGCTTGAAAAGACCCAAACTCTGAAGATTCCTCATCATAGATACAGAAAGGGATGTAGAGCTTTGGCTACAATCTCCAATGCAGTGGTTTCAACACTGGCTGTTTTAACCCTTGAATCACCTGGAGACTTAAAAATATTAATAAAAGCTGTTATCTGGACTTCAGTCTCAAAAGATTCCAATTTTAACTCATCTAAAGTCTATTACTACTTATCTAGAGCTCAGTTTTAGTTTTTGTTTGTTTGTTTTTCATTGTTGTTGTTGTTTTAAATTCCCCCTGGTGATTAGTATCTGAATCTAAGTTTGAGACCCACTGATAATCCGTCCCCTCATCATTAATGGAGGAGGTAAATTCATATCTTAGAGACAGAAAAAGAGCATGAATATAGTCACTGAAGAATAAAATTGAAAACTGATCATTTTAAATAGACTCAAAACTACATTTAAAACCTAGAAAGTTGAACGAACAATTCTGCATTCCAAAGAACTACATGAGGCTAAGCACCACAATTTAAAAAGGAAATGGATCTATATGGCATGTTTAAGATGAAAATTCTAATTCGGGACCAAAAGATAAGCAGTTTTCTTCACCTGTAAAGTCTAGAAGAATTAGACAAAAGTGAAATCAAAGGCACATAACCGAAGGAGGAAAATCTAGTCTACTAAAATATTGATATTTTCCTTTGTTTTCTTGTATTCTTTGATTAGAAAAACTTTCATCTTTTTATTAAGTATTATGATAACAGGAATGGAAAAATAGTTACTTGTCACTAAAAGAGGGACTTAGCAACTAGTTTAGAAAAAGCAAATTAATTCTCAAAGCATACACTTATTTTTTACTGTACATCAAACTATCCTTGAAGCCTAAAATTCCTTTCAGAATTGTTAATAAGACATAAAAGGACAAATCTAGCCATGCTTTGGGAAGGTTTGCATCTTTTGTTGTTGTTGTTTGGTTTCTGTTTTGTTTCGGGGGGTTATTTGTTTATTTGTTTGTTTTGAATTGTAAGTCAGAAATAATTAGATTTTGCATTCTGCTAAGATCATCAAAGCTTGCCTACTTGGTTTTTGGAGGTTCAGAGCCCAAGAAATATGGAAGGCCTTAGTAACAATGTACTTATATTTGCAACTATATTAAATTCAGTGCAGCCTGGGAAATTAATATGCTCTGCCTGACAAGAGAAAAGCTCAACCAAGATACCTGCAGACACTTGGCTTTGTTCACTGTGAGAAGCTCTACTACCAAGCATTCACCAGCTTTATTAATTCTTCCTGACTGTTGGGTCTTCCTGATTGCTTATTTGTTTGTTGCCATTAGCAGATTTCTTTTATAAATTCTCTCAATGTTGCCATATGTTGCTTCCTACCATCAGTCAGGGATGGACTGCAGCAGCCAGCAGAGGAAATTGAATTATGGCAGAATTGAGGAAGAGTGTAGCCATTTCTTTCTTACTGAAATACAATTTGGTTTTTTCAGCTGGCAATATGGAATTAGGGAGAATTGCTCAATGAAATAACTATGGCACCATCCAAATGGACAGAGCTTTACTGCTAACTTTTTATAGAAGTTAAAGAATAAAACATTTTATAGCTCACATGACAAAATTATAGTAGTCATTTTGAATGTGTTTATTTTTTAATTCAACATTGTAAGTAATCTATACATATTTCCTTTTTGAGTATTTTTCTGAGTAAAACTTTAGATAGCTAGATTGTTCTGTTGTTGCTGATTGTTTTAATATGAAACTAGCACAATTTAAATTTCTCCCTACAGCCAGAAGAAATCTATTGAAAGATCTTCAACAACATTCATGGTAACACAAGAAACACTTTTTAATACTAAAAGTATACAGATAGTGTTTGAAAATAAATAGGTTGCAAGGTAGAAAAAATTAGAAAGTATAAATAAATAAATAAATAAATAAACTCCATGTCTGTCTGAATATATAACATGTTTCTACTGTGAAGGTGCATTCATTGTTTGAATTTTAAATTCTAGATATCTAGAGAAAAAAACATTGTGGAAAAAGAGATTAGGTTTTAGTCCTTATTCTGCCCTAAACTTGGTGTATTTTATTAGCCAAGTTACATAATCCATCTATCTCAGTTTCTCACTTTAATTAGTTAATATTTACTGTGTACTTAATAAGGCCAGCAGAGAGAATATCAGGTGCTCTGAGGGCAGAATATGTTTGAAAAATATCAAGAGGTAAGTGTGGGTAGAGAGGAGCAATCAAAGGGAAGTGATGACAGAGAAGAACAAGAGGTAACAAGTATACCAAATTGGGATTTTACTGTGAATTGAGAGGGAAGATATTGGACTGATATAACAGAAGAAGGATTCCATTTTTAAGGTGTATCTCTGTTTACAGTGCGAGAAATAGTGGTGAAGGAGGGATAAAGCAAAAGAGGCATGGAAACAAGTTATGCTCTATTTCAACTGAAGAAGAGAGAAATTATGGTACTGTGGTGCAAAGAAGCAGCAGCAGAAGCAGAAGAAAGGAGATAGATTTGAGGTATATTTTGAAAGTAGAACTATAAAAATTTGCTGATATATTGGGTGGATTGTAAGGAAAAGAGGAAAGTCAAGGATACTCCCTGGGTATTTGGTCTCAGGAGGTAGAAATATTCAATTACCAATTATGAGATGATAAAATGAGAGAAGCAACATTAGGACTTTGGTTTTAAAGTCATTCATTATACATCAAAATGAATCCTTTGGACAGTCAGTTTTAAAGTCTGGAACTTACAGAATAGTCAGGCTTTGAGATATAAATTTGGAATTCATCACCATGTAGATAGAATTTACATCCATAAAAGAGGATAATACAATTTAGATAGTGAGTCTATAGAAGAAGTTCAAGAACTAAACCATAGAGCATTCTAAGGGTGAAAAGAAAGTTTGAGGAGGAGAGAAGAGACCAGCAAAGGGGACAGTACAGGAACAGGTGGTGAGATGGGTAGGAGCCTATAGAATAATGACTTCAGGGCCAAGTGAAGGAAGTATATCAAGAAAAAGAGGCTGATCAGTTGCTCCAAATTCTGACAATTGGATGAGTAGCATGGGGTCAGGGATTAGACTAGACAATCCTGGATTAGATTTGACGTGGCAATTTTGAGGTTATTGGTGACTTGGCGAAAGCTGTTTCAGTAGAATGGTAAAGATAAAAGTCTGATTAGACTAAATCCAAAGGAAAATGAGTGAAGAGGAAGTAGAGAAAGAGAGTATAAATTACCTTTGGAGGAATTTCTCTCCATAGAGAAGTAGAGAAATGGAAGCAATTGATGAAGAGGATTTTGGACTGATGAGAAGGTGACTGGGTTGTTTTTGTTTAGGTGTAGAAGTTATTATAGGATATTTGTATACTGGAAAAAAGGAACTAATGAATCAAGAGAAAGATGGAAGAACTGTAGGAGCAATGTCCTTGAGTAGGTGAGAGTATATGACTCCTACTATACATGTGCAGGCATGGATCACTGTCAATAGCATAAATCATTCATTCAAGGTAATAACATCCAAGTGTGCATGTGCTCAGATGCCTGAGGGTAGATAGGTGTGGTGATAAAGCTTACCAAAGTTCCCTTCTTATTGTTTCAAAATTTCTCAATAATCTAGAAAATGAAGCCATCGGCTGGTAACGAAGAGAAGATAATTGGTAGGAGTTATGAAGAGAAAAGTTGAAACGGCCAGCTAAAACCATAATACTCAAAGAGTAGAATTCATAGGGCTGAATACTGGAAAAGAGGAATCAACAGGCAAAGACCTCTATACATATGCACAGAGCGATCTTGAATCTTTCACTGAATATCAGTCTGTACATATGTAAAGGGAAATTCCATCATGCTGAATGAAGAACAACTTTTAGGGAAAAAACAATTATAGGAGAGCTGTGAGCTAAATAATTAGCAGAACACACTAAAATCCAATGAGTGGTCAAGCTTTAACTAGCAGGCATGTAGAAACCTTGGTGACTACATGATGGCAGCCGTTGAACCCACAGGAAGGCCATGCCTCAGTTGTGGGGCTAATTTAGCCCAAGTGTAAAGGTTATAATAGATCATCTCTTAATAGGTTAAAAAATGTTAAAGGACTCAAACTTGCACCCAAACTACCAAACTTAAGGCAAGAACAAAGTCCAAGACTCTTTAAAGAAAACAACAAACTACACATTTGACAATGTAAAGTACACAATGGCAATACCAAAAACAGCAGATATGCAAAGAAAACAAAAAAAAAAAAGAAAAAGAAAGAAAACATGACCCATAAGCATCGGGTGGGGCGGGGGGGAGAGAAAGAGCCAGAAATGACAAAGATAATGAGTTAAGGCAAAGAGGAAATATAAACTAAATAACAGATGAGATAAATAGAAAATACTGACTAAGATGGTAGATTTAAACCTGGAAATATCAATAATTACATGAAAAGTAAATCATCTAAATATATCCATTAAAAGGTAGGTCTTTTCAGATCAGATAAGAGCAAGACAAAATTATTTGCTCTCTAAAAAGAGATACATCTTTAAAAAAAAGGAAGAGAAGTTAAAAGTAAAGTAATAAAAAGAGATATATCATGCACATATTAATCAAAAGAAATATGAGTGGTGAGATAAACATCAGAAAGAGACTTCTGGACAAGAAATAATACCAGGAATAAAGAGGGACATTCCTTAATGATAACAGGATTAATTCACACAGAAGACATTGCAATCCTAAATGTTCAAAATACATGAAGCAAAAACTGAAAGAACTGACAGGAGTAATAGACAAATCTACAATTGTAGTTGAAGATGTTAACAGACCTCTCAGCAGCTAATACTGATAGAACAAGTAGACAAAAATAAGGAAAGAGAAAACCATAAACTACGCCATCAACCAACTGAACCTAATTGACTTTTATGAAACACCCACCCACAGTAATAGTGAGTGGCATAATGGTCCCCCAATTCATGTCCACCTGGAACCTCAGAATGTAAACTTATTTGGAATAAGAGTCTTTGCAGATGTAATTAAGATAAGGATCTTGAAATGAGATCATCCTGGATTAGGGTGGCCCTAAATCCAATGACACTGTCCTTATAATGACTGAAAAGGAGAAGACACAGAGAAGATGATGTAGAGATAGAGGTACAGAGTGGAAAGATGCTTCCACAAGCCAAGGAATATCAAAGATTGCTGGCAACTACCAAAAACTAAGAGAGAGGCATGGAATGGCTTCTTCCTCAGAGCATCCAGAAAAAACAAACCCTACTAACACTTGATTTCAGACTTCTGGCCTTCCCGAATGGTGAGAGAATAAATTTCTGTTGCTTTAAGCCATCCAGTTTGTGGTAATTTGTTACAACAACCCAACTACAGTGTAAGACACATTCTTTCCAAGTGCAAATGTATCTTTCAACAGAATTGAAAAGTCTTGATAATTCCCAAATATTGAGATCATATAGAGAGAATTTGCCCAGAATGCAGACTACAACAAAATTAAATTAGAAATCAGCTACAACCATAAACAAGATGAAAGGACAACCCTCAGAATGGAAGAAAATATTTGTAAATGAAGCAACTGACAAAGGATCAATCTCCAAAATATACAAAAAGCTCATGCAGCTCAATAGCAAAAAAACAAACAACCCAATCCACAAATGGGCAGAAGACCTAAATAGACATTTCTCCGAAGAAGACATATAGATGGCCAAGAGGCACATGAAAAGAGGCTCAACATCACTAATCATTAGAGAAATGCAAATCAAAACTACAATGAGGTTATCACCTCACACCAGTCAGAATGGCCATCATCAAAAAATCTACAAACAATAAGTACTGGAGAGGGTGTGGAGAAAAGAGAACCCTCTTGCACTGTTGGTGGGAATGTAAATTGATACAACCACTAGTTTCTTAAGGAACCTCCATACTGTTTCTTAAGGAACAGTATGGAGGTTCCTTAAGAAACTAAAAATAGAACTCCGATATGACCCAGCAATCCCACTATTGGGCATATGCCCAGAGAAAACCATAATTCAAAAAGATACATGCACCCCAATGTTCACTGTAGCATTATTTACTATAGCCAGGACATGGAAGCAACCTAAATGTCCATCAACAGAGGAATGGATAAAGAAGATGTGGTATATATATACGATGGAATATTACTCAGCCATTAAAAGGAACGAAATTGAGTCATTTGTAGAGACATGGATGGACCTAGAGACTGTCATACAGAGTGAAGTAAGTCAGAAAGAGAAAAACAAATATTGTATACTAACACATATATGTAGAATCTAAAAAAATGGTAGAGATGATCTTATTTGCAAAGCAGAAACAGAGACACAGATGTAGAGAACAAACGTATGGATACCAAGGGGGAAGGGGGGGGGTGGGATGAATTGGGGGATGGGGATTGACATATATACAGTATTAATACTATGTATAAAATAGATAACTAATGAGAACCTCAAAATAAATAAATAAATATATAAGATCCATTAAAAAAAAGAAAGGAAAATCTTGAGCAAATATGAGCCACTGTTATAGTTGCTCTTTGTAACTGCAAGTCCCTTGAGCTCAGGGTCTTGATGGATAGAAGGAAAATGAATAACAACAACAACAACAAAATCAGCTACAGAAAGATATTTTGAAAATTTGCAAATATTTTGAAATTAAACATTAAATTTGTACATAAATCATAGGTCCAGTTAGAAATCACAAGGCAAATAAGAAAATACCTTGAACTGAGTGCAAATAAAAACACAACATATCAAAATCTGTGGGAGGCAGTTACAACAGCAATTAGAGTTATATGTTTTGTTTTAAATGCTTCTACCAGACATTGAGAGAGAACTAAATCAATGATTTAAGAACACATGGAACCAGAAGAATATGAGCAAATTAAATCCAAACAAGTAGAAAGAACAAAAAATAAAAATAAGAGATGTTAATAAAATAGAAAACAAAAACACAAAGAAAAAATAGTGAAAAGATCAATAAAACCAAAATGTGGTTCTCTGAAAATATTAAAAACACTTATATACCTCAGTTAGAATCATCAAGAAAAAAATAAAAATACATGAATTACTAATAACAGGAATATAAGAAGAGATTCACAGATCCTACAGATATTACCAGAAGGAGGGAAAATTATGAACAATTAATGCCAATAAATTCAACAATCTACATGAAATTTACAAACTACTTGCATGACAAAAATTACCAGAACTGACTCAAAATGAAATAGAAAATCTGAATGGCTATATTATTTATCAGTAGAATTTTCTAATGAAAAATGCATGCAAAGAAAGCCCTCAGACCTACATGAATTCTGTAAAATATTGTTAGGAAGAAATAATAAATTTCATATAAACTCGTACATCAACATGTAAATGGACACAGTGTAGACCAATCATAAAATAGAATACTACTCAGCAGTACAAATGGACAAACTTCTAACCCTGCAAAAAGACACATGATGCATCTAAAAGTGTTATACTGAGTTTAACCAGACCCAAAGAGAATATATTATATGATTTTATGTATGAAACTCTAGAAATGCAACAGAAGAAATTGAACTTGATGATTAGCAATTCACCTTAAATTTTAAATTCTATGAATTGATGGAAACTGTATTAATTTTCCATCTATTTACATTTTTAATTTCTTGCTAGGCTGTATTTATTTACATTAAAATAATCCCACTATTTTTGTTATACCATTCCACTCCTAACTAGTAAATGTCTTTTTTTTCTTTCTATATAAAGTCCTAACTATAGAAACTAAACCATTTTTACTAAATTAAGCCATTATCATATACATGAATAAAAAATACCAAGAAATGAGAAATTGTGCATTAAGAAATAGATTTTTCAGATTAAGCTTTTCTATGCATATTATTTTTCTGCCCATTTGCAAGTATTCTCATATGTCATGTTTCCTTACATGACACCTACATTTGAGACTATTACATATTATATATATATTATAATAAAATAACATTGTATTCCTTTGGACTTCTTTTTCCTAATAGTAGCTAAGTAAGAGTAGATGTGAATATTTGAATTTTATTTAAATCTGTTTAGTGAAAAATTTAAGAGCGTGTAACCATTTTTCACATCTCTTCAACACGTTTTGGGGTTGAAAGAAAAAGTTGGCATTATGTTCTGAGCTATTTAGGTCTCTTATTAAATACACAATAAATTAGAAGAATCTTACTTAATGTAAACATGAGTTCAGTCTCTGTTCAGGTATCCATTCCTACATCTAGAGAGACTAAAAATTTCTTCCAGAACAGGTTTTCTACTCATTTTTCACATTGATTGTCTCCAGACCCAGGCAAAATTAAAAGTTACGGGTTTCACCTGTACACACACTTCTAAACAATGTATCCAAGTTTTGCTGAGTTTTGGAAAGTATGCTGAAGGTTTGTTTTGTGTTCAGGGCAAAGGTTGACTTCTTCCTTATTACAAACGATTTTGCTACCTCAGTCTTTCCATGAAACAAGAGACAGAAATTCCCTCCTGAAAGTCACTGCCTTGCAGGAATACAGAATTACAAGTCAAACAAGAAGGCCTCAGGAGAAACAAAAGTTAATAGCAAGTGACCTTATTTGCATCCACATTCTATCAAACAATTCTAGGTTTGTTGGCTTAGTGAGAAAATGATTTTTCCTTTAAATCCTCACAGTATGTTCTTTCTACTATCCTTCCTAATCTCACCATGTTAAAATATGTCCTGTTGGTGGAATCCTGAACAAATACAGTGTTTATATGAAAAGACAGAAGTATCTATAATTGATCTCACATATGCAAATCTGTTTATTATAATAAAGGATAGCTTAAAATTTGGCAGACACTGACCTCTAATACGAGATAACATAAAGACAATAGTCCAGGAAGACTATGACCATTCTCTTTAGGATTCATAAGTACGAAGATAAGTGGTCAGTATTAATTGTGAATGATACAAGCATTCCCCAAAAAAGAGAATTCAAAATAAAGGGAATAAGCATACATTTATTCTTATTTAACCATGAAAAAAATATCAGATTGCATGCATTATTAAGCACGCAAAAATAAATCTTCTGAGAGAATCTAGGCTTAAAAATTCTTGTTTGGAATCATTATTGATACATTCATCTGTCTGTACTTTGAATAAGAGATCAATGCTAATAATTAATTTTGGTAAACTTCAGAAAATATATTTACTTTGCATGAATGAGAGCTGATAAGATTCCAAATTCTTCCTATAGAAAGCTCAGTTATCTTCTTTGAACTTAAAAAAAATCAGTGACTGAATTCAATATATGGAAAAATAACATATAAGATTTAAAGTCCATATCCATATAGAATACATATTAGAGTGTGAACAAATGTGTATATTGTGC
This sequence comes from Eubalaena glacialis, assembly GCF_028564815.1. Lineage (NCBI taxonomy): Eukaryota > Metazoa > Chordata > Mammalia > Artiodactyla > Balaenidae > Eubalaena > Eubalaena glacialis. Next base: position 25,325,805 of record NC_083719.1, read on the forward strand.
ATATGCCTGTTTACAAGGAAACAACTTCATAGATAACGTTGTACACACTTTAGCCATCTATTCCTCAATTATTTTAGTATGAATTTTGTAAATAAATTTTAATGAATATTAATGTGATCTCAATCACGTCTTTTTGATGCATTACCAATATTTGAGTGCCTTGTCTATGGAAAGTACCAACATTTGAATACCTGTTCTATAGAAAGTACTTACTAGAGGCTGCGGATACAAAGATAATTAGAGAATATGCCTGCTCTCAAAATTCTTAACATAATGAGCCTTACTAAATTTGAAGTATTAGAAAGATGGAATTAAACAATTTCAATCTCTAAAAGGAAAAGATATTAAGGCTTCTTATCTCTCCAAAGTTTATTAAGAAATGATCCATATTTTAATTTATTTGCTGAATGCTATTTTAAAATTGATTTATTATTCTTATTAGAGTAATACATACATGCACATAATTTTAAATCCTATGGGCTTAAAAGCCAGTGGTTTCCTTCTCTACTGCTCGCCCTCTGTTACTCTCACTTAAAGAACCACCATTAACTGTTTACATGTTTTCATTTGTCTGATGGCTATTTTCAAGTCTCTAAAATAATAATGCTGATACAGCCCTGTCTTGATGTTCCATCGTTAGAGAGATTTTTAAAAGAAAGACGTTCACAATCGTTATCTTTTCTGTCATAATTTTACATTAGGGATAAAATTTACATTCTGCTGCATAACATAACTAGATCTTCTTTGTTCCTTAGTTGGTTTTAAATGTTGAAAATTCAATAAATCAGAATATGCATTATTACAAATATATAAATAATATTCAATGTAGTGTCAAGCAGTATGCTACGACTACATATTTTCCCTGAATTTTTTTAGTATTTTGTATTTCTGCTTTTACCATATTTATATAGTGATTTAAGTAGCTTAGTTATACAATATTTTATATGGATTATTTTTAATATTTGCTTTTTTCTCCAAAAATAGCATCTCAAACTTTGCTGAGATCATGCGATTTTTTTTTTAAGTTTATTTCTGCTCTTTTAAGTATGTCTGTCTGCACTAGGGTTGGTTTTCTGATTATCTTGGTGTTTATTTTTGCTTCAACTATTTCATAGATTTTTTTTAATCCACCCATATTTAAGAATGAGGCCATAGAAAGGCTGCTGGTATCTCTCATTATCTGAGTGGGTACTGCTGACTGACAGGAAATGTTTAGGATTAGATGTTAGGCAGCTAATCCCAAAGGGAATACAGAAGGCTTTGATTTGCAGCAGGAATACCCACTAGCTGAAACATCATGTCATAGTTGCTTATATTTTTTGCAAGAAATATCTTTTATATATGTGGGTTTGAATGATTATTTGCTTGTTGAACATGTAAATACCTGGCCTCTCTTCCCTTCATATGCAGTGTTTGGAGCGTCAACAATTTTGTCATGGTACCCTCAATTAGTCTTCTCTTTCCTGCCTAACTTCTTACAGCTGCTCCCCATTATCCATCTGAATCAGGAACCTGTGTTGATTTTGCTAAGCAGGCCTCATATTCTAGCTGCACTTTCTCGCTTCCATTTCTTCCATCAATCACTCCTCTTCCATATGTCTTCTGTTGTTCTACTGTTACACTTTAAACCTCCTTTATTCTCATTTTAATGCAGTTTCAGGAAGGAGAGGCTGTAAGTGTTTGTTCTGCAAGTGACCACTTAGATGACCTAGAACAAGACATACAACTTATCTGGGCTTCTAATTTTCCATCTATAAAACGGAAGGCGGTTCAGATATTTGACTTAAATTAGCATTTCCCTCACTATGTTCCTCGGAATACTTGTTCCATTAAATATTAATAGATATTTTATGATTAAATATTAGATGCTGCATAACATATCCACCCCTCGTGATTTACATACACTTTGGTGTAATAAAATCTGGGAAAACCCAGCAAAGGAACTTGTTTAACATTTTGTTACCCAGCATTACTCATCATGGAAATCTATAATTAATGAAGAACCTACAATATCTCAGATAATTAGTGGTCTTTACTAATTTTATACATAATGATTTGTGTATTTTTTTAGGAAATGACAAAAGTCTTGGAATGGAAAATCTTCACAGCTTTGATTGTTTAGAAATTGCTGCAAAAACACCTTCAAAAAGAATCGATTGACAGAAGTACTAAAAAAAAAAAAAAGACATTACAAATGGAATCGATTTTCTGTTGACATTTGTAAAACATTAAGGCTCTTTCGTACAAATTTAGTCGAAAGTTTAGGCCCTGCTAAACATTCTAGGCCATTGTGCAAATCTATACCGGCAATAAGAAAATAATTTAACAGCGATGACTTAATAATTCCAATGTTTATAGGAGGGTAAAGCAATCAAAATTCTCTTAAAAACACCGTATGAGTAGTTTAAATAAAAACAGAATACTGATTTTCTTGGTGTTTTCAACTTGTAGTATATTATGACTGTGACTTCTAAAAATACTGTAGGGCTTCCCTGGTGGCGCAGTGGTTGAGAATCTGTCTGCCAATGCAGGGGACACGGGTTCGAGCCCTGGTCTGGGAAGATCACACATGCCGCGGAGCAACTAGGTCCGTGAGCCACAACTACTGAGCCTGCGCGTCTGGAGCCTGTGTTCCGCAACAAGAGAGGCCGCGATAGCGAGAGACCCGCGCACCGCGATGAAGAGCGGCCCCCGCTTGCCACAACTAGAGAAAGCCGGGGCGCAGAAACGAAGACCCAACACAGCCAAAAATAAATAAATAAATAAACTTGAAAAAAGGCCACAAGCAAAATTATTAAATAAATAAATAAATAAATAAATAAATAAAAATACTGTGTAATCAGAAATTCAACTCTGTGCTATTTTAAAGCTGAAATCAGAATATTTTGGAGGAAAAAAAGGACAGTTTTCTTTGGCTGGGAAACACAGAGTTAATTCTAGCTTCTCTCCTTATTTCAGTCAGTTCCTATACAGATCTTGTATAAACTTACACTTGAAGTCCATCTCGTCTCCCCTCTTCTGTAAAGCCCTCCTCAGATTACACACATTAACAGAGATATCACTTTTCTGAACTCTCATTATCTGTAATTTTCACTGCACAATTTAGCAGTTGATTTGATTGACCACAATTTGACTGTAGTGAGTTTATATTGTTTTATCATTTGTTGATTCAGCGTGCATTTCCTTATCCTCCCTATTTAAACTGTGATTTCTTAAAAACACGTATCCTTGATCTTACTCAGCACCTACCCAGGGACGAACCCATTATAATTAACCAAGAGGTTTATTGATTATCTGAGTGTAAAAGTGGAAATCAAGACAGCTGTTTTTAAGCCAAAATATTAATCATATGAAATAGATACTTCTATTTATAACAAATAGAAATGTAACATTGTTATAAATGGAATATATTTTCATTTGGAATTTGCTTTCATTTCTTATTTGTCAAATTTTGTACAACCACATATTGGTATTAGCCTTTTGGCATATATGATTGACATTATTCTATATAGTATCTTTCAACGTTTAGCCCATACTTGTTTCTATAACTGAAAATCTCTCTTGATTAAATGGGAAAACTAATAAAAACAATTCAAATACAACGGGAATGCTACAAATCTTTACCAAATATATCAACAATTATTATGTAATAGATACAGAACTAGACACAGTGTAGGATTAAAATTTAATAATATCTTATCCTTTTCTTCAAAGATAATGAGTAAAATAAATTAAGTAAAATAAATTAAAACTATAAATAATTCTATTATATTAATTTTAACATATAGGTAGCCTTTAACATAAAAATAATACAAGAATGCCAAGGAGAAAGGTCATAGGGAATGCCTTATAAGAAGGTAACAATTAAACTAGGCTTTGAAAAGCTATGAAGAACCTGTAGTATACTCTCAGAATTTTTTTTTCATTTATTCAACGAGTACTTAATGCACCCCTAGTATAAACCAGAGATATTTTTAATAGCAACAAATCTTTGACTTTCAAGATTCAATATGGTTCATTTAACTTTCCAAAATCACCAGACCCTACATAGTGATGAGTTTAGGTAATACTATGTACGATCTAAAAGTGCATGTGAAGTTAAAGTAATAAAATGAGTTTTGATTATAGCCTGTAAAATAACCCCAAAGAAAGTTTTAAAATGTGCTACATTGTCTTGCTTGATTGCAACAATTTTTTTTTTAGATCAAAGTGAAAGTTTTATTCCAGAAGACAAGAATGCTTGAAGGAGAGGATTTCAACAATTTTTTGAAGGAAGAAAGGATTGTTTTAAAGGACAACTTAGATTAGAAAAAATTCTTAGATGAAAAATAATTATTTTTCATAAATTATAGCCACACAAAATATCCTCAGACTAAAAACAGTAGGAACTGAAGTCTAAGATAAGCCGAGGTCGAGACTGCAATGTCACAAAACATTTAGACAGAACTTGTTTCTTTTTCCTCATTAAGATAATTATCAATATTCCATACCTCATACATCTAGTATGAGGCTTAAGTTGATCAGACCTATTAAGTAATTTGTGTTTTGAAGATAAACTTGCTCAGCTCTATGAGTATGAAATATATATACTGCCAGGAATTAATTAGCTTGATTACTGCTTTCTAAAGTATATTCCTAGGAATCCTAGTCCAAAGAAATGTTCCTACAGTCAAAATAAATTTCAAGCTACAGACTCAAATGTGCAAGGAATGCAATTTTCTATACTTTTCTTTCACTGAGCATAATTTCTAAGTTGGGTTTCCATTCCAGCCTGTGGAAATACAATTTCAATCACTCAAAGTCCCTGGGGGACAGGCGGTATCTTGTCTGGGTTGTCATTGTCCATGAAAGCAGCATCTTCTGAGGTGTCCTTTTCCTTTTCTGATGTCTGATGGTTAGGCCATGCGACCACCACCACACGGCCTCACTATGTCCTGTTCAGGGCTGCCAGCTCTTGGTGCTGTGTCCATGCTGCTCTTAATCATGTAGGAAACAAACTTCTCTGGAGCTTTCATGGAGCTAGGACACAGATTCTCTTCGCTTTTATTTCTCTCCCCTACCACACTTTCTCTTCTCTATCCAGTTCAAAAAACAAACTTTAGAGAGTTTCTGAAGAAGATACATAATCATAGTGGCTGTCTGAAAATTCTGAATCCAAAACCATTCTTCAAACTTATTACAGGACACTTAAAAAAAATACCTAGTAGTATTCACCAGAACAAATGTTCCCTGGAACACAGCTTGAGAAACACCTGCATTAATCCTTGAAATAATTTAGTAGCAGTAAAAGTGCTATTAAAACTTTTTGCTGCTGTTTAGAAATAAGAAAGAAAACTGTACTATGGTATAAACAAAGTTCCCAAATTGTTCTGACATGCAATAATATCTATTTTTAAATTCTGTTATTTTATGTTTTGTTTTTGAAATAAATATTTAAAATGGGTACTCAGTGAACAGAATAGGACATTTTATCCTAAATCCAAATTATGTAATTTTGAAATAGTTTCCTTGTTTCAGGGAAATAGCTACAGTCTTCACTATGAATCTGACACCATTAATAGATAATGAATGTCCTTTGTAACATTCTCTAGAGAAAGAGCAGTTTGCCTGCCATGTAATGTCATACTCAGGAGTTTCATTAGGCTTATATAAAGCCTTACTAGTTAGATCTCAAAAGCCTAAGACATTTTCAAGATTTTTCTTTTTTAGGGCTAGTTCACAATTACTTTAATGTATACTTTTTAGTTTTTAATAATGTGTTTACAAATTTTCTTACAAAAATTAAAAGGCAGATAAGTATATATTTATCATTAAAAAGGATTCCTACATGTTCTGAAATCAGCATCTTGTTTAATTTCATGTCCAAATCAATGTTCCTTGGGAAATGGTATATAAATTTATGACTTATGATATCATGATTATCTTATGTATTTAACTCTGCATCCACAAGCAAAAGAAATTATGTATGTACGTTAAAATTCACTTTCATCTGTATATTTGAAATTTTCCTGATTTATTTAAGCCTTTTTTTTTTAAGATGGTCATATTTGTAAGTGTGGTAGAAGTAAGTCATGATAAGGAGGTGAGAATGCCTTTATTTGTAATCAGACAGTTAATTATGTTTGAATATGTTAATATTTGATTCTTCAGGACCAAGAATCTCTGCAACAACAACAACAAAATAAAGATGGGGGGGGCGAGAATGGATACATGCATGTGTAGGGCTGAGACGCTTTGCTGTGTACCTGAAACTCTCACAACATTGTTAATCGGCTATACTCCAATATAAAATAAAATGTTTAAAAAAGAAAGGATTAGGGCAAGTAATGTAAATATTGGGATTATGTAAATCAAGGCAAATTCTTAGATTAAATGGCAGAATAAGTATTTTTCATGTCATGAAAGTTATAGAAACTTTAAAAATTTAACCTTTACACAATTGATGTATACTGTAATCATTTGATTCTTACTATTTAACTCTGCTTTTAAAGATAGGATTTCAACATGCAAATATCATTACATAATTTTTATTAAATAAGTTGGTTTAAAATATAGGAAAACTAGAATCTATAATCCCTGTGAATTTGTTGTTCCCAGACACAGGGTTAATAAAGTGTGAAATTGTGATATTCACAAACAGTTTGAAAGTCACTCTCATTGGTGACTAAGGAGAAAAGGTCAGAAATCATGCTCTACCTCTGACTGGCTATTTGCCATCTGGCAAGGAATTTAATTATGTGCTTCAAATTAACCAATTTATAATAAATGCCTGTCTTCTAAAGAAATTTTATGACTCTATTAATATAAAACTGTTGCAACATGTTGCATTCAAGGTCCTCCTGAAGTGTTAATGTCTGTATATTAATCTGAACTTTTGTTTTATCATTAAACTTTCAGCCTGCTATGTGCTAAAGTCTGTTGGAGGTCTTAAAAATTAAGCTATGTCTATATTTGACCAACTTCAGCCCTATAATAACAGGGGGTTTTTGGATAATGGTCTTGGTTAGTATTTGGTTTGCCACTAGTGTAAGCCATTGGATACTTTTAGAAATAGCATAGGAAAGCAGAAACAAACATAATCTCTATTATTCTAAAATGACAAGATCAATACCAATTTGAATGATCATGCAGAAATCTTCCTTGACAGCTGTCCATCTCTGCATTGATGATCAAGCAGTAATTCAGGAGTAATGTAGAATATAATTCTCACATCACAAGAACTCTCAGAATGCAAATTGAGTGCCTTAATGTCCCTCAGTGCTGGTAACAAAACTGGGTATGCAGAGGCAAAGAGGAACAGAGTACCCAGCATGCCAATTAATTTTAAGTCTCCAATGTCACCCAGCTAATTTTATAAGAAATCTCACTGGTGCAGTGTGGATTTTCCTCCACTGAATTTTATTTTGGTGGCAAAGTTCTATCAGCATGGTGACACGCTCTGATTATGCGAAGGTCAAAAGTAAAGGATGGTGCTTATCACTAACAGAAAAATCTTGGGAGCTTAAAAAATGAGATAATATTATTATATAAGAGTTATCATTTATTCATGTACTTTATTCATAGCTGCTATCATAAAATAAATTTTATTAAATATGACAATATTTTCAGACCCTTAGTTTTATGTTTTGAGGTAGAGCTAGATTGTTGTTTATATATTATAAATTTGGATGCTTTTAATTAGGTTCACATCAATGGGCTTTTGCATGGATTAATTTGTTTTGGATAATGAGGAACATCCTCTGTGTAGCAAGACTAGAATTCAAAAACACTGCACTTTAATACTCAACCCAGTGATCATAGTGTACCAGGGATCATTTAAATGGTTTTTAATTTTTATCATAGATTTAAATACATATACATCCTAATCTCTACAATCTGCCTTGAGCAAATGATATTCATAGTATAGTAAGAATAACTTGTAAAATAAAACTTGTGTTCAAGTTATCTTGATGCACACATAAACCCAGAGAATTAGAAAACTGAAATAATATTATAAATGAAAACAAAAACTCTCCCTTTTGCCTGGACATGATGTATGGCATTCTTTTTAACAAAATTTATTGTGGTTTTTATAATTATAAAATCCATGTTCAAATATGGTACAATGGGAAAACATTTTTTAAAAATTTAAATAACACAAACGTCACTCATAATTATGCCACCCAGAGATGACTATTTTGAACTCTTGAGTTAACTATTCATTAGACCCTTCAGAACTCTAAGACTGACAAGATAAATGTTAGCTATTTGGCAGCCCCAGAAAAAGTGGGATGTTTGACACACTGATCAACTCTTTTCCTCCTCAGAAGAAGCTGAGAGCTGGATGTTTCATCCACTCATCTCTGGGCAGAGGGAAGAATCTACTGATCCAAGCTGCCATCTCCTTTGTCCTCCAGGTGGCTAGACTGTGCTAGTACCGACATAGCTCCAAGACTGGAAAGACAGAATCCAGTCCTCTGGGGACACCCCTCAGAAAAGTTGGGGTGCTGGATGCACAAATTAACCCTTTTCACACCTGGGAAAATCTGGGAACTAGTGGGTTTCTCCTTGATTATATGGTTTTGTGCCAGGGGTAGGGATTCTGGAATGTCCCAAATCTCACCACTAGCTTCACTGAGTCTGGTTTCACATTCTCCTAGGAGCAGGAAACTTTTAATTCATTTCTGGGGTTCTCACAAAGAGAATTTGTCCGTGAGTTGTTGCTGAATCTTTCTGTTTGTTGGGGAAAAGAAGAGTCCAGGGTTTCCTGCTCTGCATCTTGCTGATGTCAATTCCATTGGTTTCTCTATTACCATACATTCGAGCTTTTGGTAATATGTTTGTTTTGAAGAAAAGTAATTTGAATTTAAATTTTCGATTTATTAAAATATATTCATTTAAATAAGTAGGAATCACAAGACTATAGCAGGAAAAGTGAATAAGATCATAAGTAAGATTCTTCAACATTGCAAGAAGCTCCCTTCTCAACTATTTCCTTCTAATTCATAAATTTTAAAATGACACTTTTCCCTATCCCTTGTTTCCAGATTTTGTGTGAACATATAAATAACAATAATATTGATAATAATGATTATAATAGGTAAATAGCATGTAGTGAAAGTTTACTATGTACTATTACACTATTAATCAGTGTTGTCACCTTTCCTATCTATTTGATAACACCTTTGGAATACACATGAATTGTTATGAAAGAAACTGTTGAAGCAGGAGTTTAAAGAATGCTACTTAAATCCCATGAAACTGGAATATCTTCGATTTCAAAACTATATATAATTATATGTTTATATAATTGTAATTATAATATACAATCATAATATAATTATAATATATAATTTTTCTACATTTTCCCTACATTTTCTAGTGTTATAATTATTAAATAATGACCAGCCAGAGTAAAAGGAACACTGTTCATAAGATGAATTTTGCTAGTTCCACAATATAATACCTGAACATATGTACCTTTACTTTGGAAGGCCTTGGATTATACAGATGATAATATCATAATTGCTCATTTCCATTAACTTAAAACAGTATATTTCCATGTAATATACAAAGGTATTTCCATCCATTTTTCCATTTGATCATCACAAAATTAAAACTAGCATTTATCTATGAATAATCAATCTATGCAGTTGGTTGAAATGAGTAATTATTTTCCTTTCTGACAAGAGGCCGTTTTTTATCAGAATAGTTTCAATCTGACTCTTCATTTTACTAAGAATTTCTAAAATCATAACACCTCATTGTGGTCTTTATCACTAATCTAGTTCAAATGTCTTCCTAACTCAACAATCCTGCCTGCAGCAGTTCTAATATTTGAACTTTCTTCCAGTTTCCAAAATTCTGTTAATGATTCTTTAAGAACAGCAGATGCATGATATGGCTTCGAAAAGGACCACATGGGAATAATGCCTTCAGAATTCTTTGCATAATTATATATTAAAATTTATTTCCTTTGCTTTTGGTTCCATGCTCTTCCAGTGATATAGGCAAATTGAGTTTGGCATTCTGATTCTCACTTAGAGAAAACAACTCACTGCTTGGCACCTGATTAATTACCAGGCCTATCTTTCATCTTGATTGTCCCTCACAGACACCTCCCTCTGTGTTCTGCACATCCAGTCAATGACCTCATGTTGGCTGTGTGCACATTTTAGAACCTGAGTCAAGTGCATTTTGTAAGGTTTCATAAGCATATGTCTTGTCAGTATTTAAAATTAACATATCTAAATTTAAAGTTTCAAAATGTGCCATCATTTACCCCATTTCTTTCAAACTTTCAATTCTCCATAATGACACAATCCAGCCAAAAAAACTCAAAACCTCCTTAGCTTCTTCTCTTTCCTTCATTCCCAAGCTAGCAGTTTTCAGTTTCCCTTTATATTGCTACAAAGCTTCTTTCTAGCCATTCTCCCTGAAAGAACCCCACATGCTCCTGCTTTCACCCCTAGGCCCTTTGAATAGCATCAAGGCAATCTCTAGCAGCTAGACCTGCTTCTTTAGACCAACTCTTCTATATCCTCTGCCAAAACACTCACAGAATCATAGAAAAATGCAGTTTTAAAGCTTTGAAAGGTCTAAGAGATTTAACCCATGGCTTTTCCTGTATTTTCCTAAATCCAAACTCTGTGTCTCCCTTCATATCTGGCTCAAAATTCTCAATGACTTTCTTTAACATAACAAATTAAGTTCAAACATTTGACCTTATCATGCAAACTTGTAACCATCTGCAGTCAGTTCATCTTTCCAGCTTTAGCTCTTCCCATTCCCCTCCATGGTTTGTATACCCCAGCCCACCCCTTTCTAGTCATGGACTAACATATTATTCTCTTCCATCTTCCATATATTAAGATTTGATTCTTACCTATCCTTAGTTCATGCTTATTTCATTTCTGTAGCTAAAGAGAATTTCAATCTTTGAGTTAGTTATTTCTATGTGCATATAACATAGAAATATAACATCAGCATCTCAGGTACCATTTATTGGTATAGGTATCATTTAGTCTTTCTTCCCTATCAAGATAGTAATCTCCTTGAGGAAGTGTATTATTTACATTAGGCTCATTTTTTCCCTTTTGTAGAGCACCTCCAATTGAGCTTTACATATAGGAGCTTTCAATAAATTTTTGATGAGTGAGTGAATCAAATCAAGTGATAGCATTTACTCATCCCCCAATTCATCCTTTGGAATCTTTTGAGACATATGAGATGAGCTCACGAATTTCCCAGCCACAGGAAAAAAATATTAGCTGACACTTTTTCATGGATCCCTATGTTTTAATAACCATGAACCAAAGATCTTTATTTTTGTTTCTCTGTGCTGTTTTGTGCAGTTCTTGCCCCATTATTTTTTTTCTCTGATTAGAGGTTCTGTGTCTACAAATCATGAAATCTTCATGGGTTCAGTGACTTCCTATAGTAAATAAGATGATGTGGCCTCAGTGAATACGGTAACTACCTTGTTATAAAGGCACCTTACAGAACGCACACTCAAAAACAAACAAAAAAAGTGATGGAGTGCTGCTTTTGTCTTTTAATCTTCTTGCCTTTTTCCAAAGAAAAATCCCACCTCATGCTTTTTTTTCTTTAGCATAAAAATCATGAACTTTGGGGAAAATTAAAACAAACCTTATCATTGTCTGAGTTGTCTCAGTTTTTATATTTTTGTTAAAGAACATGTTATTTGCAACTTTATTGAGTTAATTATTTTACAGAAGCATATACAATTTTATTAGTTTTATCAGTAGTTTCATTCTAGGGTTTTGTTTATTAACTATTTAGTTTAGTTTCAAATTAAGGTAAAATAAATCCATATGTACTAAGACTTCATATATTTCTTCCACTTTTAGCTATGATATGATATGAAAATTTTACTTGGAAGACAAATTTCAAATTCCAGGCTCATGAACAAAAGAAGCTTACTTCACATTTTTTTTATACAAAGAATGACAAATTGTGTGAAAGAGTTCAAAAATTAAAATTAACAAATCTGGAGAGTATGCAGTAAACATGGCTGAGCAATATGATATACAGTTGACCCTTGAACAACTTGAGGGCTAGAGGTGCTGGCCCCCATGCAGTCGAAAATAGATATAGATATAGATATAGATATAGATATAGATACAGATATACAGCCCTCCTTCAATATCCATGGTTTCAATCAAAAAACATGTAATACTGTAATATATATTTACTGAAAAAAATCTTCCTATAAGCACAGTTTAAACTCGTGTTGTTCAATGGTCCACAGTATATAACATATATAAATTTAGATTTATTTCAGTCTTAATACCTACATAATTTCAAAACTTCCTTGAGTACATAGTACAAATCTACAACTAAAGTCCAACTTTTTCAGCAAAACCATAGTTCTAAATTTCTGAACTTTTAACATGAAAAAATATATTATTTTGAGATATGTTTTATTGAATGCTGGATTTTTGCTTATGTAAATGTTATCTAGTTTGATAATTTAGGTTGTAATGCAAAACTATTTGTCCTTCCTTCTTTCATCCAACAAGCATTTAAGTACCAATTTTGTCCCAGATTCTGTGCGTGGCACTGAGGACAGGAAATTAAGTAAGGCACATGTCAGCCATCAAAGCTCTTACAGCTTAGCCAAGGGACATGTGTGTAAATAAGGACAATCTTGTTTTATATCCTCTCTATGAATCCTTATTAGTGTGTATCATGTATAACAGGGGAAGATGTTAAACTGAACCATATGAAAATGTGGTTTTGTAATTCAAGAGTGATTGAATGTCAGCAATTTCACATGGTTCCATTTATAAAAAGAAATGGCAATTCTAAATTAAGAGAATGATGATGAGGAATAAAACAAGTCTTGGATAATGAGTTCAAATTCTCTAGACCAGGTGAAATGCAGATTGCATCAGTCCTGGGCTTGTTTGCCCTCAGATCCATTTCATCCTTCCTCTGCTCTGTGCCACTGAGGGACTGACCCATTTAAGTTGCAGTTTGGCCAATTAAGATTCTGTCTGGAGACTGGAAGGTAGCACTTTTCTGTTTCTGGAAGTGTCTTTGGTCGTGTCTATGTTTTTTCAATGGCTGCAGCTCCTACTGGGAAGACCCACCACTATTTCTGCTTCTTCTGAGTGATTTCAAGCACTTAGGCTCTGTTAATATCATCTCCCTTCTTTGTTCCTCTAATTTAGGATTTACAGTGTCCTTCTGTTGTGACTATCTTAGTTGTCCTATTGTCCTGCCCAGTTTCTTAGTTATTTTTTAAATCATTTGTTTTAAATTATCTGAGATTTACATATAAAGAATATTTTCTGTTTTATGAATAGATCTGACTGATACAAAATTAAGGGGCAAATGTGCTCATATCTCTCTTATTTCTGACTACTCTACAAAGATATTTCTTTGCTTTAGGAAGAGTATGTGATCCACCTCTATCTTAGGAAAGATAAAGGCTATCCCTGAACAGCCTCCTCAGTTCCTTCAGAGAAAACATGATTAAGCCTATAGATCAGCTCATGATTTTTCTGCCCTTAAATGAGCTTCCTTCATCCCACCAACACCTACACCTTTCTAGCAACTGGAAAACCTTAACCTTAGCCAAGATACCTCATGCCAAGTAAACCTCTAACCTCTTCATGATGCTGTTTGGCTAGGATTAAGAATTGAGCAAAATCTTTTATATCCAGCAGACTATAAAATTATCGGTACTGCTTGCTAGAAAATACAGATACTAGCATCTCTACCCAGAGATTCTGACTCAGAGTCTGAGTGTGGCAAATGAATCTATATTTCAGCGAAGTACCCAAGAATATTCAGATAAAGGTTTTCCATGGACCATGATGCTTGGGCACACCAAGGAAAATAAACAACTAGAGACATCTGGACATTTGGGTTGGAATATCTGGCCTTCTTATTCAATGCCAGTGTAACATTTTCCCTGAGTTATTCTTTCTCCTAAAATACTGTAGGCCTAGAAACTTTGGAATCATCACATTTACTAAAGAACTCCTTAGGCCAGAACCAGACTCCTACACTGCCTATGTCTTTTTGACAAAAAAGCCTAATGATGACTTCCAGGGCATGGCCAAGCATGTTAGATAGATAGATAGATAGACAGACAGATAGACAGATACCTATATAATACATTTTACATATACTATATATCTATATAATATTAACATATATATATACATAATTATCTGCTGAAGTGAGATTCAGGTGGATCAATTCACACATGGCTAATAAAACAGACACAGTAGAAAACATGAATCTATGAAGGTTTATTTTTATCTCTTTAAAGAAAAAAAAATAAGTGCCCTGCATGCCCTGTCCAAGAGTTTTAATGGGGTATAAATCTAACATGATTTCATTGGATCAGAAAGCTCAAGTTCACTAATCATTAATATTCTTTACTCTTTTTATTAAGCTAGAGCGAATCACTCTGAAGGATGCAACACTCAGTGATAAAATAAACCAAAATTTATATCTCCTAGTGTTTGTCTTTTCCTTCCGTAATTGTTCCACTAATTAGAAATAAAGATTACATTAAGCATAATTTCTTTGTCATCATTAGATAGTATAAATAAGCTTACATAACCAGATTTACCAATAATATGTGAGAAAAGACTGGGTATTGGTTTGGCTGAAATCTCAAGTTTTCTACTGCACAGGGAAAAGTCAGTGATGTCTAGTTTGTAAGAGGCACCATAAGGCAAAGAAAGACAAGTCACAGATTGAGATAAAGAACAAGTCAATAATAAATATAAGCAACCAATTTTTAACGTGAAAAAGATCTGAAGTAACATTTCATAAAAAATGATGTACAAATGTCCAATAACTGCATGAAAAAGTGCCCAATGTCATCAAGGAAAAGCAAATTAAAACTACAGTGAGATACCACTCCACATACCTCAGAGTGACTAAAAATAAAGAGACCGACAACTTCAGTGTTGGCAAGGATGTGGAGAAACTGGAGCTCTCATACATTGTTGGTGAAAATGTAAACTGGTACAACGGTATTGGGAATTTTATGACAGTTTCTTGTAAAACTAAATGTTAAATTATCCTATAATCCAACAATCCCACTCCTAGGAATTTACTTAAGAGAAATGACAATGCGTGTTCACAAAAAACATTGTATAAGAATGTTTACTCGAGCCCTGGTCTGGGAAGATCCCATATGCCGTGGAGCAACTAGGCCCGTGAGCCACAATTACTGAGCCTGCGCGTCTGGAGCCTGTGCTCCGCAACAAGAGAGGCCGCGATAATGAGAGGCCCGCGCACCGCGATGAAGAGTGGCCCCCACTTGCAACAACTAGAGAAAGCCCTCGCACAGAAACGAAGACCCAACACAGCCATAAATAATAAATAAATAAATTTAAAAAATAATAAAAAAATGTTTACAAAAAAAAAAAAAAGAATGTTTACTGCAGTTTTATTCCTAAAAGACTCAAGCAGGGAAAAAAAAATCAGTAGGAGAATTGATAGATAAATATTCAATGGAATGTCACTCACTAATAAAAAGGAACTAACATAAAAACATGAATAAATCTCAAAAAAAATTTGTGGAGGAAAAAGACTAAAGATAAAATTAAAATATTAAAAGAATTTTAAAATATTTTATATTTTAAAATATCTTAAATAGCTAAAGATAAAATATAAAATATTTTGATCCATAATTAAAAAATAATATCCCAGGACACGAAAAACTAACCTATGATTTAAAAAAATCAGAAAGGTGACTGCAATTAGGATTGACCATAAAATGACCTAAAAGAATATTCTGGCAACATTCTATATATTGATATGGCTGTGCTACAGAAGTATATGCAATTTTCTTACAAAAATCACATCTAAACTGTGAGCATGCTAAAATACAGTTAATGAATTTCACGTTCAGGTATTTGAGGGAAAAACATACCATTATCGGCAATTTACTCTGAAACAAAAAAGTAATAATAATATTTACTGATGGACAGATAGAAGTAAGGACAAATGAACAGATACATGATGTTTTAAAAACTTGCCCTGAAATGATAGGTTGTAAGTGTTGGATATACACATATTAACTGTAACATTCTTTAAAATTTGCTGTATATTAGAAAATTTTTATAATAAAATTTTTAGCAAAATGAACATAGGTTTTGAACAGACTTTGCAAAAGAAAATATGCAAAATAAGCATATGTAAAGATATTCACCATCATTAGTCATCAGAAAAATGTTAATTAAAACACAGTGAGGGACTTCCCTGGTGGTGCAGTGGATAAGACTCCGTGCTCCCAATTCAGGGGAACTGGGTCTGATCCCTGGTCAGGGAACTAGATCCCACATGCATGCCACAACTAAGAGTTCACATGCCACAACTAAACAGCCCATGTGATGCAAGTAAGGAGCCAGCGAGCCACAACTAAGGAGCCTGCCTGCTGCAACTAAGACTCAGCACAACCAAATAAATAAATAAATAAATAAATATTTAAAAAAAAACCCCAATGAAATACCACTACACAGCTACAGGGATAGCTAAAATTAAAAAGACTGATGATAGGAAGTGCTGGTAAGGTTGTGGAGTAACAGGAACGTTTATACTTTGATGGTGGGAATATAAAATTGTACAACCACTTTCGATAACAATTTGGTAGTTTCTTACACCATACAACCCCAAAATTCTATTTCAAACTATTAAACCAAGATAAATTAAAACAGATATCTACATAAAGACCTGTGTATGAATCTTAATAGTAAGTTTATTCATAATTAAAGCCCAAAACCAGAAACAAACCAGATGTCTAGCTACTAGTGAAGGGATAAACATATCGTGGTATATCCATGCAACTGAATGACACTGAGCAATAATGCGGAGTGAATTAGTGGTACCGGCAACATCATGGATGAATCCAAAATCATTATGCCAAACAAAAGAAGCCAAATCAAAGGAGTACATTTACATGAAAGTCTAGAAGAGCATACTAATGTGAGCTTTAGAAAACAGAAAAGGAGTGTAAAGAAGATGAATGAAGTTTCTGAGATGTTGGAAATGTTCTGTATCTTCTTGGCAGTGGCGAGTATATACACAGGTGAGTGTACTTGTCAAAACTCACAAAACTGTAAACTTAAAATGATAGTATTTAATTGTAAGTAAATTAGACCTCAATATAGTTAGTTAAATATAAAAACAAGAATTGTTGTTATTAGCTCTGCTGTGGAAAATATAGAGAATTCCATGCTTGAAGACATAGTGGTAAAAGCGGAGGCCAGTGTCTCCTGAAGTATGAAGGAGAAGACCAGCCAGCCACTACAGTCTTAGCTCATTATTCTCTCCCTCCCCAGGGCATTAGAGGTGTGCTTCACATAGAAATGGTCTCTATCATCACTGAGGGGAGGCGGAAAGGACAATAAGAAAAGGAGATAGAAAAGCCAATGTCATAAGGGTTGACATTGGGCCTGGTCCTAGAAGTGGAGTTTTTTAGAGTGACCATCTGTCCCGATTTGCCCAGGGTCATTTCCTGTTTATTACTCTTGTCCTGGTGCAATTACTAATAGTGCTCCCTTTAACCCTGGAAGGGTGTTCCAGTTTAGTATCTAGATATTACAGTCACCCAAGCTTTGCCATACACTCAAAACTGATGGCTCAGAATCAGGATTAACATGGAAAATCAGCTAGCTAGTCTTTCTCAAGTTTTCACTACTTCTGTATATTTTTAACTCCTGTGCTTCACTCCCTTCTCTAAAATTGGAAACACTTTTATAGACCATTTGTAGAATGTTCCAACCTGTTTCTATCTTTGGTCAAATCTACCTATCAGGTTTAAATGCCAGAACCACACACTGAAAACAGATAAGAGCCTGTATCCTTTGTGCCCTTGGAAGTCACACTACATATTACAACTTCTTTCCATCTGCTCTAACTGACCACATTGCAGAGCAGAATGGAAACTTAATTTTTAATAACCTCTAAAATGTATTAGACATACCTATTAATTTTTGTTAGTGTTTAGCAAGGACTTTGATTATAATACTAGAGTTTAATTTGAAAACACTCCTTAAGATACTTATATGAATTTACTCCAAAAATTAGTTCATTCAGCAGAAACTCTGCAAGCCAGAAGGGAGTGGAAGGACATATATAAAGTGATGAAATGGAAAAAACTACAACCAAGATTACTCTACCCAGCAAGGATCTCATTCAGATTCGATGGAGAAATTAAAACCTTTACAGACAAGCAAAAGCTAAGAGAATTCAGCACCACCAAACCAGCTTTACAACAAATGCTAAAGGAATTTCTCTAGGCAAGAAACACAAGCGAAGGAAAAGACCTACAATAACAAACCCCAAACAATTAAGAAAATGGTAATAGGAACAGACATATTGATACTTAACTTAAATATAAAGGGATAAAATGCTCCAACCAAAAGACACAGACTGGCTGAATGGATACAAAAACAAGACCCGTATATATGCTGTCTACAAGAGAACCAATTCAGACCTAGGGACACGGACAGACTGAAAGTGAGGGTATGGAAAAGATATTCCATGCAAACGGAAATCAAAAGAAAGCTGGAGTAACATTTCTCATATCAGACAAAATAGACTTTAAAATAAAGTCTATCACAAGAGACAAAGAAGGACACTACATACTGATCAAGGGATCAATCCACGAAGAAAATATAACAATGGTAAATATTTATGCACCCAACATAGAGCACCTCAATACATAAGACAAATGCGAAGAGCCATTAAAGGGGAAATCGAAAGTAACACAATCATGTAGAGGACTTTAATACCTCACTTTCACCAATGGACAGATCATCCAAAATGAAAATAAAGATGGAAACACAAGCTTTAAATGATACATTAAACAAGATGGACTTAATTGATATATATAGGACATTCCATCCAAAAACAACAGAATACACTTTCTTCTCAAGTGCTCATGGAACATTCTCCAGGATAGATCATATCTTTGGTCACAAATCAAGCCTTGATGAATTTAAGAAAATTGAAATCGTATTAAGTATCTTTTCTGACCACAACGCTATGAGACTAGATATCAATTACAAGTAAAATCTGTAAAAAATACAAACACATGGAGGCTAAACAGTGCACACTACTTAATAACCAAGAGATCACTGAAGAAATCAAAGAGGAAATCAAAAAATACCTAGAAACAAATGACAATGAAAACACGATGACCCAAAACCTATGGGATTCAGCAAAAGCAGTCCTAAGAGGGAAGTTTATAGCAATACAATCTTACCTTAAGAAACAAGAAACATCTCAGATAAACAACCTAACCTTACACCTAAAGCAATTAGAGAAAGAAAAACAAAAAACCCACTAAGTTAGCTGAAGGAAAGAAATCATAAAGATCACATCAGAAATAAATGAGAAAGAAATGAAGGAAACAATAGCAAAGATCAATAAAACTAAAAGCTGGTTCTTTGAGAAGATAAACAAAATTGATAAACCATTAGCCAGACTCATCAAGAAAAAAAGGGAGAAGACTCAAATCAATAGAATTAGAAATGAAAAAGGAGAAGTAACAACTGACACTTCAGAAATACAAAGGATCATGAGAGATTATTACAAGCAACTATATGCCAATAAAATGGACAACCTGGAAGAAATGGACAGATTCTTAGAAAAGCACAACCTTCCGAGACTGAACCAGGAAGAAATAGAAAATATAAACAGACCAATCACAAGCACTGAAATTGAGACTGTGATTAAAAATCTTCCAACAAACAAAAGCCCAGGACCACATCGCTTCACAGGCGAATTCTATCAAACATTTAGAGAAGAGCTAACACCTATCCGCCTCAAACTATTCCAAAATACAGCAGAGGGAGGAACACTGTCAAACTCATTCTACAAGGCCACCATCATCCTGATACCAAAACCCGACAAAGATGTCACAAAGAAAGAAAACTATAGGCCAATATCACTGATGAACATAGATGCAAAAATCCTCAACAAAATACTAGCAAACAGAGTCCAACAGCACATTAAAAGGATCATGTACCATGATCAAGTGGGGTTTATCCCAGGAATGCAAGGATTTTTCAATATATGCAAATCAATCAATGTGATACACCATATTAACAAATTGAAGAATAAAAACCATATGATCATCTCAATAGATGCAGAAAAAGCTTTCAACAAAATTCAACACCCATTTATGATAAAAACCCTCCAGAAAGTAGGTATAGAGGGAACTTATCTCAACATAATAAAGGCCATATATGACAAACCCACAGCCAACATCATTCTCAATGTTGAAAAACTGAAACCATTTCCACTAAGATCAGGAACAAGACAAGGTTGCCCACTCTCACCACTATTATTCAACATAGTTTTAAGTTTTAGTCACAGCAAGCAGAGAAGAAAAAGAAATAAAAGGAATCCAAATCGGAAAAGAAGAAGTAAAGCTGTCACTGTTTGCAGATGACATGATACTATACATAGAGAATCCTAAAGATGCTACCAGAAAACCACTAGAGCTGATCAATCAATTTGGTAAAGTAGCAGGACACAAAATTAATACACAGAAATCTCTTGCATTCCTATACACTAACGATGAAAAATCTGAAAGAGAAATTAAGGAAACACTCCCATTTACCATTACAACAAACAGAATAAAATAGCTGGGAATAAACCTACGTAAGGAGACAAAAGACCTGTATGCAGAAACCTATAAGACACTGAGGAAAGAAATTAAAGATGATACAAACAGATGGAGAGATATACCATGTTCTTGGATTGGAGGAATCAACATTGTGAAAATAACTATACTACCCAAAACAATCTACAGATCCAATGCAATCCCTATCAAACTACCAATGGCATTTTTCACAGAACTGGAACAAAAAATTTCACAATTTGTATGGAAACACAAAAGACCCCGAAGAGCAAAAGCAATCTTGAGAAAGAAAAATGGAGCTGGAGGAATCAGGCTTCCTGACTTCAGGCTATACTACAAAGCTACAGTAATCAAGACAGTATGACACTGGCACAAAAACAGAAATATAGATCAATGGAACAGGATAGAAAGCCCAGAGGTAAAACAATGCACATATGGTCACCTTATTTTTTGTAAAGGAGGCAAGAATATACAATGGAGAAAGGACAGCCTCTTCAATAAGTGGTGCTGGGAAAACTGGACAGCTACATGTAAAAGAATGAAATTAGAACACTCCCTAACAGCACACACAAAAATAAACTCAAAATGGATTAAAGACCTAAATGTAAGGCCAGACACTATAAAAGTCTTAGAGGAAAACATAGGCAGAACACTCTATAACATAAATCACAGCAAGTTCCTTTTCGAGCCACCTCCTAGAGAAATGGAAATAAAAACAAAAATAAACAAATGGGACCTAACGAAACTTAAAAGCTTTTGCACAGCAAAGGAAGCTATAAACAAGAAGAAAAGACAACCCTCAGAATGGGAGAAAATATTTGCAAATGAAGCAACTGACAAAGGTTTAATCTCCAAAATTTACAAGCAGCTCATGCAGCTCAATATCCAAAAAACAAATAACCCAATCCAAAAATGGGCAGAAGACCTAAATAGACATTTCTCAAAAGAAGATATACAGATTGCCAACAAACACATGAAAGGATGCTCAACATCACTAATCATTAGAGAAATGCAAATCAAAACTACAATGAGGTACCACCTCACACCAGTCAGAATGGCCATCATCAATATTCTACAAACCATAAATGCTGGAGAGAGTGTGGAGAAAAGGGAACCCTCTTGCATTGTTGGTGGGAATGTAAATTGATACAGCCACTATGGAGAACAGTATGGAGCTTCCTTAAAAAACTAAAAATAGAACTACCATATGACCCAGCAATCCCACTACTGGGCATATACCCTGAGAAAACCATAATTCAAAAAGAGTCATGCACCACAGTATTCACTGCAGCTCTATTTACAATAGCCAGGACATGGAAGCAACCTAAGTGTCCATTGACAGATGAATGGATAAAGAAGATGTGGCACATATGTACAGTGGAATATTACTCAGCCATAAAAAGAAACAAAATTGAGTTATTTGTAGTGAGGTGGATGGACCTAGAGTCTGTCATACAGAGTGAAGTAAGTCAGAAAGAGAAAAACAAATACCGTATGCTTACACATATATATGGAATCTAAAAAAAAAAAAAAAAAAAGGTTCTGAAGAACCTAGGGGCAGGACAGGGATAAAGATGCAGATGTAGAGAATGGACTTGAGGACACGGGGAGGGGGAAGGGTAAGGTGGGACGAAGTGAGAGAGTGGCACTGACATATATACACTACTAAATGTAAAACAGCTAGTGGGAAGCAGCCGCATAGCACAGGGACATCAGCTCGGTGCTTTGTGACCACTGAGAGGGGTGGGATAGGGAGGGTGGGAGGGAGACGCAAGAGGGAGGAGATACGGGGATATATGTATATGTTTAGCTGATTCACTTTGTTATACAGCAGAAACTAACACACCATTGTAAAGCAATTACACTCCAATAAAGATGTTAAGGAAAAAAAAGAGGTCATCCTGTCCTTTCTAGGTCCTAATAGATCATGTATTTCCCAACTATCAGAACACATCCCCATCTCTCACATGTTTGTTTCCCCACTGTTGTTATCACTTACCCCCAGTATCCCACCCATGCCTGGCAGAGGTACAGGTGTGCAGTAATGGTTTGCAGGTTGTAATAAATTTTATACACATCTGACTGCATAAAGTGAAACAGAAAGAGAGACAAAGAGACAAAAAGAGAGATTTTAAGAACTTTTACTTCCTGAGGACGAAGTCCACGAAGCTGGGAATCTTGTACGGCGCATTGAATATACTGAAGACAAACTTTACCTAATCAACAATACTGACTCAGGACAGCTCTGGCATTTGCTATACAATTCGCACTAAAGAACAGTCACTACTTTGGAGTTCAGTGCACTTCCATAGTATATAAGAAACCAAATTTATTAAGAGAAATACTTTACCTTAAAAAGCCACATAAACAAAATAGCAACATATGCAGAGAGATAAGTGTAGATATAAGTACAGAAAGGATATACTTTTTGACCCATCATCTTTAAGCTGCAGAGCACATTAATGCTGATTCACCCTTCTTCTGCTCTAGGTACTACTTTTCTTGGAATATCAAACATAACTGCATGTTAAACAATCTTTTACAAGAAAAACAGGAGCAATCATTGGAACAATCATATCATTTTGACATTGTATGTATTATTATTGCATCTAGTCACCAGCCCTGGCTGCTAAGGGGTGCAGGTGTCTTGTTTGTAGTGCACTTTCATAAGTCACTTTTTAATTACAAGTATGCAAGCCAACCACAATATTAAATTGCTGGAGGAAAAGAGAAAGCAAGGATGTAGCCTTATCTAATCTGCAAAATACCATGATTAAATGTACTGTCTTTAGTAGGGTGCTATAGAATGTCAAGCAATGAAATTTCCCATCTGCATTTCACAGAGGAGAAATATTCAATGGCAACATTAACAGCAACACAAGTGTCAAGGAGCCAGAAGGAAATTGTAAAATGCTAGGTGCACTTTACAAGGGCTTCTTTCTTTCCCTGACATAAGAAAAACATTGATTGGAGTGAGGTTTTTTTTTTAATTTTATATAATTCATGCATAATTTAGAAGAAAATTCACACTAAATGATGCTCTTTTTATTTATAACTTTGGGTAATGTGTCCAATTTAGTCTTATTGTTTGAGTAGCTGATTCAGAAAATAATCAAAAAGTAACACACAAACCTTTAAATTAAAACTCAATTGAGAATGAAAAATGATCCCATAACCCTGAAGTTTTTTTTTTTCCTATAATGTATTATTGCTTCAATAAAAATCTATGTTCTCCAACTGACCTATTTTTCCTTTGGCGGAAATTTTGTCTACTACATAAGCAAAATAAAATTAAAGCCTGGAAAAGGACTTTCTCATAGTTGGTCTTGTTTTTCCAAATATTTACTCTAAGACCAAGGTCTGATTACACAGACAACAACCAAAAAAAGCAGAAAGAAAGTGGTTTGCCGAACCAATAACAAAAGCTTGGATTTTTAAAATACTTCCCAGTTTACATAGCATTTTCACAAATATTACCACACAACTCCATTCCAGTATAGGGGATATCATTCCAATTTTATAACTGAAGCAACTGGGCAATGGAGAATTTAAGCGGGTGCCCACAGTCACTAGCTGGTAAAGAAAAAAGCAAAGCGTCAAGCCCAGATGTTCTCTAAGACTGCATGACTGCTATCATTGTTACAATCCATCTGTTGTTTGGGTCTTGTGGACTGAAGTAAAAACACACATAGCAAGAGCTGTGAGTTTCAGTTTTATTTGTAGACTTACTAAAGACTATAGCCCAGATGACAGCCTCTCAGACAGCTCTGAGGAACTGCTCAGAAGGGGCATATATGTGATTTTGGCAAAGGGGGTACTTTGCCAAAAAGTACCAACCAAGCAGTTATCTCCATAGAGGGTTGCTGCTGGTCACAAGGAACAGATATCTTAGTTAATGGTCTTAGTGCTTGTCTAAGTATAGGAAGATGCAAGATTCCAGATTCATAAAATTGTCTCCTGAAAATATCCATCTGAAGGCCCATTCTGCCAGTTTTACCAGAGCAGAGTGCCTCATTCCTGATCTCCGCCCTGAACTCCTTTCAGGGTGAGTTAAAGGTCAGCGACTGCAGTGGCTAGTGACCAAATCCTTGTAGAACCAGGTGGCAAATGACATTTTTTAGTTGTCAGTTCAAACTCTCCACATCAGTTTGGAAGACAAGGCAAGAGTACTACAGATTACACAAACCAGCCATAATTTCAGCACAGCCTCAGCTTTTGATAATGCCACGAATATTTAGAATATCAGTAAAACTTAGAGATTTATCATAGTTTAAAAAATTTGTATGTGTGTGTGTGTTTTTATTGGAGCACACATTTCAGAACCGACCGTTTTATAAATAAGCTTGCTGTGCAAAGTTAGCCGTTTTTGGAGAAATTATTTAGAATCTTAGGTTTCTCACTTGAAAATAACAAAACAACGTATTCAAGTTGTAAAATGTTCATTATAGTTTTTCTGCTTTTAAACGTCATCATAGTCAAGATTTCAATACCATATTGTCCATACTTTGTTGCAGTCCATCTCTTTCTGGTTTGTTCTATTAGGAAAGGTTAAAATTGGCATTTGTATAACTAAAAACCTTCTTCGAAAGTGATAAAACTTCAACAGGTTTCTAATGACCCTATGATAACACATCAGGGCATTTGGAAATGGCTGCTTTCATAATAATCATGTTAATGATTCTAAAACTCACCCCCACCCCCCGCGAGGAAAAAAAAAACCCTACATGTACACGTCTATGGACTTTTCTCTCACTTCACCTGTATCTCACGGCCTTTCTATGATTACTCTCCTTACCACCCCACGCCCCCAAAAAGCTTCTCTCTCTCCTTCCATGAAATGACAGATAAAACATGTGATTCTTTTCTCATTTCTCTGACTAGGTCTTTAACTTTAAATTGCCTCTTCCCCATTCCATCTAAACCCCTGCCTCCCACTTAAACATGAAGACTCCCCATGGTTTTGCCTTGTTCCTTTATCTTGCTAAACTATTTGTCTTGAGAGAGAAGCAAACAGCAGTAGCAAAAAGAATTCAAGTCTTGCGCCAGGCAGACATGTTCAAATCTCCAGTCTACTACCTACCAACTGCGTAAATTTTAAAAAGTCATTTGGTTTCTGGAGCACCACTTCTACCTCTGTAAATGGAGGAGGGTTGTGAATGATAATACCTGCTTCAAAGACTTGTGAGAATTAATAAAATAAGATGTAAAGCACTAAGCAAAGTGGAACATAATAAAGGTTTAATAAATGGCAGTCAATTTTATCATAAATGATGATCTGATTACCTCCCATTGCTTCTGATATTACAAATATGGAGATGATTTCTAAATCCATATCTTTAGTAATTCTCAACATTTCTTTTAAAAGTCTTTCTCCTTTTCCAACTAACCTGGTCAAAAACGTTAGAACACTATTTCACTTTCTTCTCTCCATTTGATTCATTTTAGGCTGTGCATATATTTATGCTTCTGAAGAACATCTCTGAACATGCTGTTCACTCCACAGCATCCCAAACCCATTCGTACTTTCTCCTTACTTAAACATTTTCAATAGTGTTGATTTTCTATTAAATAAAGTTAAAATTCCCTATACATTCATTCATTGATCCATCCATCTATTCACCCATCCATCCATCCATCCACTTTCCACTATGTCTTTGTTTATTCTATTCCTTTGTCTAGAATCTTTTATTGGGCTAAATAAACGTCCTTCACTGTTAAGTTTTGATTCAAAACTTTTGCTAACTCTATCTACTTCAATTAATTATAAAGCTTCTTATATACATTTTACACCATATCCTAGGTATGTGCATTTGAGTCCAGACTCCTCTTTTAGGTGTTATATGTTATTACACTTATATTCTTATGTTCTTATATCCTTAAGAATATAATACTTGTAACCTAGAAAGCTTTAAAATACATGAGGTGACTGAATGTGTAGACTACACACACACTAAAATAAATGCATGTTCAATCTCCCCGTGATTCATAATTACAAAGAAAATGGTTATTTGCACTATTTCTTAGATGATTAATGTTGGGGAACTGGACCCTTTTCAATGGTTCTCAAAAATATATTTTGCAACCAGTGTACATGGGAAGTTTCTTGTCTATATGCCTCAAAGTGTACATATTTTACTAGTTGACAGTTAAAAAGGCAGGGAATATTAGGACTTGGATGGGGGAAGAATTATTTTAAAAACCCTATTTTCTTTATTTATCTTCATGGATACTATTTCTATTTCCCATTCCATTCCATTGTCATTGTTAATACATGTTTCTTTACTGAAGCTTACATGTAAAATCAGAACATTTTGTAAATAGGCTTGCCTATGTAGAATCAGCCATGTTTAGGGAAGTTATTTATGGTCTTGGATTGCTTTCCCAAGCACAAAACAACCTATTCAAGTTGAAAAAATGTTCAGTGGTGGTATCAACATTCATATGCCTCTACAATAATAGATAAGAACCATATGCCTAGATGTAATTGGGTATATTTTAAAATATTCTTAACTGCTGCTGAGTTTGGTGCATCCCCAAACTTTAGGCATAAGTCTTTCTAAATCACATGTAGATACTCCCATGGATTACTAACATGTCTAGGACCTCAGGACAATTGGCAGAGAAAGGTCCTTCTCTGTACTGCTTTTATCCTGTAGCATTACCTCTGATGATTGATTCTCTCTCTTCAACCTGCTTAGTTGTTAAGAGATAATTAAGGGATAGCAGATATATGTCTTTACGAATCAATTAGAAGCTGTATGTCATCTACCCCTTCAAATTACTCTTCACACACCCTCCCATCAAGCTGAATCAACTTTAGAGTAATACTTTACTTAACAGCATGAAGCTTCTGAGAGCATCTTTTGGCTTTCCTCTGCAGTTTCACCAAGTTTTCCCATACCGCTCCCTCTCCTTTACATTTTCCTTTTTTTTTTGTAATAAAATTCTCATTTTCTCTTTTACCTCAAATATTTTTAGCCATTGATGCAGATTAGGTGGTCCTTGAAATTTAAACACACTAAAATTCTATTCATCACAGACTAAAGATTTATAAATAAAATGACTCAACTGGAGAACTCATCATAAATTGATTTTTAAAAAACCTATTTTTACCAATAATAGGAAAACTATTTTCAAGATTTTCCATAACTAGTCATTTGAATTTCCCCATACTATTTCGGGGTTCAGGAGTTTACTCAAATATTTGAGTCTCTATTGCTACGGATTTATCAACCTTCTGTTTCCCATAAAAATGACTCAAAGTCTTTTTGGTACATTTCAAATATCTTGGAATGATTCTTCAGAAAGCACTGGTCTATTTCATTAACATAAGGAGAGTGGGAGCATTGTTGAATGAGGTAACTCATAGGAAGTGTATGTAATAAAATAAGAAGTACTGGGCCATCTAAAAGAACATTAATATTAAAGGGGAAGCAGAAGAAAAGAAACCAAAAAAAGGAGAATATAAAATAAACAGCAATGTAGCCTTGTAAGGAGATGGAGTGGAATCTTAGAAAGAGAGAAAATTTTACTAAGTCATATGCCTCCTCTTTCAAAAATAACTTTCTTCAAATATATTCCAGTGTCATATGGATTTGACTGTATTTCCTGCCAAAGTAGGAAACCAGTCTCTAAAAGAAGTAACAGGACGAGTCATTCTGGGTGTTATGTGCTTTTGGACGGAAATTGGCAACACCCTGGTAAAATAAAGACCAACACAGTAAACAGTCTCATTTCATGAAAGGTGTGCTATGAACAAAAAATCAAACATTCATGACAGCCTGTGTCTTATTAACCAAGTTACATTAAAGATAGCATGACACAAACTTTTGAGTCATGTTGTAATCAAAATAGATATAAAAATTCTATGAAAATTATTTTTTAAAAAACTAGGTTAAGTTTCTAGTTTTCTTTTGTTATTTTAGTTTTACAGTTTCTAAAATAAACACTGCCGTTGATAATTTTCTTCATTCTATGTGCAGTTTAATTTCATTTTAATGGATACACTCACACATATATACTCTAACAATATCCAACTTCACCTGGATTTTTTACTGCTTTGTCCCCAGAGTGTCCCAGAACTGAGATGTCTCCCATGAGTCCTCTATCTGTTGAACTCCTTTTTCTAAAAAATATTTAATAGAACATATGTCGGTTTTCTGCCCTTCCCTAATTGCTAGAAAAGCTCAGGCTAAGGATACTGGGTGACAGGAGTTGGAGATGGCCAGTCCACAGGTGAGAATATTTTCATCACAACTAAAAGTGGAGAATAAAGCCAGAACAGAGAGACTTTGGGAGAAAACACAGGGGAAACAGACTCTAGACCTCTATCACTACTAATACAATAGTGACTCACATGTATAGTATGTACCAGGCACTTTTATAACTGTTTACATATGTACTTAGTTAATTCTCCCCAAAACCCTACGGAGTAGATAATAGAGTATTTCCCATTTTACAGATGAGGAAACTGAGGTGCACACTATTTACATAGCTTGCCAAGGTCAACACAGATTGGCAGATTCAAATACAGACATTCTAGTTTCGTAGTTCATACTCTTAACCATGACAATGTATTGCTTCCCAAGAGAAGAGACACTTTGACCTCAGCAGGACAGTCATAGGTTTTGGCTTTTACTCAGGGAAGTTGCCCACTCCTCCTCTTATTGATGTTTTTCTGGCCTTTCAGATTCCTGTGCACAGGCCACCAGGTGAATATAACCCAGTTCAAGTGTGAAATCACATTAACATATGAATGATGGAAATTTTATACTACTTTGTACCCGTTACTATTTTGATTCAACAGGGAAAGCAGGCTGATGAGAAAGAACACAAAGATGTTTTTACTCAGGAATTACAAGAGTTAAGGCAAATTATATGAGAACACTGTAACTGTATTCATGAATCTCTCTCAGCTTCTCGCAACTCAGTGGTCTTGCTGACAATTTCAGAACTGATTTTCTTCTGATAAGCACTCATACAGGCCTTCCAATGCACTTGTGCACCATCCTGTTTTGACTGGTCACTGCCTATTCCAGGCCAGTTAAAACTTTTACCCCTTGTCCTGTCATTAGTGTTTTTCAACATAGTCCTCATTTCTCACTTTCACACCCCACACTTGTAGGTGGGGCAGCAGATTACAGTCAGAAGCAGAGGTGAAAAATTGCAATGTTTTTATTCCTGAAAACGGACAAGGCCAAATGGACTTTGTTTTCTCAGCAGAAAAACAAGAAGTAGAAAATGAAGGCACAATTGAGTGTGCTCAATTTAACTTATTCAGGAATGTCTCTGAATGTTGTTTTCTGAAATTTTGTCTCACCTGAGGTAAGACAAGACAAAATGACTGCAAGTTTCTCTCTAGGACCCAGCTTGAACTCTGTAACACTGGAAAGCATACTTTGAATGTTTCTGAGTACAGAGACTCATTCACAGGTTGCACATCACCTTCAAATCCTTCCAAGGATTTGAAAGAGTAGATCTGAATGAGGCAGAAGGAGGTATGGTTTCTCAGTTTTCTCTCATTTTCTCAATTGTCTCCATATTCACATACCTATTTTTAATTTGAATTTCTCTGAATTTCTTTTCTTTATGTTCTCAAAATTATCCATCTATTTAACCTTTGGGCATTTGTTTATAAATCATGTCACTAGAAAACTCTAAATTCCTGACCAAGGCATTTATGGCTAAAATCATCTCCTTTTCTTTCTTTTTGCATGGGCTTCTCATTTCTTTCTTGTTTTCTTCGATTTTAGATTCCCTGTCAATGCTCATTCCTCATTCTGTCTAATATAACTGATTCTAATTCTTCCTCACAGCAGACTTTCTTCATTTTTATTTCACTTTGGAGCAACATAATTTTGATGCTACGAACATGTCTTTAATATAGAATATCCTACAAATAAGAGTCAAAACCTTTATCAAATACATCAAATAAATATACATATATTATAAATAATTGAAAATTCCAAGCAGTCAGTAAGACATGGGAGGTGACTCCATCATTTGACAAATACAAATGCTTGCTCTGAGCCCTAATGTCACATCCTTGGTGATATTTTAAACACCTGCCTTAAGCCAGTGTTATGTTCTTTGACTAATGGACAGTAATGAGCTAGATTGAGAGATTAATACTAGCCATGCAGCGGCTGCATTGAAAGTAATAGACACGGGGAGCACTATTATTTATGAGGTATAATTTAAGTTTTGTTCCCACTAAATTTTATATGTAAAGTTGCCATAGCTCATATTTCACAGTTTCTGTTTAAAAAGCAGAAACAAAACAAAAACAAAAAATAAAACAAAATTTAAAAAACAACAGCAAAAAATTAAAATTTGGTTAGCCAAAATAGAGAATTTCACATGTACTTTTTCAAGGTTAGTGATAGATGTAAGAAAACAATTTTATCTTCATATTAGCAATATAATACCAACAATACCTTGTTGCAACTTCTTATGGCTTATGTTTTACTTTCACTCTCATAACCACTGTTTCAATTTTCTCCCAAGAAAGTTTTTATTTTGTAATTGAGCAGGAATTTTTGGCACCTTCCTAGGACAGACCCCTCCCCTCATGTCCTCTGCCTGCCTCTTGTTTGTGGAAAAACTGTAGTCTCCCAGGCCTCCCCTGAGTCACAAAAGCCTGGCTCAAGAATCAGTGATTGAAAAGATGTGAACATGTAGTGACAAAAGTAGCAGTTGGGCCAGGAGAACTGGTAACAATTTAAACAGTCAATCAGCCATATGGCAGTCACAGAATCTTTAGTTCCTCTCTGAAATACATAGATAACAGTATCTGACGCACCTTCCTGAATTGTTTTACAGATACCAAAGCCCCCACCAAATGGAAGAAGTTAATTACATGATGACCATGAGCACGTGGCCCTCAGACTGACTGGAGCCAGCGGATCAATGTTAACCCCTGTGACACGGCCCTGCTACCTCACCATCAATCAATCAGAGAATTGTGCAGGAGCTGATCACATACCCTGCAACTCCCCTCCCTCACCTGGCCTTTAAAAATGCTTCCCTGAAACCCATAGGTGAGTTCGGGCCTTTTGAGCATAAGCTGCCCTGTTCTGCTTGCTTGGCCCTTGCAATAAACCTTTCTCTGCTCCAAACTCCATTTTGGTTTGTTTGGCTTCACTGTCTGTCAGGCACATGAACTTGGGTTCAACAATTTTTACTCCAGATGCTAAAAATTATATTTAATTGCATCAGTCAAACAGTAATTTTTAGTTGTACTTTATTAAAACTTTAGCTTTATTCATAGACTACACACCTAAAGAAGAACCCAACTAATTATCTTTTGGGCTACACAGTAAGAAAAAAAAAAATCATCCTACAGTGAATGTTTATTTCTATTCATATACCTTCCAAACTAATAGAGGTCTCTATTTATGCATGGTATCTACACATAAAGCCAAAAATATAGACAATTTGTGCCTTCTTAGGAACATTTTCACACTAGAATTCTAGAGCCCAAGGAATTACTCTCTTTGGTACTTCTATTCACCTGCTAGACATTTTTATATCTTCCTTATTCTGAAGCTTTGGGCTTTACTGAGTTGAGGAAAGTGGGAGCACAGAACTTCCATAACAGACATAGAAAAAGAGAGAAAACAATCTAATTCTATTATTTTCATAGGATAATAATAGCATGTAAAAGTTTGACTGCAAGAAGTGTTTTTAAAAGGTTTGTTAAAGAAGGAAAGAGAAGGAGGAGAAGGAGGAGGAAGGGGGGAGGGAGAGAGGGAGGGAGAAGAACTGATAATTGGGGCATTCATCCTCTTCATGTGACGGACTTGAAAATTACACTATGTAATGATTTGGTTTAAACCACATAAGAGGTAAAAATTGATGTAATCTTCCCTAATGTGAAATAATATTATATAACCTTCAAAGAAGAAAAGAAATATGCACTGATATTGCAGCTTTGTTCTTGTATTTTTTGTAGTAAAAACTTCATCTTCCTGTTTCCCAATATTTGCCATAATTATTTTGAATTTTAAAATGCTGTACCATGGGACTTCCCTGGAGGTCCAGTGGCTAAGACTTTGCCTTCCAATGCAGGGGGTGCGGGTTCTATCTCTGGTCAGAGAGCTAAGATCCCACACGCCTCGCGGCCAAAACACCAAAACATAAAACAGAAGCAACGTTGTAACAAATTCAATAAAGACTTTAAAAATGGTCCACATCAAAAAAAAATCTTAAAAATAAATAAATAAAATGCTATACCATTTAACTTCCCCTAGTTTATTTTTACAGTAACATCAATGGCTATAACAACAACACTAGACACATACACACACAAAATGCCAATGGTTTCCAACAACAAAGGTCTCTCACGTAAATAATTAAAGATTATTGTCTTTTACATGGTAGGTCAAGTGGAAATCTGTTCCAGTTCCAGGTTGAAGGAG
This sequence comes from Eubalaena glacialis, assembly GCF_028564815.1. NCBI lineage: Eukaryota > Metazoa > Chordata > Mammalia > Artiodactyla > Balaenidae > Eubalaena > Eubalaena glacialis. The sequence continues at coordinate 25,358,847 of NC_083719.1, forward strand.
GATATAGGATAGAATATTGCCATTTCCATGGCAGACAGAAAGAAATGGCAGACCACTGGTGGCTCTTAAACTTTTTCCTTGAAAGGGGCATACATCACTGCTACCCACAATTCACTGGCTAAACCAAGTCACAAGATAAGGTTGCTTTCAATGGGTGGAGAAGAAAAATCTTCTCATAAGGCTGAGTAATAAAAATCACATGATCAAGCCTGATTATGGAGGGGGAGAATGTTTTTCACAGGGAAGAGAAGGAAACATTTGGAAATTGTAATTTAATCTACCACATATAACTACCCAGTTAAAAGTAAGACTAGCAGTTTACAATCAAGAACAAGTATCAAGACTTTTCATTTTTTAATGAACATGTCAAAATTGAAATCTACCATGGAATCAGCATTTTTTACATTGCTGCCCTTAGAACTTTTATTAGAAATTTGGAATTTAAATATTTTTTAAATTGTGGGATTGTGTGGTGGATTTTTTTTCTCCAGGACATTTAAATTCCTCCAGCATCAAAAAGTGATTGTTTTCATATCTTTAAAAGCAACTGTAGGCCTTTCTATTTGGAATTCACTTTCAAACAAGAAAACTTATTCTACCCTGTTGCTGGCACCATAAGGTGAAAAGTGCTTCTCAGAAGTCGTCTCACCACTAATGGGAATTTTTAATCAGGAAAAGTTGTCGTGCTAATCTAATAGACTTTAAGTTAAGGCCTCAGTGTCACTGAAGCCTAAAATATCCCTGCAGTTCTACATATAGAAATCTCTGTATAATGTAGTCCATCCCTAAAGAGGTATTATGCAAATGAATGCATTTAGTTAATATGTACTGTAAACAGATCACTACTTCTTTATTCCTTTCTAAATCACAGCAGAGATTAAAACTGTAATACTCATATTACCTAACAAATAGCTAAATATTTAAAGTAGATCTGCAAAGAGCTTCAAGCCCAAGATAACACCTCTTAAATTTGGATTGGGCTTTTCCTCCAAAGGTCATAGCATCTTCTTACAGGCTTTCTCCCAAACTCCCAGAAAAACATTTCTCCTAGAAATATGATATCAAGTTACACTAGCTTTCTCTGACCACTCAGAGTACTGCATGTTTTATATTCTCATATTACCAAACTCCAACCCAGTACTCACTGACAAATGTAAGAGTGACAATCATAATCATACGGAACATATAAGTAGAAAAAATCAAACTTAAGGTGCAGAATGTAGTTGATTGGTTACTTCTGATTTAGTGGCCTCACAGTGAGTTAATGTCAATTTCCATTAGAACTCACGCGTGTCACATTGACCAATTTTACCACCAGCAAACGATTTCAGGTGAGAATGAAAACTGAATAATGATCATTTCATTTGCCTTTAAAACCTTTATTGAATAAAGACAAGGAAGTAGGATGCTAGGGCTTTGGCTATGTAAGTTTAAAAGGTTGATTTTTATGAAGATATTTTTCAGCCATCATAAAAGCTGGATGGACAGCAAATCTTTTCCTCTCAATTATGCAAAAGCAATTGATCAAACAGTGCTGGTTTCATTAAACATGCCCACCATCCCCTTGGGATCACCTATTTTCTGCCAGAGAACTTTCCTTCTCTTTTGAAAGAAGTAAAAAAGAACAAGGATAAGCGATGACTTTTAAATCAGCAAATTTGCTTTTGCTCTTCTGTCTTTAATTTGTTATTGAATTGAGGTAATACATTTCTTTATTGTTCAAGAACAGAGAGAACCAAAGGACCCCAGTGCAGTTTTGTAGTTGAAGCAGAAAAGTTTTGCAACCCTACACAGGGGAAAGAAGAGAGGAAACAGATAAATGTACACTGGTCACTCTCAGAGAAAGGGAGACTCAATCAAACGCATTACTGCTCACTTAGAGAGGAAAATAGGCCTCAGGGCAGCACTGAAAGGCAAGTTTTAAGAGTGAAGGAAACACTGCTCAGAGCAGTGCAACAGCAGGTAAGTGAATATTGTCAGAGGGTCTTCTGTATTCTTACTAATGGCCATTTTGACTTGCCATTGGTACCTACTAGGTCATTGTCCTTGAGGCGTGTAGAGGTCTGTAATGTCCAGAGAGGCAAGAGTTTTCCAACACCCAGCATTCTCTGAGGCAGCTAGGTCAGATATATGAATTTCAGGAGAGAAGCAGAATATACCAGAAAATCTGAGATACAGCCTATGTATTCATCAGTTTTCAAATGCCTGTTCCACTTGTGCCTTGTCCCTTTAATGACATTTTTCTATTTTATTTCTGTTTTGTATAAATGTTTCATTTTTATTTTATTAAAATTCTTTTTTTTCATTCCTCTTTTCTTATATCAATGCTTCAAATTTTTCCAGTCCTTTTCCTCTTTTCTGTCCTTTGTGGCACAAAAGAAAAAAGGTAGAGCTCTGACATTTTCCTTCCTACTGGAATTTTCTATAACATTTAATTTTATGCAGAAGCACAGGGTTGTCTAAGTAACTAATGGGGTTCACGGCAGTAGCAAAGAAAATCAAGTCTATTATATATTTCTGTTTTCATCAAAATTAACCAATTATTCCCCCCAAAGTACATGATTAAGGTCTAGTCAGTATTGTCAGATTGTGTGTGTTGTAGTTTATAAAATTGCATTTTTACTCTGTATTTTACTTTCTAAAATATTTTCATTGCATATATTGATGGGCTATAACTAGGAACCATGGCAGATGTTTTAAGCTATAAGACAACTGAAATAAAAATGTGATTACAAAAATGAAAATCAAACCCCCTGTACTGGGTTGAATGTTAGCCCCCCAAAAGATATGCTCAGGTGCTAACGCCAAAATTTATTGTTAGCTATTTTGGAAATAGGGTCTTTTTAGATGTAATTAAATTAAGGATCTTGAGAAGATATTCCTGGATTATATGGGTAGGTAGGGCCTAAATAGTATCCAATGACACGTGTCCTTATAAGAAACACACAGACACGAGAGAAGACACAGGCACACGGAGGCAGAGACTGGAGTGATGTGGTCCGAAGCCAAAGAAGCCAAGGAATACCTACAGTCATGAGAGGGTGGAAGAGGCAAGGAAGCCTTCTCCCCTAGAGCCCTTAGGGTGAAGTGTGGCATGTTGATTTTAGATTTACAGCCTCCTGAATTGTGAGAGAATAAATTTTGTTGTTTTAAGCCACCCAATTTGTGGTAATTTCTTATGGCAGTCATAGGACAATAATACAACTTCCAAAAGATATATAATATCAAAACCCTCTGAATGAATTTTTAAGAGATACATATAATATACAGAGATATTTTTATAGACTGAAATAAGCATTTTCATTTTATAGTTATTTATAGGTTTTTCTTGAAGCACGTTTGCACCCACATTATTTCCTTTGATGCTATATATACAAATTTTTTCAAGTTCTATTTGTGATTATCTAGCCTTATTGCAATGAGTAAAATAGGGAAGCAGGTCTCTGTGGGAGTGGGAAATTTCCCACAGAAAACAGATATGCTTATTTCTCCTCAGAAAATAAGAATGAAATCATATTGAGGATATTTGCATTAATTTTGAGTTTATTACACCTTAAAATTTTTAGATGAGTCAGAAAGGAAATAATGTTTTGATTTTGAGGCAATACATAATTGTGAATTGCTAAGTATTTTTTTTAAATTGATCCAATGAGTAAAATAAAGCATTTCAACTCTGTCCTTGAGGCCTAATCCAATCCCAGCATTCCTGACTCTCTTTACTGCTCACATTTTTTCTTTTATTTGGTCCATTTATCACCTACTATTACTAATATGTGTCTGTTAACATTGCTAATTGTTACATATTTTGTTAACTGTCAGTCAGCCCTAGTTGAATACAAGCTCCAAGAGGGTGGAGATCTGTGTGTTCTGTCTCCTCATGGGTCACCTGGAACAACTCAAGGTCAGTGCTCAACATGTACTGAATAAACAGATAAATGATTTACTCCATTCTCCTCTGCCAAGGTCTAGGGAGAAATGAGCCCCAACCAATGCAGTTGAAGAGAGGGAGAAATGAGGATGACTGTTTCTGAAGATCAAGAACACATGAGGAAAAGAAAAAAAAAAAAAAAAAAAGAATGCAGAGGAGGGGAAATTAAAATTTGAGAAGACTTGTCACAGCCAGTGGGTGCTGGACACCAACATTTTTTTTTTACTTTTTATTGAGGTATAGTTGATGTACCTTATTATATAAATTTCAGAAGCACAGCATAATGATTCACAATTTTTAAAGGTTATACTCCATTTATAGTTATTATAAAATATTGACTACATCCCCTGTGTTGTATAATATATCCTTGTAGCTTATTGATTTATACACAGTAGTTCATACCTCTTCATCCCCTACCCCTATCTTTCCCCCCCCTTCCCTCTCCCTACTGGTAATCACTAGTTTGTTCCCTATATCTGTGAGTCTGTTTCTTTTATGTTATACTCACTAGTTTGTTTTTCAGATCCCCCATATAAGTGATACTATACAGTATTTGTCTTTCTCAGTCTGATTTATTTCACTTAGCATAATACCCTCCAAGTCCATCTATGTTGTTGCAAATGACAAAATTTCATTCTTTTTTAAGGCTAGGTAGTATTCCATTGTATATATACACCATATCTTATTTACCCATTCATCTGTTGATGGACGCTTAGCTTGTTTCCGTAACTTGGCAGTTATAAATAATGCTGCTATAAACATTGGGGTCCATATACCTTTTTGAATTAGTGTTTTCATTTTTTTTCATGTATACCCAAAGCGGAATTGCTAGGTCATATGGAAGCTCTATTTTTAGTTTTTTGAGAAACCTCCATGCTGCTTTCCACAGTGTCTGCACTAATCTACATTCCTATCAAAAGCATAAGAGGGCTCCCTCTTCTCCACATTCTCACCAACATGTTATTTGGGTTAGTTCTGGTGTTAGTCATTCTGACAGGTGTGAAGCCATCTGCTCCTGGACTTTTGTTTGTTGGGAGTTTTTAAATTACTGATTCAATTTCATTACTGGTAATCAGTCTGTTCACATTTTCTATTTCTTCCTGGTTCACTCTTGAGAGATTGTACATTTCTAGGAATTTGTCCATTTCTTCTAGGTCCGTTTTATTGGCTTATATTTGTTCTTAGCTGCACATCAAGATAGTCTCTTATGATTCTTTGCATTTCTGTGGTGTCAATTGTAACTTCACCTTTTTCATTTCCATTTTTATTGATTTGGGAATCTCTTTTTCTCTTGATGAGTCTGGCTAAAGGTTTATCAATTTTGTTTATCTTTTCAAAGAACCAGCTTTTAGTTTCATTGATCTTTTATACTGTTTTCTTAGTCTTTATTTCATTTATTTCTGTTATCTTTATGATTTCTTTCCTTCTACTAGCTTTGGGGTTTTTGTTGTTGTTGTTGTTGTTATTCTTTTTCTAGTTCCTTTAGGTATCTTGTTAGGTTGTTTTTTGAGATTTTTCTTCTTTCCTGAGGTAAGCTTGTATCGCGATAAGCTTCCCTCTTAGAACTATTTTTGCTGTTTCCCAATCCAATAGATTTTGGATTGTTGTGTTTTCATTTTCATTTGTCTCCACATACATTTTTATTTCCTCTTTGATTTCTTCAGTGTTCCATTGGTTCTTTAGCTTCTTATTGTTTAGCTTCCATGTGTTTGTGTTTTGTTGCAGTTTTTTCTTGTGGTTGATTTCTCATCTCATAGTGTTGTGGTCAGAAAAGATGCTTAATATGATTCCATTTTCTTAAATTTACCACATCTTGTTTTGTGGCCGAGCATGTGATCTATCCTGAAGAATGTTCCATGTGCACTTGAAAAGAATGTGCATTCTGCTGCTTTTGGGTAGAATCTTCTATATATTTCTGTTAAGTCCATCTAGTCTAATGTGTCATTTAAGGCCAGCGTTACCTTTTTGATTTTCTGTTTGGATGGTCTGTCCATTGTTGTAAGTGGGATGTTAAAGTTCCCTACTATTATTGTGTTACTGTCAATTTCTCCCTTTATGTCTGTTAATATTTGCTTTATGTATTTAGGTGCTCCTATGTTGGGTGTAAATATATTTATAATTGTTATATCTTTTACTTGGATTGATCCTTTGACTATTATGTAATGTCTTTCTTTGTCTCTTGTAACAGTCTTTATTTTAAACTCTATTTTGTCTCATATAAGTATTGCCACCCCAGCTTTCTTTTGATTTCCATTTGCATGGAATACCTTTTACTATCCACTCACTTTCAGTCAGTGTGTGTCTTTATATCTGAAGTGAGTCTCTTGTAGGCAGCATATATACGAGTCTTGTTTTTGTATCCATTCAGTCACTCTGTGTCTTTTAATGGACCATTTAGTCCATTTACATTTAATATAATTATTGAAATATATGTTCTTATTGCCATTTTGTTGTTTGGGGGTTGTTCTGTAGGTCTCTTCTGTTCCTTTCTTCTTTCATTCTCTTCTCTTTTGATTTGATGACTATCTTTAGTGTTATGTTTGGATTCCTTTTTCTTTTTTTCTGACTCTATTGTATTATAGGTTTTTGTTTGTGGTTACCATGAGGTTTCATATATATGTAGAAGTTTTAAGTTGCTGATCTCTTTTTTCAAAAACATTTTAAGAACTCTGTATTTGTACTCTCCTCCCCTCATGATTACTGTTTATGATATCATATTTCACATCTTATTTTGTTGTGTGCCCCTTAACTTCTTACTGTGGGACTTTTGTCTTTTAACCTTCCTACTGTCTTTGTGCGTGGGTGATTTACTACCTTTACTGTATGTTTGCCTTTCCTGTTGAGCTTTTTCCTTTTGTGCTTTTCATGTTTTAAGTTGGGGGCTTGTCTTTTTCACGTATAGAATTTGCTTTAACATTTCCTGTTAAAGCTGGTTTGGCAGTGCTGAACTCTTTTAGTTTTTGCTAGTAAAGCTTTTGATCTCTTCATCAAATCTGAGAGCCTTACTGGGTAAAGTATTCTTGGCTGTAGGCTTTTCCCTTTTGTCACTTTAAATATGTCATGTCACTCCCTTCTGGTCTGCAGATTTCCTGCTGAAAAGTCAGCTGACTGTCTTATGGGAGTTCCCTTGTATGTTACTTGTTGCTTTTCCCTTGTTGCTTTTAATTGCCTCTATTTGTAATTTTTGCCATTTTAATTATAAAATGTCTTAGTGTGTTCCTCTTTGAGTTAATCCTATATTTTGACTCTCTGCACTTCCTGGACTTGGATGACTGTTTCCTTTCCCAGGTTAGGAAAATTTTCAGCTACTATGTCTTCAAATATGTTCTCAGCCCCTTTCTCTGTCTCTTCTCCTTCTGGGACCCTTATAATGTGAATATTACTGCTTGATGTTGTCCCAGAGATCTCTTAAACTGTCCTCACTTCTTTTCGTTCTTTTCTCTTTTTTCTGTTCAGCAACAGAGATTTCCACTACTCTGTCTTCCAGCTTGCTGAACTGTTTCTCTGCACCATTTAGTATACTGTTATTTTCTTCTAATGTATTTTTAATTTCACTTATTGTGTTCTTCATCTCTAGTTATTCTCTTATTTTCTAACTCTTTGTTAAAAACTACTAACTTCTCACTCTGTGCACCCATTCTTCTCCCAAGTTCTCTGATCATCTTCAAGATCACTACTCTGAACTCTTTTTTCAGTATATTACTTATCTTCACTTCACTTAGTTCTTCTGGAGTTTCATCTTGTTCCTTCATTTGGAACATGTTCCTATGTTGCCTCATTTTGCCTAGGTTGCTGTTTTTATTTTTATTGGTTGGTTACATTTCCCAACCTTGGAGAAGTGGTCTTTTGTAGGAGATGTTCTATGTGTCCCAGCAGCACACTCCCCTCTGATTACTAAAGCTATATACTCTAGGGATGCCCCCTATGAGGGCTGTGTGGGTACTTCTGTTGTGCAGGTTATGTGGATGGGCTGGTAGGTTTGGTTGGCCCCCAGTCCAGTTGATTGCCAAACCCTGCCTTGTGTGGCAGCTGCTGGCCGCTGGCTGGCAGGACCAGGTCATGAAGTGGCTGACTGCAGAACCCTAAGGGGGTTCTGGGGCTGGTGCTGGCATACTGGTAGGCAGATTCAATGTTCAGGACACTTGGGGGCTGTTGCCCACCCACTGGTGGGTGAAGCCAGGTCCTGGGGCTAGTGTCAGCCTACTGCCAGGCAAAGCCAGGTCCTGGGGTCTGGTTGCAGGGTCCAAGGGTCCTAGAGCTGGTATCAGATTGCTGGTGGGTGGGGCCAGTTCCTGACATAGTTGGGTGCAGGGCCAGGGTGTCCTGAAGCTTGTGTAGGCCTGGCAGTGAGTAAGGGCAGGGCCCACCTGGGCCCAGTGCAGAATCTGGCCTGCTAGTGGGCTGGCCAGGTCCACAGGCTGTGGGGCTGCAGTTTTCTTGCAGCTGGTGTCTGCCCCCTGGTGGGTAAGGCTGGTCCCAAGACTACAGCAGGCTCACTGGTGGGCAGGGCCAGAGCCCAGCCTGTCTCAGGGTAGGCTCTGGCCTGTTAGTGGGTGGGTTGGGTCCACAGTGGACACTCACTTTTATCACAATGATTCTGTTATTATGATAGCCCCTTAAGAGTAAGCAGAACATTAAAATATTGGTGGCTGGAGTAAATCATGACCCCCAAAAGGGTTGATAATACTGTGTTCAAAATCATCCACATCTATTTTTCAAAGATTCTTAGAAAACCCAGAGTGGGAAGGGGGAATGTGTAACTGCTGCTTTGCCTTTTGTTACTACTGTGTCCACAGCACCACCCCTCCCGCTACAGGGCTCTTGCCTTTTTTTGAAGTGATCCCTTGAGTTGACTGATGTGTGAAATATAAGGGGGGACCGAACTGGTCCTTATTTTCTCATTCAATTCCTAAAACCATTCTGTAGTTTGTTCTTACAAAACTTTAGCTGAGGGGACAAATATCATTCCCATGTTACAGGTACGAAGCTGAGGTGAGGAGGTAATTTTGTTGTGAGTCCACGAATTTTGAATTCTGACTTTTCAACTCTTTGTCTCCCCTGTATTATTCTTTTATCGGAATCTATCTTTTAACTCACTAATTCTGTGAGATGGATTCTATCTGTCCTTTATACTTTCATTCAGAAATATAGTTGAACAGAGGATATAATCAGAGAATTTGGGTATCAGCATTCTTGGGTTTGAATTTAAGTCTGGCACTTAATAGTTATATGATTTTGAGAAAACTACACAGGCTCTCTCTCACTCCCTTTCCACATCCGTAAAATATGGATAATAACAGACCATTAGACTTTATTATTGTTTCCCAAGTCTTTGTTGTTTTAAAATTTATTCACATATTTATCATCTTCTGTATTTATTACTTCTTGAATATCAAATCTTCCTTCTCAGATCACTTTCCTTCTGTCTGAAGCATATTCTTTAAAATTTATTTTGCTGCGAATGTTCTGATGGCAATCTTTTAGTTTTTATTTATCATCTCTTGCTCTTGCAGAAATTTCCACTGCTCATGGAATACTGGTTTGAGAGATATTTTCTTTTAGCACATTGAAGATATGATGGCTCCACCTTCTGGTTTCTGCTACCACATATCTGAAGACAGCTGTCAGTCTAACCACTGCACCATTAGAGCAAATCTGCTTCACTGTGGCTCCTCCTAAGATCTCTTCTTGTTGGGCATTCTGCAGTTTCCCTATGTGGGTATAGGGGTGGGTATTTTTTGTTTGTTTATCTTCCTGGAGTTTTGTTGAGCTTCTTAAATTGGTAGTTTTGTGATTTCATCTGTCCTGGGTTTGTCTGTTTTTTTTACATTATATCTTCAAATAATTTCTCTGTCATATTATATCTTCCCTATTTCTAGAACTAAAATTACATGTTTGTTAAATCTTCTTACTCTGTTCTTCATATATCAACACTTTTCCCATTTTATCTTTCTTTCCTTCTTTTTATTATATTCTTTCTTTATATCTGTCATCTAGTTCACTAATTCCATACTTAATCTGTGTAATAATTGTCCACTAAGTTCTGATTTCAGTTACTCAGGTTTTAATTTCTAAAATTTTTATTGAGTTATTTTTCAAATATCCTTGATCATTCTTTATTGTTTCTTACTTGCTGCACATGTTTTAAGCTTGGATTTTATGTCATTAAGCATAACCTTCAGTCATTTAAAAGTGTCTGTGTATAATTCTATTACCAAAAATTTTCTGGATCAGTTTCTTTTGCCACTTGCTGGCTTTTGTTCATGGTGCCTTATTTCTTTCTATCCTTAGTTATTTTTGCTACTCCTCTTTCCGAGAGAGAGAGAGAGAGAGGAAAGAAGACTGAGATATAAGGGAGAGCTTTCCAGAGAGGATTTTTTAAGAAAAACTAGAGTGTAAATTGAGACAGCAAATCTTCATGGGGGCATTTTGTGGTTTCAAATCCTTGGCAATATTCCTTACTTATCCTCTCCTGCTTTGGGTCAAGAGAGTTATCTTCAATGTAATCCTCTAAAAGGACAGGATGTAGAGTTGATCTAAATCCACCCTGAGAGCATTGTCCTTTTGGATCTCAGATAACTGAAAATATTATCCCCTAATGTATACTTTTGGTATGAACCTAGGCAATGAAATCCAAAGCTCAGATTTATCAGATATGTAAATGCCTAAGGACAAAAACAAGCATCCTTATTCTGTTTACTCCCTGGATTCTTTCACTCAATTCCTAGCATGAAAAATATTTTACCCTCTTGAGATAACACTGATACTTAAAAGAAGATTTTTTAAACATATATTGCGTTTTAGAATATTATTGTTTTTCAGCAGGCAAGTCTATGCAGGCATCTAGCCCACCACGTTATTAAAATGGGCATTAAAATGAAAATAGTACTCTGAAATCTTAATTGTTGTATTAAATAACATTATGCAAGAAAGCTCAGAGTTTGGCAAAGAATAAGCACATGATTCATGTTAAGAGTTGTTACTATCCAAGAAATTTTGACATTTACCTTAAGTTGAATATGAACTAGAATGTTAGAACTCTCCTTAATCTTTAATGTAGCAATTATGCTCTCTTCTGAATAGTAGGTATAGAAAGCACTGAGTTCTTTATCTTTTTCTAAGAGTTACAAACAAAATGGCACAACCTCAGGCAGAAATATACCTATGCCCAAGATTACATATTACTGATGCATTTCTTTCAGTGTTCATAATTTTAGCTCTTTAGCTACATAACTTTTCTCTTTTTTTCTTTGTAAAATGCTCTGGAAATGTACCCACTTGCCCTATGTGTTAGCTTAGGCTGCCATAACAAACTACCATACTAGGTGTTCTATTTAATAGAAATTTAATTGCTCACAGTTCTGGAGGCAGGAAGTCCAAGATCAGGGAGCGAGCCAGCATGGTCAGTTTCTGGCAACAGCTCTCTTCCTGGCTTGCAGATGGTCATCTTCTCACTGTGTTCTAACATGGTAGGGAGTAAGGTGAGGGAAAGAAAGATCTTCTTTTCCTTCTCTTTTTCATTCTCCTTCTTCATCTTCTTTTTCTTCTTCTAAGACCAGGGTCCTATCAGATTAGGGCCCTACATTATGACTGCATTTAACTTTACCTCCTAAACACTCTATCTCCAGATAAAATCACATTGGTGTTAGGGCATAAAGATATGATTTTGGAGGAAACAATTTAGTCCATAGCACCCTGCTTCTTTGTGCAATGTATGAAGAAATGTGAATCTAAGTCACTCAGCCTGTAATATATTTCTTCTCAATCTATCAATGTGTAAGATATTAGTAAGCAACATGGATTTTACCAATTTGACACATCCATCTATTTGACACAATTACTATTGAAGATGTGTATCTTTAAACCACTAAGTTAAATATTCCATAATTCTTAACTTACTATTCCACAACTCCTTTTCTGGACCAGTGTGTCAGTGATAATTGGCCACATGAGTTTCTAAATGGAATTATAAGGGAAAGAACTGAAAATGTTAATACAAACACTGATATAAAAATTAAGCCCTCCTTGGCAAGTATATACAGTGGAAAAAAGACAGTCTCTTCAGCAAGTGGTGTTGGTAAAGTTGGACAGCCACATGTAAATCAATGAAGTCAGAACACACCCTCTCACCATACACAAAAATAAACTCAAAATGGCTTAAAGACCTAAATACAAAATGTGACACCATAAAACTCCTAGAATAGAACATAGGCAAAACATTCTCTGACATAAATCTTACCAATATTTTCTTAGGTCAGTCTCTCAAAGAAATAAAAGTAAAAGCAAAAATAAACAAATGGGACCTAATCAAACTTACAAGCCTTCGTACAGCAGAGGCAACCATAAACAAAACAAAAAGACAACCTACAGACTGGGAGAAAATGTTTGCAAGTGATATGACCGACAAGGGCTTAATTTCTAAAATATACAAATAGCTCATACAACTCAACAAGAAAAAAAACAAATAACCCAATCGAAAAATGGGCAGAAGACCTAAATAGACATTTCTCCAAATAAGACATACAGATGGCCAACAGGCACATGAAAAGATGCTCAACATCACTAATTATTAGAGAAATGCAAATCAAAACTATAATGAAGTATCACCTCACACCAGTCAGAATGGCCATCATTAAAAATTCTACAAATAATCAAATGCTGGAGAGGGCGTGGAGAGAAGGGAACCCTCTTGCACTGCTGGTGGGAATGTAAATTGATACAGCCACTAAGGAAAATAGTACGGACGTTCCTCAAAAAACTAAAAATAGAGTTACCATATGATCCCAGCAATCCTACTCCTGGGCATATATCTGGACAAAACTCTAGTTCGAAAAGATACCTGCACTCCTATGTTCATAGCAGCACTATTCATAATAGCTAAGACATGGAAACAACATAAATGTCCACGGACGGATGAATGAATAAAGGAGATGTGGTATATATATATACAATGGAATATTATTCAGGCATAAAGGTGAATGAAATAATGCCATTTGCAGCAACATGGATGGGCCTAGAGATTATCATACTAAGTGAAGTAAGTCAGACAGAGAAAGACAAATACCATACGATATCACTTATATCTGGAATCTAAAATATGACACAAATGAACTTATCTACAAAACAGAAACAGACTCACAGACATAGAGAACAGACTTGTAGTTGCCAAGGGGGAGGGGGTGGGGGAGGGATGGATTGGGAGTTTGGGATTAGCAGATGCAAACTATTACATGTAGAATGGATAAATGACAAGGTCCTACTGTATAGCACAGGGAACCCTATTCAATATCCTGTGGTAAACCATAATGGAAAAGAATATGAAAAAGAATATGTGTGTGTGTGTGTGTAAAACTGAGTCCCTTTGCTGTACAGCAGAAATTAACAAATTAATCAACTATACGTCAATCAAATAAATTTTTTAAAAATCAAGCCGTCCTTGAGAGAATTAGAAAGTCAACAATACCAGATAGAAAAATGAGCTTTTAGAAAATATTAAAATTAAGCTACTTACATGTGTGGAATATATAATGATAAACAGATACCCATATAAATATAACTAATGCATATTCAGGGACATGGGATGGCTATTCCAGAGACAGTTTATAAATGAAGGTATATATATATGACAAAGTGATCCATTTTGAAGCAAGATGTTGTAAAGGGCTAAACATAAACTTTGGATGTGAATATACCTGAATTTGTATCCTGGACTTACTATAAAATTTAGCTATGAAACATTGAATAGCTTACTCATAATTTTTTGTCTGAAATACTGCAACTAACCACTAGAGATAATATCTAAGTCTGAGATTACTGAATGAATTGAATTAAGTAAGAAAATACAAAACCAGGTATATAAGAAGTGGTTTTAAAATATATTTAGGTCATATTCAGTCTTAGTTTTTTAATCTTTAAAGTGCTGATATTATCCCTGGTTTTGATTTCCTGAATACATGAAATTATTTATGTATTTAGTCTAATGGCTAGCACAAAGTAAGTATACAAATGCTGCATTTTTACCTTTCTTATTTTTCCTTCAAACGACTAGTTAATTAAAATTGATCACTAATAAAAAAATTATAGAAAGAAAAGAAAGGCAAAGACACAACATTGGTAAGGCCTTCCACTAAAATTTTAAAAATAAAGGGAAACAAGCAAGAAAGTTAAAGAATTCATAAAGGCAGGAGAAGAAAATCAGATGAAAACAACATATGAGAAGTTGAAGAAGCATAGAGTTTATGAATAAGGGGCAGTCAGCAACATTAAGGCCAACAGAGAAATACAAATTTTGAGTGCTAAGAAAAGGGTATTGATTTTGCAATTTGAAATTTACTGGTTTCTTTGAAGAACAGTTTCAACAGAATAGTAGAAAAGGAAATCATATTGTGTGGAATTCATGAAAAAATGAGAAGTAATGACATGGTGATAAAAGAATAAAAAAAGAGTGTGTGATTGCCTAAGGGCTAGAGAAAGCAAGATGAAATGGATTTTTTCCCCATTAATATGAAAAAAATGTTTTAAATGTTTATGGAATGTTGTTAGTGAAACTGATTGATTTAAGAGTGAGGGAAGTAAGGCAATAAGGAAGGGAGGGATCAAGAGCACAGGTGAAGGCACCTATGTAGGAAAGAAGGCACACACTTTTCTTTAATACAGGCAGAAATGAAGAAATAAGAAATGGAAGAATGATATGGTGGAGTTTTGAAAAGTCAAAGACGTGATTATAGGAAGATATTTTTACAGGGAAGGGATAGCTGCAGAAGTACACCCTAGATGATTTTTTTTTTTTTCCTGTGAGGTAGGAGGTAAATTCATCTCTAAAAGGGTAAAAAAGCAATACTTTCTGATATGGAAGCTCATGGAAACTAGCAAACAATTGATCTTGGTATTTCAGCAAATAGGAGAGTGGTTGCATACTTAGCATTCAAAAATAATTGCTGTATTTGGGTCTTGAAGAGAATAGAAATGGTTTGGAAGAGTCAAAATGAGAAAGCAAAAAACAAAAAAGAAAAACAACAAAAAAAGAGGAATGAATTGAACACATAAACACACAATTGAAGAGTTTCAGTGACAGCCCAGTTGAAGTTAGAGAACATAAATTTGGAGTGAACCAAGTCTTAGAAGATAAGTCCTATTTTAAATCCTAAGGGAAGCTTGGTAATGAAATCCATTAAGAATACACTACCCAATTGAAAATTGAAAAGGAGATTAGGGAAGACAAATGTAATTACTCGAATTGTAATTTGGTCAAGACACCAAGGTTAATAACATTCCTCCTTTTTCAAAAGTTGCCATGAATTTTTAATACCTTATAATGGCCAGTGTCACAATTTTTATTCCTTATACAAGAGGTGAACTCTTTGATATGCATTTTTTAAATGTTAAGCACGTATATTAAGTATATGTATTCACCATTACACATGCACATACATTTACGCCTATACAAATATTAGAGAATGAATTTTTTAATTAGGTAAAGTGATTGAAGAGAAAATAGCTGCCTCTTTCCCTTCCAAATCTGACAAGAAGTTGTGATTAAAACTGCGATCTATCATAATAAAGGTGGAAATAATGTCTGAGTTACAATATTG
Organism: Eubalaena glacialis; assembly: GCF_028564815.1. Classification (NCBI taxonomy): domain Eukaryota; kingdom Metazoa; phylum Chordata; class Mammalia; order Artiodactyla; family Balaenidae; genus Eubalaena; species Eubalaena glacialis. The sequence goes on from NC_083719.1 coordinate 25,374,366, forward strand.
TTTAGGAGTTAAGGATATGGTCATTAGAGAGACCTTAGCGCAAGCCGGACTCTGCCCCTGTCAAGTTACGTATCATCTATAAACTCATCTACTAACTGTAAAACAGAGACATGAATCCATATTGTATCATAGGGATTTTGAATAATAAGATAAAGCATATAGAATGCTTAACACAGAGAGTAAATTCTCAATAAATATAAATTATTACCTGTCAATAGTTTTAATGCAATGCTTCTTTGATCCCAAGTATTGATATGTGAACAAGCAATTATGGAAAGCAAGGTTCATAAATTACCATCACTCTTTGGTAATGTCAGAATATGGAACAACCATCTGCCTTATATATTTATTATGCTAAACTTTTCTGTTATACATGTATCTTTCTTGGTGCAAATTTTGACCTATTTGCATTTGTAAATGATCTATTTTATAACGAGATTTTGTCATTTGTTTAATTTTGATGACAATGTTCAAATGGTACTAAGCATTAAATCTACATAAAAGTACAGTGAATCTTCATTATCTCTTCAGAAAGTGTCTCTTCTCTTTTGAGTATTCTTGTACTTGGCAAATATACATTCCTAAAAATATGAGATAGCTTCAAAAAATTAAATTACATTTATGAAATATATATATCTCATGTTACTTGTATAAATTTCACTGATTATTATACTTATTTCTTACATTAATATGATAATTCATTTCTATGCTCATTCATGGAACCTGGTTTTAATATTAAATAAAATACATGAAAGAAAACTAACTTTCTAGCATTATTTTTTTAAATTTACTGGATTAAATATGTATAAACAATATTAAACAACATAACATTGCCATTACCCTTTCCTCCTAAAGTACCTTTAGAAGAAAAGTGAGAGGAAGTATTTAAGAAATAAAGAGCATAATCTATGTCTTTATCAAGTTAAAGCTCATATCCAAATATTTTACTGACAAAACTTGGTTTAAACAAAAAGGCATTTCATTAGTCCCAATAAATCTGGGAGATAGAGTTACCTTAGGGATTACTGAATCTGTGTGTGTGTTTGTTTCTTTTATCTGCGTAGCTTCTCCTCCTTTTCTGCACTATTTATCTGTGTGTTGATCTTATTCTCTACTACTGAAGAATTGAAGAAAATGACCGAAAATAGATTTAAACTTACACCAACTCAGTTTGAGAACTACTGAATAAAAAAACTATAGTTCCCAAATCCTTTTTACAAAATCCTTGAGATCTACTTGTCTTTGGTTTTGTGTCCAAATTCTGAGCTAATTACTACGACCAGGATAACGGAACTTTTATTGCTCACATATGTCACGTGTCCACCTATATGTTGACAGGAGCCGGAAAGCTGTGATTAGTAACCACATAGACCAGAACCCCATTGACAGAAAAGAGACAGCCTCCAGAGCAGGAGTGCTATGGTCAGAAGAATGGAAGGAGGACTGTTGCGCAAATAAAACGAGCAGCTAAGTTAACTTTGTGGTAAGAGTCCATTAAATCAATAAAGAAAAAGTGGAGTTACAGAAAATACTGAATAAAAATAAATACGTTCTGCACAATGGATTAGGCACTGGAGTGTAGGCCCTTTGTTAACTTTGTGTAGGACTAGTTGCCTAGTTGCCATATAGTTGCCATTCTCTATAACTTAGTCTCTTCTATAACTTGGTCTCTTCTATAACTTAGTCTCTTCAATTTATTATATAAAACTAGGAGACTGGACTAATCTCTATGGTACCTAATAGAGTAAAAACATTTTAGCTTTTAATAAGCTAACAAATGTGTTTCCTGGGTATTATCAATTTAAAGGAAAGCAGCAGATGAAAGTAGATAGATACTTGGCTTTGGGGTCAGATAGATCTATATGTCAAATTTGTCATTGAGCAATTATATCAACTAGTACAAAGAAGCAGTTTCCACAATGGTGGTGGGGAGATAGTAATATCCTCTACCTCCTAAGAGGTGTAATGAATACATCTGATAACTGCAGTGCCTGCCATGAAAAGACCCCCTTAATAAATGTCAAGTTTTTTTTTATTACTGTCATTATTATTTTTTATTTTTATACCCCTCAGAAAAGATTTTGCACATTTCTCATTGGTACATGTTTAAACACTTGACATTTTTGTTTGAATACAGAAAATTTAAAAAATCGTCCTTCCACCAATTCCTGTGTTCCTTTGGTGATGAGTCCAAGTGAAGTGTTTTTTAAAATAACCCACAGTAGCACTTGGAATTCAGTAAAAATCCAAGGTTCAATTCCATCTAGAGTATTTGGAATAAAATGTTTTCTAGTCATACTAATTATGGGGTCATAGAAAGCAATTATGATGCTGCCTATTTCTCTCTGCTCCCCTGTCTCAGTAGACAGGGACATGGGAAAAGTGGAACGGTCATCAATAGACACTCTTCCATAGAATTATGCTATTAAAAGAAATTCTCATCAGAAAATGACACCTAATTGACACGAAAAGTTAAATACTGTTTTATGCTAAGTGGCCATCACCAGTGTTTTGAGAGCTAATTAAAGAAAAGCACATTTCTTTTTAAAAAGCACTTGTTAAACACACTAAATTCAAAATGATCTTTAGGTAATTGCAGAAAAAGGAATGGAGAACTGCCCCACAATTTGTATTATATACCCTGATGCAAGGTTCTGACTATTTTATTGGTGATCAGCATGGGATATGAATGTCATTGAATTCAAAGGAGTAAAAAAAAGAGTGAATAAATGAATGAATACCAGATCACAATTGCTTATTTTTTCAATTCTCAGTGAGTAGGATTGATAACTTCCTTCAAATTCTCGCTTTGTATTTATTTTCAATATACATATTTAAGTGTAAAGATATAAATTTAATTATATATTAACAGATACACCATATAAGTATTTTGGTTGAAATCAACATTTATCCAAAACCAAGACCAAAGGCAAATATCTCCATTATAGAACAAACTGTATGAACTCTGTGATATAAGAGTAAATCTAAAATGAAAATCAAAGAAAACAAGAAAGTGAGGACAATTCAAGAAGTCTAAACATATCAAGTGTTAGTGAAGTGAGCACAGGAAAACAGGAATACTCATTTTTTTGCTTGTAAAATTGTAAATTGTTAAAACCCACCCTGGAGGACAATATGGTAATATCTGGTGAATGCCTTATCACCTGGGAATTCCATGCCTATGTATGGACCCTAGAGAAATACTTGCATGTGTGTACTAGATAGGGTGTACAAGGATGTTTACCATAGCAATTTGCAGCAAAAAATTAGAAAAAATAAACCATAGTTATTCATATGATAAATTTAAAGCTGTAGAACACACTGGCAAATCTCAGAAATATATTGAGTGAAAAGAGCAGAATGTTAAACTTATATAGTCATATTTGCAAGTATTTTATGAAATACAGGTAAGACATATACTACATGAAGACACATGTAGTCAAGGATTAACTAAAAATACAATAGTTACTTTTGGAGGGCAATAGAGGCTCATGGGATTGCAGAAAGGAGTGAAAATTCAACTTTACTTTTAATAATAATTGTATAAAATTTTAAAATAAAAATGACAGGATGAAGAGTAAACAAGTGTATATACTATGTTATCTCAGTTATTTTCTATGTTTTAAACCTTCAAATAAAACTCAAGGAACTTCACAGTAAGTTCACCTTTCTAGTATTGTAAAAAAAATGTAATACGACTGTTCAGAGTCTCTACTAATCACTAATTCCAGTATTTGCAAATTTTTAAGTCTCCAAATTAAATGAAGAGTAATATGCACCCATTTTTAAAAAATGATGCTGCTGTTTCTTTCTATCAGGTTTAGGAAAAAATATCTTAATTTAAAAATAAAGCTCAACTTCTTATATGACTCAAATGTGACCGATACTATGTCTGTGTATGTGTGATTAAGAGAAAGACAGGAACTGAAGATGTAGACATAGCAAAGGAATGACTTAAAAGTTTTTGAATATTGAAACCACTAATCTTTAAAATTTAAAACACTAATTTAAGACTGTGTTGCGTCTTTTATTTTTTCTGAAGAACAATGAGCATACTGGTGGTTTTTTAACGTTTTTTAATAACACTGATGCTGAGATGCTGCACAGACACTTTATTTTGTATATTGAGATATTTCTTTGTCACTAAGCTGTACACATTTTGTTGATGATTCTCCAGCACTATGCATTACATAGTTGGGCAAACACAAAGGGAAGAGTAGCTTGGGATTCCTACATGTTCCTGGAGAGAATCTGTCGTTTCTTACACTTTATTCATGTATATTCAAAAGAGAACCTATAGGTTTGTAAGAAATTCTGACTTTCTTCTTAAATGTATTACATCATGAAAATGTTCATGCTCTGTCACTATTTTGAAAATTAGTATCCAGAAAGCATGAAATGTGATCTTGAACATCCTGTTATCTATCGACTATTGAATAAACAACGATATACACCACATATAGCTATCCTTAACAATAAGTTTTTTCTATTCCAAAATAGTCCCCATATTCAAAAATGTCCCTCAAATACTTCATATATTGGTAAATGCTGTTTAGACAATATCATTGTTGATCCCCCTCCCACTTCCACTACAATAGTAACTTCATCCCAACTTTTAATCTTAAAATCTAGGAAATTCCAGATGTTATACTCTGAGGGAAAAAAAAAGCCACCAGATGATAAAATTATAAACTCAATATTTCTATGGTTATAAAAACAGACATGTTAAGCTATATTAGGATAGATTACTGCCTAATCAGTGATCACCAAGCTCGCTCAAAAATGTTTTGGATTCTTTATTAGATAGTAACCCTTCTCCACTGTTCTAAAAGTTTAGTAAAAACTGCTGCTCATAGAGTCAATTCTTCTTAACAGCGACTGGGTGGTGTGCAGTAGGGTGACCCACTGTGGAAACAGAATAGCATATGCATTTGGTGACATACACTCTGGAGATGAGTTTGGTGGGATAGGTTTATTGGATCCAGAGAAGTTCAGGGGAAATTTAAGCCTCCACCCAAAATCCCTAGAGATACTGGGAGGTAAGGTGGACCTTCACCTTAGGAGAAATAGGCATTCAATACAATTTTATACAGAGCTTAAAAGTTCTGTCTACTCAAGCAAGACAAGGACTTGGGGGGCATCCAGATGGCTCCTATCTCAGTTATATTTATTACATTAAAATGCCTTGGTCTTTAAATTATAAGTATTTTACATGGGAAATCTTGTCCCAATCTTCACTATTTTACAATGAACCAGCAACTCTAGGACGTAACCAGTTTAAAAGCATGGATGCTTTCTACCTATGCTACCACATTGTCTTTGACTAACATGAAATCTCAGGAAAGCCATGTTCATATGTAGGCAAAAGGAAATTTTTCCTGTTGTGTTGACTGAAATATTCCAAGGAAAGTCCCACTGAGAAAATACCATTTCCTACATCTAAGTGCTAAAGTGCTTAAAACTAAAGAGTCATTTATTTGGGCTTATCATAGTCCTCTGTAGGGAATCTATGTTAAAGTGTAAATACCCTTGGATGGCAAAAGAAAAGGCACAAGGATGAAATAGGCAGGTAGTCATATCCCTACACAATAAACAACTAGGCCATCAGAAGAGACATGGGTTGACACGTTAAGGATTTAACATGATGACAAAAATACAGATATGGATGATGTACTCTCAATGGTTTCTTAAAGTTCTCTTATCCCATTGCCAATTTGAAGCAGAAAAATGAAAAAATCAATTAGAATGGAACTGATAGTTACTCAAATACAGAGATTAAGACAACCTAAATAATTGCAAGAATGAGTTGACTGTGGACTTTGATATAAAAACAAAACAAATCACTGGATTCTTCAATTTTGGAAAGTGGAGAGGGACCATATTAAACACTATATAAATTTGTGTATTACTGTTTCAGGGACTCATGTTTTCTTTCATCAAGCACCAAAATAAAAGTAGAAGGCAGAGCTCCTTAGAATTAGAATAAGGAAGAATTACAATAAACAAAAGGATATATTACCATAAGGAAGAGGTGTTGTAGTCATAAATACAAATGAAAACTAAATAATTTGGGCAAATTAATGAATGTTTGAATGATAAATTACCAGTCAATATATACAACCTTTGAAACAACTGCAGGATTTCCTGGACAGGACGGGGCTCAAGAGTAATTTCAAAATCATTTTTGACAAAATAAACTGTGGAGAAAATTAATGTTAACACATATAGCAATTCTCATACCCCTACAATTAGTCAACAAACTAGGATTTCTCCTTTTATGAAAGACTAAGCATTATAAAGGGAATCAAAATCCTGCTGAAATTACCCATAGGGTACACTATTATGACCCCAGGGATTCCCAATACCGCTAAGGCATTCAATATTTTCTAATACTCTAAATCTTCACGGAGCATGTGCAATATATTATTCCTGTATTAGGTACAGTGAGCAAGACATACATGATTCCTGTACTAACTGAACTTATGGTGTAGAAGAAAGATAATCAAGAAGAAATTACAATACCTGTTTTTACTATATTTCCCTTATAGCATTACTGTCTTAAAAGAAACGTACATCATGCGGTAGGACTGAAGAATAGGCATATATAGCATAGAGAATGTGAGCAGTGGGGCATGTGGAACAGGGTTGGCCTCCTGGTCCAAGTGAAGTTTAACTGAAATCAAAACAATAATAAAGAATATTCCAATAGATGGAAATAGTGCATGTATATTCCAAACTAGATATGAGATTGGAATAAAATTTTATTCTGACTGGGGTTTATTATTGCAATGGGGACTGACAGGTGTTAAGGTTGGAGAGGTGTAAATTAGGACCTTTTAATCCATGCTAAAAAATTAGGCTTTTTTTTTTTTCCTCTAAAGACAGTAAAAAGAAATTGTAAGGATTTCACTAATGGGGTTGGCTTAGATTTTAGAAAAGAAATTTACCCGGTAAGAAAAAAAATCTTGGATTAAGACTGAAGATTGGGAAAGCAGCTGGCAGGCTGCTGAAGGAGTTGAAGTCTATAACAATAATTGTTTCTTGATACTTGAGATGGTGGTGATGAGGATGGAGAGAAGGGAAGGATTAGAAAGACAGGACATTGTGGCTCACTGGGAAATAAATGAGGGAAAGAAAGAAGTTAAGGACTCCCAGGGCGCTCATTTGGGTAACTAGATGGCTGGTGGCACCATGATGTAAACTAGGAAGTACACTGAAGAAGCAGGTTCTGTCTCCCAACACCTGAAAAGGGAACATGGAGGTGGGAGTTGGGAGTAGTTCATGGAGATGACAAATTTATTTTAGGAAATTCTGAGTTCCAGGTGACAGAGAGACCTCCAATTGAAAATGTCCTCTAGGCAGTTTGCTATATGGGCTTAGTGAACAGAAGGAAGATGTGTCAGCTAGCCAGGAAATCGATGTTTACTGACAGCCTACTATGTGCCAGGAACTGTTTGGTGTTATGTAGATACAGCCAAGGGTCCTGTTCTCATGAATTTATAGTCTGGCTGTAGGTACACACTGTCGTGTCAAGAGGGAATGAGTTTCCTAGAAAGAAGTCACAGATTCACAAGAGAATCAGGTTTAGGAAAGAACCTGGGGGAGCCTATACATTTATGGGCAATGTGCAAAAATAATGAAAAAAAAAAAGGTTGGGGTTTTTCTTTTCCTTTACAAAATATAGTGGTCTAGTAAGGACTGATAACAGGAAGATGCATTAGATAATGACTTAAAGTTTAAATTTACTTCATCTGCATGGCAGTTGCCAGTGACCTTGGTGTGAGCTGAGCAGGGTCAGTGAAGAACCATATTATAGTGGGTTGGGGAGAGAGAGGTGGGAAGGTGCAGATAATGCTTTCCTATTTGTGAGGAGGATGATACAAAGAACGAAAGCAACTATGGCAGTAAATAACTGCTGGAAGATGAAGAGTCAATGAGGGAATTTTTTTAAGATAGAGAATGTTTAAAAGTTACTGGGGAGGAGCCCATTGAGAGAAAATCTATAAAAATTGCCATCTCTCCACTGTCTGAAATAAGATAGAAAGCACTCTATACCCTAAAACAAGATGCTGAGGGTCATACCTCTTTAGTTGAGGTATATATGCTGATAAAGGAGACCGTCCTCATGATCCCCATTCGACGCATAGCCTCTTAGATAGCAAATATAATTTAATGAAGGCCATTAGAGGCTAATAAAGTTCAGCCACTGTCAAATGCAAACTGAACATGTGAAAGGTCTTAACAATTACATACACCACCCAGTATAACTTTTATTATTAGCACTGTCATTTTCTGTCCTCTAAACTTCAGGTCTTTCTTGTTTATACTTTATTACAATACCTTACCCCTCTAAAAATTATTTTCTCCGGTTATATTAATTACTTGAATTTCAAATGAAGTCCAAAAAGCCACATATTGGCACTTAGTGGCACTAAAGTTAAAAGGAAAAATAAGAAGATAAACTGTTTTGGCACTCTGTCTTTCTTTAAAGCCTGGCTTTGGGCCTCGTTTTAAAACATATTACCAAAGGTCTCATCATATTTCTGCCTGTATTCAATAAACGGCTAAGTGGTCGTGCATTCATTATGCCATGAGCTGCACACAGATGCAAATGGATACCATTTGTAATATTTTACAATGTTTTCCAAGCCCATCTAGAATGATAGAGACCTGGAAAATGTTAACCCACCTCAAAGACTTCTTTTATTGCATTCTTTAATAGATTGGTGCAATTTCTTTGCATGCTATAAAAGTCAAGAAAGTATTTCCATGGTATTAAATGGTAACACATGGAGACCATTTCGTTTTTAAGAAGAATGTTCTCTACTTTGTGATTTGTGTTTTTTAATGCCCTTTTCCTTCCTCTTGTTCTTTCAGGGACAGTTTGATTCAGAGTAATGGAGCAGTGGAAATTAAATGAGGGTGCATGAAGTCCAATGAACTCAGTATACTGCTTATCTTGTAACTATACTTAATCTAAATAACCTTTTTTATGCTCTGCTGGAATGGCATTTTCAAAAGGCTATATAGTAGTAAATGAGAGTATATGTCAGTAAGGATTTGCTAGACAAATCAGATCTCACAGAGAAGTATATCTATCCGTTACTATTTAATACACACTTCAGTTTGAAGGAGGATTTTTGTGTGTGTGATCAGACCATTAACATTTACTGTCATTTGGGCTATGTTTTCTAACTTTTCTCCTTTCCCTTTTTATTTTCATTTATTTTTTATTTATTTTTTCCAATGGAGGCTTTCACACCAAAATTGTCTCCAAAAGAAAGAATGAAGTGATTTATATATATACAAATCACTGACTCAGTTTTTCTTACCAAATGTGTATTTTTCAGAAGTGAAAGATTTCTAAGCGATAATGTCAACACAAATGGTAGTATGCTAGAAAGAATTTAATCCACACACATAAAACACATGGCAGGCATGTCCTCTGATAACAACTTTTACTTTCTTTTCAGTGATATAGCTTTCCTTTATTATTATGTTTGAAGGAATGATTTACTAAGTAGCACTCAGAAAACAGCTTTTCTGTCTCAGCTACTGCCCCTCCCTTTGGTCTTTTATGAAAAGTGGTTAAGTTTGTGCTCAAGGCAGTGGTTAAGTTTATGTGTCAGTTATCTTATAATACTTAGTTTCTTCCAATATCCTAAAGCAGACCTTACGGTACATTTGGGTATTTAGGCTTTTCCCTTAGCTCTGGTTAAGAGGCCTAGTATTTTCATCCTATCCTAGGACAGTCAGCACTGCTCTGTTCCTTCCAGACCCCTTCCCATGGGCCACCTTCCCGTTTTGTCTCTGAGACACAGTAGTGCTTGAAGTCTTCCCACAAGCTGCTTGACTTTTTAAAAACTACCTTCCTCCTGCTTGCCTCTGTATATGTTCACTTGCTGCACTTACCCAGTGTTTGCTTCCACTGAGATCAACTAGACATGGACCTTTGGATAACAGGCTCTCTTCACCTAATAAACCACTCACCATCTGCATTTACGACAGTTCTGTCAGTTCCTCATTGATGGGTGGATACAATTCAACTAAAAATCCCACATCCTCCCAAACTCTTCTATTTGATGAAAGAAATCCAGCCATTACTTGAGGAGTTTAAAGAGAAAATTCTGGAAAGTTAGTCTTTGGATCTCAATTTTACTAGAATTGACATGTGCAGAATACTTTCATAATTTCAATAGCAATAGAAATTCCACTTTCCCATACCCTGCAGTAACCTCAGAAGTAGTCACTGCCTTCATCCTGATAAAACACAGGTCTAGTAGAAAGATGTGAGTGAGACCAACAAGTGCTTCCTTAAATTGTGTGCCCTATGTGTCTCCTTCTCCTCACCTTAGTCCCTGACCAAGATTCCCTTTTTCACTACCTTAAATTGTCTCATTATAGTCCAACAACATCCAATGACATAACGTTCTGATGTGTTCTTTTTAATTTCTATTTCTTTCACATTTTTCCTACTCTCCCCACGACCACCTTAGCCTACACCTTGAAAAGTTCACATCTGTGGGTAGTTTCTATAGCTGGTTATTCCAAACATAGTTTCTATCAATATGATACAAACTGTTCTTTAACTTCTTTTCAAATAAATTTTGCTAAAAAATTGCTTTCATCAAATCATTTCCTCCATCTAAAGATCTCCAATAACTATAATTTCCACTTTTATTAAGTACAGTATCCTCTGATTAAAATTAAAGTTCTTTATAGTTTTGATTCTTAGAGTGTGGTCCCCACACTGGGGACATCAGCAACACCTAGTGACTTTTTAGAAATGAAAATTGAGACTCACTCCAGACTTACTGAGTCAGAAACTCTAGGGGTGGGGAGAGAAAACTGTGTTTTAACAAGCCCTCTAGGTTATTCTAATGTTCAATAAAGCATGGGAATCATTGGTTATTTCTCCCATCTACATGTTTGTAGGTGAATGTTTACATGACTGAATGTTTTATTTTTTTCAAAATGGAAACTCCTAATCACATAAACTACACCCTCTGCTCACAAGTAAACAGTATCAGAATTAAATAGCAAATTACACAATTTAAAAATCAAATCACTTAGTACTTCAAATGTACTATCTAAATTTTAAAGAGGAAATCAAAGTTGCAGTTCTGGACTCTAAAAATTAAGAATATATTAAAACATGTGGAATGCAGACAAAACCATACTTAAATAGTTATATTTGTGGATGTTGTAGTTATTAGACTAGAAAGAAAATAATAATTGAGCTGAACTTTTAACTCAAGAAGTTAGAATAAGAAAATCAAAATAATTCCAAGAGTAGCGTTAATTAAGAGTAGAAGTAATGAATTAGAAAACAATTAAAAATACAATTATAGAAGAGACCAATAAAATAGAGTACCCTTTGGAAAATCTAATAAAGACAATATAAATACACAAGAAACTAAACTAAATTTTCTGTCTTCAGACAGAAAGAATGCCACACTAATATTTTTAAAAATTAACATGAAATGGATATTTCCTGAGAAAATATAAACAACCAAAGAGTAACTCAATAAGAAAACTAAACTTCGAAAGCCATTAGGAAATTTTTGACCAATGAGTTTGCCCCCAAAATGTTACTAGACACAAAAACTTTTTTATCAATGCCTTCTTTCAAAATCTTCAAGAACGGTATTTCCAGAGTTCCAGAAAGTATAAGAAGAGTGTAAGCTTTGCAATTCATTTCACTAGTGTGACTTTTTATACCATCATCTGAAAAGGGAACTCAGTGACAGAAAACTTCATTCCTAGCCAGTCCATCCAACTAATACATTAAAATAATAAAACACCATGACTAAGTTGACTTTATTTCAAGGTTGTTTCAAATATAACATACTTACTGTTATTAACCATCTCAGCAGGTAAGAAAAGAAAAACATAATCATCTTTTTACACTGTCAAAGTTATGTAGTAAAAGTAAATAACTTTTTAAATAAAAAACATTCTAACACCTCAGAATTTATTATTAAAAATATACAGATTACTATGCATATCTTAGATCAATAACCAACAGCATGTTTAATTTTAAAACATATTCTCATTTAAAAGAATGCCTACTAATACTTTTACTATTCAATACAGTTTTGTAAGTTCTAGCCAAGCTAGTGAGACAAAAATGAATAAAGTTTACATTTTGGAAAGGAGGGTATTAATTTATCATTATTCGTAGAGGATATAATATGCTGCTTTGAAAATCCAAGAAAATAATAGAAATTATCATAATTACTAAGAGTTTTATAAGCAGACTAGAGACAGTATAATATCTCCAAAAGTCAGTAGATTTTCTAATTATGACTTAGAAATAATAAAAACAAATTTTAATAATTTAAAATAGTAAGTAAATACACAAACAGAACTGAAGGATAAATCATAAGCAAGAGATGAAAGGTCCATAAACTAACCTGGGTGTAAAACATTAGTATATTTTAGGAACAATATTTTAAATCAAAGACTATGGATAATAAATGGTGTTGAGACAATTTACTTAATTGTCTCAACACAATTAACAAAACAAACTTAAACAAAAAATGAACATTACGTACCAGTGTCACCGGCAAAGCCCATTAACAATTCCCAGGAAATAAAAATAGAATGTGGGTAATAAAATAAAGTCTAACCTTTTTCTCTTCCTTTGTGCTTAGTCTAGTCTCACGTGCTCATAGGGTGTCGTGTGCAGAGGCCTTGGCCCAGGCACCTCACACCAGAGTTCCCAGTGCGAAACTGCTGCGGCGACGCCTCAGCTCCGCACGGTGTGCAGAAGCGCTGCCCACCGCACTCAACTCAAAATGGCGGCGGCAGGCCAGGTGCAGACACGCCGCGCCTGGCACTGCGCTCCGGAGCCTGAGCAGCACAGCTGTGCGTGCCTGATGAGAACTCTGCCCCTCCCCTTCCGGGGAAGCCCTAGAAAGCAGCCCCGCCCACCTCCTGGCGGAAGAGCGTGGACTCCAGAGCAGGAGCTCGCACCTCTCCATTCTCGGATCGAAGAATAAAGCTTTCCTTCGCTTCTGAACCAAACTGTTTCGTCCTCTTGGCGTGAGCGACACCGGGCCGAAGGACCCTTGTTGGGGTTTGACTCAACAGGATTGGTAAGCATATCCGTGTTTGATTGACAGCAGAACACCATGTACCACCTCGGTTTTTAATTTAGATAATGAATGTAAAGGATTTAGCAGAGTATCTGTCCCATAATAAATGCTATTTAGGCAACTCCTAAATATTAATAATTCCCAAGACTCTCGTTGCTATCAAGGATATTTGTTTTCCAAACACTGAGGAAAAGTCACCTTGTTCTTCCTGTTTTTCGCCATTGTTTATGTGTGCGTGATTAGAATTGCCCCAATCATAACATGATTCATCTAAGGACCATCAGATCCTAAATTTTTCAATTAGCCTTACTATCGCTCTAATGAAAGACTTTCTTCTGTCGGGATGGCATATTTAAACCATAATCTCAGCTGGCTTTCTTGAATCCACTCTTTACCTTCTAAAATCCATCCAATTTATTTGGAAAGTATTTCAGCCTTTCATAATTTCACTTCACTAATTTATTTATTGTCTACCTCCTATTGCCTCAAGCTGAAACTCTGCAGCTGAAATTAACTGTAAACTCAATCGACCACACACAAAATAGTATTTCTTGTATTCACCTCAGAGGTTCCTCTTTTCCAGTCAAAACAATTAACGTGTCTTGCTTTATGTCAGTACCTTTGACTGCTTTCTCATCACCACCCTCTTTTTCCCTTCTGCCAACTTAGAATGGTCACTTCCATTTGTCCAACCTAAATACATTTCATTCTTTAAATTCCTGTACTTAGCCCTACCCCTTCTATAAGAACTTCCCAGACTGTTGAATACCATGGGGATATCTCCCTTCTCTGAAATTTTGCACTAACAATGCAGCAAAATCTGTTTATAAACATCATGTTGTTTGCTCAACTAGATTATAAACTCTTTCTAAAATGGCCAACACAATGCTGTGCAAATAACACTCAATAAATATTTACTCAGTAATTATCTAATTGAAAGGACAAATCCAATTCTATGCCCAGGAAGGTGAAATGTTTTCCTGGGAAAAAAAGAAATGGAATAAGTGTACATCTAATTATGAAAGTGCTAATGGAAAGAATTTCTTTCTAAAGCATTGAATTCTGGAGGGTCACATAATTATTTAGGGCAAAAAAAAAAAAAGCTGAAAACATAACTGAAATATCTTCTTATTCCAACCACAAATACTTTTTAAAAATGGCATAATATCCGGAAATTGTTTTAAATATAAAATGTAACCAGAAACTCATTCATGAACAGACCTATACAAAAATGCATTTTTCAGAGCACTTCAAAATGAGTATTTCATTTCATAGGCATTTGAAATATAAATTCTGCAAATGTTCATTTCCACTTCTCTTTCTATTATCATTTCTTTCTTAGAAGAACTCTGGTTGAGTTAATTTATTTTTGATGGTGGCATTGAGTGAATTGGCACCCAGAACAACAGGGAATTCTAAGCCGAGGTACATCAGATTTCAAAAGCAGAGATAACCCTCAAATGATGTAGCTCCATGAAGAGAGAGAATACAAAGGAACAGCCCCCAGAATTCATTCTCATCTATTTCATTGATTTGGGTAAAGATCCTCTCCCCTGATGACTTTTTAATTTGATTATACATTACTTGAATAAAAATTTAAGTAAAAAGAAAATTCATTTTAAACAATTACCAGGTCTTATATATAGATTTTTATGTAATCTAATTCAGTGTTGGCAGCATGATTCTGCTTGACTGATTGATTGATTAAATACGTGGTGTTTGAGCTTCAATGTCACAATATGGTGAAAAGAAATTTAGTTATTTTTTCTTTTGCCCTCCCCTGAAGCCCAAACTCCTTAGAGGATTCCTTACATACAGAAATCAAAAGAATAAGTCTGTTTTGCAAAACCTGTGTTTTATTATATTCAAGTCAAGGTGTAAACTGTTAAAAAATGTAATGGCTATTTCATAAGCAAGCTCAGTTTTGGGGGTAAAGATGGAAAAGTAAAGCCAAAACAAATAATTTCCCTTCTCCAACTGTTAAAAAATGAATAAGAACAACAGAAGAGCAGAGGGAAAAAACCCCATAATTCAACATTAATAACCATACAACCATTCAACCTCATGCCATAAACCATAGAAACTGTTAGCCAAGGAAAGAAACAGAAAGTTATGGCATAGTGCTGCATATGTACTAATTCCAGCCCCACACCCAACAAGCAATACCAGGGATTGAGTAGGAAGTAAAAATAACATGAGAGTTGTTATTAATCCCCCCACCACCTCATAAACACATACACACACAAAGACACACACACCAACAACAATACCACAACCATAAATTGGAGAGAAAAGAGTCTGAGTGTAGAAAGTAAGAAAAACATCAGGGCAAAAACAGAAACAAGAACTTATAGAGGCAGGAAAGGTGGCCATAAGCTACTCTTTGTTTTCCACTGAAAAAACAAAATGTATGAACCACAGAAAAGATTATATGGACTTAGAAAGAGTAGAAACCAATTGTGTTATGTGTTTGAAGATCTATTTCTTAATATTCTTATTTTAAATTGTAATGATCAATTCTGATTTATTTATATAGAGAGTGCACATTCTTTATAGTTAGGATGCTCTGAAATAAAATACTTCCTTTTTTAGAGTGAAGTATCTGATAGTTTTACTTTCAAATGCCTAGCAATGATTTTTTATGTTTTTTTTTCCCAGCAGATATCAAAGTGTCTGACATATGTAAAAGATAAATACATTTTTATTTAACAAATGAGCCTAAAACAACTTTTAAGGATACCTAAAGATGATTACTTTGGACCAAGCACCATTACTTTTAGGTTCTTATCTTGTAATTTAAACACTTTTTAATTCTTAGAAATACTGTTTGCCTTGACCGTTTTAAGGCAAAAACTAAAGGCTAGGTCTGAAGCTGAATCTTAGGCATCTCCACTGTAATCTTAAGTTTCTGAGGGAATTCCTACCGATTCTCAACATGCCCCAGACCCAGATGCTGAGGACCTGAGGAACACTTTGGTAACTAGGAAGGAGAAATGAAGCAAGCCAGAGCTCTAGGACCTGACTTATCTCTCTGAGTAGTAAGACCATGCATATGAATCAAAATTAAACATTAAACAAAAGCCCCATTTCATTATAAAAAAAATCAAGTAAACCAGATATTCTGAATATATAACAAACTCTCAAAGTTAATAAGAAAACATATAACCCAGTAAAGACAATGGACAAACATTTGAATAGTCAGTCCATCAAAAAAGATACATCGATGGCAAATAAGCACATGAAAAGATGCCCAACATCATTCATCAAAATGCAAATTAAAACCACAACAAAATTATGCTAGAGACCTACTAGAATATCTAAGATTAAAAAGCTAGACCATACCAAGCATTGGCAAGGATGTGGAGAAAGGAGGACTCTCAAACACTGCTGATGGGAATGTAAAAAACATAAAACCACTTTGGAAAACAGTTCACAGTTTATCAAAGAGTTAAACATGACCTACCATATAATCCTCCCATTACAATTCTAAGTTTACCCTAGATAAAAGAAAGCATATGTCCACAAAAGACTTGTACATGAATATTCATCACAGTCTGTTTGTAATAGCCAAAAACTGAAAACAACCCAACTGTCCATTGATAAGTGAATGGATAAACTCTGATGAGTTTACAATGGAATACTACTCCGCAATAAAAAGTCATATAAACAGTATGGTTGAATTTCAAAATAATTATGCTGAATGAAGAAGGCAGACAAAGAAAGGGCACCTACTATATGATTCTATTTATATAAGATTCTAAAACATTCAAGCTAATCTGTGGCAGCTGATTAGTGGTTGCCCCAGTACTTGGGGGATGAGGAGAGGTGGCAGAGAGGAATTATAAAAGAACATAAGGAAATTTTTGAGGTGATGGATATGCTTGTTATCTTTATTTTGATTATGGTTTTGTGGATGTATACTCAGGTCAGAAGTTATCAGATTGCACAGTATAAATACATGTGGTTTATTGTATGTCATAATTATGTCTACAATGTCGTTAAAAAAAGTTACTAGCTGGTTGTGTATTATGGGTCACCTCAAATAGTGCTCACATCTGCCAAAATATTTTATGCATACATCTGTTTTCTTTCCTTACAAATGATGTTTGCTTCTGCGCCCAAAGTTTACTCAAGATAATGATAATCTGATTATTTACGCATCACATAGTTAACCTCAGTATGTTTTTAGAGTTCATACCAAAATTCCAATTCTCATAGTAAAAAAAAAAAATACAAGGAAAGAAATTATAAACTTTGAGTTTGGGCAAAATAACACATTCCAGTGGAATCAAAGCATCTGATATCTTTCCACATTAAACATTAACTCTTTAATCGCAGAGTCCATGCTCAGTGTAGACTAAACTCTGCTGAGTTTCCAAACTGTCTTCAGATATCCTTTTCTTCATCAGCTTCACTATTCCATTCATCAACTTACTCTAAGATGCATTTGTTCCCTGAGAGTTCTCCAACAGCAAGTGTGGTTTTCTAGGCAGAGTTGTGCTCCTCTAAACCCCAACAGTATGCCTACTGGTTAGTGGTGTCCAGTCACTAAGTGAGTAGGTGTTGGCATTAGATAGAACTGCATGAATCTCAGTTTTATCTCTTTTAAATAAGTTAATTTGAAACACAGCCGTACTTCTATACGCTTCAATTTCATCATTTTTAAACATAGTATAACTGTGCTGGACTCATAGCGTTTTTCTGATAATGATCGTATGGCATATGTAAAGCAATTCACACAGTGCCTGACATGTGGTAAGTTTTTCGACATGTGAATGTTTATAAAAGTTATGACTGGGACTTCCCCGGTGGTCCAGTGGTAAAGAATCCGCCTTACAATGCAGGGGATGTGGGTTCAATCCCTGGTCAGGGAACTAGGATCCCACTTGCCGCGGGGCAACTAAGCCCGCACGCCAGAACTACTGAGCTCCTGCGCCTCAACTAGAGAGCCTGCGTGCGACAAACTACAGAGCCCACGTGCCCTGGAGCCTGCACACCACAACTAAAGAAGAGAAAACATGCATGCCACAAATAGAGAGAAGCCTGTGTGCCACAACTAGAGAGAAGCCTGCACGCCACAACTAGAGAAAGCCTGTGCGCCACAACTAAAATCCAATGCAAACAAACAAAAAAAAGTGATTACTGTTATATTTGACCTACAATTTGACAAGTATTAAAAGATGTGGTGTATTATAGAACCTTAGAACCAATAAAATTTATGCCATGATTTTTCACTTTATGCTTTTTAGGTTTTTTTAATCAAATGAGTACGAACATTAAAACATACACTGGTGAAAAGGTTATCTTCATAGAACATACTTTAAAACTTAAAAAAGGAGGTAAACCATGAACTCAGCATTCCCCAAAGTGTACTTGGTGAAAATATAATCCTGCAAAATATTCTGTGAAAAAAAAGAGAGTCCCATGGTCAAATAAACTTGGAGAATATTGAATGCTGTATGTTCCTTTGGGGGATTCACAGTACAAATGGTATAGTAAGAGTCAGGGAAGTCCTGCAGTTAAAAAAAAAATGTATTTCACTTTGTTTGACCCAATGTTTTTAAAACTTTCCTGAACATAGAAACTTTTTTGTATAAAGTCTATGAATATTCCTTTTGGGGAAAATTGACTTAAATATTATAACTGTTAATTCTTCTATTCTTTTCTATTAAGAGACACTAAGAGTGAAAATACTACTTTCACCTGTCAACAACTCATGGTCTTGTAAAAAGATTTTCAGAGTCTGGTATTAAGTCCCTAAAGCCTCTATCATGGTGGCAGCTGTCTGCTACCTCAGTGTCTTCCTTGCTTGGCTACCAAAGCAATTCCCCAGGGGTGTCTACCTCTCCTACATTCTTTTCACTTCTAAGCGACTTGACAGAATTCAGAATAGAAACAAGAATACAGTGTCACCTGCATCTACACAAGAACAATGGGAATCACATTAATTGTCTTTTTCTAACCAGAGGAGAGTAATTCCTTCTTTTAAAAAAGACTAATTTATTTAATTTCCAACCCCTCCATTAATGATCAATAACCTGAAATTTACAATGCTTGATTTAAGTGCAGTCACACTTACTATAGCAGGTTACATCAATTATCAGTTATCTATTGTTATGTTAATGTTGTGTGTCAAACCACTCCATAAATCAGAGCCTTAAAACGATAAGATCTATTCATAGATCAGTGGATCCACTGAACAGTTCTAATCTCTGCCAGACTCACTCAAGACCTACTATCTGCTGTATCTTGGGCAGGTCATTCCTCTTATTTTGGCTGATCAAATGTTTGGTGGCTTCTGGATTCTGGCTGGTCTAGCTGTTTTTTATGTATTTGTCATATCCATCCAGCAAACTAGCCCAGGACATTCTCATAGTGCTGAGGTCTGAGAGAGAGAAAGAAAGTAGAAGTGAGCTAGGCCTCTCTGAGGCCAGTTTAAGAGGTGACTCACAATCATAAATAAATTATAAAATACAGCATAAATAATACAGCAATTATTTATGCTGTATTTTATTTGCAAAACAACGTTACAAGGCCTACCAACATTCAAGCAATGGTGAAATTGACTCCACCTCTGGATGAGGAGCTTGAAGCGACATTGAAAAGGGTGTGGTTTCAGTGAGGGGTGAAGAATTGGGGGCAATGGTTGCAATCGATCTACTACCATTCCTCTCTCTGGCTTTAGCTCCATAAATTACCACTCACAAATTACAAATTACACTCACCCCCTCCCAAGGTGCCCAAATTCCCTTCCAATTATTGTATCGTCTTCAAAGTCCAGCATCTTGTGATCTACATGAAGTCTAGATAAGGCTCTTCAGATGCCTTACATTTTGATTCAAAGACTTATGAACCAAAACAACAAGGTATTTGTACTTTACTAATGCCACCCTGCATGTGATAGGACAGGAAAATTGCAATAATGACAAGGACAGGAAAATTACATTAAACAGCACTCTCATTCAGAAAGGCAAGGATGGGAGGCATGTAGAACTCTCTGGACCTTAAAAAGTTTGAAATCCAACTGGGTAAATGTTGCCAGGTTCCCTGACACTGGGAGAAAAGAATGTTCCCAGATTTGGCCTCCATTCTGCTCCCGAGGACAGACTGTTCTCCACAGCTCCACTTTTAGGAACCTTCTTCCTTTCCCATCTCTCTCCTTACCCCTTCTGAAGAGATCAGGGGAATTTACACCCTCTGAATATCGGTTTCAGCTGGCTTTCTCTTCTTAAAAGGATGAGAACCCAGAAGCCATTTTGCATTTTGAACAATCTCAGTACCTTTGAGGCCAGGATGATGAGGCCACTTCTGCCTGTACAACTCCTTAAAAAAATGTTTGTGAACTTTCAAATAATTTGATTTACATCCATTCCACTCAACAAATTATTTTTAATCACACTCATTTGGGTCATATCAGACAATTGCGGGAGCCACCCTTTGTTCCTAGCAGCCTTCTGCCACCTGAGAGGACTAAGCACTTCCTTAACTCTTTCAGAGGTCTTAACAACACATCTTAAGACACACTGATGATTTGATCTATGTCCCTAGGCTATAGTTTACTTTGATAATCTTTTCCTGACTAGAAAGACTAGAGATGAGAAAATGTTTTACTTTGTAGCCTATAAGTTTGGCCCTCTCATGTTGCCTCTAAATTCTGGTTAGGAAGGGCCAGCTTTTTTTTAGTTCATCACTTTCTTGCTGTACCACACACAATTAAGAAAATCCAGCTGACGCTCTCAACATTCTGCCTGGAGATCTCCTTAGGCAAATCCAAAAGTTCATTAGATATATTTTCCATCTTCCAAGTTACTGCAAGCAACAGTTTTGCCAGTTATTTTGCAATGACGTTACATGGATCATCATTTTTTCCAGACTCCAGTTACAGTTTCCTACCATGCCCCCAGTCCTTGTTAACAGTCTGCTTATCTTTTTCCAACCGCCACCTGCAACCAATCACATAGCTGATGCCACATATTTCAAGTTTCTCGTATGACAGTGCCCTCTGTCAAGTATCAATTCTGTCTCAGCTATCTGTTGCCACAATCAAATTTTGTAGTAAACTACCCCCAAACTCACTGTCTTAAAACCGTAAGTGTTTATTCTTGCTCACAATGCTATGAATAGGTTGGGTGGCTCCTCTGATCTTGACTGTGCTCACTAATAAGTCTGGAGTGAGCTGTGGGTCTGTTTGGAGGCTCTGCTGATCTTGACTGGATTCTCTCAAATCTGTGGAGTTGGCTAATTGTGGGTCACTCTTCTCCATGTGCCTCTCACATCCCTCCAATGTGCCAGCCCATTCTCATGGCAAAGCCAAGGTCCAAGGGAAAAAAAAAAAAAAAAAAAAAAAAGCACAATCATTTAAGGCTTTTGGAATCCCAGGCTTGGAAATAATGTCTAGTCACTTGTTTGCTAAAATTAGTCAAAGCTCAGCCCAGATTTAATGTGAGGAGACACTATCTATGATGGAAAGAGCTTCTAGGACAGATTGTGAAGGATGTTGCTAAAGACAAGTATGGAAAATTGGGTCCATTTTTACAATCAATCTACCACATAGGTAAACAGAAATTTAGTAAGTTTTTTCTGATGCCCATGCTTTATTAAAAGAGCCAACAGTTGTGATCTTTCCTATTAAAAAATAATAACTAGTGTTTAATCTGATCATGAATGTCATTTATTATATTGCAGTAAATATAAACAAGAGAAGAAAATAAAAAATCACCCAAACTCCAACCGAAGAAAATTGCCATGGTAATTTGATGCTGGTTTCTTTAAAATGTTTTATATTTATTTGATATAGATCCATATATACTTGCATCATTAAGTTGATACTGCATGCATGATTTTGGATTGTGCTTGTTTCACTTATATCATGAACACTAAACCGTCATTAAAAATTATTATTAAAACATTCAATGACTTATTCATAACTTATGTCTATTTTAGATTTCATTACCATTCTCCTAATTCTGTATGTCTACATGTTTTTGTCAACTTGATTTTTATGGTCTGAGAGGTAATTTCAAGTCTTTCAATGTCTCCGACACTTCATTGCAATTCCTACAATTTAAAAATTTCTTTTGAAGTTGTAGTCTATGAAGTATAGAGACTCATGCAGATCTTCATTGTAATGTAACATTTTTCATAAAAATATCTTTCACTGTTACTTGCAGTTTTAAAAATTTCAATTCAACCTTTTCCAATATTGGGAATATTTTATGTTTTTTAATCACGCTTCCTCCCAGAACTCTCTGATCTTTATTCTAAATTATTTCCTCTCTTAAGTCTCTCTCCTAACACTTGTTCTTTTCCTTTATAAATCCCATCACAATTTTAACTCCATATTTTTTTGTAAACCGCATCAGATATAGTATATTATTTTTGAAAGAAACCAGTGATAAACCAGCTCTCCTTCCATGACCCATTCAAGTACTGAACTCTAACACCTGAAGCTGCTCAGACTACCACTGGTTAGAATGAAAGGTAGTAAATTAGTAGTGCATGAAATATATGCAGCAAATGAAAGCCAAACAGTTCTTTTGTACAGTTCACAGAGAATATTTCGAACCTCTTGTTACAATTTTCTTTTCACTTATTAGATGGTGTAAGTCTAAAACTATCCTTGTTCCTTTTTAGTCCCATGTTTTCATTTTGCAGTGAAATGCAATGAGCTCTAATGAGCAATGAGTTCTAAAAACACAAAAGTACAAGTCAAAAAAGAATTAAGTACATGGAACTTCCCTGGCGGTCCAGTGGTTAAGACTCCATGCTTCCACTGCAGGGGGCAAAGGTTCGATCCCTGGTCTGGGTACTAAGATCCTGCATGCTGTGGTGCAGCCAAAAAAACAAATTAAAAAAAATTAAGTACTAAATTTCCATTTATCATGAAATATCATTATGAACATGTAACATGCACAAAATTTTTATTGACATTTACCCTCTCCTCTTACAGCCATAGTAATACAGAGACATAAAAGCTACAAGGCACAAATATGCTAAGGAATTTTCTGTTTTCATTTCAAAAGGTAGTAATTATTTTATGTAAGAAGTCTGGGATGAAAAATAATTTATCATCTGTATTTTAGAAAAGCATGTTTACTTCTCACTCAAACATAAAATTTCATTTAGATCAAATGACTCTTCTAAATTAATTTTTCATTTTTAGTTTAAATTGTCTTTTACATATACTGTAAGTAAAGCTGTAACTATTAATGGACTGGCTCCATCAGCATAAGAATTCTATACAGAGTTGGAAAAAAAAAGATTTTTATCAAAGACATGTTTTAAATAGAAAATCAGTTAATTCTCGGGCTTCCATGGTGGCGCAGTGATTGAGAATCTGCCTGCCAATGCAGGGGACACAGGTTCGAGCCCTGGTCTGGGAGGATCCCACATGCCACGGAGCGACTAGGCCCGTGAGCCACAATTGCTGAGACTGCGCGTCTGGAGCCTGTACTCCACAACAAGAGAGGCCGTGACAGTGATAGGCCCGCGCGCCGTGATGAAGAGTGGCCCCCGCTCGCCGCAACTAGAGAAAGCCCTCGCACAGAAACGAAGACCCAACACAGCCATTAATTAATTAATTAATTAATTAAAATTAAAATTAAAAAAAAAAGAAAATCAGTTAATTCTCATAGTGTTTTGATAATTTTGTGTATGATATAAAGATTTGGAAGTGCATTCAGTTGAAGGATAAATATTTCACATTATTATGAATGCTATTGTAAATTCAGTTCAAAAAAACATTCATGTTAAGATTATTTTTATTATTATATTTTGCTGAAAAAAATATGAATCTAAATTTTGATGGAACACATTGCCAAGATAAAGCAATGGTCTTTCTAAATCAAAAAGCTATGTAGTAGGGATGCTTTTGAAATTAGTTTCAGTAGTTATTATTCATAATTGCTCCCCAAAGCTATGATATACTACAAGTATAAATGGGGCCTACAGTTTAGTTGTTGAAATTCCCTTTCTCTCTCTCTCTCTTTTCAATTGGATAGTTTGATAACATATATAAGAATAGAATGAAATGGAAAGCTCTATGATTTTACAGCAATTTAATTTGATAATACATAGTAAAGAATCATTTAAAAAAAGAGCTTATCGGAAGAATTTATTTGTCTTATTTGTCAAGGAAACTTCCTCTGAATAAAGAAAAAAAGACAGCATATGTGAACTTATTTCATATCAAATGTTTACACATCTAAATAAAATACGTAATGTTTATAATAACTCCATTTAACAGCATATGCTCTCAATTTATCAGGGACTTCAGCAACTGCAGTGTATTTTTTCAATTAAAATATTATGATCTACATAGATAACTGCATTAAATGTATTAGCAATTTCAAATGTATTACACA
The DNA here is from genome assembly GCF_028564815.1 of Eubalaena glacialis. NCBI lineage: Eukaryota > Metazoa > Chordata > Mammalia > Artiodactyla > Balaenidae > Eubalaena > Eubalaena glacialis. Next base: position 25,398,829 of record NC_083719.1, read on the forward strand.
AAAAGTTAACTTTGAAGATTGTTGATTTTATGAAAAAATTGACTTATTTACAGATTATATTCTTTATCAAGAAGAGTGGCATCTAATTAGAGACAGGTATACTCTAAAAACTGAGAAAAAGGTGTGAATATGTACCAAGTAAAACTCTTTTGCTTATGTTAATTTTTAATGTTTAGATACTAAATCTGAGGGGTTTTAAAAAAAATTATTCTTTAATGTACAAAGATATGTTACTTTTCATTTTGTTAGAGAAAATTTTAAAATAAGACTTGAAAAAGTAAATTAGTTATTATATTTACCAGTACAATAAAACCAAGAAATATTTCAATAGTTAAATAATTTTAATTAATTTAGCATCCCTTTTACTCTCAGTGACGTCCTGGTTTGGATAATGAATTAGTCTCCTTTCCTTCAGATCACTAAAATAGGTCCTTCACCTTTCACTTATTTATTCCAATTAGATTTAATCCACAAAGTGAAGTTGATTTTTGTAGTCAGGTCCTGAGACAAAAATCATGAGAAATCTGGTCACTGTGTGTTGTACTTTTATTGCTCTGAACTTTAAGAGTGGTGCTTTGGAATCATTCTTATCTCATCATGTCCTAAATGATCTCCTTCAAGTGAAGGAAAGACAATTGGCATTTTCTGACACCTTTTACTTCAAAAATGCTAGATAAAATAGTCTTTACTTCACAAAGACTTTAAAATGGAAGGCTTTATTTAATAATCCAGGCAGTCCTTACATTGCACAGTACGTCAGACCATAAAAATGAGCATATAAACTAATACCATGCACACTGATCTTAAATAATTAATGGGAAAAATTACAATTGTTCTGTGACCTCTAAAATTATTTTTCCAGAACTTTAAAACTCTCTTACTGTCAATTAAATATATATAGGGAAAGAAAAAAACGTATAAAAATAATATTTGTTTTGTGCACTGTAACTTGTAACACTGAGATTTTAAAGTGCTTTATTTCTTTACAAAAAAACTTACCAAGAATAGTTTTAAGAGTGCTTGCCTTCTCTTGTCATCTTATAATTTACCATGTGGAGCCGGCATCTTTTCTACACCCTGATGAATTTTCATAATCCTTTCTAAGTTTGGATCAGCTTCCAACATTTTATCCTTTGCACTTGCAATGTTGTGAAATATCTCTGGGAGTTCCTTTCATGCGAAGATTTTGCCGGTGTCACCTTTCCCCTAGGATATCTTCACCCTTTTTGTCACAATCATTTCTTTATTTGTGTTAGTAAGTTCGTCTTCACTAAGTTTCTCTAGGTGCATATCTAGAATCTCTCAAACAGTGGCAGTGTCAACATGCCCATAGACAGCTGTTTCTTCTACACCTCAATTTACATTCAATTCAAATTTCACTTCTAGTATTAAAACTTTTCCGCTTTTTTTTTTCACTACACTTTTCTCTTTGTTGTCCATCCCTAAAAGACTTCAAGAGAAGAATCAACTCTACAGATCATGGATAATTTTTAACATCACCTGGCTGAATACAAGGGGTAAGTCTTGTCAACTGCTTAAGCTTTATTCTACCGCAAAGAAGAAAGCTTCAAAGATTTTTTTATAAAAAATGAGAATTTTTACATCAGAGAAAAATAAGACAATGTGGAGAAGCTTGACAGAAGGAAGCCCCAGCAATGTAATGTTTTGCTCAGTTGAACCAGGCATGCGGTGTTAAGGCTGATTCTTGAAAGTATGCTACCTCTCTGTAAGTTTTCAGAATTCAAATCTAGGTAAGGTAGAAACGCTGGAGGAGACTCAGCTATTGTTTAATTACAATGAATGATTAGTTTCTCTCCTGGTGACTTCAGAAGGCAAATTTGTATTCTGGGGCAGTCTGTCAATCAACGGGAGTTTTCTTGTTGCTTTCTTTTTCCTTCTTCTTCTTTTTCCTCCAATGAAGTAATTCAGTGATGACCCAAGCTGCTGAACTCAGCAGTTAACATTTTGAAGAACATCCAGGTCTAGCATTTTATATATTTCTAGTCTTTATAAGCAGGCCCTAAAATAGGAAAAAAAATGAAGGAAGACAAGACCTAAAAAGAGCAAGAAGGGTAGCATCTTCCAAGAAAACTGTCAAGCAAAGCATAACAAATTCTTCTCCCTGGATATTTTGTTCATTCTCTTTCATTTCCACCATGGCATCCCCTCCCCACATTCATTTGAAAGAAAAAGGAAAAACAGCCATGGAGATGAAAGAATAGTGATCCCATTCAATGTCTTTTTGTCCAGGTGGATAAAGTGCTATTGGAAAAGAGCTTGAAGTATACTTCTAAAATCTGCAAGGTTTAAATTGTAAGAGATGTTTCTTCCCTCTTTAGCCCTATCTGAGCTATCTTTACTTTTTTTTCCAGAAACAATCTTTGGCATAACACCTTTTAAAAATCTTTAGCTCATTATCTGTTCTCTATTTTTCAGTTAATCTACAACTAGATGTTTTATATTCAGCTCCAACAAGAAGTCTCATAATCCTTGCTGGAAGAGTCTCTCTTGCCCAAGGTCATATGATAAAAATATATCCTTTCATAATTATCAAATGAATAAACCAAATTTATAGAGGAAAATACAATCTTGTCATAATTCCTTGATTCAAAGAAAATGCTAAAAATTTTTAATGTTTCTTTCTAATTTAGCAACTTCTGATATTGCCAACTTTACAATTTTGCTGCATAGCTAATTTAACTGGTGTTTCAATTACAATCATGTGATAGAAATTGTATCTTATACAACCTTATAAAGTGATCCCTGCTAAAAATAAAAGAGGTGTGTCCATTCGTATCAAAAGCCCCGACTTCCTCTTATGCTCTGGAGCCCTTTCTGTCTTGCCTTTTGAAAGACTTGACTTCAGCAATTGTCTCTCCTAGCCTGCCTCATCAATTTCTCCTTCTCTAATTGTTCATCCATTAGCATAAAAGTCTATACTAATCTTCCAACTTAAAGAAATACCTTCCTTAACCCAAGCACTATTTTTAAACTACTGGCTTATGTTTCTATTCTCCATATCATATTAAAATGATACAAAAGATTTTCTACATTGAAGTCCACTTTATTAAGTTCCTTTCACTCTTCTTTGAATTGAAAACTCCCTATTGTTTTATTTAACCAGGAAGAAAGAAGAGGTGGGGAGAGTTTAGATTTGTTGGTTGAGCAACCAAAGTTGTCTTCCACATGCTCTATTACATCATTAATGTTTCTGAATATTCCATGTATGTTTGAAAAGAAATGTTTATTATCGTTTTTGAGAATTTATTTTAATTATTCTTTTCTGATACTGGTAATCCTTAACATCTATGCATACACACATACCATATGCACTCACACATATACACACACAGAAGCTTGTAAATGTTTTATTCGATTGTTACACTCATTTTTGTCTATTTGCTTTGTGGTCTCTAACACGGATTTAAAATCTTTTAATTTTTTTTGTCCATTTCTCCTGGCTTTCTATGAATTTTTGCTTTATGTATTTGGTAACTATGTACACATAAAAGTTCATGACTCTCATCATATCACCTTGGTATACTGTTATTTTTGCCAGTATGAAATGTTTCCCTTTGCCCTATATAAATAATTCACTTTCAATTCTATTTTGTCTGATAATAACATTTCTTCAACTCTTTTCTTTTGATTAATCTTTGTTGTTGGTAATACATTATTCTACCCTTTTGCATTCAATCTTTTTTATGTATTTTAATTTCAAGTATGGCTCTTGTATAGCAAGTGTATTTGGTTTGGGGAATTCTTAACACATTCTAAGGATATCTATATTTTAAAATGGAATTTAACTCATTAGTATTTTTATGATTAATGAATGCTTATAAGTATTCCTGCCATTTTAATACATGTACTCTATTTTTGATTTAAAAAAACATTTCCTTTCTCTCACTCTTCATTTGACTGATCTAGTATATTTCTGTTGTTATGTTTTTATATTTTTCCTATTACATTGGGAGTTATATATCCTTTTCCTTTTCTGCTACTGTAACCCTTAGTATTTAATATATAAACCTCTCAAATACATCAGAATCTACATAGCACACTGGAACATCTGATATTTCAATAATTTTTTTTAATGTTTTCATCAAAAATTATTTGGTGTCAATTATAAGTTTGTTTTTTCACACACCGCTGTTTATTTATACCAAAATCTTGTCCATTTTGGACTTTTTAAATTAAATTTTACGGAAGACATCTTCAAGTAAAACATTTTAAAAAGGTCCATTTGTACTAAACTTTCTGAGACCCTTTTTGTTACAAAATATTCTTATTATTCTCCCACTCTTGAATGCTAATAAAGAACTCTAAATTCCAAATAATTTTTCCTAAGATAGTTGAAGATTTACAGTTTGCTGACGCCAATTTTATTTCCTTCTTGATGACTATTTTTAAAATAAACTTAATTTTTAGAACAGTTCTAGATTAACAGAAAAATTATGAAGATAATACAGAGATTTTCAAACATCCCAGCCCCAGTTTCACTTATGTCGAGAGTTTAGCTAAGTTACTCCATGGTATTGCTGCCTTGACATCCATTTTGTTTGGCCAAGCAGCCTACAGTGACCCTAAACTGACACTACTCCCTCATACAAGCACATGCCCTAGATAGCAGCCTGCAGTCACTGTGTTCCTGGTATGACTTACCCAATAGCCCTTGCGGTCAACAGTCTCCTCTGCCTCCCAATGCCTTCCCAAAGGATCTACTTAGGTAAGATCCCCATGTGGATTACCATAACTGGCCCTTTCGATTTGAACAGACCAATCCACCCTTAGCCTGGGAGCCCCAAAGCACTTCACCCATGGTCCCTAGTAAAGGCATGTGCCCCAGGTCTTGTGTCTCTTTGTCTGCACTCTGCCTTGACCTCCCGTGAGGCTCCTCAAGGCATGCTGTGTGCTTCCTCCAGGACATGTGAGTAATAAGCTTCTCTATTTCAATTTCTTTTGTGGTCTGTTGTTGAACTGCTCACCACCCAACACCCTGTGTTCCTTAACAAGTGTTAATTTGACAAATTCATAACACCTTATTAACACACTAGTATGGTATTATTGTCACAATAAATACCATACATTTCTACTAGCTAAAGTCCATGTTTTAGTCAGATTCCTTCAGTTTTTACCTAATGTTCCTTTTCTGTTCCAAGGTCCTGTCCTTATCATATTAGTTGTCATGTCCCCTTAGGCTTCTCTTGACTGTGACAATTTCCCAGACTTCCTTTGTTTTTTGATGACCTTGGCAATTTTGAGGAGGAGTAGTTAGATATTTTTTAGAGCGTCCCTCAGTCAAGAAATTTTCTGTTATTTTTGTCCTGATCCATCTGGGAATATGAGTTTGGGGGAAGGAAGACCACAGAGGTAAAGTTCCATTCTCATCACACCCTAGCAAGGATATATATGATCTATCAACATGACTTATCACTGTTGATGTTGACCTTCAACACTTGGCTGAGTTAGTGCTTGTCAGATTTCCCCGCTGTAAATCTACCATTTATTTTTCCCATTCTTACTATGCTCTTTAGAAGGAAATCACTATCTGCAGCCCATTCTTGGGAAATGGGGAGCTCTGCTCGGGTTCCTAGAGAATGGAGTATCGTCATTCATTATTTGGAATTCATTATTTGGAAGAGTTGTCTCTTCTTTCCCATTTATTCAGTTGTTTATCTATGTCAACATGGACTCATAAATATGTATTTCATCCTTTGGATTATAACCCAGACTTATTTATTCATTTATTGTTGAAATTTTTCCAGCTTTGGACATGGGGAGCTCTTTCAGTAAGATTCAAATATCTGACCTATATCATTTTTCTCCTCCCTGAAGAATTTCTTTTATGCTTTTCGCATTGTCTGCAGGGTTCTGCAGACAATGAATTCCTTAAGTTTGCATGTGAGAAAATCTTTATTTCACCACTTTTAAAGGATGAATTCATTGGATATAGAACTCTAGGTTTGTATTTTCTTTCAACATTTCAAATATTCCACTCCACTGTCTTCTCCTTTGAATTTTTTCTTGTGAGAAGTCTGATGTAGTTCTTAACCTTGTTGTTCTACAGGTAAATTTATTTTTCGTCTGGCTTCTTTGAAGATTTGTAATTTGTCATTTTTTACTTCACACTGAATATGATATTCCTAGGTGTAGATGTTTTGGGGGGTAGGGTGGGGGTACTCATCGCGGTTGGTGTTCTTGCTCTTTCGGTACCTGTGCTCTGGTGTCTGTCACTAGTTTGGGAAACTGTCAGTCATCACTACTTCAAATGTTCCTTCTGCTCCATGTTCATTTCTTTGCCTTCTGGTATTCCCATTACGTGTGTGATACCTTTTGAAATTTTCCTACAGTTATTGGATGTTCTGTCCTGTCCTATGCATCTTTCCATTTGGTTATTAGAAGATTATTAGGATCTTTTGGTGATGTCATTTTCCTTGATTCTTCATGTTCCTTGGAGTTTTACATTGCTGTTTTCACATCCTTTGATCTTTACCAGCAGCCTTCAGGTGACATACTCTTTGTTGGTCCTGCTTGTATTCTGAGGCTTTCTCTGACCTTATATGGGTACACCTGCTCCATGCTTCTTGCTCCCTCTTGTGGCAGAATTTTTAAGCTAGTATGCCGTCTCTCAAACTTAAAATGCACCAGGCCCGCTATTGGAAACCTCTCTTTTTTTTTCCCCAGTGGTGGTACTACAGCTCACAATTGTGGCTTCTCCCTTCCCCACACACCCTGTTCAGTGTTTTGTGTGTATTCACTGTCTGTCTAAGGTTGCTTTTGCTGCTGCCCTCGGGAGCATGCACAAGGAGCCAGCCACAGAGAGGAGAGGTGTGGGCTTAGCCTTTGGGGCACTGGAGGTGCCGGCATGCCAGTTGGAGGGATTCTCTGGTGAGGTTTTGCCAGAAGATCATAGGTGGGCTTGCTGCAGAAGGACCTGTGTTCCTTTAATGCTCTGATAGTCTTAACTGCCTCCTTCCTGATCTCCTCCCCTCCCCCAAGTCATGGAGCTCTTCCTTTAATACCTGAGAGAGAAATGATTTTCTTTAGCAGTGTCCTGCATGGCTGGGAAGGCCAGGTGCTCACTTACCACTCTCCCTTTTCACTGATAGGAGGGATCCCCAGCCTTCTTTTTCTCTAATGCTCTATGCTGTGCCGCCTTGGGGGGGAGGGTGATTCTGGCAAAGTTCCTTTTGACCACTCCAATGTGTCCAAACTTGTTTTGTTCTGTTTTTCCTCTAGTAGAGTGCTGGAATTTCTCCTCTAGGAACCTGAACTTCTACAAAGGCTCTCATGTGTAGAGCATTTGCCACACACATTGTAAGGAATTGGCTCACATGATTATGAGGGCTGGGAAGTCCCGAGATCTGCAAGCAGGAGACCCAGGAAACCGGATGTTACAGATCCAGTAAAATCCAGAGACCTGAGAAGCAGTAATGATGAGGGTGTAAGTTCCAGTCTGAATCCAGAGGTCTGAGAACCAAGAGAGCCAATGGTATATATTACTCAGCCATAAAAAGGAACGAAATCGGGTCATTTGTAGGGACGTGGGTGGACCTAGAGTCTGTCATACAGAGTGAGGTAAGTCAGAAAGAGAAAAACATGTATATTAACACATATATGTGGTATCTAGAAAAATGGTACAGATGAACCCGTTTTCAAGGCAGAAATAGAGACACAGATGTAGAGAACAAATGTATGGACACCGAGGGGGGAAAGCAGGGGGTGGTGTGAGATGAATTGGGAGATTGGGATTGACATGTATACATTAATATGTATAAAATAGATAACTAATAAGAACCTGCTGTATAGCACAGGGAACTCCACTTAGCTGTACAGTAGAAACTAACACAACATTGTAAAGCAACTATACTCCAATAAAAAAATCAATCAATAAATAAAGTAAATCTGAAAAACAAAAAAATTTCAATCTGAGTCCAAGTCTGAAGGCAGGAGAAGGCCCATGTCCTAGCTCAGAGACCATCAGACAAAGAGAGTAAATTCTCCCTCACTCTACATTTTGTTCCATTCAGGCCTTAAAATAGAGTGGACAATGTTTACCCACATCCAGAAACACCTTCATAATAATGTTGAATAATGTTGAATCAAATATCTGGGTACTCCTTGGCCCAGTCAAGTTGACACATGAAATTAACATCACAGCCAGGTTGAGTTATCATTATTTGCAACATAAAGCATTTTAACTAATATACCAGGTTTGTTACCTCTGAAGGATGTAGCATGTCTTAACTAATTGATGTTTCAAACCCAGCACTTTTTCATGATTTTAATTATTCATTATTCACTATATTTTATCTTATCTATTGTATCTTATATTGTATGTGATAATCATAAAATTGCCTCTTTCACTTAATAGCCAATAACTACTAGAGGAGTTTTATAAGAGTGAAAAATAATTTTGTAAGAATAATTAAGGAAGAAACAGGAAGCAGAGTGAATGAAATTTTTTTTTGACAACCCGAGGAAAATGCATAAACACAGGTGCAATGGAAAACCTCAACATCAGGTTACTTCTCTCTCTCTCCATTCCTCTGTGGCTGGTGGTAATTGTATGTGTGTATGTGCACACTCATGTGCACACGTGTGCAGATACCAGTGTGTAAGTCAATCATTCCAAAAGCTAAAATTCCCATCAACTGGTATTTTGCACAGCCAGCACTCTATGTGGATTTTCTAACATTATGGTTAGGTGTAATCTTTACATGATAGGACTTTTGGGCATTCATATAACTGTTATAATCACAGCTAATTGCAAGCTTCTCATTCATAGTTCACAGCCTAGCTTATATTTTTTTTCAAATTCCAAATAGTTGAATAGATTTAAAGCTCTACAGTAACATCTGGCAAAGTTTCTGAGAATGAATGGAAGTAAATTTGAACTCTCTTGCTACTTTATGAAAGACTAAGCCATGTTCTATTGAGGCCTCATATAGAGCAATGAGTGGATTCAAAGCACAGTCACCAACTTATTAACATTGGAACTATATCAATTAATTAGATGTTTAGAAGAATTCGTGTAGACAGCAAGCATATTTTGTCATATTTTCTTACATAAGGTCACAGCCTCAATAGCCAGGTCTTCCCTATCAGTAGGTAGAGTACAAGTGCAGTTAGAGGTGTGATATCAGCAGTTTTGAAAAGTAACTCACCCTGAAATGACTTATTAGCTCATTAACACTTCAAGGTGGAATTGTTTTCAGATTAACTAGCTTCAGCAAGCACAGAATGGGCAAAAGCACAAATGCATCTGTTCTAAAACAAAATTTGTCTCTTATTGCAAAGCTGATACATGTTCATTTGAGGATATTTAGAGAATATACAAAAGTTAAAGAAATATAAGTCATCCATAAGCTCACCACCTAAGATTACTCTTCTTAACATTTTGGGTGAATATGCTCACTTTTCACTTACTTATGTGTATATAAAAATATATATAGCTTAAAATTTAATGTCACTACTTAGAAATACAGACATATGATTTTACTTCTTCATAACTGGATTCATTCACAAATCTCCCTTTTCACATTTGTAGTGGAAGAAAATAAACTTGAGTTTTCCATTTTAAGATGATCAAAGCACTTCTCATTTAACTTAATCATTTCTGCATTAGCTCACTCTCATTCATTTAAAGTTTCAACTTCTTTTTCTTTTCTTCCTCTCCATGATATGATGATGCTATGGTCGGAATGTCTGTATACCCCCAAAATTCATATGTTGAAACCTAATCCCCAATGTGATGGTACTAGGAGGTGGGCCCTTTGGAAGGTGATTAGATCATGAGGGCAGAGCCCCTGTAATAGAGACCCCATGGGGTTTCCGAGCTCCTACCCCTATATGAGGCGAAAACTTGAAGTCTGCAAACTGATCTCAGGCTTCCAACCTCCTAGACTGTGAGAAATACTTTTCTGTTGTTTATTAGCCACTTGGTCTGTGATATTTTGTTAGAGCAGCCCAAGAGGACTAAGACAGATGGCATGGTAGGGCTGCCCCAGTTTGCACACAGATTTGGCCCTTAGCTGAGAGGTCTCAACAGACACAGTATTTGAGTGTGTGTGTGTGCCCCTGATACATCTGCTGCTGATGTTCTTATGTCACAGGCAGCACATGGTATTTCTCCTGCACAGCTCCCTGGTATGGTATCCAGCTGCTAGGCTGTCACCTTGGCCTGTGCTTCAACTCCCATTCAGGTCCTACTTTGAACAGTTCCTTTGCTCAAGGATACAAATGATTTCCATGACAAATGGGACATCAATGACTTTCTGCACCTTCCCACCTCCTGTAGTGAGGTATCTGGTAACTACTTAACGCCTCCATTCCAAAAGGTTACAAATCCTACCCCTCCCTCTAGTAATGTACCCCTGCCATGGAACTTTGTGCACCCTTCTAGGCTGATTCTGGGCTCAGTGATGTCACTTCCTTTGGCCATCAGTGTATTAGCTAATATGGCTCCAGCAGAGGATAGTAATACACTTAGGGGTTGGGGTATGTCCTCTCTCTTGCTGGACTTGCTGAGACTACTGTGTGAACAAGTCGAAGCTAGCCTGCTGGAGGATGTGGAGCCACATGGAGAGAACTCAGCTGCCACAGACACTGCCAGAGATGTGAGTGAGGACATCTAAGTACAGACAGTACCCTGCAATTATCTGCCAACCAATTATATAACTAGAAGATGATTGCAGAGGAAAGAGTAAATCTAGTTGACGTCAGACCAAACTGTTGGGCTACAGAGTCAAGAGCTAAACAAACTGTGTTGTTTTAATCCATTATGTTGTGGGATGGTTTGTTATACAGCAATAGATGGCTGACACAGAGTGATGGCTCTCTCAGGCCCTCTTTCTGTCTGAACATTTGCTGCCACCATTTCTGTGTTCTACTCTGCTTGTGTTGGAGGAGGGTGCCTTGTGGGTCAGCCTCCTACCTGAGTTCCATGTGGTAACTGATGTATAAATAGGGAGACCATATAATTTATTGTCTAAGCTGGGATGCTTTTGAGAGTGAAAGGGTGTGCTATTGATAATTACAGTAGTACAATAATAAGTGAAAACCGGGACTATGGAGGGAAATGAAGATACATAGTCTTACGGGTATAAGTAAATTTGTTCCTTGGATTTCCATGTAGAATTTCTCCAGTAGAAATAAAGATTTCTTTGCCCCACTACCATCCATACCCTTAGGGTTTGTCTTTAGACAGTTTGGGCTGCTATAAAAAAATTACCACAGACTGGATGGCTTAAACAACAGAAATTTATTTCTCACAGTTCTGTAATCTAGGAAGTCCAAGATGAAGATACCAGCATGGTTGGGTTCTGGTGAGAGCCTTCCTCCTGAGTTGAAGATGGCCATATTCTTGCTGTGTCCTCACATGGCAGAAAACAGAGAAAGAGGTAGCAAGCTCTCTTGTGTCTATTGTAAGAGCACTAATCCCATCATGACGGTTCTATCCTCATGATCTAATTACCTTCCAAAGACCCCATCTCCAATGCCATCATATTGGGGATTAGGGTTTGAACATAGGAATTGGGTGGGGAGGGGGAGACACAAATATTTAGTCCATTGCATAATTCAAACCCAGAAGGAGACAGAACCAGGGTTCAGTGGCTTATATGCACCTATATTGTCTCTCTAGGTCTCCTTTTTGATTCTGATTCTTTCCCTCCCTCTAGCCCTCAAGTGGCTAACTCAGTATTGCTTTTTCATCTGGACAAATATGATTATATCTTGGAGAAGCCATACTGCCCAGAGGTGAATAGCGTGTTCTCTGGAGCCAGAATACCTGAATTAAAACACCAGCTCCTCTACTTACCAGCTGTGTATAACCTTGCTGAACTCACCTAACCTTCCTGTGCCTCAGTTTCCTCCTCTATAAAATAACAATACTAATACAACACCTACTGCACAAGGATTCAACAACTTAATGTGTGAAAAGTACTTGCAGCAGTTGATTTCATCCAGTGCAGAGCACTGTAATTTTAATTATATCCTACCATGCATAGGTAGGATATAATTCACCCAATTCTGTGATTTTCTCGGGCCTAAGTCCTCATGGCTCTTGTTTATGATCTTCCAATCCAACAATTCATAGGAAAACTCATAGAAAAACTTTCTGCCTTAATCCTCTAGTTCTTATACACCACATGTGCTTTGGTTTGTGGACTATTGATTTGGCAGTTGAATTTTAAAACTCTATTTTAAAAGTTAAAGGAAGATTGATCACTTTGGTAAGATGCTCCACTTTTCTCTCCTTAGAGCAATAGGTATCCACCTTGTAACCTGGTCTTAATTGTGGAAGGGGTGTAGGGATTAAAATATAGTTATCAAAAATGAAAAAAGACAGCAATTACATTTTAAAATATTATTCCATTATATACAAATACAGTTTTTAATGTGATTATCCTCTACAGATATTCCTTGACTTACAGTGACGTTACGTCCAGATAAACCCACCCTAAGCTGAAAATATTGTAAGTCGAAATGCATTTACTACATCTAAGCTGCTGAACATCATAGCTTAGCCTAGCCTACCTTAAACGTGCTCAGAACACTTACATTAACCCACAGTTGGGCAAAGCCATCTAACACAAAGCCTATTTTATAATAAATTGTTGAATATCTCATGTAACGTGTCGAATACTGTACTGAAAGTGAAAAACAGAATGGTTGTATGGGTACAGAATGGTTGTGAGTGTACCCTTTGTTTACCCTCCTGAACGTGTAGCTGACTCCCTCACTGCTGTTGCCCAGCATCATGAGAGAGTATTGTACCACATATTGCTATCCTGGGAAAAGAGCAAAATTCAAAATTAGAAGTACGGTTTCTACTGAATGCACGTTCTTTCACACAATCGTAATGTTGAAAAATCGTTAAGTCAAATCATTGTTAAGTCGGGGACCGTCTTTACATATTCATAGTAAACTATTTTGCCATTTTGCACAATATATATATACACATATATATATATAATTTTTAATAATTATAATGGTGATAGAATTTACCAGTCTTTGAGCATTTAGAATTATTTCTCTGATATGTTATGTGAATGAACACCTTATAGCAAAATTGTAGATAAATATGTCTTTAGCATAAATCTGTAGAGATGAATTTGCTGTAACAAAGGGTATTTTCCATATTTTGCCTATATATATATGTGTGTGTGTGTATGTATATAGATAGATAGATAAAGAGATAGCAAGATAGACAGAGAGAGGCACCTCCAATATATCATTAGATATTTGGTTGGTCTTTAGTTAAGATGACCTTGTGGAGACAGTTATGAAGTTAGAGTCAGAGAGTGGACTATGGAAATGGGTTTTCTGGGTGACTAGAAACACTTGACCCGTCCTCAACAGGGATGGGGCTTTGCTATTAATAAGCATTCTTGGGTTTCGAGCCAGAATTAACTCGAAACCCAAGAATGCTTCAAATGTCAATGAATACTCTCTGTAAGGGTGTATATTATTTGTGACTATAAAGTCTTCATGAATTTTAATGCAAGCCAATAATACAAAACAGTTGCCAAACTTTTTCTATAAAGGGTCAGATAATAAATATTTTAGACTTTACAGGATATATGGTCTCTGCTGCAATTACTCAACTTTGGAAAGTAGCCATAGACAGTATGTAAATTAATGAGGGTGGCTGTACTCCAATAAAACTTTATTTATAACACAGACTGTAGTTCAGATTTACCCAGCGGCTGTAGTTTGCCTACACCTGGTATAAAAGGACTGTGCATTAAATAAACAGGCTTTCCTAACTCTTCATATCTTGCACTATGAGGGGTTGTATACTCCCATTAGGAACTTGGGAACCAAGAACAGCTAGCTAAGTTACACTATATTTTTCCCACATCATGCGGCTACTCTCTTCTGAGAAATCTGAGACAATCTAATCCACGGTGGCTGTTTTTCTGTGAGTACGTATGTGTTTATGTGTGCATGAGAGAGAGAATGCCTGTTATTCTGTGGCAATGAATAGTCTTAAACAATAGAATATATTTCTATAAAAGTTGAATCAGCTAACACAATCATTAGAATTACAGAAAAATGCACCCTTCCCATATAACAAAAATATAGTACAGTACATTGATCTGTTTAATCTTAACTGATTTGACAGATTTTTTAAAAGACAATTCTTTTTTTTTTTTGCTTTAATTTGTATTTCATAGATTTCCAATGTGTTTAAACTTTTTCTTCCTTAAAATTGAATAGGTTACAATAAGAATTAGGTCCCAGACAAGTTTATGCTCCTTCTGGAATGACTGGGCCACAGACTCGGAGAAGGCTCAGAAATTCACATGCACTCTCTGAAGTTGTCTCTTGAAGCCACAAAGCAATCAGCTGTGCCTAAGACACTGTGGTCAGTTTAGTAATGCACTCCTTCCTTCCTTCCCTGCCTAATTAAGTTAGAAATTTTCCTCCTAATTAGGGAATTATGGATTTCCTTCCCTAATGAAATGTTAGCACATAAGGTCTTTGCCTCTAGGTCTGTTTTCTACGGCACCTGTGCTAAGGAAGGGTGCATTTGTTTCCTGTGTATGTATGTGAGAGAGAGGTTAATTCAACTTTTTTACTTTCAAGGGCATTGTGTCATTTTGGATAGTAGATGTACCCTTCTAAAAGTACCTTGCATATGTTAATATGAAATTAATTTTTATTACATTGCACTCACATGACCTTACACAATATAAACACTTCATTCATTTTCTTATATTAACAATTTTGTGTTCAAGTCAAAGAAGTAGAGAGATAAGGATGCATTATTTTCAAAATTTTCATTCTAAATATAAAAGCATGGAGTGAAAAAAATAGTTTTAAGTGCCAAACCACTTAGCTGGGTTTTCTATGAAGTATTAGTAAGTGATACACATGGCTTTAATTGAGAAGTGAAAGACTATTCATTCAAGAATGGCCGTTTTCTTTAAACCAGTATTTCAACACACAATTTGGCCCTCACTCACTGCTGAAGCCGTCACCCCCTTCAAGTTATTCTACAAAGGAATCATTTTTAAAGAATCCTTTTGTCTTATTTTACTTCACAGCACTTACCAACAACTGACATATTTTAACTTTTACCTATTATTGTTACTTCAATTCACTGAAGTTTAAGGTCTATGAGGACAGGAATTATTGTCTGTTTAGTTTATTGTTGTCTTCCCTGTACCTAGAATGGTACAGACTTGAAATATAGTAGGTATTTATTCATTTTTTAAAAAATGAATAAATGTGGATTTAGGAAAAAAGAAACCAGGGTCAAAATTTAGATTATTACAATAATGACTTACACTTGTAAAACATCTAAGAAATTTCAAAGGGGTTTTCTGTATATCAATTCAATTATACCTGATAAGAATCTTGTCAGACAGGAAGAAGAGTTGTTTTGTGCACATTTTACAGATAATCTACAACTTTTAGAGTTTGTGTGACTTCTCTAAGTTAACCATCTCAGTTATAGGAGGAAGCATGATCTTTACTGATTTGTCAGATTTTAAGACCGGTGTTGGTGTTACTAATCTTTTAAGAATAAGTTATTTCTGGTTATAATATTATAGCAACTAGAGTTCATTATATTGTGACTACATAACTCTTATATTTTGAGACCACTGACATTGTGTCAACTGATGAATTTCCTTTGATACTGAAACACATAAACAAGTAAGGGAAGAATTAAATGGGGCAAGTGTTGAGTACGTCTGTTGATTATAAAACACACACACACACAAACACAACCCCCCCACATGTGTGCAGAGGCTGTACCATTAGATAGTATTCTAAAGGGAACATATCACTAGATAATAATTCATTACCTGCTGTTCTGTGATCAATTCTGGTGGAAAGCCTGCTGATAACCCTGGCAGTTTCATCATTCCCAAATCTAATTTCTTCTTTTTACTTCAACTTATCACCTCTTATCTTACACTAAAAAACCTTTTCTATTTCGTGCCATTCAAGAACTAATCTCCTGACCTGCTATTCTTGCCAATCAAATTAGCCGTAACTAATTAGCATGAAAACAAATGTGATCATCTAAGGAGATTTTTGTTTCCTGCCTTATTGGAAAACAAAGTCTGTGGTGGTTGGATTATTCGGTAAGTAGCAAAATAGGTAATTCCCATTTCTAAAGCTATTTAAAAGCCAAAGGTGGTTTCAATTATTCACCAAATATGTATATCTCATGTGTTAACTAGTGACAGTACAAAACGACAAAAGAATAATGGAATTTCTCAATCAACTCAGCTCTATTATATACAATGCAGAGATGTGCTCTTCACACTAAAACAGACAATGAATACACACTGTGCGACACGCAAGGCTTAAAAATAGAGATCTGTGGGCGGCCAAGTATCTGCTGTGACAAAGATCTGATCTACTAATTATCTGCAACACATTTTGGGTCCCACGACTGCTACCCCAATCTTTTCACAATTCACCAGAGGGTGATTTTGGCAGGTTGTCAGCAGGCAAACAGGGAAATGAGTTGGGAAACATTAATAAAGGTTGAAAACAACAGCTTTTCATGCTTTGAGCTCATCATTCAAGTATAACAAAAACTGTAAGATGAGGAATGGGGACAATAGGCCGAGAAGATAAGAAAGAAGCAACCATTTAAATGACTATAAAGTTACATTTGTGAACCTCTTGTCAAATGTGTCTGTTGTAGCTTTTTCTTGAGGTTTTCTTATACTTTTTCTTTTTTAGAAAATCAACCAACGAACATGCACTCTCTATAATAGTGAAACACTTCTCCTCCTAGATACAGCAAAATCTTTGTCCCTTTTAACATAAAAAATAACAACACGTTATTTTTCCCCAAAAGAGGAACAAAACTGTAACAGCTATAAAGATATTCAGAAGAACAGAACCAGAGAATAACGTGGAAACTAGCTTTGCTATGACTGATAAGAATAATTCCATTAACAAGACAGTAGTCCTAATGCCTTGAACTCACTTTTCTGAGGCACAATTAACCAACAAGTGGCAAGGCTAAAAGTAGATTCCACGCCTTCCAGATCTTAATTCTGTGCCCTTGACACTGTGTCACCACTCTTCATCCATGTCTTTTATTTGCTACACAGATGCTTGTGCATTTATTCTCAATACAACCCACAAAAGTGCCCCCTTACTATTAATCAAATGATCTTCTAATATTGAGTAGGCATTTGCCAGGACACAGGACTGGGAATTGGGAGACTTCAGCTATAATATCAGTGTTCAGTAATCTGTGGTCACTGCACACCTCACTTAATTTCTATTTCTCCACCTCCTTCTTAGACCTTTCTTTGGTCCAACAAACATCTCACTTAGCATCTCTACTTGGCTGTCTCACAGGCATATCAGCTTTACCATATCCAGAACTGAAATCTTGTTCTATTACCCCTCATTCTGTTTTCCCCCCAGCCTTTTCCATCTCAGTAAATAACATCTCAATAAGAAACACTCCGTAGCTCGAGACAAAAAATTTAGAGCAATTCTTTATGACACACTCTCCCTAAATCCCAATATTAAATATTTTCTCAAATTATCTATATTCTGCTACCATAAGCCTATTCCAAGCCTGAATACCTGGTTTGATACTATTAATATCATGTTCCACTTCCCTCTCCATACCATTCTCTACATAGTACTGTACTTAAAATTTATTTTAAAATATAAATTGGATCATGTCATCACTTGCTTAAAGTCCATGAAAGTCTCCTAATTACTCTTAAAATAAAATTCAAATTCCTTTTTATTTAGGTCTATCAAGTCTCATCTTGTGCCACTCTTGCCTTCATTGGCGATGCTCCTGACATACTGGTCTTTTTTCAGTTCCTTACTTGTTCCAAGTTGTTTCCTATCTCAGGGCCTTTGCACATGCTCTTTCTTCTGCCCAGATCACTTTCTCCATTGCCCCACATAGCTGGTTCATTCTCATCATTAGGCTAAATATAACTTCTTAAAAGAGGTCTCCATTGTCCCATCCAATCTAAAATAAGCCTCCATCCCCTTATTCACTCTCAGCGTCACCAATAATTCTCCTTGGTAACACTCTATTATTTTGCTAGGGTTGCTGTAACAAAATACCACAAACCAGGTGACTAGACATGTACTGTTTCACAGTTCTGAAGGCTAGAATCTTGAGATCAAGGTGTCAGCAGAGTTGGTTCCTTCTGAGAGCTGTGAGGAAGACTGTTCCATGCTTCTCTTCTAGCTTCTGGTAGTTTGCAAGCAATCTTTGACATTACCCTGATATCTGTCTTCATGTTCACATGGTGTTCCTCCTGTGTTCATATCTGTATCTGAATTTCCCCTTTTTATAAGGACACCAGCCATATTGGATTAGGGGCCCAGCCTACTCCAGTGTACCCTCATCTTAAATTAGCTAATTACATCTGCAACGAAACTATTCCCAAATAAGATCACATCCTGAGGTACTGGGGGTTAGGACTTGAACATATGAATTTTTGGAGAGTACAAAATTCAATTCATAACAAGCACTTTTCAAAATGTATTATGTGTGTGTGTGTGTTTGCTTATTTTTTTAGTGACCATTTCCTCTACCAGACAGTTTATCTTTTACTTTTTTTTTTCACATAGATATACCCAATGCCCTCAACAGGTTTGGTACCTGATAGTTGATAAATATTTATTGTTTTTCTACACATGTAATTACATGACTTATAAAGTCTATTACTGTTCTGAATTTTGTGATTTTGCTTTCTCTATACCCAGTTTTATCCTTATAATTTTATCCAATGCCATCCTAGGGCAAAGTTTTCAAAATGTAAACCATATGTCAAAATAAGGCAAACATAAATTCTGTTTTGCTCTATAACTTCCTAAATAATTCAAACCAAAGTATATATGCTTTGAGAAAGGAAATGGAAGTATTGCCATAGTTCACTTGGTAATTTTTCAACTAACTTTCAATTTACTTTAGCTCTGAGGAATGAGACCTGAGAATAATAATATAAAATGTAACCCCACTATATATTACACTGCACGAGAGAAACTTGAGAGAACGTACCTCTACAATTCAAAATACCACTGGCTTATACCAATACTGTCCATGGAAGAATTGTCTTTCCTTCTTTTTATGTCCATCCCACTCCAACAAGAGCCTTGAATCCTGTAATAGCCTACTTTCTGAATAAACTGAATCCTGCATTTATTATAAATTTCCTCAGCCTTCTCTTACTCTCCCTTCTTACCAGTTCCATCTCCTATGCTGTCAAAAAAGCATGAGTCTCCCATTTTAAGAAGGCTTGTTTTAAATCTTCCAAATCTATTATTGGATCTGGTCTCTCAACTCAACCTCTTTGATATTTTTCTTCAGCCTCTTTAAATCAATCATGTCACCTCTGCTAGACGAATCTTCCAAAATTGCCATTTTCATTATGCCACTTCCCTGACAAAACTATATTGGTACCATATCACCTATTGGATCAGGTTAAAGATTCTAAGTCTCCATTAACTAGCCTCAGATTGCTCATCCCTTTTTTTAACTTCCACTATGTCTCAAACTTAAGCCATCTGCTTTATTTTTCCAACAACTCTTGCCAATTTCAACTCTCTTGCTTTGTTTATTCTGCTTTTCCAAGTGAGAAAGACTTGCCTACTTCTTCCTGAAAAATCCAGCTCTATCCAGTCTTCAATTTCCAGCTAAGGAAGTTCTTCTTGTAGGGTTGACTCTTCCAGTCCATAAAATCTTCTCTGTCTGAAATTCTGTAGCAATTTTATTTGGGAAGCAAAGAGAGAAAATATATTTATTTTTAGTTAGATGAGTGAACATTAAACTTTTGGTTCATCTGTGCTTTTTGGCATTCTTCATATCTCAGTAAATAGACAACCAACTTCAGCACCATCCACAATTAAGCTTGAGCTACATGGAATCAATTAAGGCAAATCCTTAAACAAGACGGAGTTTATTTCATGTACAAACTATTCTCTTTATATTTTTGTTTTATACTCTTATTATTTTAATACCTAAGTACTTTCATCACACCAGCTAATGTATAAAGTAGGAACAATTGCAAGATTTCATAAGAAATAAATTACATCTAAAATAAACCTAGAGAAGGTCTATAGCACTAGGTAGAGAGCCTTCGCAAACACATGTCAGCAGAAATCACGGAAATTATAAAACTATAGAAAGTTCATGGAAAAACATTGAATATTTTTCTCATCCTAAATAATGTTTTCTCTGATAACTTTATTTTGTACCTAGCTGCTTTAATATTTTTAATCATATATAACATATTAAAAGATTAATATGCTCCTGACTCATGATTCAACTTCAAACTTACGGTGTTAATACTGATTTGGGGAAAATGGGAAGCACAAGGATAAAAGAACATTAGTAGACTACAAAAGTGTGTTAATTAAGACTGCATTTCTTTAAAAATACCAAGAATAATCTCACCCACATAAAGAACACATTATCCATAGCTTATGTAAAGTGGAAATACATTAAATGCTGGGCATGTATTCAACAATATTAACTTTGTGATGCTTATGAAAACTGTGAAAAGTGTAAAATTTACACTTTTGATTTATTGTTCAGAGTCTGTCTTCCATACTACACTGTCAACTTTCTGAAGGTAGTGGCCATGCCTGTGTTCTTTAGTATTCAATCCCATCATACAGACCCAGGTGGCCAATACTAAGGTTACTAGCCACATGTGGCTATTGTACACCTGAAATATGTCTAGTTCAAATTGACTTATAACTAAAACACACTGAATTTTGAAGTCTTAGTAAAAAAATTACAGTATATCAATAATTTTTATGTTGAAATAATACTGTACATATATTATGTTAAATAAAATTTACAAAAAAATAAAATTTACCTGTGTCTTTTCTACTCTTCTTAATGTGGAAGTTACAAAATTTTAAATTGCACATGTGGCTTAAATTATATTTCTGTTGGACTGTGCTGATCTCGACTGTGCATAACACTTCAATAAAGCCCCCTTATATGAATAAGTGAACGCATTTCATAATAAGTAGCTGTATCTTGCCTCAATTATTTATTGTCAGTTTATAATATTAACTGTTTAAAACCATATTTTAAAATTTATTTTTAAATATTTATTTTGCCTGCGCTGGGTCTTAGTTGTGGCACACGGGATCTTTGTTGCGGCATGTGGACTTCTTAGCTGCGGCATGTGGACTCTTAGTTGCAGCAGGCGTGTAGGATCTAGTTCCCCGACCAGGGATCGAACCCCAGCTCCCTGCATTGGGAGCACAGAGTCTTACCCACTGGACGAGGGAAGTCCTTAAAACCGTATTTTTTTTAATTCTAGAAAATTTCAATTTTATGCTCAAAAAATCTGACTTTTTTTCCAATATACTACTATGTTTCACATTATTTATACCATGCAGCACAAATAAATTTTATTTTTTTCTAGGCTGTTCACATGACACATTAAAACATGTCTGTTTAAAATAAAATCCAAATTTTCAATTTTCCACATAAACCAAACAACATATTTCATACTTAATTTAAAATTGGATTACTATTTTCTTTGAATTGACTAGATGTTTTGACATTGTTAATCTTTTTGGTGATACATACTATCATATTTACAACAAATATTTACCAATATACCTTGAAATAAAGGTATATGCCAATATATCCCCCAGCAAGGTTGTTCTGCCTCCACTCTGTTCTACAGACAGCTTGCTCACCGACACACAAGTTCTACTACCAAGAACCAGCCTATTCACCTATGTTAGTCCTTACAGGCAAGACCAAAGC
Organism: Eubalaena glacialis; assembly: GCF_028564815.1. Classification (NCBI taxonomy): domain Eukaryota; kingdom Metazoa; phylum Chordata; class Mammalia; order Artiodactyla; family Balaenidae; genus Eubalaena; species Eubalaena glacialis. Next base: position 25,420,583 of record NC_083719.1, read on the forward strand.
TCTCTTGAATACTAAAATTTAATAGAGCTTGGGAAAGTCTAGCCTAAGAATAATTAAATTAAGAATTACAGTTAGAGCCTGTTTTTGAGCACACCATATTGCCATCTGCTTCTCCTCTACCTTAGGCATCCATGGTCTATAAAACTGAGATTTTGATCTTAATGACAAGAAATAATCATGGACCCTGACAGAATGCAAAAGCAAGAGGAGGGCTTCCCTGGTGGCGCAGTGGTTGAGAATCTGCCTGCTAATGCAGGGGACACGGGTTCGAGCCCTGGTCTGGGAAGATCCCACATGCCGCGGAGCAACTAGGCCCGTGAGCCACAACTACTGAGCCTGCGCGTCTGGAGCCTGTGCTCCGCAACAAGAGAGGCCACGATAGTGAGAGGCCCGCGCACTGCAATGAAGAGTGGCCCCCGCTTGCCACAACTAGAGAAAGCCCTAGCACAGAAACGAAGACCCAACATAGCAAGCAATCAATAAATAAATCTTTAAAAAAAAAAAAAAAAAAGCAAGAGGAGCTTTCCAGTAGCACAAAGATATAAAACTTCTAAGCAGCATTTTTTTCTCCAGAAAATTTTAGAACTGGCCAGTGAAATCTAGCGCAACCCTCTTATTTTACAAATGAATCAACAGATGCCTTGAGAGGTTGAGACTGCTCATTGTTCAGAGTGAGATCACTGTGAGCCTCATCTAATTCTCTTCCCTTTGTAGCACATGATCCTCCTTTCACCCTGAATTTATTTCATAAGACACATCCATATTGACTAACTGAACTGGGTTTCAAACAAGACATCAAAATTCCTCAAACTCAGCATATAAGAGAAATAATCAGTAGAAAAGAACAAAGATTGCTTAAATTCAATGAGAACAGTGAAATAAATGATGGCAGCCATAGATAATAACAAATCACTTTTTTTAGCGTGATAACTTCCAAGGATACCATTTTCATTTTATTTTTTTATACTTCCGAGCATGTACACATTTTCCCTTCTGTATTTATGAGTACATTTTCCCTAATTACAAACTAAAATCATATGCACTGGAGGCACTCTGAATCCTCATACCTTTCCTCCTTCTACTCTTTAAACTCTTTAGAATCATTATTTCTAATCGTCATCTACGGGTATCTTACATGATTTTTAATACTTTAGGCAATCCTCCTTTATAACTAGATTGTGATTACAAGTGTTTTGAGAACAGCTACTATGCTTTATAAATCATTATTGTCCTAAGAGACTTTCACCAGAGGTCTAATACTCAGCAGAGTGCATTTTGCATATTAGACAATCAATAGATGCAAGTTGATTGACTGTTATGATTCACTGAGTTTGTGAGAGGGAGATTAACATGTTCCAGATGCTGAAGGCAAGATGTGTGTGGTTGGTATTAGCAATTGGCAATACCTATTGTTGATTATGTGTCATAAGGACCCCTGATCAAATACAGAAGTGAGGAGCCAGGCTACGCAGCTCTCCATGCTAGGGTTCTATAATGTTTACACAAACTCTGTGGCCTCACACCTCTTGCACTGTTTTTCTGGATTACAGGTCATAGCACTTTACAGACAATGTCATATTTACCTTTACAGTGTTCTCTGATTGTTGAGAAGGGGCTAATGCTTAGCCCATTTCCCTCTATTACCACAGGGAAAAATATAAGCAAAGAGAGCCTGAATCATTTATGCAACGCTGCACCATAAGGCAATGAAAGAGGCAGGTGCAGGTCTCAGATGGTTGTCCAAGTCCAAATTCCACGCTCTATCTGCTAGATAATCCTGCTTTCCCTCTCAATAGAATATTTCCCTAGATAGTTCCTGAAACATTTATAGCAGAAGCCTGCAGAGTGACTGTTATAGAAGTTTGTGGAAAACTTCCAGGCATCTAAAAATGTAAGAAACAGCCATATTTCACTTTGGGTATTCACATTTGAGAAGTGATGTGGTTTTTTTTTTCTCCCCTCAAATATTCAAAAGTTTGATCTAAGGCAAAAGTTTTACTATTCCTCCCTAAAGTGGAGGAGTGAAAACACCCATGAATTTTCATCAGTTTGCTGTAGGCAGAAATTTGCCAGTTTGCAGGAAAATGGCTTAAAAATTGAAGCTGAGATGAAATACTTGAACTTCTTGTGTGAACCTATGAAAGTAATATTTTTCTTTATCAGCTGATATGAAGGTTTGCACGACCCTACATTACTTCAGTATAAAAGTGACTTTTCTTGTCTGAAATGTCACAAAACTGTTTGGATTCTTCAGAACACATTCATAAAAAGATTCTCGTCCCCTTAATTTTGGCATATGCCATCATTTCCCTTTTATTCTTTATCTATTCCCATATTTAACAGAAGTTCCCTATAACTAACTTCCTATATCCTTCACTATGAGGTACACTTTGGGAGGAGTGGTAAATGGGATAAAACTGGAAAACTTTCTCAGGGTATCAAACCCCGCAAAGGCCAGAAACTTGCCTCCTATCTAGCTGGAAACCATAATCATATTGAATGCAGTTGAGCCCCTGACTGAGTTGCATGCTGAAATATACATGTTGGGTTGGCATTTGCCCAGATCATTGACTACATCATGTTAACACGATGCTCATTTAGGCCATTTGGATGTCAGCAATAATTACCACGGGCAAAGGCACTTATGCTGCAGTGTGGTTCTCCCACTAATGGGACCAGAAGGATCCATTTGATGACACCTTGCTCTACTTATTTCTTTGTCACCCCCAGCTGGTGAGTCAGTTTTACCTTTATGGCATGTATTTAATTAAACCCATTTCTCAAAGATATTTTTCATTTCAGACCAACAAATATTTCTGGAGGCATCAACTACCTGAAAGCTGCTATAATAGATGCTGTAAAATATTTATGCTGATAAGAATTAGTAATGTAAACATGAATTTATAAATCCATCCAATCACAGGCATCTATTTGTTCAAGAAATTAGTTAGCATTGTAAGATGTGTGCTTCCTGTTTAACTGACTTATGGATGAAGGACGCAATAATCCTTTCACTAATATTCTCCTTCTGCAAACCATCTTGTGAGCTTTCTTAATTATTAGAATTTGAAGCCAATGAAAAGATTAAACAAAGTGGACATATCAGAATGTTGAAGCAAGTGGAGGTTTTGACTTTCATTATTTTTTGACTCATACATATCTCTACTTCACTTTCCAATATAGATCCTGCCTTAGAAGTATTCTGTTGTCAGACAGGCATGCGTTTCTTAGTTGCTTGTTTAATAATTGTGGGGAAATTGTACATATTCACATGCTCTTTTTGGCTGATCCTTCCTGTCTTATATTAAGGAAGAAAGAATTGAAAGGTTGCTGGGTGGATTAGGTGCACTGCTTATCATTACGGAATGAAGAAAAGCCAACCAGTATTTACGAGAAGCAAGAAATACTCATGGCCTTATTAGTATTACGAAGCAGTCTAGATTTAGGATACAGTTTACTTAAACGCCACAAATTGACCTATGTTTCAACACCAATGTGTACTGAAGGTTCTCTGAGAAGCAGATGCCAAGACAAGATCAGATGGGCACGAGATTTGTTAAGGGAGATGTCTGTGAGAAAATTAGAAAGGAACCAGGAGAGTCTTCCCTCAGACCAAGATGTTTATCTGACTCTTGAGAGGACAAAGGGAATAAATGTTGACTGGAAGAAGGTAGATCTAAGAAATCTGGCAAGGTCAAAGGCCAATGGGAAGGACTGAGCCGAAGTGGCCCATTAGAGGAGTTCTGCATCTCCAGTAATGATCTAGCCCTGCTGCTCTCAGCATTGCTGTCAGCATTGGCTGGGAACAGTGACTGAGAAGGCAGCCTTGGTGTGATAGTGGTGATGGATTTCAGAGCACAGTGCTTGGAGCCGTTGCTGAACTATGCTCCCCTCAGTTGGAGCTCTGAGAAACACAATCTGACGCCTGCCACAGGCCACCTATTGCATCACATGTATCTACTTTCCTCACTGGCTGGGGAGCATCTTACCCATGGTTCCCATGGGACTCTCTACCTGACAAGAAACTCAGAAGAGGTAGTGTTGATGCAGTCAATCTCGAGACCATAAATGATATTCAAACTATCCCTCCTCTGTTATCCATTCAGAATTCCCTTCACACTCACTGATCACCTCAGCACGCTGTTGGTGGCACACCTCAGTACTAGTGTGACCCAAACCTTCTTTCCTGAGAGGTCTGTATCCTCGGTTAATCAGACCCTCAGATGGCGGTTGCTGCACATATCCATTCACAGTTACAATGGGGCAAGTGAGTACTAGGAGGTGCCCACCTGAACCAACTGGGTGCTGCATATATTCCTCCCCACTCCTACTGTATGAAAAGTAGCCCTGTGGCCTCTTGCTATCAAGGTCAATTGCCTCTACCAGTATGATGACTTCTCTTCTACCCTGGTGGTCTCTGGGCACAAGGAATCCAAAATACCCAGACAGCAGCTGTAACATGCACTTCAATGGAACCTCTTATGTGTCCCTTGGCAAAAGTATGTCCCTTTTACTCACCAGGACCTCCAACTCTGCAAAACCCAGAGCACTGCGTATAGAGGAACGAAATCCCTCAGCTGGTCATTGAGAGTGATGGTCCATGAGGATAATCCTGCTTCTATTCTATGGTTCCCAGTTCCCTATATTCTTTCCCTTGGGGACACAGCATCACAGAGAGGTCTCTGATTTAATGAATACACTACATCCTGAGAATGGCTCCCTATAAATTCAGAGTGTTGCCTCTGGACTGACACTTTGTCTGGATTTCTAGAGGCTGTTCCAGAGTTCTGTGGGGCTGGCTGGTACACTATGTGATATAACCAGTGGCTCCCAAGGTCATCTGGCTTTACCTCACTTCTTTCATTGTGAGGTGCGCCCACTGTTTGGATGTTATGGGTTCAATATCTGAAAATTGGCTCACGCTTGGGAACTGAGCAAGAGATTTTTACTTTCTACTGAGGAGATTGTCCTTAATCCCCAGCCTCCTGCTCCTCTTTTGTTTCCTTTTTTTTTGGTTATAGTTATTGAACAGCACTCTTGCTCCCAGGAACGCCATGTTCCATTAACCATCTTTAACTGCTCCCTGTGAGTCAAGCTCATCTGGCTGCCCCTTTGACCTTGCTGATCTTTAGAGTAATTGTGGCCTCCTGGCATCTGGTGCTTAACTTTGCTACCTGGTTTCTAAAGACTGTAGCTGCTTTTCAGCCGCATTAACACAGGGAGATCAGCTCGGTGCTTTGAAACCACCTAGAGGGGTGGGGTAGGGAGGGTGGGAGGGAGACGCAAAAGGGAGGGGGTATGGGGATATATGTATATGTATAGCTGATTCACTCTGTTATAAAGCAGAAACTAACACAACATTGTAAAGCAATTATACTCCAATAAAGATGTTTAAAAAAAAAAAAATAAAGACTGTATCTGCTTTTCCTACCATCAGCTCTGGCTTGCAAAGGAGGCTCTACAGAATATCTGATACTAGTGTCCCTGTCACCAGCATCTTGATGATGGCCTTGGAGAATAATGTGACCTCTGCCTCCCTCTGTGGAACACATTCATCTGCCAGATCTTCTGGCCTCAGATAATATATCCACTCCAGTATGCCTGCTTCCCTCAGCCTCTTTATTCCTGCCTTTAACGTCAGATACCATAACTCAGATGTTTCTACTTCATTTAATGTTGGCCATCATTTTTCTTAGGTCTCCAAGAGCCACTGCAGCAGTGAGTTTACTTCATCTCCTAGGGTCCGTGCTAGGATATGCCTTGTCCCAGGAAAGTCAGTTAACTGTCCCACATCAAGAATACTTGCTTACATAGTCTTACATTCTGGCCTCTTTAATGAAGCATCTTCAAATTCCCGTCACAGGGGTATTCTCCTGGTTCAAGTACTTATTAGCTATTTCTTTCAACTCATTCATTGTATATAGTCTCTCTCCTTCTTTTTGAGGCCCAATATGGTAATCCTGGGCCTTACCAGGTATCAGCCTGCAGCAAGAAATGGAGAAGGGGATCACCTGTCTCCTCGGGAGGAGAGTTTTTCATTTGTTTATCTTGTGTTTTTGTTTCAACAGCCACTATTCTTATTGCACATCTACCATGTGTCCAATCCTTCCATGCGTGATGCCATTCAATCCTCACAATTAATTACCACAACCAGGACCATGACCACGACCCTCAAGAAACTGAGGCTCAGTTGTCCGAGTTCCCCAGCTGGTAAGTGTTAGAGGAAAGATTCTAATCCTGACCTGTCACATTCCAGAGCCCATGTTCTTTCCACTTAGCCACCAGTTACTCTTCTCAGTGAAGGGTCCTTGGTGCAGTCTCTGGTGTGGACAGATAGTCACTCCTGTGGAAATTCCTGATGGGTGTTACAAGGCAGGGTTGGATTTGACTGGTGTTGGTAATAGGAGTCAAGACATTTCAGGGATCCCAGATACTTCCTGGCCTAGAGACTCCATGTGCAGCAGACAGGCAGACTCTCACAGTTCCATGGACAAAAACTGGGGTTCCAAGGAGACATTCACCTTTCTGTGGTGTGAATGTGTAGGTACCCATAGGCTCTGAATCACACATCATGCAATCCCACCAGAGGGCTATACAGTCCTGGGATATGCACCTATTCAAATACGCTCACCATCTTCTTCACACACACACACACACACACACACACACACACAAAACACTCAGGATGTTGAGGCAGGTGATGGAAAGAAGGGCTCTGGCTAGGTCATATGAGGCTGGATGTGGTCGCATGACACTGGCCAGCAGACAACCATCGTGAGATGCTAAAGATGCTTCCACTGCCACTGTGGTGGTCACCTTGGGCAGCAGGGGGTGGGCGGGCAGCCACACAGAAGGGTAGGCAGTGTCCAATCACACCCACTTGATACAGCAGCAAACCCAGCAGCAAGAGCGAGCCTGAGGCAACCAGAGCAATGCCTACTGACAACATGGCAGCCAGTGGCCAAGCAGGGGAAGTGGCCAGGCCAGCCAGCACCAGGATGGTGACCAGTAGACAAGGCCACCAAGCAGCACCATGAGGGCATCATCACCTCCACAGCTGTGCAGCTGACACACGCAGTTCATGTCCTGCTCAGCTGAGCTCATCAGCTGCTTAACCGGAACCAGAGGAGCCAGCAGACAGAGCACAGTGCCTGCTACCAGCTGCTACTTGCTCAAGCAGCTGCTGGTGGGGGAGAGCAGCGCCATGCTGGCCACAAGGCCTTCAGTAAGAGTGATAGCTCTTTCTCAGGAAGGTAGTCCACCTCTGAAGCCCAGAAGGTTCATGGACAAATGCAGAACTAGTATCAAGATATCCCCATCCTATGACTCAGGGCCCCAGGTTTTCCCAGCCAGCACCCTGGCTTTGGCATAACAAAGCAGAACACTGGGTGATCATTCAAATGTCTCTGAAGCCCTGCAACTCTATTAGATCTTCAGCCTGTTGAATAGCTCTGTGTTTTCACTACAGGAAATAAGGGCCTCTTTGTAAGATACCAAAGCTTGTTAACAGCCCTCAGTCTCTTACTATTATCCCTCTGCAGGGCATAAATACAACTTAGAAGGAACTAGCCAAGTTCACACTCTTTAAAGGCATTGTTAACAAAAAACTTTCAAATGCCTGAATCCTCATCCCCTATCACAGCATTGTTCTCCACGGAGACATTTTCCCGCCACCAGCAGTGAAATCCTTAGCAGTTAACATTGCTTTGTACAAGGGAGTATCATTGCCCCACCTACCAAACAGGACAATATCCTTCCTCTTCACCCACAAGGTGATGAGTAAGCCAGTCCTAAATACCTATCTTGTTTTCTTGGATAACTCCTGATACCACTTGTGTTATCTGGGTACTGTGAGAAGCAGATGACACCTAGACAGAATTAGATGTGCAAAATTTTTTTAGGGAAAACATCTGTGAAGGAAACTGGGGATGGAGCTGGAGGAGGGTGGGAGAACTGACAGTATGCAGGGCTGACCCTTGTGAGGGGAAAGAAAAGAAAGGAATGTCAGGTGCAAGAGTAGTAGAGAATGTGGCAGTTTTAAGAAAGCTTGGCAAGGCTGTTGGTGAATCTTCAAGCCAAAGTTGCCCATCAGAGGAGTCCCCCATCTCCCAATATCAGGCCTGACTTAGCATCCTTCAGCCCCTATAGCAACATGATTGCTGATTAAGCTAATGAGTTAGTGTTTAGTTTCATCAAAACTTAAAAGTAAAGAAAATAATGTAGAGATCTTCACGGACTGTATGTCTTTATTTTGCTATGTTTGTGTCATTGTTGTAATCCCTATATTCTCTTGTTCTATAATTTTATTGTTATTAGCTCTTTGAAGTCCTCAAGAATTTAAAAGAGATTTTGTAAATTACTTTATGATTAAATTATTATGTCTACATTGTTATGTAGATAACCCTGGATGAATCAGTCTGTGGGGGAGGAGGGGAGATTACAACTGATTTTTTTTAAAGAATATGTATTCTCAATTATAAATTGAACATAATTAAAATACTAAATTGTTTTGGTAAAGATTAATCAATCTTCATATGGTATTGCATCAGTACATATATCACTTCTACAGATGCACAGCAAGCCTCAGCCTTTCCTTCAGTTTTTCTGTACTGGCTTTTTTTTTCTATTGCCATATTCATCTGTGCATAAAGCCTGGAGATAACTAATTTTACCTGCATCTCCATCTTTGATGGAATCTCATCAGGCTGTTTTAATTTCTACTGAAGTGCAGTGTTCACCACAATTCAGCATTAAATGTCTAGAGACAAGAGAGTGCCTAAATACTCCAAATTATCTCCGTTATAACTTATTTGAGATTATCATTTCACATGCTTGGGGTTTATTTTGTTACTTTTATGATTTCAAATCTTTCCATTTTTACCTGAGTCTCTCCTATATATTTAATACCCTATTCACATTATACATAAAATATGTTTCTAAAGGTCTAAATGTTTCTGGGGGGAGACATAGAGCATAAGGACTTTTGTAACCAAAGTTTTCTTCTGAGTGAAATTCACATGTATGTCTTTTCAAATGATTTCAGAGAAAACAATAAACCTTGTCAATACAGTGCAATTGATTCCAGTTGCCTGTTATTATTTTATAAGAATGGCCCATCTCCGAAGAAATTATCAAATCGACCATGAAGAAATCCACACTGACATTAATATTGGCATTAGAACAGCAGAAAATAATGTACTCTGCTCATTTTCAGTTGGATAGACACAGCCTTAGACAACAGACAAACATTTTCAGTAAATAGTATGGTGAGTTAATTTCCTTTGAATCCTTTATGAAGACAAGGGATTTATCACGAATGGCGTTCCCATTATGAGTCATGTTCTTTACCAATTCTCAATGCAGTCTCTGCTAGGTTTGAAGTATACATGAGCCAAATATACTCCTTTATTGGTTGCAGTATGCCTGCTTACACTCTCATCATCAGAACATGGATGGGATCATGTAGAAAACTGAACAACCTATTTTTGGACTTTCAGCTTAAGTACTTTAGTAGAAGCCACTCTGATAAATGATTTTATCTCTCATTTTCATAGGTTCATAGGTTCATGCTTAGCCTTCAAGGGTGAAGGCAACTGCCAATCAAGGAATATACCCACATCCATTAGAAGTATAGATATAAAGGAAGAGAGGAGATACCCACCCAAAGAGCAGCCTGAGGAGTAGAAAAAAGAAACAAAGTAATAACCAAAGAAAGTGAACATGTCTCTATGCCTTTCCATTTATTCTCACTTTATTCTTTATAATTAAAACCCATATGCTGCAATACGACATTATTGTGTTTCTGAAGATTCCATTTTTCCATCTAGATATAAGGCTCCCTCAGGCTGGCTACAGATTTAGGGAGGAAGTCTTACATGTCCCCTAAAGTAAAGGTCCTTAACTCAGTGTAAGAGAGTCATCTCACTTTCTAAAATTGTTTGCAAAATAGTGTAAACATGCATTTATCTGAGGGGAGGATTCATAGCTCTCATCAAGTCCTTATCCAATCTATAAAAACAACTACAACATTAAATAATATTAAGGATTACTGTTGTACTTTCTTTGTGTTTGTTTTTTTCCTGCTTCCTGTCATATTTCTTTCACTGCTAAGAATTTCTGCAGCACTATGGAAGTACTTGCCTTTGAACTTAACCTGAAAGCCCAGTGCAACTTCACTCTTCCTCCACTCCAAATCTTTGCTTTCAGAAAATTATTGTATCTCTATTTCGCTGAAAAGATGTCACGTGATGTGATCATTCCAATTTAAAAGTGCTTTTTTCTCTGACAAAGGTAATTTCCTCTTTTTCAGATGACAAGTTCCTCATATTGTCCAATATTTATTTATCCACCCTAGACATCAATCACATTTCTTCAAGTTCCCCATGATCCCAGCTATTAAACTTTCTGCATTCCCTCAAGCCTCATCAATTCTACCTAGGCCTTAATGCAACTTGTTGAAATTCACCTTCTCCTTTCTTCTTTACCAATACATTCTTCAAAATTTATAACAATCAAAATGTCAAAGAGAATGAGTCCAACTGTAGCAGTAGTGGAGGAAGGCACAATTAAGTCTCAGATTAGTCTGGGAAAGGCATTTCTAAATACTAATTATATATATATATATTTATATGTGTATATATATATCTCAGAAAGAAAAATAAGAATATATTTTAATATATATTTTTAAACTTATTAATTAAAAAAATTAAATTTAATGATAAAATACAAACTAAGAAAAATATTGGTAACATTAGAGTAGATACAGTGCTAATAACCGCAATATAAAATTAGTTCTTATAAATCAATAGCCCATGAAAATATGCCTAAGAAATATCCCAAAAGAAAATGTATAAAAAACATGAACAGTTAATTCAGATACAAAAAAAGTACAAAGTTATATTTGTGTTGAGCAAAGATAGTTTGAAAGCCTAATCTATAAGCAAAATTAGTAGGTAATCTAAATGAAAAAGAATAGGAAGTTAGTAAAAACAAAAAACAAAACCAAACAAAAACAAAAAACAAAAAAAACTTTGATACCCACATACCACTAAACACCATACAATTTCAAAGTCATTTAAAAATGCATCTAATAATCTAGAAAATACTTATTATTTAAAGCAGCAGGTTATAAAACATTACTGCATAGCACCTTTATTTTAAAGCTGTATCTATATACAAATCTGGAAATATATAAACCAAAATGTTAACTTCTTTTATTCTCAATGATAGAATTCCAACTGACTAATTTTCTCTGGGATTATATCATTCTATAATTTCTAAATTTTCTAAGGAAAAAGTTAGGTTTGTATGTTAGACATAAAAAAAGCAGAAAAAATAAATGTTATTTTAAAATAGATTACAAAAAGATGATTGAAAAATCTATGATTGAAAAAAATTATTTTTAAATGGAAAATATTGTTGTTACACTAACTTAATAAAGTCTACAGCTAGCAACAGAAAAATACTAAGGTACACCTTCTTATTCTAAAGCCAGTGCTCCTTACAGATTTATGTAAACCTAAAAGGCTTCTGCTCAAAGTAGCTTATCACTATAAGAAAAGCAGTGATTTAATTTTAAAACTCTTCTCCATTAATCATAAATATTAGAATCCTGGGGAAAAAAATGACATGTAATTTTGAAAATTTGATTATCTTTGAAAAAGATAATCAGTTTTCTCTAATAAAATAAAAAGTAATTGACTGATTTTATAATTTTTTGCATAAAGATAAAAATACAAGAGGAATGAGAAAGAGCCTTGTAAACTGCAAAATCAGTGCACACTTATTTTATTAGTTATACTATGATATTTAAGTGGAATATTTTCTTCTTTTGTTACCTAGGACCTCAGATAGTTAATAACTCTCAAATAATAAATCAATGTCCTAAATGCTGTAGACATACTGCATACTTTCTGTTTGGAATTACTTTCTTGAAAATAAGTTACTTTCTTTTAAAAATAAACCGTCAACTTTTAAAATTAAAAAGAATGTATTTTCTGGCGTTTAAAAAATGCTATGCTTGGCACTCTTGATTGATTAGATTAGATAGACAGATTATAGATAGATAGATGATAGATAGATAGATATAGATGTGACACGAATTCATATATGTATATGCATGCATGTTCACATTCTCTGCCAAAATAAACAACTTAAAAAATCTGAAAAATAGGTTGAAGATAATTGAAAAGAGAATGCTTCACTCCTTACCAAAAAAATGACGGATCTAGCACCAAGACACAGATATCCTTTTTCTTGAACCTCTAAAAGTTAGTTGATACCAGAGCTTTGTTTTTCCCAGAAATCTTACTTCCTCCTGATGTTCCAAGAACTTGATCATTTCCCACACTTCCAGAGAATCTATGCTTTTCACAAGCTTTGCTGAAACTCCTCTAGTGGTATGAGCAAAATGACTGACATAGCTTGAGAAAGAATGCACAAAAAACACTTGTGTGAGGTTGGCCATGTCCTCCTGCGGGAACAGTCAGAATGTGGCCCAGCTCTAATAGCAAAGAAGGAAATAGAGAACATACATCTGGGCAAAGAGCAAATGATGGTAGCAATTGTACCCTCAGAGATGAAGGGATTAAAACCAGGAGTGCCATTACTCAAAAACACTCATCAAAATCATGAATGCTAAGAAATCCCAAAGAAATTAAGAAAATCTAAATATCTCCCCAAAGGGGCACATAATTTTAGTGATAGGAAAACATTTATACTTCATTACTCTTTTAAAGAATCCTGCTAGCAAAAGACATCAATATTTGTTTGAAAATAGGATGAAAGCCATATTTGGCAGGAGCACATGTGAAATCTTTCCAGAATGTATTTTTGTTCTCAATGGAACAACAAAACTTGATTTTTCTCCAATTTTAGAAAGGCATACACATATTTATATATGTACATGTTTGTGTCAAAGCAAATGAAAAGAGTAACTTTAACAGGTAGTCCTCCCTCCTCCCTCACTCAAGTCATTCTTTTCCCCTGACCAACACGCGTAAACACAATCAGTAAAGACTTAGACAGTTATGATAGCTGTATTGATGCTTTGAAGGACTGTTTGTGTGTGTGTGTGTGTGTGTGTGTGTGTGTGTGAGAGAGAGAGAGAGAGAGAGAGAGAGGAAAACTTTGTCAGGTGTCTTTTTTAAAATGTGCTTATATAAATGATATGTATCTATGAAAATATATAGTTTATAAATATTATCATGTTATGTCAACTGTCTGCAACTTACTTATGCTCAGAAATATGTCTTTGGGAACTTTCCATTTTGGGTACATATACGTGTTCCTTTTAACTATACAGAAGGTCCATTACATAATACTAGTCGATATTTATTGAACACTTAGTATGTGCAAGACACTTCTGGTGGTTTACTTGTATTGTTTCCTTTAATTCCCACAAATGAGTTAGATGCTCTTATCATCTCCATTTTACAGATGAGAAAATAGAGCCACAGAAAAGTTCAGCTATTTCCCCAAGTTCACACTGCAGGGAAACAGCAGAGCTAGGTTTTTAATCCAGATGGGCTGATTCTTCTCTCAGTATTCGACATCATCCTTTATAAATGCCTAAGATTTTTTAAAGATATACCCTCATTAGTGGACAATTAGCTAATTGCATATTTTAAAAAAATAAAAATAAACATTGCTACAGTAAACTTCTTTGTCTTAACCCTTTATGTACACAAATGAGCACCTCCTGACGTATACACTTAGAATTGCAATTCCTAGTGGAAGGTTACTTACATAGGTCGTTCTTTAGAACTTAGTTTAAACTAGAGCCTAGAGGTTAAGACCCCTCAGCTGTAAAATCAGACAGACCTAGATTCAAATCTGTTTGTCTACTTAGGGGCTTTGGGGAAAAGGTCTCTCTGAACATGTTTATTCATATGTGAAATGAGTATACTGACAGTACCGCTCTCAAAATTTTACTAGAGATTAAATAAGTTAATGCACACAAAGAGCTTAATCTAGTGCTTAGTACATAGTGAGTATTCATGATCATTATCAACTTCAGTGGGAAACCTTCTGTGAATCCCACGTCTATTCCCATTTCATCCTGCAGTAGCTTATAACCCATACATTATTCCTCCCCATTATATTGTAAGCAATCACTTCTTTTTCTGTCTCTCTCTCTCTTTGGATTTCAAGCTTCCTGATAGAAGGCACTATAGTTTCTATATGTATCAGAAATACTGGAAGGTACCTAGTACCATTCATGTTTTATGAATGAACGATTAATGGAGGTGCAGAAAATAGATTCCTAAACTCCTTCTAATTCTTCCCCATCTTTTTGGCTATCAATCTAAAATCTCTTAATAATACTGATTTCTTTACATTCCTCCCATCGAAGCATACCTAATTTTCCTTTGTTATATTATTTCATGGGGCAATGTAATTTAAAAAAAAAACTAAAGAAAATGAATTTTAACGGGCTGAAGCCTCTCTGAAATACATAGCTGGGCCAAAGCCAAAACAACCAAAAATATTTGACACAGTATTCTGATCTGACCAAGATATGACAACCACACAGGCTCCTGCAGGCCACAAAGTAAAAATGTGGTTTCAGCTCTCAGATTTAGTTATTTACATTGATCAAAATAAGTGGAGAATGAGAAATTTCCATTTCACTCTGTGTTGTATAGACACAGCATGAAGTTGTTGCAGTTTGTTTTATTCTGTTTGCCTGGAGGAAAAGTCGTTTTGCTGTTTTAATAATACATTGAGACGGTTTAATGACAGATGGGGTTTCAGAACTCTTAATCAGCTTGCCACGATAACTGGGGTAAACTGAGCCTGTGCAGCCATAACAAAGATGAAGAGAAATGTCACCTAACTTACAGTGAACATGCTAACAGAACTTATCATATGCTTTCAAATTCTGTTTCATTAATTCTGCAAGTTTTTTTCCATCCTCTTTTCCTGTCTCTCTACTTTTTACTCTTACTTCGTTCATTTGATTCTACCTCTGTGTGTTCATAACTGACTCCAACCCCTATATTTGGAAATTTTGCTTTCATTTGAATAGGAATTTGGGATTCATTCTTAGTAAGGTCAAATGAAAAGAATATCTGCAGCTGAATTTGTCTGCTGGCCAAAGTACAAAAGTGAAATGAAACGTAGGGAAAGTATCCAAAATGAGAATGAAAAGAAATACATGAGTGCAGGGAATTGGAAGTGGTCTGGGTTTCATCTGTCTGATCTGTGTAATTTCTCCCTTCTACCACTGTTTTCATCATCCTGTATATGTATGTTGCATAATTTGTTATAAGAAAACTGTGAGAGAATTTAAAGGATGCAGTAGAGAGTTAGGGGCTGAGTTCAGTTCTCACATTCATTTTCTGTACTGGGCAGTAAAGGGTTCAGGTCACGGAACCTAGAGAGAGCATTCATCCAGAGTGTGATAATGGGACGTGGAGAGACAAAGCATAAAAGAACAAGAAACAGAGTTCTGTCCCTGACCAGATGCAAACTTGGAAAGAAGCTCTGACAGCTTCTGCCAAAAGAGCAATACTGTAAGGCACAGGCGAATGTCCAAATGGCCCAAACAGTCAGCCCCAATCCTACCACCATGTACCCAAAACACCCATTAAAGGTTGGTGCACAGCAGCATTGATCCTGTGCCCACTGTGATATGCTCCAACTCTAGTTCCAAAAAGCAGCATGATTATTTCTGACTCCTCTCTTACGACTACACTAATGAATTGTTCCTTTAGCTGTCATGTAAGATTTTGAAAGAAATAATTGGCTTACTATAGGAAAGAGAAATATTAAAATTGCATCTTCAATGTCATAGAAAAACCTCCCCATGTCATAATCAAAGTTCCAAAACAAAGATATAATTAGTTGGAGCTCTAGTGGAAAATATGTGTATGTATAATAAAGTTCTTACATTAAGTCTAGTGCCTTAGCACTGCAGAATTGGTAAAACTCTCAGCTGTAGGAGATGCCTCTATCTTGGTTTTATCAAGATGCTCTTCTCATGCAAGTTTCCTGGATTTTTTGCATCACCGTATGGTCAGTATCTATGACCAATACCAATCCATAACATACTTGGCATTTCCTTATATTTGTGCTGATAAATATTTTCATAGAGGTCTTAGTATATCTTATGGTCATTGTTCACTTTTGCAAACCTCATGTAGAATCTGCATTTTTTTAAACCTCTGTGGCTCTAAGCACAGTTACTCCTAATTTGATACACCCACAGCCAAAATGCATTGTGGTTCATTAATTTGCAATTGGTGTTGGGTAAATGCTCTCAGTAACTTATTACTTGGACAGGGTTGCTTACTGAGTTGCATTCCAACTACCCCAAAGTAATTGATTATACTTAGTTCTTGGATAGTCCTCTAAAATAGCTTCCCAAATTGGCACTAAGATGTTATATACACATCTCTAGGTCAATGAGGTATGGTTTGCTAAAGCATTTATTCAACCTCGTCATCATTTACAAATCACTTACTGAACACACACTTGTGGAGAGGCACTGGGAAAGTCCTGGGGCTATGAAGACGTAGTTTATTCACAATCTGATGGAGAGAGAGATAAATGTGTAAACTAATGTGCATAACATGTGATAGATACTGTAAAAGGGATACAGCAGAAGAAAAAGGGAGTTGTCAAGTCTACTTGGAAAGAGGGAATAGTCATTTCTACAGTTCAAGAATTCCTGGTATACCATCAAAAGAATATCAGATGCAGCTAAAATGTGTGTCATTAAACTAATATATCGAATAATGGACAAAATAGGATATTCAGTGAGCTCTCTAGAATTCTGCCCTTCTTTCTATTCAGAAATAAAAAGTGAATTCATAGTTTGCAAAATGTTGATCTCGATCAGGAAAATAAGGAAAAATATTTGTTTCCTAGTATCTCTTCTAGAAACTCCCACAATCTTCTCACCTTGGGTTGTGTTTTAGCTCCTGTCAGAATATAGTAAAGTCAATCTTTCCAGTGAATAGTTAATGGCTGTGCTCACCTCAGAAGAAAGTCAGGGAAATATATGCATTTTGTACATTTCACCTGCAGAGTTATATTTAGGGGATTAATTTTTGTATATTCTATTCTCCTTTGAAGTCACTCTTTTAAAAAGCATATTTTCAAATTCTTTAATCAATATAAAATTTTTAAAATTATACATTAAATATTCTCTGTGAAATACATCTTGGTGCTACAGCCCCTCATGTTTAATCCTTCAAACAAATTCAAGATAAAATTGTAGAACCATAGTATTAATTGCAAATGTTTTCTATAAAAAGCTTTTGATGATTTTCATGTTTTCAGATACGCAAATTCCATTTTGAGGTGTCTTTTTTGTTTTCAAAGTAGTCATCAATAGAAGTAAGTCATTCTTAGTTGTCAGACACGCAAAGACTAGTAACAGAACATTTGTTAGCTGATTCATAGGATTCTCGAGTTAAGACTGAGGTGATTATTTATTGTATAAAATCTCTAAAAAGCATGAAATTCTCTTTCCTACTCTCATCTTCCTGAAGTCTATGAAAATTGATCAGTCGGAATACTTCACATTCTGCTTCCTCTAAAAAATAAAATCAATCAATAAATATTAGGTAGAATTTGTCTTTATTGCAGACATTTTATAATCTAATCTTAAGAATAAGAATTTTGATCTACAGATGATGATAATACCTAATGCATGGTCATTTGTTTCATAACAGTAGGAACACAAGAATTATTTGACCTATATGGTCAAATGAAGTTTTTGAAACCATTAAATAATGCCTGCACTTTAGTAGAAAACATAGGAAGGCATTTGAAAGAATATAATCACTCATCATGCTTTCCCCCAGGACAACCACTATTTTCTTACCCACACACAAAAAAAGCATGAACAAAAGCACCAAGAAAATTTCGATTACTATCACTTTCATAGCAATGAACACTATTATGATGTTAACAAAAAAAGATAGTGAACAAATCACAACACACATAAATGCTCAAATTTTTGCAAATCTCTTTTGTCCATTAAAGTTAATAAATAAATTTTTTTCATAGTAATAATAGTTACAGACATTGCATAAAGTTAAAATGTCCATCAAAAAGAAATGTTACCACTGATAACATGCATATGTTGTGTATGTTTTGTGTATTTCTCAGGCTTAGAAAATGCCATTGAGATTGTGGGGAAAACAGGGCTGACACTGGGAGTGATCAAATTAAACAAAACCAAGCAAATAAGTAAACCTGGTTAGTCACAAAGGCAGTGGGAGCAGCAGGGAAGGGACTGGAGGCAGCGAAAGATGTGCTTTTTAATCTTATCTCCTACTTCCCCACAGGAAATACGTGGATTCTTGGTGCAATCGGTTCCCATAAGAACTCGAAGGAGCCCTGATGATTTCTTTACTTTCCAGGAACTACTATAATAATATTTTTTAATTATTACAGAGCTTCCACCCAGATGCTCAGGGTGCTATATCAACAATTAAAACATCATCATCGTAAACAATAATAATTAAAAACACATAAAGAGCACAGCACAAAACAGCCACAGAACACTGAGCACAAGCCGTGTTGAAGGGAGAAGCGTCCTTTTGCAGTGCTCTTTGTAATGTGATATTGCGTAGCCATTTTCTGAAGTTCAAAACCATAAGCAGTTCTAAAAGCATCATCAGTTTACTAACTACAAAATGCCTACAGGTTGATCTATGGAACATGGCTCTCATACTTGGGAGAATTATCTAGTATCCATTGTCTCCTTTAAAATCAGAACTTTCAAAAAATAATGTAATGCCAATTAAAATGAGGAAAGAACCTGTCGACAGAGCTTCTGATAGAATAGAGAATCTTGGCAGGATTTTAATAATTCTGTCTCCTGTTTCATGTTCCTCTGGTTGTGATGATCAGTAAGTTGCTTAACCCATTTATGGTTTTATTTCAGCATCTGTTAACAAGGAGTAGAATTGTTTCTGGCACTAGAGAAATTGCTTTAAGTTGTGCAAACTAAAGATTCTATTTCTCCACCAAGTAATTCACATAACCCTCCCCACAAACCTGATGCTTAACCAGGAATACCAGCTCTCTGATTTGAAATACGTATTTTTTAAAAATTTATTTTAAGGAAATAATTCAGTGACATCTTCTTTATAGAAATGCCAAATATATTTTTAATAAAATTAACTTTTTATTGACGTCTTTTCTACACACTACAACATGAGCAAAGTATACATCTTTAGCTTGATAAATGATCAGGAAGTGAGCATACCTATATAACCACCACTCTGATAAATAAATGGAACAATTCCAGCATCACAGAAACCTCCCTTCTGTCTGCTCAAGTTACTACCTTACTTCCAAAAGGTAACTAGTAGGCTACCTTCTATGGCCATCTCTTTGTACTACCTGGTTTTGATCCGTATGGAAACAGATCTCTACTGTGCCTAGTCTTTTACGACTCTTCTGCTCCATGTTATGTTTGTGAAATTCGCCCACTATGCTGTGCGTAGCAGCAGTGCCTCCACTGACGTTACTGTTTGGCATCACTTACTGTGAACATGCCACAATTGACTTGGTCATACCAGGTTTTCGGCTGCACTTATGAACATTCCCATACATGTCATTGAGTGCACGCAGGTTTTCATTTCTGTTCGGTACACACCCATGGTAGAATTGCCTGGTCATAGAATTTGTGCACCCAAACGTTCTGCTTTAGTAGATATTTCCATTCAGTTTTCCAAAGTGGCTGGTTCGTTTTACATAACCACCATCTGAATGGAAGAGTTCTAGTTGCTCAATATCCTCATCAAGAATTTTCATTTTCAGCTTTTAAATTTTTTAACTTCATTTTAAGTTAATTCATTCGGTTTCATTTTTCATATTACCTCATTAGGGTTTTAATTTGAATTTCTGATGACAAATGATATTGAGCAATTTAGTATATGCATATTGGACATTTGAATATCTTCTTTTGCAAAATGCCTCTTCAATAATTTTGCCCATTACTTTTAAACTGAGTTGTCTGTATTTTCCTTAATGATTTTAAGAAACTCTTTGCATACTCCTGATATGAGTCCTTTTTCACTATTACCAACATGTTCTTCCACTCTGTGGTCTGTCTTTTCTCTTTCTTACTGGTGACTTTTAATGAACATAAGCAATCAATTTTAATAAAGTCCACTTTAGAAGTCTTACTTTTATAGCAAAGGGTTTTGGTAGCCAACTCAAGAAGTATTTATCAACTCTCAAACCATAGACATTCTCCTTTGTTACTTTTCAGAAGACACATAGTTTTACCTTTGCATTTAGATCTACAGTTCACGGAGACATGATTTCTTTTTTAATCATTTGAAGTAAGCCTCAATATTAACTTTTATTTTCCATATGATGTCCAGTTGACCTAGAACCATTTACTGCAAACAACATCTTTTTTCCTATTGCACGGAAGGGGAACTTTATCATAATTCAAGCAACTATAATGAGGTTCTGTGTGTTGCTTTATTTATCTATTCTTACTTCATTAAATTCTGAATAATTCCTGAATTACTAGAGTTTTATAAGTCTAGATATTTGACAATGTCAGATTCCCCACTTTATTATTTTTCAAGATTGTCATTTCTATTCTAGTCTTTTGCTTTTCCATATATAATTTAGATTCAGCTTGTCAGTTTCCACCAAAAAATTTTGAATGGAATTCCATTAAATGTATAGATCTATTAGGGTATATTTGATATTATTACAATATTGAATCTTACAAACCATGGATATGGTACCTCTCTCCATTTATTAAGTCTTCTCTAATTTCTCTCATGTCTAACAGTTTTGTTTGTAGAGAGTTTACATATGTTGTGTCAAATTTATTCCTGGTATATGATGTATTTTAAAGCTATTCTAAAAGTTATAAGTATATAATTTTTATTTTCCAAATTTTTCTTATATTTAGAAATAAATCTAATGTTTATGTTAATATATTGTATACAGAAATATTGCTGAATTTATCAATTAATTTTACTAGTTTTTCTAAATTATATCATATGCAAATAATGACAATTTTTTTCTTCTCTTCCAATACTTTTCCTATTTATTTATTTAACCCCATTTCACTGGCCAAGATCCCCAGAAAAATGATGAATAGAGGTGATGATAGTGGCATTCTTATCTCATTTGTCTCAAAGGGCAGCTTTCAATATTTAACCACTAAATAGGATGTTTGCTAGAGGTTTTGTTGATATCTTTTATCAAATTGAGGAAGTTCCCTTCTATTCCTAACTGCTAAGAGTTTTTATCATGAAAAGGTGTTGGACTTTATCAAATACCTTTTCTGCATCTATTTTAATGACGATATATTTTTCTCCTTAATCCTGTTAACTTAATCCTGGGAAATTACACTGATTGATTTTTGAATGTTAATCTCAAGGTTGAATTTCCAGAATGAACATGCCAAATCATTTTCTTTGCATTTTCTATGAGATTTTCAAATAAGAGAAAAATGTTTCATTGCAGAATTAATTGGGCCTTTAAAAATCTATCCTATTTTCAACAATTTCTGACACTTTTTTCTAAGGCATTCAAAGTTACCGCCAGACTGAGTTAACGTCACTGGTTTTCATTTACCCTCAAGCATGCTTTTGTAATGATCTGGGAAATTCACATTTTCTTTGTCCATTTCAGCTCCTAAAACCTAGAAATCAGTTTCTGAATATCTTAATATAGGAATAAATATTAAATATTGTATATTTATTTTATTGTAGGAAAATGGGTTACTCTTAAACCAGTGATTTTTTTAAAACATTGACCTAATAACTGGTTTTAAATTATACACACATGGCCTTTGTAATAATCAGTTCTGGGGTCCCCTTTAAAACACTGATGAAGGCCTTTAGAATTATAAGTCAAAGTTGTCTGAGCTTTCTCAGATCTCAGAGTAGCAACGTATGCTTCAGCCCCTTCTTCCAACCTATCTTACACTTCTAGATGGCAGGTTTCATGCAAACAGGAAGATATGGTTTATGAAAAGTCCATATAAAAATTTAAAAAATCACACAAATATGTGTAGCCTTAATCACGCTAAAAACACACATTTCCTTCTACTATACCAACATTTGGAAATGGAAATGCTATATACTAAGTACCATAGTACGGGAGTACTTAAGTTGGAAGAGACTTGGCTTTTCTAAAAAGTATTTGGGAAAAAAAAAGGTTAAATTATACAAAAGGAGCAATAACTAACCAGGAAGTGGGTGAAAGAATTTAAAAGCAAGCCATTCAGAATTTTAGAATTGCCCCACATTTTAGGGGAGGCAATTAATAGCCAGTATTTGGGACTCCAGTAATGTTTCACGTTTAAGTAGAAAAATGTGGAAACTAAGCCAAGATGTTAGTCTGGGAAGCAGCTGCAGCCCATTTTAGAAGTACACACAGGCGGGCAGTCCATCAATGCTGTCACTAAGATACCAAATTTAGCATAAAACAATAAAGCTTGGAAAAAAATCTAACAATCAGGGTTTGGAAGCTCATCTTCACCGAGAATGTAAAGCTTGTGATAGGTTTGCTGTAATACGTTCATATGATTTAGCTCAGCTAAAACTTTTTTTTAGTTCTTTGTAGTAAAATACGTGGTTTTCTCTGTCTTCACTCTTTGAAGTCTACTAGCATAATCCATTTTACCTAATTTATGAGAATGTTTAATCAAACAGGATTTTGAACTTTTACTGTACCCTTCAAACAATGTCTGAGGATCATCTCCAAATGTTTTGAATTCCTACCAAGTAGCACTGTGCCTGCCATTTCCAATATAGGCAATAAGAAACCCTTATTATGTGATAAATAAATGTTTGATTAAAGAATGAAACAATTCAACTTTCAAATTTTATCTTTCAAAATCTTGATTGTGAATAGTCCATGGATCAAATTCATTAGCCTATATGAGAAAAAAAAGTTCATGTCTTTAGTAGTACCTCTCATTTGTTAACTACTAACTTTTAGGCAACCTTGGAGTCTGGGATCCATGTTTGAAACTATGTTACTTTAATAATGGAAGTAAAACTTTCCACATACTCTGAAGATAAAACATTATTAAGGTGCAAAAATAAGAATCCTTCCCAAAAGAGAAATCACATATTTGGGGGGATATTATTTTGCTCCAGTTGGCCTTACTAATTTTGCACTCAAATGTTACATTTTTTGTGTTACTTCTTATTTTACCCATGCAATTTCTAGTGGGACACTTCAAGAAAAGGCTTTTTCCAAAAATTGAAGTAAAGAGGCTTACTTTTTATATGAACACTTCCTATAATAGCTTTATATTGTACTTTCAGAAATATCTTGATAAATAAAAATGATTAGTTTCATGGCCTTATTTATTAATCATGGGCATCCTTTAATTATCTTCATGTTATATTCATTGAGAGCAAATTGCTTTCCTCAGATTGTATAAAGCAAAAATGGCCAGTGTTCAAGCACTCTGAATAAAATTTAAAGGAATATGACATCACCTTAAAAGAACAAATATGGTTCATAGCATCCAACAGGGCAGGATTGCCACTGTCATCTTCACAACCACTGGCTCCCTTGTCAACCCTTCAAATATTCCAGCATTTTGTTTTCTTTAATTATTAATTTAAACAATGAAATAGGGAGGAAACTTTAGCCACTTCTACAAGAAAAGCATAAGAAACTTCTAGGCCAGATTTTGTTGTTCTTCACACATTTCTCTCGACTTGGTTAACAGCCTTGGATTATGGAGTGAGAATGGAGAATCTTGCTGGGAATTCTAAGTTCTCTCAATAGCAAGCGGAAAAGTTGATATGTAAAATTCTTTATTAACTAACTGGAATCATCTAAAAATCACCATGTCACATTCATAATTCAGTTCAGAAATTTAGAGCTAGAGGTAGGGAGCATTAACACCTGAGAATCGCACAAAGCACTTCATTGGGTGTTCAGTCTGTTTGTACACAAGAAAAAAGAGGCACTTCTAGAAAAGAGAAAGTTTTGCTACTTCCATTCCCTGAAAGGATAAATGTTCTTAATTATATCTGGCACTACGTTTCAATGAAATGTGCCATGTTACTACATTTGAAATTTGTTTTTTTTACAGTGTTAGGTTGATGACATTTTTAGTCTTGGAGTTTATTTTTCTAGAAAGTTAGCAATCTAGAAACAAATATGAAGAATCATAGACTTTTTAACTGAAAAGAGGTTATAGATTAATTCAAATAATTACAACCATACTTTAACTTGTTACTTGAATTCACTAAATGTTCATTGAATGAAATTCTAAGTCGAAATATCTCAAAATAAATTCACATTTTTACTCTTCTAATGACACCTCCTTTTCCCAGGTGTGAACAGACCTAATATGCAATAGATAAAATTTATTTTATTGTGTACACTATATACTATATAAAGCATCTATAATCTATGTATAAGAACAACATTTGTATAAAGTACACATTCCAAGGAAATTCCCTGGTGGTCCAGTGGTTAGGACACGGTGCTTTCACTGCTGGGGCCTGGGTTCTATCCCTGGCTGGGGAACTAATATCCCATAAGCTGTGTGGTGTGGCCAAAAAAAATTAATAAATACATAAAATAAAATGTTATTAAAAATAAATTTTAAAGAAAGTACACATTCCAAAGCATCATAACTCAAAATTTTGAATTCATAGAAATTTAAGCTATACTAACATTATTCAATTATTTTCAAAGCTATTTTATATAATTTATGCAAATTATGCATGTTTATAGAATATATTATATAAATATTAGAAATAAGTACATAAATATTAATATATACAAAATTTATTCCGAAATAGATTAGAATTTTTTATAGATTATAGATTACAGCAATTGAAAATAAAGCAAATTATGCTCAAAAAATTGAGAAGTGGTTAACAAACTGCATTTCACAATATCTAGAAATAATCACACTCACACATATGCCCAAATATATAATAGCATTGCTTTACCAATGTTTTCACCTTAATGCAATGATCTTATTACTAGAAAACTATGTATTCTCTAGAAAGCAGATGTTTCCTACTTTGCAATATGCATCCTTTGATCAAGTTCAATAGTCATTAAAGGTGAATTCTATTAAATCCAGATGTCCCTTATGATTTATCTATTACTCTTAATCTCATAGTTAAACACTCTGTTTCTTATACTCCTGTATCTTTTTCACATAGTTCTCATAGTTTCACATAATTACAGACTGTTACATGCTGTAACTCTGTCCCCTTTTGTTTACATGGCACCTAGTAGGTGTTCAATACATGTTTTAAAAATAGTATTTAATAAATTATTCCATTTCAGAAACTCAAAATATTGACTTCCTGATATAACCTCTCAGTGTGTCATTTATCCATCCATTCTTTTACATTCTTCTGCCATTATTTCACACTTAGAAGTCCCTCAACTTACAGTTTTGCCCATGCTGAATAATGCCATCAGAATAATGATTATGAATCAATACTGTCATCATACCATGCTTCTACACTAAAAACCATCAACACTCCCTATTGCCTATAGGATTAATTAATTAATTCACTCAAAAACACATTTATTGAGTGTTTCCTATGTACCAAAATATCATTCAAACTTCATGAAGTGGAATATAAGTCCCTCCGAATTTGGCTGTAATCAACATGTTCAACAACATCTTCAAACTCTGACCCTCTTGGATCTTACATTCTAGCTAAATTTTTCTTCTTTTCTTGCCTCCCTTATACATAGCTTGTGACTTCCTACTTTCCAAATTTTGCACGCTAAGACTGCTCTTTTCTTCATGGTTTACCCTAGTTTTTAAGACATGATCAAATTTTTCCTCTTTTATGAAAATTTTACAAACCATTCCAGATATGAATAATTTATTTTCTATTGTACAATTTCAATTGTCCTTTAATTACAGGCTGTCTTCCAAAATATTTAATTTTATTGTATCGATTTTTATTAGGGAAATCAGCATTATATAATGAAACAATAAGGGCTTTAGCATTGCCCATATTTAAGTTCAAATTTCCAGTAAGCTACATACTAGCCAGGTGATCTTGGTTAAATTAATTTCTGGATGAGTTTCCTATCTCTAAAGTAAAATTAGTAATAACTACTTCCTAGAGTGATGGTAAGAATTCAGTGAAATAACATTGGTACTTATTGACTATGATTTTCCCACAGTCCTGCATTTTTTAAATATACTTATGTTTACTAATTAATAATTTGCAAGCCCTTAAGAGCCAAAGGGCTTTATTATATTTTACTATGTACACTATTGTAAAGAATAGAATCATAGAAAACATTTCTTTAATAATGGATTTTTTATGTCATTTTCCTATTAATACACTTATGGGGAAAAAATAAACAATGGATATAAGGACATGAGAGGAAGATGATACCCTATCTTTTAACAATTTATGCTAAATTGTATATGTGTGTGCATGTATGTATGTATTTTTATATATGTTTAAGTTTATATATTATATATAATATACATGTATACTTGTATATATAGGTATGTACAATATATAAATACATATACACTCTCAAACATGTATATGTGTGTGTGCGTATATACGCATACATGCATACACACATATACTCATATACAAAAATAATTAAGCCAGATAGGAAATTGAGTATCTTGGGTTGAAATATTTCTACATAGCACAGTTCTGTTGGATATGCATTTGGAATTAATAATGCACTTTCTCAGAGAGCAATATATCAACATTCTAAGGCAGATTTCAAGCCTTCAGTTTGAAGAGGGCTCAAAATGTGTACTTTAAACTGATCAGTTTCAATTATATTAAAGGAAGATCAATAAGTCAGTAAAATATACAAAAACTATTTCTGAGATTATACTAATTAAAAACTTATTTCTCTAAATATTTGCTTTTAATCCATTTCTGGATTTAGGTGGAATTTTAAACTTAATCTTACATTGCATTATTGATTAACTTGATTAAAGGAGCATTTCCATTTTTCCATATTTTATTTCCTACACTGAATTCCAAGCACACAGTTCTATGGCAGTGCCCTTCACTTGTTCTTTCCAGTTGGAATGCATGGCTAATCTCTTAGGGGAATGTTCTTGCTATTTATTATTGATTTTACAGTTCAAAAATGTAAGTGGGCAGTGAATGGGCTAGATTTCAGATTAGGGAATAACCACTAAGAAGAAGAAACCAGTTGGACACTTGTGATAAATTGCTATTTTCTGTCTGAATTTTATACCTAGTTATAGGTAGTTTACAGAATTAAGCTCCATATGGACAAAATGTTACTAAGGGGACTACAACATAACCTGTATGTAGTTACAGATGCTTCTCTCACTCTTTCGGGACACATTTTAGGAGAAACATGGAATAATCAGGGATTTAGAAATAATGAAAGATTTGGCTTTCATCTGTTTTTCATGGATTTACCAGAGCTGAGATAAGAAAACAAACACACACAAATGTTAGCTGTAATAGCATTAAAGCAGACTAAACAAATGTTCCCTGAATGTGTTTACACACACACAAGCACACACATGCACATACACACATAAACACATAAAACGCTCATACCACCACCACCAGCAGCAGTTAATTCCCAGTATAGAAATAGTTTCAGTGCTTTACAATATTGGAGAAAAAAATGACCTGTTGTAAAAGAATCTTGATGAATTCCCCAATTGTATGGATTTTTTTTTGGCTTTATATTATCTAAGCTAAACTAATGCAGATGTCCCAAGTGCTGACCTATCAGGAATCTTCCAATTTATAATAATGATTTGGGGTTATACATTACTATTCTTTAAAATGTATTATAAATAACTTATCAGCCAATGTTCATCCAGGAAACTGAAACCACTAAGAATTTGAAACTGATAAAATTTAATGCAGGGAATTGGTCATACATATGATGGAAGAGCTTAAATGACCAAATAGGGGAGAGGAAGCAACACTAAGATTAGCAAAAGCATGAACCCACTTCTGCCCACAGGCTCAAGAGATAATACAAAGGAGTAGATGATATTATTGGGGCCCAGGGTCCTAGATTACAAGGAGTCTGGGGCCAAGGTGGACCTTTCTAGCAGGAGCTGGACCCATGAAGGAGATACAGATATTGCTGGAGAAGCTGCCTGAAGCAGAGAGCAAAGGGGAGAAATAATCTAGATTCTTCCTTCTGGGGCCTTCCAGTTGCCAACCTGTAACTCTCATTGGCTAACCCTGGCCAGAAGGCAGCTGACACAGGGGAAATACCTCCTGCTGGGGCAATCCTCCCATGATTTTCCTTTCTGAGGGAAAAAAAAAAAAAAAAGAATTGATCTGAGAGTAAATAGGTCCAGGATCAAAACAGATATATATATATATATATATAATTTCTACATTTAAAAAAATTTTTTATTGGAGTATAGTTGATTTACAATGTTGTGCTAGTTTCTACTGTACAGCAAAGTCAATCAGTTAAACATATACATATATTCACTCTTTTTTTAGATTCTTTTCCCATATAGGTCATTACAGAGTATTGAGAAAAGTTCCCTGTGCTATACAGAAGGTCCTTATTAGTTATCTATTTTTTATATAGTAGTGTGTATATGTCAATCCCAATCTCCCTATTTATCCCTCCCCGCCCCTCCCCCCACCCCACTTTCCCCCCTGGTAATCATAAGTTTGTTTACTACATCTGTGAATCTATTTCTAGTTTGTAAAAAAGTTCATTTGTACCATTTTTTAAGATTCCACATATAAGTAATATCATGTGATATTTGTCTTTCTCTGTCTGACTTACTTCACTCAGTCTGACAATCTCTAGGTCCATCCATGTTGCTGCAATCATTTCTATATTACATTGTCAAATTTCAAACTATTTAAAATTCAATCTATTATCTTGAAATCCCAGATTTATGTAGAATTCCATCACCAAACTATAAAAAAAAAAGAAACAAAACAATTTGGAGGTTAAAGAAAAATTGTTTGCATTGCCAAAAAGCTTAGACACTTCTCCACAGGGAGAGGTCAAGATGGCAGAGTAGGAGGACACTGGGCTCACCTCCCCTCATGAACACATCAAAACTACAGCTACATATAGGGAGACTCTTGCTGGAATCCACCTGAGGACTAGCAGAACAGCTCTTCTACAACCAAGACTGTAAAAAAAGAGCCAAACAGAGTCTGGTGGGAAGGAAGGAAAAACGATCTGATTGGTACCCACACCACTAGTGTGGGACCCAGAAGAGGAGGGGGATATCACAGGCTCAAGGATCTTCCTTGGGGAGCAGGGGTTCAAGCCATATATCAGGCACCCCAGGCCTTGGGGCTGACATCGGGAAGATGAGCCACCTTAGCTGTTTGAAAACAAACAGGACTTACTGGAGGCCAGTAAGAAACCAAGACTCTGCTCTTGAAGAGCTTGCACACAGACTTGCTGGCTCCCAGTCACAGGGCAGAACAGCAGATTGAAAACTGGGGCTCTGGCCAGCTTGCCAGGACTAGCCCAGCACAGCCTCCCAGCCCACACTGGGCTCCTGCTCCAGCCCCTCTTACTCCACTGTTGCTCGTCACTAAGGCAGAGGTGCCAGTGCCAACAAAAGTGTGCACACTTGGAGGAAACAGAGCTGGCTCAGACCCGGCCCTGCCTCTGCCTGGGATGGAGGCAGCCATTGCCAGCACATACTTTGGTTCCCCCACTCAGGAGGAAGCAAGACTAGCTCCAGGGAGGAGACCTCCACAGCCAGCATGCATCCCTGCAGGCACTCAGAAGGAAGTGAAGCTAGCCGCAGGATAGATATTGCCATCCCTGAGGCAAGTCCTTGTGCACACTTGGGAGGGGGTGGGCCCAGCTCAGTAGTGTGGCACTAACCCCTCTGGCTCTGACCCAGCCTGAACCAAGGCTCATACACCAGCTAGCACTCACTTTGGGGTACACACTCAGGAGACAGTAAGGCTAGCTCCAGGGCAGAAAATACTGTCTCTGGAGCTCCCATGCCTGGGTGTAACTGGGAGGGGGAACAGTAGGAAAAAGGTAAAACCAGCACAGATGTGCATCCCAAAGCCTTTAGGCCCCATCCATACCCCAAACCAAAGCAGAGACTGCCACCACACCCAAGAGGAACCCCACTTTCTCAGGGTTCTTCCTCCAGACCCTCAGGCATCACCCCCACCCCCAACAGAGTGGTGATGGTCACTGAGCGTAGGAGAAGCCCTGGATGGCACCTGGCTCAGGCTCTGGCCCCTCTAACTCCAGCCCTACCTCCCACCAAGGCTCTGGCTGCCAGCACACCCCAGTGGAAGAAGCAGCCTGTGTTCACTTCAGATTCATCTCTCCCACCAAAGCCAAAGGACACACACAGACTACATAGAGAAGTTCCCACACAAGAACACACCTTCAAAACCTGGATAGGTAACTGTTCACCTAATTTCATAGAGACAGATAAAGTAAAACAAAATGAAAAGACAGAGGAATATGTTTCAAATGAAAGAAAAAGAAAAAAAAAGTAATGAAACAGAGAAAAATAATTCACCTGATAAAGAGTTCAAAGCAATAATAATAAGAATGCTAACTGAACTAGGGGAAAGAATGATGAACAGAGTGATAATCTTAACAAAGACCTAGAAGATATAAAAAAGAACCAGTCAGAGCTAAGAACACAGTATCTGAAATGAAAAATACATTAGAGGGAATTAACAGCAGATTATGTGATACAGAAGAACACATATGCAATCTGGAAGATAGAATAATCAAATTCATCCAATTAGAACAACAAAAAGAAAAAAAAATTTAAATAGAACAGTTGAAGGGGTCTCTGGGACAACATCAAGCCTACTAACATTTGCATTATATGAGTCTCAGAAGGAAAAGAGAGAAAGGGGTAGAAAATATATTTGATGAAATTATGGCTGAGAACTTCCCTAACATGAAAAGGAAACAGATACCTAAGTACAGAAATCACAAAGTTCCAAACAAGATGAACCCAAAGAAACCCATACCAAGACATATCATAATTAAAATGGAAAAAGTTAAAGGTAAAGAGAGAAAACAAGCAAGAGAAAAACAGAGTCACAAACAAGGGAACCCCCATAAGGCTATCAGCCGATTGTTCAGCAGAAACTTTGCAGGCCAGAAGAAAGTGGCATGATATATTTAAAGTGCTGAAAGGAAAAAACCTACAACTTAGAATGCCCTACTCAGCAAGGCTATCATTCAGAATTGAAGGAGAGAAAAAGAGCTTCTCAGAAAAGCAGAAACTGACAGAGTTCATCAATAATAAACTAACCTTAAAAGTATTAAAGGGTCTTCTTTAAGTGGAAAAGAAAAGGCTACAAAAAGAAATAAGAAAATATAGGAAGGGAAAAATCCTACTGATAAAGGCCAATATATAGTAAAGACTGCGGCTCACCACTTAAATAAGCTACTGTGAAGATTAAAAAACAAAAAAAAATTGTAAAATCAATTGTAACTAAAATAAACAGTTAAGGAATCGACATGAAGATGCAAAATATGACATCAAAAACACAAAATGTGGGGAAGGGGAGTAAAAATGTAGATATTTTAGATTGTGTTTGAAAGTAAAAGACTATCGGTTTAAAACAAGCGTATATATAGTTATGGGTCAACATATATCAACCCCATGGGAACCACAAATCAAAAACCTACAACAGATACACAAAAACTAGAGAGAAAAGAGCACAAAGATAACACTTGAAAAATATCAAACTGTAAAGGAATAGAACAGAAGAAGAAGAACTACCACAACAACCAGAAAATAGGTAACAAAGAGGCACTATCTATTAATAATCAGTACATTCCTAACAATAATCACTTTAAATGTCAGTGAACTAAATGCTCCAATCAAAAGACATAGGGAAGCTAATCACATAAAAATAATAAGACCCATCTATATGCTGAGGGGATGAAAAAAGATATTCCATACATATGGGAATAACAAAAAAAAATCTGGGATAGTAATACCCATATCAGAAAAAGTAAACTTTAAAACAAAGACTATAATAAAAGATGAAGAACAACATTATATAATGATAAAGGGATCAATAAAGAATAGGATATAACATCTGTAAAGATATATGCACCTAATAAATTAAAATCTAAATATATAAGACAAATATTAACAGACATAAATAGAGAAATTGACAATAATACAATAATAGTTGGAATTTAACACCTCACTTACTTCAATGGACAGATCATCCAGACAAAAAGGCAATAAGAAAAGAGCAACCCTAAATGACATATTAGCAACCCTAAATGACACAAATGTGTCATTAGCAACCCTAAATGACACATTTAGTTGGACTAAATAGATATCCGTAGCACATACCATCAAAAAAACCCCAGCAGAATACACATTCTTTTCAAATGAACGTGGGATGGTCTCCAAGATAGATCTCAAGCAAGACCACAAAACAAATCTTAACAAATTTAAGAGGACAGAAATTATATCAAGCATCTTTTCTGAGCACAAGGAAATGAAACTAGAAATCAATTACAAGAAGAACGAAAGGAAAAACACAAACATGTGGAGACTAAACAATATGTTACTTAAAAACCAATGAAGAATGAATAAGGTCAATGAGGAAATCAGAAAATACCTTGAGGCAAATGAAAATATAAATCCAACTTTCCAAAATCTATGGGATGCAGCAAAAGCAGTTCTAAGATGGAAACTTACAGCAGGACAGGCATACCTCAAGAAATAAGAAAAATCTCAAATAAACAACCTAACCCACCATCTAAAGGAATCAGAAAAAGAAAAACAAACAAAAGTTAAAGTCAGCAGAAGGGATGAAATAATAAAAACCAGAGAAAAATAAATAAAATAGAGACCAAAGCAACAATAGAAAAGATCAATAAAACCAAGAGGGACTTCCCTGGTTGTGCAGTGATTAAGAATCTGCCTACCAATGCAGGGACATGGGTTTGAGCCCTGGTCTGGGAAGATCCCACATTCTGCAGAGCAACTAAGCCTGTGCACCACAACTACTGAGCCTGCGCTCTAGAGTCCGTGAGCCACAACTACTGAGCCCGCGTGCCACAACTACTGAAGCCCGCACACCTAGAGCCCATGCTCCACAACAAGAGAAGCCACTGCAATGAGAAGCCCGTGCACCGCAAGGAAGAGTAGCCCCCACTCGCTGCAACTAGAGAAAGCCTGCACACAGCAAAGAAGACCCAATGCAGCCAAAAATAAATAAATGTATTTAAAAAATAATAAATAAATAATTAAATAAATAAACCAAGAACTGTTTTTTTTTAAAAGATAAGCAAAATTGATAAGCCTTTAGCCAGGCTTACTAAGAACAAAAAAGAGAGGACTCAAGTAGACAAAATAGAAAATGAAAGAGAAGTTGTCATCAATAACACAGAAATACAAACAATCAAAGAGAATACTATGAACAGTTATATGCCAACAAATCGGATAACCCAGAAGAAATGGATAAACTCCTGGAAACAAAACACACAGTCTTCCAAGACTGAATGAGGAAATATATATATATATATACACACACATACATACACACACACATTTTTTATTAATATATACATATATATATTATATAGTCTAAAAGACCAATTACTAGTACTTAAATTGGATCATTAATTTAAAAACTCCTAACAAACAAAAGTCCAGGAACAGATGGCTTCACAAGGGAATTCTACCACACATATAAAGAAGAACTAGTAACTAACTTCTCAAACTATTCCAAAAAATTGAAAAAGGGGGAATAATTCCATATTCATTCAACATGGCCACAATTATCCTAATACCAAAACAAGACAAAGACACCAAAAAAAGAAAATTACAGGCCAATATTTCTGATGAATATAGACACAAAAATCCCAAACAAAATATTAGCAAACTAAATCCAACAGTATATAGAAGGGATCATACATTATGATCAAGTGGGATTTATTCCAGGGATGCAAGGGTGTTTCCGTATCTACTAAGCAGTTAAGGTGATACACACCACATTAACAAAATGAAGGATAAAAATCACTTGATCATCTCAATAGATGCAGAAAAAGCATTTGAAAAAATTCAACACCCATTCATGAAAAAAACTCTCAACACAGTTGGTACAGAGGAAATTATCTGGAAACATAGGAAACATAATAAAGGCACCACTAACATCATACACAATGGTGAAAAACTGAAAGCTTTTCTTTTAAAATTATGAACAAGACGAGGATGCCCACTCTCACCAGTATAGTATAGTATACTATACTATTTATAGAAGACCCTTACGTCTCCACAAAAAAAAAAAAAACTATTAGAACTAATAAAATGGGCTTCCTTGGTGGCGCAGTGGTTGAGAATCTGCCTGCCAGTGCAGGGGACACGGGTTCGAGCCCTGGTCTGGGAAGATCCCACATGCCACGGAGCAGCTGGGCCCGTGAGCCACAATTACTGAGCCTGCGCGTCTGGAGCCTGTGCTCTGCAACAAGAGAGGCCGCGATAGTGAGAGGCCCGCGCAACGCGATGAAGAGTGGTCCCCGCTTGCCGCAACTAGAGAAAGCCCTCGCACAGAAACGAAGACCCAACACAGCAATCAATCAATCAATAAATCAATCAATAAATAAGAACGTGAATTTCTAAAAAAAAAAAAAAAAAGAACTAATAAAGTAGTTTCAAGATACAATATTAACACTCAGAAATATGTTGCTTTTCTATAAACTAATTATTAACTATCAGAAAGAGAAAGCAAGAAAACAATTCTACTTACAATTGCATCAAAAAGAATAAAATACCTAGGAATAAACTTAACCAAGGAGGTGAAAGACCTACATGCTGAAATCTATGAGAAATTGATGAAGAAAACTGAAGATAATACAAAGAAATGGAAACATACCCAGTGTTCATAGATTGGAAGAATTAATATTGTTAAAATGTCTATAGCAATCATAGCAATCTACAGATTTAATGCAATCCCTATCAAAATACCCATGATGTTTTTCACAGAAGTAGAACAAATAATCCTAAAATTTGTATGAAAACAAAGTAGAAATCAAATATCCAAAGCAATCTTGAGAAAAAAAAGAACAAAGTTGGGGGTTTCATGCTCCTTGACTTCAGACTATACTACAAAGCTAGAGTAATTAAAACCATATGGTATTGGCACAAAACCATACACATTGGTCAATGGAACAAAATAGAGAGCCCAGAAATAAACCCACACACTTATGGTCAATTAATCTACAACAAAGGAGGCAAAAATATACAATGAGGAAAAGACAGTCTCTTCAATGGTGATGTTGTGAAAACTGGACAGCTACATGTAAAAGAATAAAACTGGCACATTCTCTCACAAAAATAAACTCAAAATGGATTAAAGGCCTAAATGTAAGACCAGAAGCCATAAAACTCCTAGAAGAAAACATAGGCAGTCCACTCTTTGACATAAGTTTTATTACTACTGTTTTTGGATCTGTCCCTCAGGCAAAGAAAACAAAAGCAAAAATAAACAAATGGGACCTAATCAAACTTAAAAGCTTTTGCACAGCAAAGGAAACCATGGAAAAAATGAAAAGACAACTTACTGAATGGGAGAAAGTATTTGTAAATTATAAAAGGTTAATATCTAAAATATATGAACAGCTCATACAACTCAATATCAAAAAAAACCAAACAGCTCAATTAAAAAAATGAGCAGAGGACCTGAATAGGTATTTTTTCAAAAAAGACCTACAGATGGCTAACAGGCATATGAAAAGATCCTCAAAAACACTAATCATCATGGAAATGCAAATCAGAACCACAGTGAGATATCACCTCACACGTGTCAGAATGGCTATCATCAAAAAGACAACAAATAATAAATATGGCAAGGATGTGGAGAAAAGGGAACCCTTGTTCACTGTTGGTGGAAATGTAAATTGGTACAGCCATTAGGGAAAACAGTATGGAGGTTTCTCAAAAAATTAAAAGTAGAACTACCATATGATCCAGCAATCCCACTGCTGGGTATATATCCAAAGAAAATGAAAACACTAATTCAAAAAGATACATACACCCCAATGTTCATAGCAGCATCATTTTCAATAGCCAAGATATGGAAGCAACCTAAACGTCAACAGATGAATGGATAAAGAGGCTGTGGAATATATATACAATGGAAAATTACTCAGCCATAAAATGAATGAAATTCTGCCATTTTCAACAACATGGATGGGCCTGGAGAGTATTATACTTAGTGACTAAGTCAGACAGAGAAAGACAAATGTTCTGTTTTCACTTATTTGTTCGGAATCTAAAAGAAAACAAACCGAAAAAACAACAAAATAAATAAATATAACAAAATAAACAGACTCATAGATACAGAGAACAAACTAGTGTTTATCAGTGGGGAGAAGGATGGGGTGAGGGGCAACATAGAGGAAAGGGATTAAGAGTTACAGTCTACTAGGTATAAAAGAAATAAGATACAAGGATTTATATATTTCACAGGGAATATAACCAATATTTTACAATAAATTTAAATAGAGTATAATCTATAAAAATATTGAATCACTATATTGTACTCCTGAAACTAATATAACATTGTAAATCAACTATACTTCAATTAAAAAAATAAATTCAGATACATCATGTAAATGCCAATAACAAGTCCATTTTTATTGCAGTTTATCAAGCAAAGATAATAATTGCACTGAATCGTTTGGATAAATATACCAATTATATACTTCACATATACTCATCATTGTATCTTAGTGTTTATGTCATCATCTTTTCCTAAAATCAACATCATTAAATATGGAAAAATGTTGGATTTTTCAAATGTATTTTTGTACAATTTAACAATTTTGTAAATTAAATATTAATACACTTGATTTGAGAAAAAACACGGACAGTCTTAACCCATTAAAGTGTTACTATCACTTATTCAGGAAATGGCTAATCATGTCAAGGGCAGATCACAGATTGATTTTTTTCTAAACCCTTCACAGACTCTGTCACTCTAGCTATAAGTTAAAAGGGTCAAAATATGGTCGATATTTTTAAATAAATAGAAAAAGGTATTTTCAGTAATACACTCTAATTAAAAATTACATTTAAACTCATGGGAATGTAATCAATAAAATAAGCTTGTGGCATTTTTCTGAATCTATTTCCATTATTCCCTGGTGTCTCACCAAAGACCCATTTCTTTAGAAAATCATTTACTTGAAAATAGTCTTATAAACTTCAAGAAGAAACTAAAATTTCTTACCTATTTCCGGTACTGCCATCTCCAATATATAACAAACTTTGTCTTTGCTGTATGAGAGTTCAGGAAATTGTACACAATGACAGACCATAACTACATCACAGGCTACCATGATTTGGCACCTAAATCAGTCCTACCTCATTTGACACATACCCTCACCCCCTTCAGACTACCAGGTTAACCTTGAACACCCAAATTCCTGACCCATCTTGGAATACCTTAAAAGACAATAAAGCA
The DNA here is from genome assembly GCF_028564815.1 of Eubalaena glacialis. Lineage (NCBI taxonomy): Eukaryota > Metazoa > Chordata > Mammalia > Artiodactyla > Balaenidae > Eubalaena > Eubalaena glacialis. Next base: position 25,457,986 of record NC_083719.1, read on the forward strand.
AGATAGACTACTGTGATAAACCAACTGAAACCAAGAAACATAAACTTATCTAAAATGATAAAATTATAAGGACTAACTCCATTCAAATACCACCGTAAATATGGCTCTTAACTATACCCCTTGGTAAACATACTAGCAGAAATATACTGGAGTGTACTTATCCATGATATACATTCAGCGGGATACAACTGATTTTTCTTATTAAAGAAAAACTTGAAATTTATAGATTTATTGGTGGGGAGGGATGACTGGCTGTGACAATGTTGGAGAGGAAGGACATTTTGGGAACTGTGTTGGTAGAGGTAGACCTTTCCAAAGGAAGAAGCATTTGCCACAATAAAGCATAAGCCAGTTCCCTTGGAATGGCACCTATCTTTGCCCTACTGAAAAATCATCTTCAGAATATTCTGATGTTTGGGGAAAAACAAACATCCAACAATATTCCTGAGACTAGAGATGGGAAAATTCTAGCACCAAATCTTGAAATATTCTCATGTCGTCATTCCATCCCACATATAAAGTAAAATGCAATAATGGAATTAGAATTCTAGGTTATAGGGGATGCAGACACTTGGAGCTTCTTTCCATTAAAAGATAATTAGCAAGCCTAGAATGGGACTTATTACAAGAAACTCTAGGTGAATCTTGAGTCTCTCATCTGTACACCTTGAAAACATCCTTTCCTAGCAGGAAAGTGTATCCACTCTTATTCACAATTATATATTCATAATTATTAGAAATGTTTTAAGTTTCTGTTTTAGAAGGAAGTACAAATTTAGAGTAATCTATTATCTCTTCATTATTTCCAGTTTATGAAAAAATAACCAGAAATTAGAGATCCAAATATCATTTGATAATCAGCAAACAGAATATTCTGTTTTTAAAAGGGTCTATAATATTAAAGAAAGATTAATCAAAATGGCATGGTCAAAGTGGCTACACTGTTTTAATATGAAGGAAATATAATAGAAAGGAAACTATTTAAGACTTTCATCTCTCAAGTGGAAGAAATTCTAAACAGAAACATTTTGAACATAAAATGCCTAGTTTGATCAATGAACCAGAACAAATACGACTAACGGAGGAAGAGAAAGAGGAAGAAGCAAAGAATAAGTAGCTAAAAAAGTTCATTTTTTTCTTATTGTTTTTGTTGTTCTTCAGACCACCTTTTAAAAATAGATTGATCTTTAAGTTAATGAAAACAAGACACAAACACAAAATAAAGAGTAATAAAATCCTTCCATAATATGAAAAAGATAAAAGGGAGCACAGTGGCTTTCAATCCATAAAAGAGAATATAATAAATGGTAGCTTACACTAAAATCACATATTGTCCTGAGTACATCTATTTGCACATAGATAACCTATACTGATTTAAAATATATGCCTTCTCAAACTTTTATGTCCAGAGACACATATATCTGATGCCAAGAGACACATACAAAAAGTAATAAATCCATATGTAATTCCAGGTTGATAAACAACATGCATTAACAGATACACTATTGTAGATGATGTATTTCATTTGTGTTTGCTTCATGTTTTTTTTAGAGGAATACAATATATACTCATATATGTGTGTATATGTGTAATCTATTGCTACCCAGTCACACTCAAACAAACACTTTCAGATAAAAGTGATGGTTGAGAGTGCGTGAATTAGTGGTTGCAAGGAAAGCAATTGTACAATAGAGATTACAAGATATATACTGGAGTACCTCTCATAGTCTAAAGCGAGCTGGCAACCACACTTCAATGGCATAGGAACCTGATCAGGTATGGATAATTTAGCATCAGCAACCTGTAGATTTTCCCCCTTGAGCTCTATGATTACTGCGACTTAGCCACCAATTCTCAGTAACATGTTTCTCAGTTGTAATTTTCAAGTGAGAGGATTTGAGGAACCCAGCTCGAGTCAGGCATTCAATCATTCATTTAGGCACTCATAAATGAATTGTGCATCCACCATATACAAGATAGTACAAAGTACTGGATATACAGAGGTTCAACAAAGCAGGCATGTGAAGGCCATGAGGGTGGGTGAGCAGGACCACACAGCACAAACAAGGTTGGATAGGGCTTACTCTTTATGAGCAGAAAAGAGAGGATCTGCTGATATCCAAATAGGGGTACACTACATGGATATGATGAATAAGGTAAGTAGAGGTTGGTGAATGTGTTAAGTACAAAAAGACTAGAGCTGGTAGTTAGAGTGTAGTTAGTTAACCAGACAAAGGAAAGAATTTGAGGAGGCGAGTGAGTTGCCTGCCAAAATATCCTAAAAACCACTTCATGGCTAGATATTTGAACTCAATGTCTTAATACTATTGGTAAGTGAATTCAGGTTCAATTAATTAAAATTAAGCTTCCTGAAGGATTTGAAGTTGGAAAGAAAGATGCACCTATAAAAGAATTTCCATCTTTAGCCTAGTACAGTGAGTTTACAAAAGGTAAGTATCCTATTTCATGTTCTGTGGATTGTGAAGTTTCACCAATAAAATACAACTTTGAAAACATGTGTTACCCTAAATTATTGTCTTCAATGTTGTGTTAATTTAAACTTATTTCTCTTCTCTCTCATACTGGTAGCTTTAAGTCAAGAGAAACTTGCCTTGAGGAGGCAATTATTTAATCCACTTTCCCATCATATAAAATATTCTCTGTTAGATTAGAGAGGTAATAATTATTTTATGTACTGACAAAGTACCAGTTACTGATTCCCTAAACCTTTTTGTACAAGGCTTTATCTTTAAAATAGTATGCCACATAGCTTTTAACCTTATTTTCACTCTACAATAGAGGGATCTTAGTATAATTAAAGGGATATTGCATTTTTACTAAGAAGAGCTGAACCAATTATTAATTAATAGAAATGGCAAGTAATTTTGAAATTTTTCTATACCTCCCCTTGGCCCAACAGCATTATATTAGCAGAATTAGAAACCACACATACGGACTTTTCCAGTTAAATAAATCTAAGGCACTATGAGCTGTGCATAATAAAGTAACAATTTGAGGTCCCTGTCAGTACACATAAAAATCAAACAGTGACTCATTTTTCTCAAGAAAGACAATTTGAAAGATAGTCATCATAAGATTGTGTAGTCTGAAACACTAAGAGAGCTGTGAGAAAGGTAAAAATATAGACTTCAGATTAATAATTTTAGAACACTCATAACATTGATAGAAAAGAATTACAGCATTTTACCTACCTAAAGGAATTATTCAGGAAGTAACTTTTGAGAATTAATTTATTTTATAAATAATAATTATGTGCTTTGAATCAGGGACAAGGTAGGAAAAAATACAGATGGTCTAACCTCACAGAATTTCCAACAATGTGAACGGCACACCAAGAGGCCATACTAGTTCAGTAGGCTAAGAGTTAGGAGAAGGGAAGTATAAGACTTCACGTGAAAACCCAGGCTGGGAACTAACCATCCTACTTGGGAGAAGAGGGTGGAGGCTAGGCTTCCAAAGCTTTTTGAAGCTAAGACCTTAAGGCTGAGTTAGCCTTGGGAAGAAACAGAAAGTGGGTGGGGCAATGGGGTTAGGGAAGAGGGTTTTCCAGCCAAAGGAACCATTTTATGCAAAAGGTCAGGAGATCAGGAAGGCAAAAGAATAAGACTTGTTTGAAGTTTTGTTTGAAAAAAATTCAGGAGGACTGAGGTCTAACCACATTAAGGAACTTTACCTTTTCCCACGAGAGATGGAAATAATTGTGTGATTGCACGCAGAGAACTAAAATGATGAGATTTCCAAAGTAATCTTTGGAAACATTACCTGGTAGAATATGTGGTAGGATGGGAAGGTAGAAATGGTTAGGAGGTTTTCTCACAAAGGTAGATGAGAAATAATGAAAGCCCAGTGGGACAGTAGCAGAGGGGAGGAGAGACGGACTCATGCAACAGATACTGAGAAAGTAAAATGGAGAGTATTTTGAGATTTATTTCATATGGAGAGTTAATGAAAGGGAAGAGTAAAAATATGGTGTCCAACTTCCCTGGTGGTACAGTGGTTAAGAATCCGCCTGCCAATGCAGGGGACACGGATTCGATCCCTGGTCCGGGAAGATCCCACATGCCCCAGAGCAACTAAGCCCGTGCGCCACAACTACTGAGACTGCGCTCTAGAGCCCGTGAGCCACAACTACTGAGCCCGTGTGCCACAACTACTGAAGCCCACGCGCCTAGAGCCCGTGCTCCGCAACAAGAGAAGCCACTGCGATGAGAAGCCCGTGCACCACAACAAAAAGTAGCCCCCACTCACCGCAACTAGAGAAAGCCCGCACGCAGCAACGAAGACCCAGCGCAGCCAAAAATAAATAAATATTTAAAAATGGTGTCCAAGCACTGCTTAAGCAATCCAATGGTGTCCGAGACTCTGTTAGCAAAGGAGTACTGGGGAAGAAGGAGCTATGTATCATTATCTCTCCCTACAAATGTGAGGAGAAAAAAAAAGCAAGCAGGCTAATGAGTTTCAATTTTGAAGTGTTCTAAGAGCTGAATAATTGAAAAGAGTCACAATTATTCAAGATGACATAAAAATAATATAAATAAAACAGTACTGTCAGAGATGCCATACCAGAAAATAAAACACAAAAGGAAAATGAAAATAATTGTATAAATGAATTGAAAAATATGAGGTTAGCAAAGGAAAAAATAGATCAATTTGCTAATTTGAAAGGTGAATGAAGGAGATTTGAACTTTAGAATATTGATTTGGCCATTAGTTGATGTTATGCAAATCTGACAAAAATCTTGCAAAAGAAAACCCAGGAATGAATTTAAAATTAGGTTTAAACAGTTTCAACATATTAGATGTTTTAAAACCACCTATCTTATGTACTGTGAAATCCATCTCAGGAATATTTATACTTAAGAATATGTATTCTTTTGAGATACTAGGTGACAAAACAAAACAAAACAAAATTAGAATGAGTAACACTTTGTTAAAATAGAGATGTATATCCAGTGAGATATAATTGTCCCCCTCAGGAACCTAATGAAAAATGTTTTCACATATTAAGGCAGGCTACACATATTTGTCAAAAATAAATCATGTCAAGCATAGTGTTTCTCTTTGAACTTTTAGGTAGGAAAATGTAGTATATGTTATGTGGAAATTATTCTGGCTTTGAACATTCACACTTGGCAAACAAAGATTGGCAAACGAGAAGACTGATAGCTCTCTCGCATATAAAGAATGTCAAAGAAGAAACTGGAAAATTAGACAAGAGTCTGCATTGAATATAAAAAGGAGGAAAACTTCAAAAGAAAGGATTATTTCTTTCAGTCATGATGACAAAAATAAAATCATACAAGTGAATTTAATAATCTAGACTTGCTTCTTTCAACTAATTAAAGACTTTGTGTTTAAAGCACATGTAAGAATTATAAAAGGATAATTAAATTGATTCTGTCAATTACACAACAAGTTTTAAGTACCCACTGTGTACCAGGAAAGGCTCTGAGGATACAAAGATGAAAGGTATTATCTTTATCCTCGTGGAACTTAGAGTATAGCAAGGAATTGACAAGTAAAAAAGAAACTGCAGGTTATGATAGAGGAAAGACCTGAGGAAGCATATGGAAAAAGCAGCTAAACTTATGTGTCAGGGAAATCTTTTCGGAGGAAGTAAAGCCTTAACTGAGATTGGCAGGATGATTAGAAGCTAACCAATGAAAAAAGGAAATAGAGTCCAGGCAGAAGGAATAGTATATACAAGCGTCCAACGAGAAATTTTACATGTCCCAAGCTGAAGTGTAGGAGAAGAAAAGGGTAATGTAAGAGATGTGACTAACCGAGATGAACACATTATCAATCTTTATCAGAAAGTATACTTATATTTGGTTATTTTACAGATATTGATACTTTGGGCACAACAGCATGGTTTATGTAACACCATAATGAATTGGCAGTTCACTGTGTACTTCCCCAAAACAGCAACAACAAAATACTTCCAAATATCTTTCCAATTTTATGGCTAACTTATGGCCAATTTTTATTCCTGGTGGTATAGTAATTAATTAATTAATTAAACAATTAATGTACTAAGTATTTGTGTTGAGTAAATCAGATAAGAGGATAAATAGTATTTCTATAACTTGTTAGCCAACTAGAGTATTTCTAGGTTCAGTGCTTTATCATTCTCATTACTTTGTCCCTGTTGATTTCTCTTCCTAAAAATGAAAGTTTACCAATAGAATCTCTTGACAATATCCATTGAACTCCTCTCAAATAGGCTACTTCTTCTTTAGTATCACTCACACCTTCCAATATGCATCACAGGCTGAAGAAAAAAAGAAAAAGGAAAAGGAAGGAAGGAAGGGAGGGAGGGAGGAAGGAAGGAAAATTTTGGGGGGAAAATGTGTTCTGTTGGTGGTAACAATACCCAACCATAATCAGCTTAAACCAAGAAAACTGGACTTGTTTAACACATATATTTGTTTAGAAAATAATCTGGAATAAGTTGATTGCTGTCATTGGATTAGTGGCTCAACAATGTCAGAACCAGCATGCCTATAGTTTTCATGTCTTTTCCTCACAGTCACTAGATAATGATTGCAGTCCTGATCATTTTTACTACAGTCACGATGGGAAGCAAGTGGAAAGGAAAGAATCAGCTTTACCTTTTCTTTTCAACAAAAGAATAAAAATATTTCCAGAATCCTCCTAGAAGACCCCCATTTATGTCTTATTGGTTGAAAATGTTTTACAAGGTAGCACTTAGTTACAAGGGAAGCTGGGAAAATAATTTCAGTTTTTCTAGATACTATATTGGTGTTAGCCAAATGACAGATGTTTGGAATGAGTGTTGGACCTATACTAATTTTGATTTCTATAAGGAAAAGAATCAGAAATTTGAAAACTGAATGAGGGGCTTCCCTGGTGGCGCAGTGGTTAAGAATCCACCTGCCAATGCAGGGGACATGGGTTTGAGCCCTGGACCGGGAAGATCCCACATGCCACGGAGCAACTAAGCCCGTGCGCCACAACTACTGAGCCTGCGCTCTAGACCCCGTGAGCCACAACTACTGACCCACGAGCCACAACTACTGAAGCCTATGCACCTAGAGCCCGTGCTCCGCAACAAGAGAAGCCACTGCAATGAGAAGCCCATGCACTCCAATGAAGAATAGCCCCCGCTCTCCACAACTAGAGAAAGCCCACACACAGCAACGGAGACCCAACACAGCCATAAATAAATAAATAAATAAATAAAATTTATTAAAAAAAGAAATTTGATAACTGAATGAATATTTTTAAACTTGCAAAGAGTGGATACCTGTAACTCAAATCCCCGCTCCCTTGTTGGAAAAATCTTTTAACCTCTCTGAGTTTCAGTACCTTCATGGGAAGGCAGAAATACCATACACTTAGGTAACATAGTTGTATTATACAGATCAAGTGAGATATTGCATGTGAAAATGCTATGTGAGCCACTGAGGACTATAAAATATTATACATTATTATGTTGGGACTGTGATAGACTAGAGATATGGATATGAATAACCAAGTAACACATAGTATGAATTATTTTAATTCAAATGTCTTTTTGTTGGGTGATCTGAAGGTAAAAGAGTGAAACAAATGGCCAGCTACACTATTTAATTCAATGTGATGAAACAAACCATGACTGGTATATTGCTCTTAACCACTTTTTTTAAAGCTATTTCAGTCACCGCATTCAACCCCTAAGAACAAAATCAATATCAAAAGATTTTTAAACCATGTTTTTCTACAGAAAAATTGAAGCATCTATAATATTAATCCAGAAAATGTTCGCTAAAGCCACTAAATAATCTGCAGATTTTTGAAAGTTTAGCATATAAAAAGAGGGTTTGAGGGTTGAAACTTTTCTATATGGCCTTAAATGTTTCAGAAGAAAAATAATAAAGCAATGAATTTAATCTCAAATATAAAGGAAAAAAATTGATAGTCAATGTGGCTGATGAAACTTTCCAAAGATGGCAACAATTTCTCTCTCTCTCACAAGCTGTTCTGTGATGTAACCTTGTCACTCTGGCACTCAAGAGATGGAATCTATCCACCCCATTGAATCCAGGCAAGCCTTGTGACTGCTTGGATCAACAGGATATGGCAGAAGTTGCAGCATGTAACTTCTGATGCTAGGGCATATTAAGCCTTTCTACATCTATTTGGGTCACCTGTAATGCTCGCTCTTGGGATGATCCCTTTCATGACCTAGCCATCATGCTTAGAGAAGCTTAAACCACCTGGAGAGGCTAAATGTAGACACTCTAATTGATAGTCTCAGCTGAGCTCCCAGTCGACAGCCAGCTTCAGCTGCCAGCCATGTTGTGTGCCCTCTTAGACATCCAATTCAGGCAAGTATTCAGATGTCTCTGGGTCCTCACTTACACATGTGAGAAACCATAGTGAGAATCACACATCTGAGCTCAATCAATGTACAGAAAAATGAAAGCAGTGATTTGTTATGCAGTGAGAAATAACCAGAATAGTCAAAGATGAATAAACGTAGTAAACACTGTTTCATAAGGCATCAACTTTCTAATGTTTATTGAGTGCCAACTATATGTCAGGTACCGTTGTGAAGTACTTTATATACAATATGGCACTGGGTATTCACACAAACATCTCAGGGAGTTGCAATTATTATCTCCATTTTACAGATGAAAAAACTGAGACACGTAGAACTTAAGTAAAATGGGTCACCGAGCTAGTGATCCCTTAATTTGTATTAAATTAGTCTTCTTTAAACACATTAATGACAAGAACAGATAAAAAGTTACCTTGGGTGTACAGACAGCTAAGTGTTAGCTTCTTGTTTCTAGGATAGGTGATTTCTATGCCTGCCACACAAGGAAAGGAGGAGGAAGGGGTAAAGGAGAGATGGCTAGAGAAGGAGTAGAAAGAAAGTAGGTCACAAATATGTTTTTATGCCAAAATTACTATGCAGTTAAGAGTAGTTCAGAGTGGTCCTTCATTCTTTAATTCATTCATCAAATTTTTAGTAAGGTTATAATAGATACTAAGTACTGTTTAGACCCAAGAGATGACAACAGTGGGGGAGAAAAAAAGCAGTCCCCATGCCCTCAAAGAGCTCACATTCCCATGACTACTAGGTTTTTTGTTAGAAATCTATCTGAAAAGACTAGAGAACCACCTGGAGAAATTACTGAAGACAGATCCAAGAATTAGAAGTGTTGCAATAGGAAGCTCTTAAGCTTCTTTTCAGTCCCAAGACCTTAAGACTTTACTTTGCAGAGGACTCATATCCACTTTTCACAGTCTGATAATCTAGGTCAGATAGATACAGCCCTGGTTAGCAGGAAAAAAATATTGGTGGTGTCTTTTAATTCCAGCGAGCTTTCTGTGAGTTGAATCAGAGATATTATTTTGTAGGGTGTTTCACCACCAGACTGCTCTTTCCTCCCTAAACTAGGCTGACCTCAGAACCAAATGACATATTTCTTCTTAGTATCTGCACTGCCACCTAAGTCCCTAATGACACCACAGCTATAGAACAAGGAGACTCAAATAATGTCTATTTTTGGAGGAAACTTGGGCTTTACCACTTTTTTGAAGGTGACATGAGAAAGTAGGGCAGGACTAATCACAGGTAAGATTGGATTTAAAAAAAGAAAAGAAAAAAAGCTTTTCATAAAACAGAGAATGTTATAAAAAAAAAAAATGAATCATAGATTGTAGGTAAGGGTAAGAAATCATGACTAACAGAGCCAAATCTTCAATAAGAGCAGGGAGAGATCTTTCTGCAATGAAATAAGATATTTTTAAGAAATAGCTCTGAACTGTTTTAGCCCTTCTAAAAGTAATTCTTAAACCCTCTCCACCCACTCAATGAGTTAACTATTATATTTTAGCTCATCTGAAGTGCATGAATTGTGTCTTCTAGGCTTTTGCCATTGTTTTCCGTGATCTAAAGTTAATTTCATTTGAGGGGACTTCCCTAATAACTCATAAAGTTTAAAAAATGCCAACTTCTGTTTTCACAAGACCCTTTGATTCAAGTTTTGGCGGCTTTTAGAAAGCCAAGTTCCACAAAGGAAATTCTACCATGAATGCAGCCAACACAGACTGAGCTCCCCAAGGAGCCGAGACAATCTTTGTCAATGCTCTAAGGTAAAATTTCTTTTACTTCATCTGTATGGTTTTTATCATTTTGGGTGAACCTGATTCTCATTCCATTCCACATCCTTTGAGGAGTTTCTATTCAGAGGGCTCACACTGACTTCATTAAGAGGAACTGTGAAGTGCAGCTCCACTTGGCCCTGAAAGCTTCTACTGCCTTAAGAAGCACAGGAGCATGCTTTAGGCAGTTAATGTAGCATCCGTAAGCACAATGCCTTGACAGCCACTACAGACAGAGAAATGTTTTTATCTCCCTTGATTTTTCCCCTTAACTTTCTCTGATGAATATTCTCCAATTTATAAAAAGAGACTTTATTACTTTGTCACATTTTTTTAAACTTTTTCCACATGTAGGCAGTATTTCCATGTCATATGTACTAGACAGGCATTTTTTTTTCCTTTTCTTTTTTGTGGATTACCTCAGTGAGTTAGTCAGCTGGTGCTCTGTGGGTGAGGGGAGCTAAAGAAACAGAAGAGAGCTATCCAAGCCCTGGACTTGGTCCTCACCCTCCAAAAATAAAGGGTAATGATGAGATCCCTCAGATGGATCTCATTAGCTCTACACTAGCAGGGTGCCTGGAAATGCTAAGAGTACTCCTTGCTGGATCCTTTGCTCTGGAGAACTCCAAATAGCTAAAGCAATTGCCAGTACACAGAGAACACAATGAAGTCAATTCAAACACGATCCAATGTAGTCAAATGTCCTACATGTCAGGGTACAGTGGATGAGACACTACCCTGGTTGGTCCAAGCATTGTCCCAGGGTTGGATCTTCCTGGGAGCATTACAGACAGGAGCTCATTTCTAGGTCTGCCTTGGACTGCTATCATTCCTCAAGGAACATCTTAGGAGTAAAATCCCTCAGGAGTGGTTTGAGGATGTTCCTTTGCCCACTTTTCAGCTAATGAAGACCCAAACTGTTCACTGATATCCACAATATGGCAGTGACTTTTTCTGAGGAAAGCTTAGTATAGTGAGAAGAGAGAAGACTGTATAGTACTCAGTAATTATTGGGCTTTGAAAGCAGAATAATCACCATCTGGTCACACTTTATGTGTATCAGCTCATTTATCTTTACAACAAACTCATAATCAGGCATTCTCAGGTCCATGGTTCATACACACAAATGTGCCCATATACACAAATGTGCATATACACAGAAGAATCTTAGGGAGAATGAATACCCCAAATTTTAGACATTACATGCAGAGCAAGTATTAAAATTTAAGTCTATCAGACTTTTGAGCTTTCTCTCCTGTGATCCTGTCCCATTTTTACTTACTAAATGTTAGAATTTAGTGAAAGGTAATTCAACTTCTTTAAAACTTAGTTCATTCATAAAAGGAAGAGATAGAATATATTTGCCTATGGAATTACTGTAAAGATCAAATGGGATAACATATACATAAGCCAGTTCTAATCAGTCCTAGGACAAGGTCCTAAATAAATATTAGTTCATTTCTCTTTGCCTGTGTTTCCTAGTGCATGTCCACCAAGAGGCTCTTCCAATAATTCTAAAGGCCAAAAGTGTAAGTTATTCATAGAAATTGTCTATACATGTAAGACATATATTTAGGGATTTTATTTGTTTTTTCATTATTTCAGAGGCCCATTGTTTTCACTCAGGCAGTCAGTCTTTAGTCCCACAGACATTCACTGGGTCCAGACTCTTTATAAACGGCCCTGGAACTAAAAAGACGAAAACACAGGCCCCGCATCTAAGACGTTGCTGAGTCTGAGAAATAGACATTTGCAATACAATGTGAAATCCACTGTAATACAAGTGGGAACTCACAGAAGAGAAACCTAAATTAACACTAATGCTGTCTGGAAAGGTTTGGGGAGAAAGAAATGCGTGAGCTGAGAGTAGAAGACTGGGTAGGAGTTAGCCAGGCAACAGAGAGAAGAGGTACTGCTGGCACCAAAACGCATAAGACACGGTGGCATCCAGGAGCTCTAAGTACTCATCCCTGAGGGAACAGGCATTAAGTGAAAATCCAGCATCCAAAAGCCTGTGTGGCCCCATGTTGATTCAGACTGGCATTCTTACCTAACCAAGTCTACAGCAAGAGTTCAGACAATGAAATGCCTCAAGTTGGGTGAAAAATATTGACACTTGGTTATCAACCCATCAGAAGGAATGTAGTCACTCATATGAACTGGGTGCTTAGTCACATTAATACTGGGAAGAGATCCTAACCTTTATCTTGGCTGGCAAGGAGAAGTAAAAGAGAAAAAAGACTCAAGGGCGAAAGATCAAGCGCAAGATTACTCTCCTTCAGGGAACTGAAATACCAGAGGTATTTGCAGTAATACTGCAGTGTCTGCAGTAATCTGCAGTATTACCAGATACTGCAATCAAAAGCCTAAGGACGGAGATTAACCAAGATGGCAGAGTAGAAAGACGTGCTCTCACTCCCTCTTGCGAGAGCACCAGAATCACAACTGGCTGCTGGACAATCATCGACAGGAAGACACTGGACTTCACCAAGGAGGATACCCCACGTCCAAGGACAGAGGAGAAGCCACAGTGAGACGGTAGGAGGGGCGCAATCAGAGTAAAATCAAATCCCATAACTGCTGGGTTGGTGACTCACAGACTGGCGAGCACTTATACCACAGAAGTCCACCCACTGGAGTGAAAGTTCTGAGCCCCACGTCAGGCTTCCCAACCTGGGGGTCCGGCAACGGGAGGAGGAATTCATAGAGAATCAGACTTTGAAGCCTAGTGGGAATTGATTGCAGGACTTCGACAGGACTGGGGGAAACAGAGAACCCACTCTTGGAGGGCGTACACAAAATAGTGTGTGCATCGGGACCCAGGGGAAGGAGCAGTGACCCTGGGGGAGACTGAACCAGACATAACTGCTGGTGTTGGGGGGTCTCCTGCAGAGGCGGGGGCTGGCTCTGTTTCACCGTGGGGACAAGGACACTGGCAGCGGAGGTTCTGGGAAGTACTCCTTGGCGTGAGCCCTCCCAGAGTCTGCCATTAGCCCCACCAAAGAGCCCAGGTAGGCTCCAGTGTTGGGTTGCCTCAGGCAAAACAACCAACAGGGAGGGAACCCAGCCCCACCCAGCAACAGTCAAGTGGATTAAAGTTTTACAGAGCTCTGACCGCCACAGCAACAGTCAGCTCTACCCACCTCCAGAGCCTCCCATCAGGCCTCTTAGATAGCCTCAACCACCAGAGGGCAGACAGCAGAAGCAAGAAAAACTACACTCCTGCAGCCTGTGGAACAGAAACCACATTTACAGAAAGATAGACAAGATGAAAAGGCAGAGGGCTATATACCAGATGAAGGAACAAGAAAAAACCCCAGAAAAACAACTAAATGAAGTGGAGATAGGCAACCTTCCAGAAAAAGAATTCAGAATAATGATAGTGAAGATGATCCAGGACCTTGGAATAAGAATGGAGGCAAAGATTGAGAAGATGCAAGAAATGATTAACAAAGACCTAGAAGAATTAAAGAACAAACAAACAGAGATGACCAATACAATAACTGAAATGAAAACTACACTAGAAGGAATCAATAGTAGAATAACTGAGGCAGAAGAACGGATAAGTGACCTGGAAGACAGAATGGTGGAATTCACTGCGGCGGAACAGACTAAAGAAAAAAGAATGAAAAGAAATGAAGACAGCCTAAGAGACCTCTGGGACAACATTAAACGCAACAACATTCGCATTATAGGGGTCCCAGAAGGAGAAGAGAGAGAGAAAGGACCAGAGAAAATATTTGAAGAGATTATAGTCGAAAACTTCCCTAACATGGGAAAGGAAATAGCCACCCAAGTCCAGGAAGCGCAGAGAGTCCCATACAGGATAAACCCAAGGAGAAGCACGCCGAGACACATAGTAATCAAAGTGGCAAAAATTAAAGACAAAGAAAAATTATTGAAAGCAGCAAGGGAAAAACGACAAATAACATACAAGGGAACTCCCATAAGGTTAACAGCTGATTTGTCAGCAGAAACTCTACAAGCCAGAAGGGAGTGGCATGATATACTTCAAGTGATGAAAGGGAAGAACCTACAACCAAGATTACTCTACCCGGCAAGGATCTCATTTAGATTTGATGGAGAAATCAAAAGCTTTACAGACAAGCAAAAGCTAAGAGAATTCAGCACCACCAAACCAGCTCTACAACAAATGTTAAAGGAACTTCTCTAAGTGGGAAACACAAGAGAAGAAAAGGACCTACAAAAACAAACCCAAAACAATTAAGAAAATGGTCATAGGAACATACATATCGATAATTACCTTAAACGTGAATGGATTAAATGCTCCAGCCAAAAGACACAGGCTTGCTGAATGGATACAAAAACAAGACCCATATATATGCTGTCTACAAGAGACCCACTTTAGACCTAGGGACACATACAGACTGAAAGTGAGGGGATGGAAAAAGATATTCCATGCAAATGGAAATCAAAAGAAAGCTGGAGTAGCTATACTCATATCAGATAAAATAGACTTTAAAATAAAGAAGGTTACAAGAGACAAGGAAGGACACTACATAATGATCAAGGGATCAATCCAAGAAGAAGATATAACAATTATAAATATATATGCACCCAACATAGGAGCACCTCATTACTTAAGGCAATTGCTAACAGCTATAAAAGAGGAAATTGATAGTAACACAATAATAGTGGGGGACTTTAACACCTCACTTACACCAATGGACAGATCATGCAAAATGAAAATAAATAAGGAAACAGAAGCTTTAAATGACACAATAGACCAGATAGATTTAATTGATATTTATAGGACATTCCATCCAAAAACAGCAGATTACACGTTCTTCTCAAGTGCGCACGGAACATTCTCCAGGATAGATCACATCTTGGGTCACAAATCAAGCCTCAGTAAATTTAAGAAAATTGAAATCATATCAAGCATCTTTTCTGACCACAACGCTATGAGATTAGAAACGAATTACAGGGGAAAAAGCATAAAAAACACAAACACATGGAGGCTAAACAATACGTTACTAAATAACCAAGAGATTACTGAAGAAATCAAAGAGGAAATCAAAAAATACCTAGAGACAAATGACAATGAAAACACGACAACCCAAAACCTATGGGATGCTGCAAAAGCAGTTCTAAGAGGGAAGTTTATAGCTATACAAGCCTACCTAAAGAAACAAGAAAAATCTCAAGTAAACAATCTAACCTTACACCTAAAGAAACTAGAGAAAGAAGAACAAACAAAACCCAAAGTTAGCAGAAGGAAAGAAATCATAAAGATCAGAGCAGAAATAAATGAAATAGAAACAAAGAAAACAATAGCAAAGATCAATAAAACTAAAAGCTGGTTCTTTGAGAAGATAAACAAAATTGATAAGCCATTAGCCAGACTCATCAAGAAAAAGAGGGAGAGGACTCAAATCAATAAAATCAGAAATGAAAAAGGAGAAGTTACAACAGACACCGCAGAAATACAAAGCATCCTAAGAGACTACTACAAGCAACTTTATGCCAATAAAATGGACAACCTGGAAGAAATGGACAAATTCTTAGAAAGGTATAACCTTCCAAGACTGAACCAGGAAGAAGCAGAAAATATGAACAGACCAATCACAAGTAATGAAATTGAAACTGTGATTAAAAATCTTCCAACAAACAAAAGTCCAGGACCAGATGGCTTCACAGGTGAATTCTATCAAACATTTAGAGAAGAGCTAACACCTATCCTTCTCAAACTCTTCCAAAGAATTGCAGAGGAAGGAACACTCCCAAACTCATTCTATGAGGCCACCATCACCCTGATACCAAAACCAGACAAAGACACTACAAAAAAAGAAAATTACAGACCAATATCACTGATGAATATAGATGCAAAAATCCTCAACAAAATACTAGCAAACAGAATCCAACAACACATTAAAAGGATCATACACCACGATCAAGTGGGATTTATCCCAGGGATGCAAGGATTCTTCAATATACGCAAATCAATCAATGTGATACACCATATTAACAAATTGAAGAATAAAAACCATATGATCATCTCAATAGATGCAGAAAAAGCTTTTGACAAAATTCAACACCCATTTATGATAAAAACTCTCCAGAAAGTGGGCATAGAGGGAACCTACCTCAACATAATAAAGGCCATATATGACAAACCCACAGCAAACATCATTCTCAACGGTGAAAAACTGAAAGCATTTCCTCTGAGATCAGGAACGAGACAAGGATGTCCACTCTCACCACTATTATTCAACATAGTTCTGGAAGTCCTAGCCACAGCAATCAGAGAAGAAAAAGAAATAAAAGGAATACAAATTGGAAAAGAAGAAGTAAAACTGTCACTGTTTGCAGATGACATGATACTATACATAGAGAATCCTAAAACTGCCACCAGAAAACTGCTAGAGCTAATTAATGAATATGGTAAAGTTGCAGGATACAAAATTAATGCACAGAAATCTCTTGCATTCCTATACACTAATGATGAAAAATCTGAAAGAGAAATTATGGAAACACTCCCATTTACCATTGCAACAAAAAGAATAAAATACCTAGGAATAAACCTACCTAGGGAGACAAAAGACCTGTATGCAGAAAACTATAAGACACTGATGAAAGAAATTAAAGATGATACCAACAGGTGGAGAGATATACCATGTTCTTGGATTGGAAGAATCAACATTGTGAAAATGACTATACTACCCAAAGCAATCTACAGATTCATTGCAATCCCTATCAAATTACCAATGGCATTTTTTACAGAGCTAGAAAAAATCATCTTAAAATTTGTATGGAGACACAAAAGACCCCGAATAGCCAAAGCAGTCTTGAGGGAAAAAAACGGAGCTGGAGGAATCAGACTCCCTGACTTCAGACTATACTACAAAGCTACAGTAATCAAGACAATATGGTACTGGCACAAAAACAGAAACATAGATCAATGGAACAAGATAGAAAGCCCAGAGATAAACCCATCCACCTATGGTCAACTAATCTATGACAAAGGAGGCAAAGATACACAATGGAGAAAAGACAGTCTCTTCAATAAGTGGTGCTGGGAAAACTGGACAGCTACATGTAAAAGAATGAAATTAGAATACTCCCTAACACCATACACAAAAATAAACTCAAAATGGATTAGAGACCTAAATGTCAGACTGGACACTATAAAACTCTTAGAGGAAAACATAGGAAGAACACTCTTTGACATAAATCACAGCAAGATCTTTTTTGATCCACCTCCTAGAGTAATTGAAATAAAAACAAAAATAAACAAATGGGACCTAATGAAACTTCAAAGCTTTTGCACAGCAAAGGAAACCATAAACAAGACGAAAAGACAACCCTCAGAATGGGAGAAAATATTTGCAAACGAATCAACGGACAAAGGATTAATCTCCAAAATATATAAACAGCTCATTCAGCTCAATATTAAAGAAACAAACACCCCAATCCAAAAATGGGCAGAAGACCTAAATAGACATTTCTCCAAAGAAGACATACAGACGGCCAAGAAGCACATGAAAAGATGCTCAACATCACTAATTATTAGAGAAATGCAAATCAAAACTACAATGAGGTATCACCTCACACCAATTAGAATGGGCATCATCAGAAAATCTACAAACAACAAATGCTGGAGAGGGTGTGGAGAAAAGGGAACCCTCTTGCACTGTTGGTGGGAATGTAAATTGATACAGCCACTATGGAGAACAATATGGAGGTTCCTTAAAAAACTAAAAATAGAATTACCATATGACCCAGCAATCCCACTACTGGGCATATACCCAGAGAAAACCGTAATTCAAAAAGACACATGCACCCGAATGTTCAGTGCAGCTCTATTTACAATAGCCAGGTCATGGAAGCAACCTAAATGCCCATCAACAGACGAATGGATAAAGAAGTTGTGGTACATATATACAATGGAATATTACTCAGCCATAAAAAGGAACGAAATTGAGTCATTTGTTGAGACGTGGATGGATCTAGAGACTGTCATACAGAGTGAAGTAAGTCAGAAAGAGAAAAACAAATATTGTATATTAACGCATGTATGTGGAACCTAGAAAAATGGTACAGATGAGCCGGTTTGCAGGGCAGAAGTTGAGACACAGATGTAGAGAACAGACATATGGACACCAAGGGGGGAAAACTGCGGTGGGGTGGGGATAGTGGTGTGTTGAATTGGGCGATTGGGATTGACATGTATACACTGATGTGTATAAAACTGATGACTAATAAGAACCTGCAGTATAAACAAACAAACAAAACAAAACAAAACAAAACAAAACAAAAAAAAAAGAACGACTTGACCGTTAGATTTGGGAAACATTCATTTATAATACATCCTCTTGTATTAGTGGCTTGAACAAGTTAATAAACAATGAAAAGGAATGCAAAAAAAAAAAAAAAAAAAAGCCTAAGGACAAGGCTCACTTGCAGAAGGGTAGTGCAAGGCTCTGGTTCCACTAGACTGTGCCAGACTCACCCCAAGCATCCACCGTACAGGGTAGACACCTAATTCCTGACTCAGCTACCTGGCTGCCCTTGGTCAGCTGTTATGCTGTCTTGAAAAGCAAGGAATACAGTATTTGAAGCAAAAACAAACCAAAAAGTCCTGGGCTTTAGATTCAGTCACATACAAATCTCAGTTTGGCCAGATTCTCTGTGTGCCCTTGAGCACATTAGTACTACCATCTTCGAGCCTCAGTTTTCTTATCTGTAAAGTAAGCTGCAGAGCCCGAATCACAGAGATGTTGGGATTAGCAAACATAGATAGAAAAGAACTTTTCACACTGAAAAGTACTGTATATTAATATATTAATATTATAATAATATTATTTAAATTTGAGTGCACTTGATATACAGGTATTACAGTTTGCATTATCTTAAATATACAGAATATTTACACAACATTTATGGTTTAATTGATTTCTGAATATGGCTGTCTATTCTGAAACAATAGAACCAAAGTAATTCCCATTATAGTACTTCACTCTAAAGTTAATTCTTCTATTTTCTAAATTTAGTTATTTCTACTGATTCAGATTTCAGCAGTTGTAGTGCTTTTTATTTGCTAACTTAGCTTTTATAATATAACTGGAATCTCTAAGATCAAATCGATATATTCATAACAATGTCTCCACACTGTTTTATAATATCATAAATGACAAGATAAACTCACAGTTTTTTTTTAATTGATTTTTAAGATTAGATTTAGACCTTCAAATTTTCCTACTATTGATTTGATGCTTCTGAATGGAAACAGCAATGTTGATATTTAAAAATTATTCCAACTTTACATATTTCCTCAACACAGATCAGCTTTGGGCAAATCTAGCCATGTCAGATGCCTGCTTAAATGCCTTTAATGGCTCCTTATTGCCTTCAGGAGCAAATCCAAGCTCCTTAACTTGGCAATCAAGGTCCTTCTCATAATCAGTCCCTTATGTACTTTCAGCTCATCCCTGCCACTAAACAACCAGCACCCTGAAACCTCAGCTACTACAAACATTTAAAGTCCCAGATGTGCCATGCTCCATTTTTCCTCCCTGATTTTTTTTTTTTGGCTGTTCTTTGTCCAATTAAGTCATACATTCCATCACTATATATATATATAGTGCCTTCCACGTGTAAACCTCCAGGAATGCAGTCAATGGCATCAGCTCTCTCAGTCTCCTTTCTTGCTCTCATCCAACACCACCTGCCTCTGTTTAGCTTTGCTTTTAGATAGAATCTTTTCCTAGAGCAGCAAGGTAACCACTGCTGGTCCCAGTCCTACATGTTGTATGTTTCCTGAGAGCTCCGGCACAAATCGCAAGAAAAACTCTGATGAGCTCATCTTAGATCAGACCAGAATCAATGTGGTCATGGGAAGGGAGAACTTTCATTCTTGCTAGTTTGAATGGTACACAATCCCAAATTTACAAAATACTATGAAAAACATAAAGGGTAATTCTGGTCTTCCAAAAGAAGGTATACTGAAATGACGGAACTCATATAGAAGATATATATAGAGAGAGAGAGAGACGGAACTCATATATAAGATATATATATAGAGAGAGAGAGATGGAACTCATATATAAGAGAGAGAGAGAGATATATATATATAATCACTTCTTTCACTCAAGCAGTGTATGCATCTAACCTAAGGAATTAAGTACCTCTTATTTACTGTTACAAATATCTCTCAGGTTCCAGTTGTGTATTAATTCTTTCCACTGAATCAGCTTATTGGACAAAAGAGCCAACGTTTAAAAAAATAATGTAATATCTAAAAATTAGAAATCCAATTATCATGGTAGTGCTTAGTTAAAATTTGAAAGAACTTTAAAATAAAGCATTTTTTTTTAAACATCTTTATTGAAGTATAATTGCTTTACAATGGTGTGTTAGCTTCTGCTTTATAACAAAGTGAATCAGTTATACATATACATATGTTCCCATATCTCTTCCCTCTTGCATCTCCCTCCCTCCCACCCTCCCAATCCCACCCCTCTAGGTGGTCACAAGGCACCGAGCTGATCTCCCTGTGCTATGCGGCTGCTTCCCACTAGCTATCTATTTTACATTTGGTAGTGTATATATGTCCATGACACTCTCTCACCCTGTCACATCTCACCCCTCCCCCTCCCCATATCCTCAAGTCCATTCTCTAGTAGGTCTGTGTCTTTATTCCCATCTTGCCACTAGGTTCTTCATGACCTTTTTTTTTTTCCTTAGATTCCATATATATGTGTTAGCATACTGTATTTCTTTTTCTCCTTCTGACTTACTTCACTCTGTATGACAGACTCTAACTCCATCCACCTCATTACAAACACCTCCATTTCATTTCTTTTTATGGCTGAGTAATATTCCATTGTACATATGTGCCACATCTTCTTTATCCATTCATCCGATGATGGACACCTAGGTTGCTTCCATGTCCTGGCTATTGTAAACAGAGCTGCAATGAATATTTTGGTACATGACTCTTTCTGAATTAGGGTTTTCTCAGGGTATATGCCCAGTAGTGGGATTGCTGGGTCGTATGGTAGTTCTATTTTTAGTTTTTTAAGGAACCTCCATACTGTTCTCCATAGTGGCTGTATCAATTTACATTCCCACCAACAGTGCAAGAGTGTTCCCTTTTCTCCACACCCTCTCCAGCATTTATTGTTTCTAGATTTTTTGATGATGGCCATTCTGACCGGTGTGAGATGATACCTCATTGTAGTTTTGATTTGCATTTCTTTAATGATTAATGATGTTGAGCATTCTTTCATGTGTCTGTTGGCAATCTGTATATCTTCTTTGGAGAAATGTCTATTTAGGTCTTCTGCCCATTTTTGGATTGGGTTGTTTGTTTTTTTGTTATTGAGCTGCATGAGCTGCTTGTAAATCTTGGAGATTAATCCTTTGTCAGTTGCTTCATTTGCAAATATTTTCTCCCATTCTGAGGGTTGTCTTTTGGTCTTGATTATGGTTTCCTTTGCTGTGCAAAAGCTTTTAAGTTTCATTAGGTCCCATTTGTTTATTTGTGTTTTTATTTCCATTTCTCTAGGACCTGGGTCAAAAAGGATCTTGCTGTGATTTATGTCATAGAGTGTTCTGCCTATGTTTTCCTCTAAGAGTTTGATAGTGTCTGGCCTTACACTTAGGTCTTTAATCCATTTTGAGTTTATTTTTGTGTATGGTGTCAGGGAGTGTTCTAATTTCATACTTTTACATGTACCTGTCCAATTTTCCCAGCACCACTTATTGAAGAGGCTGTCTTTTCTCCACTGTATATGCTTGCCTCCTTTATCAAAGATAAGGTGACCATATGTGCGTGGGCTTATCTCTGGGCTTTCTATCCTGTTCCATTGATCTATATTTCTGTTTTTGTGCCAGTACCAAACTGTCTTGATTACTGTAGCTTTGTAATATAGTCTGAAGTCAGGGAGCCTGATTCCTCCAGCTCCATTTTTCGTTCTCAAGATTGCTTTGGCTATTTGGGGTCTTTTGTGTTTCCATACAAATTGTGAAATTTTTTGTTCTAGTTCTGTGAAAAATGCCAGTGGTAGTTTGATAGGGATTGCATTGAATCTGTAGATTGCTTTGGGTAGCAGAGTCATTTTCACAATGTTGATTCTTCCAATCCAAGAACATGGTATATCTCTCCATCTATTTGTATCATCTTTAATTTCTTTCATCAGTGTCCTATAATTTTCTGCATACAGGTCTTTTGTCTCCTTAGGTAGGTTTATTCCTAGATATTTTATTCTTTTTGTTGCAATGGTAAGCGGGAGTGTTTTCTTAATTTCTCTTTCAGATTTTTCATCATTAGTATACAGGAATGCAAGAGATTTCTGTGCATTAATTTTGTATCCTGCTACTTTACCAAATTCATTGATTAGCTCTAGTAGTTTTCTGGTAGCATCTTTTGGATTCTCTATGTATAGTATCATGTCATCTGCAAACAGTGACAGCTTTACTTCTTCTTTTCCGATTTGGATTCCTTTTATTTCTTTTTCTTCTCTGATTGCTGTGGCTAACACTTCCAAAACTATGTTGAATAACAGTGGTGAGAGTGGGCAACCTTGTCTTGTTCCTGATCTTAGTGGAAATGGTTTCAGTTTTTCACCATTGAGGACAATGTTGGCTGTGGGTTTGTCATATACGGCCTTTATTATGTTGAGGAAAGTTCCCTCTATGCCTACTTTCTGCAGGACTTTTATCATAAATGGGTGTTGAATTTTGTCGAAAGCTTTCTCTGCATCTATTGAGATGATCATATGGTTTTTCTCCTTCAATTTGTTAATATGATGTATCACGTTGATTGATTTGCGTATATTGAAGAATCCTTGCATTCCTGGAATAAACCCCACTTGATCATGGTGTATAATCCTTTTAATGTGCTGTTGGATTCTGTTTGCTAGTATTTTGTTGAGGATTTTTGCATCTATGTTCATCAGTGATATTGGCCTGTAGTTTTCTTTCTTTGTGACATCTTTGTCTGGTTTTGGTATCAGGGTGATGGTGGCCTCGTAGAATGAGTTTGGGCGTGTTCCTCCCTCTGCAATATTTTGGAAGAGTTTGAGAAGGATAGGTGTTAGCTCTTCTCTAAATGTTTGATAGAATTCGCCTGTGAAGCCATCTGGTCCCGGGCTTTTGTGTGTTGGAAGATTTTTAATCACAGTTTCAATTTCAGTGCTTGTGATTGGTCTGTTCATATTTTCTATTTCTTCCTGGTTCAGTCTTGGCAGGTTGTGCATTTCTAAGAATCTGTCCATTTCTTCCACGTTGTCCATTTTATTGGCATAGAGTTGCTTGTAGTAATAAAGCATTTTTTAATTAATAATTGCACAGTGTGAAAATGAGTAATCCTAATATAAGAGCTAACAAAATCGAAGTTACCACACAGCAAGCACTGGTCCTAAATATTTCTAAAAGAGAAATACAATGCTGGAGAAGGAAAGGCAGAAGGAGAAAGGAAGAGGAGGAAAAGACAAGAGAGAGGAAAGTAGGAGGAAGGGAGAAGGAGGAGAGAAACAATAGGGCTATTATAGTAAAAGAAAAGGAACTCTTTGAGGACTAGATGTTTTTCTCTCCTCACACCACATACCAAACCTAAAACCTCATGGTGCAATAATCATGGATGTTTTAAATATCTAAGACACTAAGGCTGTCTGAATCTGTTCCTGAGAACTGGAAGTAAGAAAAATAAATCCTTCCTCGTGTACAAAGATTAATTACATAGTTTAGCAAGGGTTTCTAAGGCAGCAGGTTTTCATTGACATGCAAATGGAAATCTTTCTTTTGCATGAATCACCCTGAAAGTACTAATTAGAACTTAAAATTCTTGTTTGTAAATCATATGAATCTTATAAAATATGCTTCTGCCTTAGAGAACTGTTTCCTAAGGGCTACCATATGACCAGAGTGTGGAGCAGATGTTATCAAACAGACAAAGACAACCTTTTAAAACTCAGAGCAGCTCGTGATAGCTGGGGCAGCGAAGCCCTGTTGGATTTCTATAAGTAAGCATGAGGAGGGGAAAAAGCTTTCTGCTAAGTGGTCCACTAGGCTTTTGGTTAGGTGAGCATTTGTACTCCTAGGTCATAGTCTGTGAAAGTAAATAAATTAAAATCCCTGATTCAGTTAGGAAGATGCAAAAGTGATCCGCTTATAATTTAGAGGAAACAGTTAGAAGCCAGGACTCAGATTCGATTGGAACTCAATTTTTATTGATCTGTATGTAAACTATATGCTGAATGTGGTCAGCCAAACAGTGTCTGTAAGGATCTCTTCAAATAGAGCTTGTTTTGCTTTACTCTGGGAAGCCATGTGGCAAGATTATAACAGTGTAATCGTACCGGGAGAGGCCTTGACTCTGAATATATTTAAGATATTTGCTGAAAACAAAATAAAACAAAAAACTGAATCATTATGCTGTATACCTGAAACTAACCCAATATTGTAAATATTCAATGAAAAGAAAACAAAACCAAAACAAAACACCTCTAAGAGGAGCTCCCCAGCCTTGTCAAAGATGTCCTTAGCTGATGCTGTCCATTGTTCTGATCTGTAGGTACCATCTTGATATTTTTCATTTGCAGCTGTTATAATCTGGAGCACATCTTGGAATCTGGACCATGAGAGCATTTTTGTTCATGAGGTAAATTATTCATTTTAAATCAAATTAAAGGAGTACTAGAACATAAATGACAAAAGAATATCTTCCAACTTCCATCTACTTTCTCTTCTACCCTGATAAGTCTTCTACACCCCAATATCTTCTTTTTCTTTGTTTTTTCACTCATAACATTGAAATAGATCTGAACTTGAGCAATGTCCCATGTTCTCTTCTAAGATACAAAAATCATGTGACATCCACTTTGCCTCCAACCAGTGAGCTTCTTAATTCAATACATACTTTGAATAGTAAAGGCCAGAGACATAACCAGGAAGTCACTTTAATGGCATCAATCCTGCCTTCTCTTTTGCTGCTTTCCTAGCACAGCTAAGATTTAGCTTAGGTGACTGCAGTCCTTCCCTTTCTCACTCACTCCCCTCCCCTTCAGGTGCTCAATGCATATTTCCTGTGGTCCTATCTTAGTATTACTTATTCTCAGAAGAGCAAACTTTGGTTGAAAGGGATTTTAGATATCCAAAAGCTGGTTTGTAAATAATGTAGAAAATTAGGATTGATCTTCTCAGGTCTTTAAAAATCATATCACCTGTCCTGCTGTTCAAGGTTCAGAAACCAAAGAAAAAAATCTGAAAATATACAACTTAAGCCCAGCACATCTTATATTTTCCTACTTGGTTCCCATACCTATGCAAGACTGTACTTAACTCACCAGCCAAAGCACTGCGTATATGCTCAGAGTTTCAAATGATACTATCAGTACTCTGTGAAACAATGCACTTCTATTGTCAAAAACACACAGCTGCCAAATTTGTAATTACTTTATTATATAAGCAGAATTCGTTCTTCATCTCTCAAGGTTACAGGAAAAGAAAAGGAAATACTAGGTTATCTTGTTAGGAAGTATATGTTCCACCATGGCAAAGTGGAAAATGCTATTACCTTAATAATTGTCCATTTGCCCTTTAGAGAGAGAACAGGTCTTTCTTTGGGGAAGAACGTTGATAAGGCACTTGGTATTGTAAGATCCTGAGAATATGGGTCTTGGTAGGAGAAGCCACAACAAAGCTAAAGGATGAACAAGCCTGCCTGAAACAAGGAGATGAGTTTTAATCTCTCTTTGGAAGGAGGAGAACACAGAGGGAAATGCAGAGAGAAGGAAGCAGATGGGTGGGCAAGAAAGAAGCTGAGATGCAGAGGTCCTTAGATTGGGAGGATCAGTGGAAATTTTCTGGAAATGGAGAGACTAATATTTTAAAGTGCCAGGGTTCAATTTGAAGTTATTTCCACTATAAATGACCTTTTACCTTCTCACACTTCTCCGATTCTACAACTCTTGAAGATACTTTGTATGAGGGGTGCATATTTGGGGGAAGTTAGGGTAGAGTCTGCTTCAAGTCTGCATAAATGCCATTACAATGACTGTATGTCAGAAAAGAAGGAAAAGAGAGGTAGAAGGGACCTGGAGAACACAGGCACCACCCTCCCCTCAAAGTGCAGAAGCCTGAGGGCTTCTTTGGCTTCCATTAGGCATGAACAGATGTCCAGGTGAGTCTCAAGGGGTCAGGAAATCCCAGTTGATATCTAGGTTATCTCATTTCCTAACGGGGAACTTTCATCCATCTGTCAGAGTTT
The DNA here is from genome assembly GCF_028564815.1 of Eubalaena glacialis. NCBI lineage: Eukaryota > Metazoa > Chordata > Mammalia > Artiodactyla > Balaenidae > Eubalaena > Eubalaena glacialis. The sequence goes on from NC_083719.1 coordinate 25,484,357, forward strand.
CAGGAATACAAAACACTAAGGTGTCTTGCCTGGCTGGGAAGGGCACCCTCTTGCTTCTGCTGCCAGTTTTAATGACATTTATAGCAGAGGCTAGATAAGCAATGGCCTGAAAGAAACTCACAATGGCTTTATGAACCCATATGAATCAATCCCAACAATATGTGCATAAGCAGTCAGGTCTTTTTTTAAGCAACTGAGAGTAGAATAAGAAAACAATCAATTATTAAATGGGTCATTTTTGTCACCATTGTCTATGTCACACTCAGTCTAGATATGCACCACAGAACATTTTATCAAGTACAGAATTAAACTTAAGGTCAAAGAAAAACTAAGGAAGGTGGTGTTTATTTATTTATTTTTTTGGTCAAAAATATGAAAGTTTAGTTAATATTCTTTGAATTAATTAAAAAATTAACCACTGGATGATGTATGCTCTCCAGCAACCATGGCATAGTTACTGCAGGCAGAGAAAAGCTACCCGTTAGTAGCTGTATAAAATCCAAAGGATAGAGCTGCAAAGCATTGATTCCCTGGTAAAGGATCCCAGGTACAGAAGAGGGAGAAAAAATACCCACCCCACTGTCACACTTATTCCATTCTGTCTAACACAGAGGAGTTATAAGGTTTCTTTGACAAGGGCTGTAAAACACCGAGAGCTCCCCAGAGGAAGGAGTAGCCTAGGAACAAGGTTTTATTAATTGCAGGGTTTATTAAGCATGAATCAATTCCCTATGCCTCCTCATATAACTTGGGCCTACTATTCATTTATAGGAATTTTTAGGTCCAGAATAATTTTTACAAGCCTTTATCTTTCAAGGCAGATGGAGGCTGGGATGCAAAGTAGTTCTTACAATATTTTTTTCTACGAGTGACTATTTTATACTTCATAATATTTTTCTTTATAGTGAATTTTTTCCTATTTTGGTTTTCCTTAGTCCCTTTTTAATCTGTATGTTTCAAAAAAAGGAAAAAAGAAAAAGGGAAAAAAACCCAGGTTGTTTTTCCACTTGTGAGAATTATGGTCTGTTCATATTTTTAGCCCCAGTGCCTAGCACAATACATAGTATATAACAGATGTTCAATAAACATTTTCTGAGTGAATGCCTAAATTATCCTTCTGAGCCCATAAGCTGGCTGTGTTCTGTTTTTCTCCCATACCTAATTTCAGTCCTTCTTCCTTGAGCTCTGTGTCTTGCAGGTAAAGCTAACTAGTACAAGTGCATCAACAGAGTCCCATGCACTGAGGCTTACTTATGACTTTAGTCAATGGGAAGCACCACAGGGTAGAAATAAGAATGAAGTTTGGGTATTTATTCTCCATGCTTCCTCCCTGACAGGTTACTACCAAAGACCACAGCTCCTGTCAGATGACCCTCTCCATTTCTCTCTATTCTAGGAACCACTCCGTCCTGGTGTCCTTTCAAGTCTTGGGATAAATATGACTTCAAACAGTTGTTAGCCCTAGGGAACTTCACAGTACCTTATTGGTATCTCTAAATCCTGTCCATGACTTTGGAAGTAGTCCCTTTATTAAACTCTCCTCAATTACTCAATTGATTGTATCATCTGTTTCCTGCTGGGACCCTGACTAATACAGCCTTATGATTTATAAAATACTATCAAAGTTCAAAAGGTAATTAAATGAAAATTTCAGTATCTGAACATTTTTTTAAATGACAGCTGAGTGGGTTGATCATCTGCATACCTCAGGCTGTCCTTTTTTTAATTGAAGGCAGAATTGGTTTTTATTTATTTCCTGAGTAAATGTTTAACCAGTTTTATTGAGCTAGTTATGATGTGGGAGCTCTGTTCTGATGAAGGTGCTCAGAGGTGTTTTGTAGCTAGTAGCTACAATAGTTATGAAAATACCTTTCTATTTAAAATGTTCATTAAATTACACTTCTGTGAAATTTTAGATTAAAGTAAGAAGAGTAATAAAAAAACTACATGAAATATATTGTTAAGAAAAGTTGTTTCGATGATGGTACAGTAAAATTTTACTAAATGTTCATTTATACTGCAAATAAGGAAATTGAATTAAAACACGGAGCTCAAAATTTCTTTGAATCACTCTATGTTATTATACATGATTGAATCAATGGGGTTGTATTTTTATTTTAAGCATCTATAATATAATAAATTATACATGTAATTAATTAAGAGTATAAAATTATTTCCAAAAATATCTAGTGTCCTGAATTTTAAGTAAATCATTATTTGAGTGGAATTTATTTCAATATATAATAAAAACTAAATTAAAATCCATACTGCTTCAATATTAAAGAAAAATTAGTCATTTTAACCTTTTCCAAGATATTTAAAATTTTTTAATATCTTTATTGGAGTATAATTGCTTTACAATGTTGTGTTAGTTTCTGCTGTACAACAAAGTGAATCAGCTATATGTGTACATATATCCCCACATCCCCTCCCTCTTGAGCCTCCCTCGCACCCTCCCTATCCTACCCCTCTAGGTGGTTTCAGAGCATGGAGCTGATCTCCCTGTGCTATGCAGCAGCTTCCCACTAGCCATCTATTTTACATTTGGTAGTGTATATATGTCAATGCTACTCTCTCACTTGTCCCAGCTTCCCCTTCCCCTCCGTGTCCTCAGGTCTGTTCTCTACGTCTGCATCTTTATTCCTGCCCTGCCACTAGGTTCATCAGTACCGTTTTTTTTTTAAGATATATCAGAACAACAACAAAAAAGGCATGATAGCATTTTTTCATTCATCTTCATACTAATTTCCCCAATTCAAATGTACAGATAAAGAAAAAGTCATGAGGGAAAAGGTATAAGAAAGAAAAAACTAGGGGAAAAAAGCTGTCAAAGTATTATTTCCCTTCTTTCCTCCTTGGATATCAACATTGGGGCTCTTTATGCCAAGTGGAAACTTATAAAATGTAAGATTATAGCTGGATTGGATTAAATTCAAAATGCCCTTTAGCATCACACTCAGTTTTTTCTTATGTGGATGAAAGAATGAATTTATCTTCCTGGATTATCATTTTTTCCCACTTGCCAGTGTGTTTTGGCAGAGTGAGAAGTGGAGGTGGTAAGCATGGTGGTACTCATATCTTCATCAATTATAAAATCACCCCCTCAGTCATTTTTTGCTACTGAGCTCCTCTCTTTTTTCACTTTTCTTTGTACACTGGTATATGAACTTCTTGCTCTCATTAAATCACTTAGCCCAGATAGAAATATTTATTAGGGATAACTTGAGAACACCACTCTAGAAGCAATAACCAGAACATTGGTTTCTTATGCTGGTGCATACTATCGTTTAACTACCCACTTGCCTGACTCTGACATTTTTTGGTACCAAGCATTTATCACCTCATAAATGTGCTTTCTCCAAGTTCTGTCTCTCCTTCTTGAAATGCTGTCTATACAGTTGCCAAATTGAGTTTCCTAAGAACCCAATGTTATAATTTCAGAAAACAAAGTTGTTGCTCATTGTTCATTGCTTCCAGTCTAAACTTCTCTGTGTAAATTTTCCCAAAGCTGCTTGATTTGGTTGCTCTCTTCACGCTCAATCATATGCCCTATTTCTTCCTACCCAGTACTCTTGCGCTATTCATACCAGATCCAAGAATGCTATCTAACTCTTTCTGTCAACCAAAGCTATGCTTATCCCTGCTTACACTGGTCTACTGCCTTTTCTATTGATTTATATCTGTTCTATTTTTCTTTTTTAATGTTTTTTTAAGCAATCTTCCAGGCAGTAGATGTTGGGGAAGTTTTGGAAGGATGAAAAAGCAAAGGGATGAAGCGTTATCATGTACTGAGTTCTTAAAGTCATTGGCTTTTGACTTCAACGGCAGTGGCACAGGGTCCCAAAGAGCTACACAAAGCCAGAGATCCCTTGAGTTTTGGAAAAGAGAATCTGAAAGCCTCCAAATCTATTGCTTATTTTTAGTTTTATTAAATTTTGGCCAGAGAAGGTTGTCCATGTATTACCAATTCTTTGATATTTCTTAAGACTTCCTTTATGGGATAGGATGAGGTCAAACTCTGTAAATGTTCTACATATGTCTAAAAACTATGATTTTGCTTGGTTTATTGGGTGAAGCTACACACACACACACACACACACACACACACACACACACACATGCACACACATAAATGTGATGAAGATGATAGTTTCTTGTGTTGTTCAAATTCTCCAAATCTTCTCATTATTTTTTCCTGCTTAATTTATAGTTTCTATTATAATTCCCAGTGAATGCAGAATTTTTTCAATTCCTCCTTTTATATCTGTCAGATTTCTATTTAAGTATTTTGAGGGTGTATTTGAATTGGATTAGCCTCTGGATTTATTATCCAATTTGTCAGTGAATCCCATCTCACCAAATGAGAAGCTTGGTGTAGCACTATGACTACAGGACTGTGTCATAAACACCAGACATATTGGATTAGAAACATATTAAAAAACTATTAGTATGGCTGATAGTTGGCATATTATTGGAGATGAACATGTGTTATTTGATGGTAGGATGACATCTAATTCATGTGTGTCCACATTGCCCAGTTCACACCCTGGAACTCAGGGTTGTCAATAAATGATTTCCAAGGGCAGCAGAGTTTTTTCTCAAGTATGATGATAGTAAAGCAAAGTCAGGACAATGGTTATAAACCTGCTGAACCCATTGTCAAAATTCTGATTCCCAATTAAACAGTTCAAAGGAAGGTCTCTTTTTCTCTTCTTTTTTTTTGGCTGTGCCATACGGCATGCAGGATCTTAGTTCCCTGACCAGGGACCAAACCCGTGCCCCCTTCAGTGCAGAGTCCTAATCACTGGACTGCCAGGGAACTCCCCGAAAGGAAGGTTTCGTTTGTAGATTTTGAAAATCATATGAGTTACAAATCATAGATCAAACAACTGAGAAGATTATTATGATTGAATTTGGGAAAAATCAGAAAAAGAAGGAAAAGGAGAAAATACTATGAAATGAGAGAAATAATAATACTAATTCCTGTGTTACAGCACAATTAGGGTACTTTAAATTGCTTATCTCAACAAACACCTTAACAATCTTATGGTAAATATAAACATCTCCATTTTATAGAGAAAAAACAAAGACCAGAGTACCTAAATAATTTGCTCAATTTCAAATAACTAGTAACAAACTGAGACAAAGAGCAAAAATATGTCAATGTCCTGCAGCCAAAGATCACCAGGAATACAATTCTAGTTGAGACAGGTTTGGTTTAATACTTACTGTATTGGGAATCATGGGGTGTCTAAGAGATGGTTAAAAAGAACTTTTCATTGGATTTTGGTTTTGATTGGCTGATTTGGAGCAAGAGGATCTAAGGAAGCAGGGGTTCACACAAGATTGCATGCTGTCAGAAAACAGGGGAACTTCCATGATTGTGTATCTCAACAAACCTAATTGACAAGGAGGGGAGACAAGAATGAAGATAAAACTGTAACTGATAAAGAAGTAGCAGTCATGAATTCTGGATGAGTAAGGGGGTGTTTGAAATTTTGTGGGTGGCATAGTGACCTTGTTTTTGTCTGTGCTTAGACAGAATTATGAAGTGGCCTTGCTTTATCTCCTTTTATCATGATCTCAGAGTAACCTTGTCTGAGGTTGGTATTCTGTGAGATAGTTTATGTCTAGTTAGAGAATAACATGACCTAGCTGTGAGTGCCAGGCGGGCTTCTGAATGTCAGGGGCTGCTCCTTATATCTTTCCCAGCCAGAACTCAGAAGAGATCATGTTCCTTCTAACCTCACCATTTTTCAAAAGTGGAAAGAAACCTGAAGAATGATTTTTGCATGTCCGTTCTCCACCTCTCTAGCATCTATTTAATAGCGACACATTGAGTTAATATCAGAGAATAAAATGTTCTACTCTTATTTCCCAAGAGGGAAAAATATACTCTCAACCAAACTTAAGAGTTCTGTAAGGAAATAGAAGTCTAAACCAAAAGGAGATATTTATAAATTACTCCTTCAGTGAAAGACACTGCCATTTACTACAGAACAAAAAGAACCTTGTAAAACAATGTGGGTGTAACATTTGACAAAGCTGTCTACTTAGGTGTTGAACTTTTCTGCCTTCTTTCCTTTTAAAATTCTAGAACACATGCTAAAAGAATAAAAGTTGACTCAGATGGCTGTAAAATTAAATAGTTCAAAGGATGAGGGTGAAAAGCAATGATCTCTTCCTCCGTTGACGGAAAACAGCCTTTGTGCTTCATTAATGCACAGACAGCTGTCACTTATCCCTGATGGAAGCCAGAGGACACAATCCTTGAAACATATATCTAGTTAAATACAGAGAGATAAATCTTGAGGGTACAGTTTAGTGAAAAACAAGTTACTGCACAAATTATCACATGAAATACCTACCAAGTTATTTGGCAAAATTCAATGAAATCTTAAGGAATGTATTTCTTTCTAAAACAGTCAATCAATTAAGAGTATTTATAGGCAATACTGTTGGCTGTTAGGGGAAAATGAATGTGATGGTATTTATAGAGTGATTCTATGTTCTGTCAAATCCTGGTTCTGCTACCTATTAGTTGTGTGAAGTGATCAAATAACCTTTCTGTGACTCAGTTTCTTTTTAGGTAATAAAAATACCTGCTTAGGACAGAAATAAAGACACAGACGTAGAGAATGGACTTGAGGACACGGGGAGGGGGAAGGGTAAGCTGGGACGAAGTGAGAGAGTAACACTGACATATATACACTACCAAATGTAAAATAGATAGCTAGTGGGAAGCAGCTGCATAGCAGAGGGAGATCAGCTCGGTGCTTTGCGACCACCTAGAGGGGTGGGATAAGGGGGGTGGGAGGGAGATGCAAGAGGGAGGGGATATGGGGGTATATGCATGCATATAGCTGATTCACTTTGTTATACAGCAGAAACTAACACAACATTGTAAAGCAATTATACTCCAATAAAGATGTTAAAGGAAAAAAGAAAAAAAAACCCAAAAACCTGCCTAACCCTCCCCACAGGGCTTACTGGAGAAGAAAAATGTTTATAGAAGTACTTTGTAAACTAAAAAGCACCATACATATATAAATTATCATTATCTAAGATACAACATACCCAAAATGTTCTAAAAGTAATCTGTATTAATTCATTCACAAATAAGGGCTCATTTTATACTTTTACTTTATTTCCTTAGTTTGATCTTATACCTTTATTAATTCAATATATTCAATATTGAATTGTACTGAATATGTGTTCACATGCCAAGTATATGAAGCATCATGTTACTGTGAAAATTTAAAAATTTAAATCATCATTTACTTTCTAGAACAAACGAGCATAATAAATAGTGGGCATCTTAAATTTAAAAATTAATAGGATTGATGAAAGATACAATTTATTTCATACTTTGAACTTCTGTATATTTTGGATGGTTGAATTAGGTTTCTAAGGGCTCAGTTTACATCTTCAGAGAGAGTTTAAAATGATAAACTCATGGTACAGCTAACTTCCTAAGTAATTGTTACCTTTACAAAATTTTCCCTGGACCCTGAGGATCAGCTGCAAGTCAATTCCACTGTATTTAAATGCTAAGAAAGAAATATAATTAAATAATAAAAACTTGACTTTTCACATTTTATTATTTCTCATTAAAATTATAACACTATTGCAATTAATTTAATTTTTAGCTATTCTGAAGACAAAAGAAGCACATCAGTAAAGAAAAATAGATTCTGAGATGCCTGCTGATAAATGTACACATACTTGGGAGTAGCAAGAGGTTTTGTCCATAGTGCATCTCTAGTTTCAGCACACTACTTTTGTACAAATTATAAAGCATGGATGATCTCTGTTATGGCAAAAAAAAAATTAACAATAATATATAAGACCAGCTGGGCACAGACTCATCTTTTCCTTTGACTGGTCAGTTCCTTTTATCAAGTCAGAGCCAAGTTCAGAAATCGAACAAGTAGTTAGAAAAAAATTTCTTACAGAAAGATATCTACAAACTTATTTGTGACATGTTCTCTATATCTACTTAATAAATTTGATATTAGATCCCTGGCTTTAAATTTATAGCTACTGGTCCTGCTGATAATGTTCTTTGCCATCAAAGTGTTAAGTCACTTAATAACAGACTCCCTATGAGTTATTTTCCGATAGAAACCCTTAGGGCAATGTCTCCATTTCTGAAATTAACGCTTTAATTTTGGATATAATTCCCTACTCTCTTGAGTTATCTAAATAATTGAAGTCAAGATTACTTAATTAATCTGAGTATTGTATTAGCTATCATTATACTACTCTACTATTTGAGCAGAGAAAATATAGCTGTTGAGTCAACCTACAGGTGTAACCTTGTCCTTTTCTCTCTGATTTATGTAACAGCTGTGCCCTTTAGTTCAACTCCACACAGTTCAAAGGCGACTCTTCTACAGAGTCCGCTCTTGCTGGAGGCCATTACCTAATTGGCCACCCTCTCGTCCAGATCCATCAGTTCTCAGACAGCTTCTTCACAGGTGAAGCAAAGCGTAGGCATGTCACTATTAACAGAGAGACTTGGGGAAATATTATTGAGGTTGTGATCAAAAGACAAAGAAATATGCACACTGTTTTTCTCTGATGTTATTCTCTGACAGACTAGAGAAGACAGGAACAGTACAAGTGATTTCAAATGATGTATAATGTTGGATTTTTGCTGCTGCTGTTACTGCTATTGGTAATATCAGTGGCTGTAGCAATGCCATTAAGCATCTTAAGTCACATACTAGTAAATGATTTATTTAACCAAGATTAGTTGAATACCTTTTATGAGCCAGAATTTGTGCTGGGATTACTACCTGCAATATAACACAAGGAGTACCACTGGACCTCTCAAACCGCAACTACCCTAAAACAATGACCAATTGATAGATATGGAGTGTGAAACAAAGTTCGTTGTTCAACCATGAAGCCCAGCTGTAGATAGAAAGATGACTAATGAGGTAAGGTAATATCTGAAGGCTGGTAAAGGATATTTCCCCATAATATCCTTATCCTGATTATATGAATTTACATGTGTGTGAAATTACTTATCACTGACTTAACTTGATAATTGTGATCTCAGATGGCACTTATAAATAGCATAAATAAAGTGATGGATGATGCAATTTCCTGACTATTAGACAGTCAGTAATTATTGGGTGCTAAAGTAATTGCGGGATTTGAAAATAAGTACACTCTACTTCTAGAGTCAAGGCATAAATTTTTCAAAATATGATCAACAATTCAAAACAGAATATGAGTCCTGAATAAGAGTTACTGAGAATGAAAGCTGTAAGAGTTGAGAGGAGGAAAGGTGAGTGAAGACAAAGGTGGTCAAAGTTTTCAGAGTGTAGAAGAAATACACATTTGACACTAAAGAACAAGTAGAGTTTTAATAGAGGAGGAAATTTACATCTATAACCTTTGCTTTCAGTTTTTTTTTTTTTAGTTAAAAAATTCCAAGCCAGTACTAGGAGGATTAATTTATTCTAAACAGATACGTAAAGTTTAAAGTAAATGACACTAAGTAAAATGTGGTGTCCTATATTAAATCTGTAAAGCCCAGTAACTGTCAGCTGAGTCTTACCACTTATATACAACTAACCAATTATGTCTTTTCTATGAAAACACATGTACTCATTTAATGATTCAAATATATTTTAATTAACCAATATCAAATGTAAGGCATTGTGTTTAAAACCAGCATGCTATCATTGGTAAAATATATGACCCTGCCTTCATAGATATTTTTAAATACAATGGGAAAAGCACATAATAATAACAATAATCAACAAATAAATAATGCTATTATTTAAAACTTGTGTAAGTGCTAGAAAAGAAATGAGCAGGTTTTCATCATAAAAAGAAAATACTGGGTTGAAAGTGGGAGCCGTACTTCCTAAGATATGATAGGAAGAACAATCTTAGGAGGCACTATTTAGTTAGGATATGATGGATGAAAAGGAGACAGCTTCGAAAGGGAAGGGTAGATTGTGTATGCAAAAGCCCTAAATAGGGGATTGTGCAAAGGCCCTGAAGGAAGAATTGTTTTTGCAAAAGCACTGAAGCCATGTAGAACTTGACAGGTTTGAAGGACAGAAGTGAAGTCAGTGCAGTTGAAAGGGGGAAACAGAAGGAGGTGAGGATGTTGACATTGTCAGGGGCCAACAGTTTCAGTAATCGTAGGACCAAGTGAAATTGGAGGGGCTTTTGAATAAAGGAAAGTGTCATTATCAGATGTATGCTATAAAAATATTGCTCTGGTTGTAGAGGAGCAATAAAAGGAAGAATGCAAGTCAGAGGCTGCCACAGTCATATCTAAGCAAAAGGGGATGAGAGCTGGGATGATATCTTTCAAGGTATGTATTAGAATTAAAATCAACAGAACTGGCACTGGATTGAATGTGGAGGATGAGGAAGAGAAAAGAAACAGGGATTGAACAAATGAGAGAACAGTGGTGCCATTTGGTGAGATAAGAAATATTTAAGAAGGATTCAGTTTGGGAGAAATCAAGAGTTAGCTTATACAATATATGTAAGTCAAGCCATTATGCTGTACACCTTAAACTTATACAGTGCTGTATGTTAATTACAGGTCAGTAAAACTGAAAGAAGAAAAAAAGAGTTAACTTTTGGCCATATTAATCTTGGCACGCCTATAAGACACACGTGAAGATGTCAGGTAGACATGCCTAAACTCAGAAGAGGAATTTGAGCCAGGGACATATAATTGAAATTTTTTGTAACATAGATAGTACTGACATTTGGGGAACTAGATGACATGTGTAGAGTTTAGATAGAAAATAAAGGTCTTAAAATCAAGAAAGAGAAGTGTTTCAAGGTGAGGACGTGGTCAACCAAATCAAATGTTTGGTATGATGAACTTCAAGTGAAAGGTGATATTCTCCCAATTTTCATTCAGGTGCTTGAGTGCAGGTACTGAGAAGATAAATTATTGAATTCACCATGGTTAGTATTTTATAGAAATATTAAGAAAGAGGTGAGATTTTTAAATTATGTTTAAGAGAGTGATAAAATAATGGACCATGGACTCAAGAATGGAAGTATAAACATGAATAGTGAAAAGACAGCAGAAAATGAGCAATTATAATGATGCATTTGAACCACAAGCTCTGCCAAAGGAGAGGGAAGAATGAGATATGACTATAGAATGAGAAACTGTGGCATCACTGGATTTCAGATCAAGATGTTATTGAGAAATTGCTGTAGTAAGATTATTGAGCAAGGACTATGGCAGAGAGAAGATTGGGGTCATTGAGTGTGATATTTGCATTTGAGATTTTGGGGGTCAGTGTTGAAGATAATAGAGACTGATGGCTAAAATGAAATTAAGAAAATGGTCATAAGAGAGAAAGAAGTCATGAATTTGGAGGCCAAGATTTATACTAGTGATGCACAGGGATTTAGAGGCCAACAAGAATGGTGACAGCTGCTGGGCTGAAGTAGAAAGATGTGATCCAGAGCCTAAGGTCTTCAAGAAATAATGGGAATTTCTAGAATGTTTGGAGATGAAAGTAGTGAATAAGGTATAGAACTACTGCGGAAGCCTCAGTGATACAGAATTTTTGCAAGAAAGAGAAGACATGGGGAGCTAGGAAGAAATATCTTCCACTTCACAGCTGTAAGGAAAGTGAGATATAAGAGTAAATACAACCTCCATTAGAGATGGATGCTGGAAACATGGGACTACCTAGTTTCTTTAAAGACTAGCATGTAAAGAGAAACTCCTGAAACAAGATTAAGGTTATAGGAGACTGTTGATTAAAGAAAGAGAGACTCAGTCAAATATTATAAATAATTTAACTAGAAATTACTAGTGATAAATACATTTAAGAAAAGATAAAATTGAGAGATTTATTTTAAAAAAATATTAGCACTTAGGAGAGAAGATCAAGATGGTGGAGTAGGAGGATGTGGAACTCACCTCCCCCAACAAACACATCAAAAATACATCTACATGTGGAGCAATTCTGACTGAAAACTAACTGGAGATCAGCAGAAAGACCTCTCTACAACCAAAGCTATAAGAAAGATCCACACTGAATTGAGTAGGAAGGGAAGAGAACCAATCAGGTGGGTTGTGCTGGGAGGGGACTCAGAAGAGGAGAGGGATTACACAGACAGAGATCCTCCCTGGGGAGCGATTGGTTTGAGCTACATATTGGGCACCCCAGACCTGGGGCCCAAAACCAGGAAGACGAGTTCCCTTGGCTGGAGGGCTGGCAGGACTAACATGAGGGCTGTAGGAAGCCTGGACCCCACTAGTGAGGAGTGCACACATACTTGGTTACTCCTGAGACAGGGCAGAGAGGGAGGATTGAAACTGCACAGGATGCTGCCTGATTTTTCTCAACCAGCCCAGCACATACCACAACCTGAGCCAACAGCCCACTGTGGCTGCGCTTGCTGCTCAGTTCAGCTCTACACTGGGGCAAGGACTGTCGTGGCCTAGGGAAACGTCAGCTGTGAGGGACAAAGGTAGCTTAGACTAGGAGCAGCATCTGAGCAGGGCGGGGGCAGCCATTACTGGTGCTTACACAGGCGGTGCATCAGAATCAGCCCAGGTTCCTGACTGCAGCCAGCACAGCCACAGCCCCTGCCCAGATCCATGCTGAGCCACCTGCACTAGCCCCTCTTGCTCAGCACTGCTCTCCTCTGGGGTAAGGATGCTAGTGCAGGGAGAGGGGAGAGCACACGCTTAAAGGCAAAAGAGCCAGCTTGAACCAAACCCTCAGGGCTTCTGACCAGCAATGTGGGACCCGCCCCCACCCCCCATAGGGTGGTCTGCCCAGTAAGCAGAAAAGAAGCCCCTGCTCACAGCTGGCTCTGGCTGTAGCCCCTCCATCTTCAGCCCCACCTACTACCAAGGTGATACCTGCCAGCACATCCTGGGGAAAGACATGACTTGTGTTCATATCAGATCCAGCTCTCCTACCAATGCCACTGGGCGCAGAGGCAGTATAGGGACACTCCCACGCATGGACACCTCTTCAAGACCACAATAGGTAATGGTTTCACTTACTTTCATAGAGACAGAGAAAGTTGAGCAAAAGTAGAAGACAGAGGAATATGTTTCAATTGAAAGAACAAGAGAAAAAACCTGGGGGAAAAAAGAAAAAAAACTGCTAAGAAAAAGAAAGAAATAATTTACCAGATAAATAGGTCAAAGCATTAGTAATAAGAATGCGAACCGAGGAACCGAGCTTCAAGATGGCGGAAGAGTAAGACGTGCAGATCACCTTCCTCCCCACAAATACATCAGAAATACATCTACATGTGGAACAACCCCTACAGAACACCTACTGAATGCTGGCAGACGACCTCAGACCTCCCAAAAGGCAAGAAACTCCCCACGTACCTGGGTAGGGCAAAAGAAAAAAGAAAATACAGAGACAAAAGAATAGGGACGGGACCTGCACCAGTGGGAAGGAGCTGTGAAGGAGGAAAGGTTTCCACACACTAGGAAACCCCTTCGCGGGCGGAGACTGCAGGTGGCAGAGGGGGGAGCTTCGGAGCCACGGAGGAGAGCGCAGCAACGGGGGTGCGGAGGGCAAAGCGGAGAGATTCCCGCACGAAGGATCGGTGCCGACCAGCACTCACCAGCCCCAGAGGCTTGTCTGCTCACCCGCCGGGGCGGGCGAGGGCTGGGAGCTGAGGCTCGGGCTTCGGAGGTCAGACCCCAGGGAGAGGACTGGGGTTGGTGGCGTGAACACAGCCTGAAGGGGTTAGCGCACCACATCTAGCCGGGAGGGAGTCCGGGAAAAAGTCTGGACCTGCCGAAGAGGCAAGAGACTTTTTCTTGGCTCTTTGTTTCCTGGTGTGCGAGGAGAGGGGATTAAGAGCACTGCTTAAAGGAGCTCCAGAGACGGGCGCAAGCCGCGGCTATCAGCGTGGACCCCAGAGACGGGCATGAGATGCTAAGGCTGCTGCTGCGGCCACCAAGAAGCCTGTGTGCAAGCCCAGGTCACTATCCACACCTCCCCTCCTGGGAGCCTGTGCAGCCCGCCACTTCCAGGGTCCCATGATCCAGAGACAACATCCCTGGGAGAACACACGGCACGCCTGCGGCTGCTGCAACGTCACGCCTGCCTCTGCCGCCACAGGCTCGCCCCGCATCCGTACCCCTCCCTCCCCACAGCCTGAGTGAGCCAGAGCCCCCGAAGCAGCTGCTCCTTTAACCCCGTCCTGCCTGATCAGGGAACAGACGCCCTCAGGCAACCTATAGGTACAGGAAGGGCCAAATACAAAGCTGAACCCCAGGAGCTGTGTGAACAAAGAAGAGAAAGGGAAATCTCTCCCAGTAGTCTCAGGAGCAGTGGATTAGATCTCCACAATCAACTTGATGTACCCTGCATCTGTGGAATACCTGAATAGACAATGAATCATCCCAAATTGAGGTGGTGGACTTTGGGAGCAACGATATATATATTTTTTTCCTTTTCCTCTTTTTGTGAGTGTGTATGTGTATGCTTCTGTGTGTGACTTTGTCTGTATAGCTTTGCTTTTACCATTTGTCCTAGGGTTCTATCTGTCCATTTTTTTTGTTTTGTTTTTGTTTTATTTTTAGTATACTTTTTAGCGCTTGTTATCATTGGTGGATTTGTTTTCTGGGTTGGTTGCTCTCTTCTTTCATTCATTCTTTCTTTTTTTAATTACTTAAAAATTTTTTTTAATAATTACTTTTTATTTTTTATTTTAATAAGTTTATTTTATTTTATTTTTTCTTTCTTTCTTTCTTTCTTTCTTTTTTCCTCCCTTTTATTCTGAGCTGTGTGGATGACAGGGTCTTGGTGCTCCGGCCGGGCGTCAGGCCTGTGCCTCTGAGGTGGGAGAGCCGAGTTCAGGACATTGGTCCACCAGAGACCTCCCAGCTCCATGTAATATCAAACAGCGAAAATCTCCCAGAGATCTCCATCTCAACGCCAAGACCCAGCTCCACTCAACGACCAGCAAGCTACAGTGTTGGACACCACACGCCAAACAACTAGCAACACAGGAACACACCCCAGCCATTAGCAGAGAGGCTGCCTAAAATCATAATAAGGTCACAGACACCCCAAAACACACCACTGGATGTGGACCTGCCCACCAGAACACAGGCACTAGTCCACTCCACCAGGAAGCCTACACAACCCACTGAACCAACCTTAGCCACTGGGGGCAGACACCAAAAACAACGGGAACTACGAACCTGTAGCCTGCGAAAAGAAGACCCCAAACACAGTAAGTTAAGCAAAATGAGAACACAGAGAAACACAGCAGATGAAGGAGCAATGTAAAAACCCACAAGACCAAACAAATGATGAGCAAATAGGCAGTCTACCTGAAAAAGAATTCAGAATAATGATAGTAAAGATGATCCAAAATCTTGGAAGTAGAATGGAGAAAATACAAGAAACCTTTAACAAGGACCTAGAAGAACTAAAGAGCAAACAAACATTGAGGAACAAGACAATAAATGAAATTAAAAATTCTCTAGAAGGAATCAATAGCAGAATAACTGAGGCAGAAGAACGGATAAGTGACCTGGAAGATAAAATAGTGGAAATAACTACTGCAGAGCAGAATAAAGAAAAAAGAATGAAAAGAATTGAGGACAGTCTCAGAGACCTCTGGGACAACCTTAAACACACCAGCATTCGAATTATAGGGGTCCCAGAAGAAGAGAGAAAGAAAGGGACTGAGAAAATATTTGAAGAGATTATAGTTGAAAATTTCCGTAATATGGGAATGGAAATAGTCAATCAAGTCCAGGAAGCGCAGAGAGTCCCATACAGGATAAATCCAAGGAGAAAGATGCCAAGACACATATTAATCAAAATATGAAAAATTAAATACAAACAAAAAATATTAAAAGCAGCAAGGGAAAAACAACAAATAACATACAAGGGAATCCCCATAAGGTTAACAGCTGATCTTTCAGCAGAAACTCTGCAAGCAAGAAGGGAGTGGCAGGATGTATTTAAAGTGATGAAAGGGAAAAAACTACAACCAAGAAAGGATCTCATTCAGATTTGACGGAGAAATTAAAACCTTTAGAGACAACCAAAGCTAACAGTATATAGCACCACCAAACCAGCTTTACAGCAAATGCTAAAGGAACTTCTCTAGGCAGGAAACACAAGAAAAGGAAAAGACCTACAATAACACACCCAAAACAATTAAGAAAATGTTAATAGGAACATACATATCGATAAATACCTTAAATGTAAATGGATTAAATGCTCCCACCAAAAGACATAGACTGGCTGAATGGATACAAAAACAAGACCCATATATATGCTGTCTCCAAGAGACCCACTTCAGACCTAGGGACACATACAGACTGAAAGTGAGGGGATGGAAAAAGATATTCCATGCAAATGGAAATCAAAAGAAAGCTGGGGTAGCAATTCTCATAACAGACAAAATAGACTTTAAAACAAAGACTTACAAGAGACAAAGAAGGACACTACATAATGATCAAGGGATCAATCCAAAAAGGAGGTATAACAATTGTAAATATTTATGCACCCAACATAGGAGCACCTCAATACATAAGGCAAATACTAACAGCCATAAAAGGGGAAATCGACAGTAACACAGTCACAGTAGGGGACATTAACACCCCACTTTCACCAATTGACAGATCATGCAAAATGAAAATAAATAAGGAAACATAAGCTTTAAATGATACATTAAACAAGATGGACTTAATTGATATTTACGGGACATTCCATCCAAAAACAACAGAATACACTTTCTTCTCAAGTGCTCATGGAACATTCTCCAGGACAGATCATATCTTGGGTCACAAATCAAGCCTTGGTAAATTTAAGAAAATTGAAATCGTATCAAGTAACTTTTCTGACCACAATGCTATGAGACTAGATATCAATTACAGGAAAAAAATCTGTAAAAAATACAAACACATGGAGGCTAAACAATACACTACTTAATAACCAAGAGATCACTGAAGAAATCAAAGAGGAAATCAAAAAATACCTAGACACAAATGACAATGAAAACACAACGACCCAAAACCTATGGGATGCAGCAAAAGCAGTTCTAAGAGGGAAGTTTATAACAATATAATCCTACCTTAAGAAACAAGAAACATCTGAAATACACAACCTAACCTTATTACACCTAAAGAAATTAGAGAAAGAAGAACCAAAAAACCCAAAAGTTAGCACAAGGAAAGAAATCATAAAGATCAGATCAGAAATAAATAAAAAAGAAATGAAGGACACAATAGCAAAGATCAATAAAACTGAAAGCTGGTTCTTTGAGAAGATAAACAAAATAGATAAAGCATTAGCCAGACTCATCAAGAAAAAGGGAGAAGACTCAAATCAATAGAATTAGAAATGAAAAAGAAGTAACAACTGACACTGCAGAAATACAAAGTATCGTGAGAGATTACTACAAGCACGTATATGGCAATAAAATGGACAACCTGGAAGAAATGGACAAATTCTTAGAAAAGCACAACCTTCCAAGACTGAACCAGGAAGAAATAGCAAATATAAACAGACCGATCACAAGCACTGAAATTGAAACTGTGATTAAAAATCTTCCAACAAACAAAACCCCAGGAACAGATAGCTTCACAGGTGAATTCTATCAACATTTAGAGAAGAGCTAACATCTATCCTTCTCAAAGTCTTCCAAAATATAGCATAGGGAGGAACACTTCTAAACTAATTCTACGAGGCCACCATCATCCTAATACCAAAACCAGACAAAGATGTCACAAAGAAAGAAAACTACAGGCCAATATCACTGATGAACATAGATACAAAAATCCTCAACAAAATACTAGCAAACAGAATCCAACAGCACATTAAAAGGATCATACACCATGATCAAGTGGGTTTTATCCCAGGAATGCAAGGATTCTTCAATATACGCAAATCAATCAATGTGATACACCATATTAACAAACTGAAGAATAAAAACCATATGATAAAAAAAAAAACCCATATGATAATCTCAATAGATGTAGAGAAAGCTTTTGACAAAATTCAACCCCCATTTCTGATAAAAACCCTCCAGAAAGTAGGCATAGAGGGAACTTACCTCAGCATAATAAAGGCCATATATGACACACCACAGCCAACATCATCCTCAATAGTGAAAAACTGAAACCATTTCCACTAAGATCAGGAACAAGACAAGGTTGCCCACTCTCACCACTATTATTCAACATAGTTTTGGAAGTTTTAGCCACAGCAATCAGACAAGAAAAAGAAATAAAAGGAATCCAAATCGGAAAAGAAGAAGTAAGGCTTTCACTGTTTGCAGATGACATGACACTATACATAGAGAATCCTAAGAGGGTACCAGAAAACTACTAGAGCTAATCAATGAATTTGGTAAAGTAGCAGGACACAAAATTAATGCACAGAAATCTCTTGCATTCCTATACACTAGTGATGAAAAATCTGAAAGAGAAATTAAGGAAACACTCCCATTTACCATTACAACAAACAGAATAAAATAGCTGGGAATAAACCTACATAAGGAGACAAAAGACCTGTATGCAGAAACCTATAAGACACTGAGGAAAGAAATTAAAGATGATACAAATAGATGGAAAAATATACCATGTTCTTGGATTGGAGGAATCAACATTGTGAAAATGACTATACTACCCAAAGCAATCTACAGATCCAATGCAATCCCTATCAAACTACCACTGGCATTTTTCACAGAACTGAACAAAAAATTTCACAATTTGTATGGAAACACAAAAGACCCCAAATAGCAAAAGCAATCTTGAGAAAGAAAAACGGAGCTGGAGGAATTGAGCTTCCTGACTTCAGACTATACTACAAAGCTACAATAATCAAGACAGTATGGAGGTGGCACAAAAACAGAAATATAGATCAGTGGAACAGGATAGAAAGCCCAGAGATAAACCCACACACATATGGTCACCTTATGTTTGATAAAGGAGGCAAGAATATACAATGGAGAAAAGACAGCCTCTTCAATAAGTGGTGCTGGGAATACTGGACAGCTACATGTAAAAGATGAAATTAGAACAGTCCCTAACACCATACACAGAAATAAACTCAAAATGGATTAAAGACCTAAATGTAAGGTCAGATCCTATAAAACTCTTAGAGGAAAACATAGGCAGAACACTCTATGACATAAATCACAGCAAGATCCTTTTTGACCTACCTCCTAGAGAAATGGAAATAAAAACAAAAATAAACAAATGGGATCTAATGAAACTTAAAAGCTTTTGCACAGCAAAGGAAACCATAAACAAGACGAAAAGACAACCCTCAGAATGGGAGAAAATATTTGCAAATGAAGCAACTGACAAAGGATTAATCTCCAAAATTTACAAGCAGCTCATGCAGCTCAATATCAAACAAACAAACAACCCAATCCAAAAATGGGCAGAAGACCCAAATAGACATTTCTCCAAAGAAGATATACAGATTGCCCACAAACACATGAAAGAATGCTCAACATCATTAATCATTAGAGAAATACAAATCAAAACTACAATGAGATATCATCTCACACCAGTCAGAATGGCCATCAACAAAAAAATCTACAAACAATAAATGCTGGAGAGGGTGTGCAGAAAAGGGAATCCTCTTGCACTGTTGGTGGGAATGTAAATTAATACAGCCACTATGGAGAGCAGTATGGAGGTTCCTTAAAAAACTAAAAATAGAACTACCATACGACCCAGCAGTCCCAGTACTGGGCATGTACACTGAGAAAACCATAATTCAAAAAGAGTCATGTACCACAATGTTCACTGCAGCTCTATTTACAATAGCCAGGACATGGAAGCAACCTATGTGTCCATCGACAGATGAATGGATAAAGAAGATGTGGCACATATATACAAGGGAATATTAGCCATAAAAAGAAACGAAACTGAGTTATCTGTAGTGAAGTGGATGGACCTAGAGTTTGTCATACAGAGTGAAGTAAGTCAGAAAGAGAAAAACAAATACCATATGCTAACACATATATATGGAATCTAAAAAAAAAAGGTCATGAAGAACCTAGGGGCAGGACTGGAATAAAGATGCAGACCTAGTAGAGAATGGACTTGAGGACACGGGGAGGGGGAAGGGTGAGCTGGGACAAAGTGAGAGAGTGGCATGGACATATATACACTACCAAATGTAAAATCGATAGCTAGTGGAAAGCAGCTGCATAGCACAGGGAGATCAGCTCGCTGCTTTGTGACCACCTAGAGTGGTGGGATAGGGAGGGTGGGAGGGAGGGAGACACAAGAGGGAATAGATATGGTGATATATGTATATGTATAGCTGATTCACTTTGTTATAAAGGAGAAACTAACACACCATTGTAAAGCAATTATACTCCAATAAAGATGTTAAAAAATAAAAATAAATAAAAAATAAGAAAAAAAGAATGCTAACAGAATTAGGGAAAAGAATAGATGAACACAGTGAGAATTTTAACAAGGACCTAGAAAATATAAAATAGAATCAGTCAGCACTAAAGAATACAATAAATGCACTTTTACACTAGAAGGAATTAACAGCAGACTATGTGGTACAGAAGTACATGTACGTGATCTGGAAGACAGAATAATGGACATCACCCAATCAGAACAACAACAAAAATTTAACAAATGAGAACAGTTTAAGGGACCTTCAAGATAACAAGCATTCCAGCATTCACAGTATAGTGGTTCCAGAAAGGGAAGAGAGAGAAAAAGGGGATGAAAATATTTTCACTAAAACCAGGAACAGGACAGAGATGCCAACTTTCACCACTTCTATTTAACATAGTGTTGGAAGTCCTAAACACAGCAATCATATAAGAAAAAGAAATATAAGGAATCCAAATTGCAAGGGAAGTAAAACTCACTACTTGCTGATTACATGATACTATACATAGAAATCCCTTAAGTCTCCAATCAAAACTATTAGAATTAATAAATAAATTCAGTTAAGTTGCAGGATACAAGATCAATATTCATGGTGGTGTGATGAATTGGGAGATTGGGATTGACATGTATACACTGATGTGTATAAAATGGATGAGTAATAAGAACCTGCTGTATAAAAAAATAAATAAGATAAAATTCAAAAAAAAAGAAAAGAATTAGAGAAAATATTTGCAAATGATATATCTGGTTAGGGATTAATATTCAGAATGTGTAAAGAACTCCTACAACTCAACAACAAAGAACCAACTTTTACAGAAAGAACCAACTTGAATAGACATTTCTCCAAAGAAGATATACAGATGGCTAATAAGCACATGAAAAGAAGTTCAACATCATTAATCATTAGGGAAATGCAAATCAAAACTACAATGATACCACTTCACACCCATTAGGATGGCCATTATCAAAAAAAGCAGAAAATAACAAGTGTTGGTGAGGATGTGGAGAAATTGGAACCCTTCTGCATTGCTGATGGGAATGTAAATGGGTACAGCTGCTGTGGAAAACAGTTTGATGGTTCATCAAAAAGTTAAACATAGAATATGATCCAAAATCCCACTTCTAGGTCTCTACCCAAAAGAATGGAAAGCAGGAACTCAAACAGACACTGCAACACCATTGTTCATAGCAGCCTTATCAACAATAGTCAAAAGGTGAAAACAGCCCAGATGTCCATTGGTGGATGAAGGATAAACAAAATGTGATAAATCCATACAATGGAAAATTATCCACCCTTAAACAGGAATGAAATTCTGATACATGCTGCAACATGGATGAAAATTGAAAACATTATGCTAAGTGATAGAAGCCAGACACAAAAGGACTAGTATTGTGTGATTCCACTTAATATGAGGTGCCTAGACTAGGCAAATTCATAGACACAGAAGGTAGAATGGTGGTTGCCAGGGGCTGGAGGAAAGGCAGGGAATGAGGAGTTACTAATAGGTACAGACTTTCACTTTGGGGTGATGCAAAGCTCTAGAGATGGATTGTGGTAATGGTTGCATAACAATGTGAATATACCTAATTGTACAATTAAAAATGGTGAAAGTGGTAAAAAAAAAAAAAAAAAGAGAAAGAAAAAGATTAATATTCAGAAATCTGTTGCTTTTCTATGCACTAATAATGAACTATCAGAAAGAGAAAGCAAGAAAACAATCCCATTTACAATTTCATCAAAAAGAATAAAATACCTAGTAATAAACTTAACTGGAGGTAAAAGACCTATACTCTAAAAACTATAAGACACTGATGAAGGAAATTGAGGATGCTAAAGAGAAATGGAAAAATACCCAGTGTTCATCAATGAGAAGAATTCATATTGTTAAAATGTCCATTGCAATCATAGCAATCTGCAGATTTAATGTAATCCCTATCAAATTAACCATGACGTTTTTCACAGAACTAGAACAAATAATTTTAAAATTTGTATAGAAACACAAAAGACCCTGAATAGCTAAAACAACCTTGAGAAAGAAGAACAGAGCTGGAGGAATCACACTCCCTGACTTCAGACTATATTACAAAGCTACAGTCATCAAAACAGTATGGTACTGGCACAAAAAACAGACATATAGATCAACGGAACAGGATAGAAAGCCCAGAAATAAACCCACGCACTTATGGTCAATTAATCTATGACAAAAGAGGCAAATATACACTGGAGAAAAGACAGTCTCTTCAATAAGTGGTGCTGGGAAAATTGGACAGCTACACATAAAAGAGTGAAATTAGAACACTCTCTAATACCATATACAAAAGTAAACTCAAAATGGATTAAACACCTAAATGTAAGACCTGAAACCATAAAACTCCTAGAGGAAAACAGAGGCAGAACACTCTTTGACATAAATTACAGCAATAGTTTTTTGGATCTGTCCCCTAAAGTAAAAAATTTAAAAAAGCAAAAATAAGCAAATGAGACCTAATTAAACTAAAAGCTTTTTCACAGCAAAAGAAACCATCAACAAAATGAAAAGACAACCTACTGAATGGGAGAAAATATATGCAAATGATGTGACTGATAAGGGATTAATAGCCAACATATATAAACGGCTCATACAACTCAATATCAAAAAAGCAAACAACCTGATTCAATAATAGGCAGAAAAACTGAACAGACATTTTTCCAAAGAGGAAATGCAGATGGCCAACAGGCACATGAAAAGATGCTGAACATCACTAATCATCAGGGAAATGCAAATCAAAACCACACTGAGATATCACCTCACACCTGTCAGAAAGGTTATCATCAAAAAGACCACAAATAGCAAATGTTGGCAAGGATATGGAGAAAAGGGAACCCTCGTATGCTGTTAGTGGGAATGAAAATTGGTGCAGCCACTGTGGAAGACTGTATGGGGGTTTCTCAAAAAACTAAAAATAGAACGACCATATGACCCAGCAATTCCACTCCTGGGTGTATATCCATAAAAACCCCAAAACACTAATTTGAAAAGATACTTGCACCCCAGTGTTCATAGAAGCATTATTTACAATTGCCAAGATGTGGAAACAACCTGTGCCCATCAATAGATGAATGAATAAAGAAGATGTGGTATACACACCACACACACACACACAATGGAATAGTACTCAGCCATAAAAAGGACGAAATTTTGCCATTTGCAGCAACATGTGTGGACTTGGAGGGCATTATGCTAAGTGAAATAAGTCAGAGAAAGATAAATACTGTATGATATCACCTATATGTGGAATCTAAAAGATATGTGGAATCTAAAAATACAACAAAGTAGTGAACATGACATTAAAGAACCAGAATCACAGATATAGAGAAGAAACTAGTGCTTATCAGTGGGGAGAGGAAGGGGGCAATATAGGGGTGGCAGAGGGAGAGGTACAGGTACAAACTATTGGGTGTAAGATAGGCTCAAGGATGTATTGTACAACACAGGTAATATAGCCAATATTTTGTAATAACTGTAAATGAAAAGTAACCTTTAAAGTTGTATATAAAAAACTAAAAATCGAGCTACCATATGATCCTGCAATCCCACTCCTGGGCATATATCCAGAGAAAAACATGGTCTGAAAGGATACATGCATCCCAGTGTTCATTGCAGCACTGTTTACAATAGGCAAGACATGGAAGCAACCTAAATATCCATCAACAGAGGAATGGATAAAGAAGATGTGGTACGTATATACAATGGAATATTGTTCAGCCATTAAAAAGAATAATGAGGGACTTCCCTGGTGGCGCAGTGGTTAAGACTCACGCTCCCAATGCAGAGGGCCCAGGTTCCATCCCTTGTCGGGGAACTGGATCCCACATGCGTGCCACAACCAAGATTTGGCATGCCACAGCTAGGGAGCCCACGAGCCGCAACTAAAGGAGTCCACCTGCTACAACTAAGGAGCCCGCATGCTGCAACTAAGACCCAGCGCAACCAAATAAATAAATAAATATTAAAAAAAAAAAAGAATAATGCCATTTGCAGCAACATGGATGGACCTAGAGATTGTCATACTGAGTGAAGTAAGTCAGACAGAGAAAGAGAAATATCATATGATATAGCTTATACACGGAATCGAAAAAGAAATGATACGAATGAACTTATTTACAAAACAGAAACAGGCTCACAGACTTAGAGAACGAACTTATGGTTACCGGGGGGAAGGGTGGAGGGAAGGGATAGTTAGGGAGTTTGGGATTAACATGTACACGCTGCTATATTTAAAACGGATAACCAACAAGGACCTACTGTATAGCACAGGGAACTCTGCTCAATATTATGTAACAACTTAAATGGGAAAAGAATTTGAAAAAGAATAGATACATGTATATGTATAACTGAACCACTTTGCTGTACACCTGAAACTACCACAACATTGTTAATCAACTATACTCCAATATAAAATAAAAAGTTAAAAATTAAAAAAATAACATTGTAGAAAAAAAAAAAATCTAGTGCTGTACCAGGTCTTAGCACTCAATAAAAACTCTTTCCACTTCCATTTTTATTGGAATAAATAAATAAATAAATAGTAAAAAGGGGGGAAAGTGTCAGATTGGTTGGTTGGCTTGTCCTTTGTTCCTACAGCTAGCAAATGACAGAACTAAAATAAGAGCCTCTGAATCTCACCCAAGTGCTTTATCCACATCACCAAAATGGCCTGGTTTCCTCGTGTTGGAATGGAATTTTACAAGTATTAACCACGTGCTTGCCTAGAAAAACCACTATGTTCATCTCAATCTGCCATTTCCTTATCAGGACAGAAACAGAAGAGACAATAGAAAGAGTAATGATTTCTTTTCCTCTCCAATACATAGTGCATCTGGAGGTGGATGTGCCATGAAGCTAATAGAGCTGAAGCTTTCAGTTCTCTCACTTTCCAAGGCCCTGGCAGTGTTCACTTGGCCATATGTTTTATAAAATTTATAAAATTGAATATTTGTGCATATGTCTTCTTATATGTCTTCCAAAACTACATAAGCTCTCGGTTCCACAAAACCCTGATCTAGATACACAAAAGCCCCCATGTGTAGCCAATTCTATGAAAATTCCGCTCCAATTTCAAAGAAAACATGATCTTAGCCAAACAACAAAGTCGTTCTTTGATCCTTTTTTATCAATTATTTTGTAAAGTTTAAAAAGATTGTGATCCCTAATAGATATCATGATCTCCTTAAGAACAGAGGATTCAACTTAGTTCAACAGTTACTTACTCTTCATCTGGAATTTCTTCCCCCAGGTACCCAAGTATCTACCCATCTTGCTCCATCATTTCATGCTATTCTCTGTCTACATGTCATTTCATGGAGATTCCACCCTAAACACTGTATCTAAAGTAGCATCCTCCCACCCTGTCCTCTCACACTGTTTTAGTTTTTGTCATAGCACTTGTGACCATGGACATATTTCATATTATTTGTTACATGTGTATTATTTGTGTCCCACCCCTCTCCTATGGAAACTTCGTGAGAAGTCATCATGTTTTATTTTATTGATGTCCCATCAATGTCTAGAATAGTGGCTTTTACACTGTAGGCAATCAATAGAAAATTGTGGAGTGAATAAATATTTACAGAGCACCCATGCTGTGTCAGGACTGAGCAAAGCCCTGGGAATTCAGCAGTGAATGAGGCAGATAACTTATTATAGATGTTAATAAGTAATTACCCGTGCAATAAGTACTTCCAACACAGAGTTACAGGTGCTAATGGAGTGTGCTACAAGAGCACTGGCATAGCCTATCAGGTTAAGGAAGACCTCTCTGAGGTAGCGATGTTTATTTTATATGACTTCAGAGGCCTTTGTGCGGTCATTACATGTAAGGGAAAGAAGACAAGGATGTTTTACTCCTTTTTCAACTCATTATAAACAGAAACCTTCCTAGTATTGGAAAATGCCACCACACCAAACGAAATGTGCTACTTCTGTATAAACTGATTTTTCATATGACAAGATATAGTCAGACAAGCTGTCAGATCAGTTAATACAACAAATAAAGGGTTAGATTAGTTGAACTTGAATTTATCTACTAACTCAAGAAGACTATAATTAATTACTTTATTCTTTCATTACATAAATATTTATTAAGCACCTACTTAATGTCAGGCATTGAAAAGCTGAAACTCAGAGTGCTGTCTCTGAGAATTAAGAGTATCCTAATTGGCTCATCTCTTGCTTTCCTGCTATATTTCAGTTCACAGACAACTGCTAGCTAATCTTCACAAATGTCAGTGCTCAAAATATTCACTAATTCTCCAGCCCAAAAAGCAATCCAAACTCCATACCTGCCATTAAAGGCCTGCTATTCCTGGCCCTAAACTTATTTCCCAGTGCTAGTCAACTCTAGCCTATGCTGTGATTCTCTGTTTATTGCTCAGAAGTACACGGACAGGAATATGCCTCCTCATTTTTGCTTGTAAACCCTCAGCCTCTGCTTCTCCCAGGCCTTTTCAGTTGTACGGAAAAGTGTCTCCATCTGAGAGCTCACCCCTTCCTAATGCCTGAACTAAAAACGGATAATCACCTTATATGATGCAGATGTTGCAAGTGGACTGGGAATAAAATTCCTCCTTGTAAAATGAGAATCTACTGCTGGCTCCGAACGTGCAACCATCCTGGGCCATTTGTCATGATGACCCAGGGGCAGAGCTACCACTTCAATTTTTTATTTGAATTTAACGTCCTTGTTAATCCTGGAGTTCTGCTCTGAGCTCTGGCTTTCTTGGCTGGGGCTCTGATCCCCTGCCTGGCTCTTGTCAGGTTCCATCCAAAATAGGTGGGGCTCCTGGGTCCAGATTCTCCTGCCCACAGTGGCTGCATTTGGACTCAGTCCAAAGGGTGGCCTGTGTGGTGGAGATGTAAAGGCCAGAGCTCAGAGTTGTCACCTAGAATGAGTAAACATAAGTCATGCCCAATAGAGTGGTAAGGACAGAGAGGGAAGCCAGGAAGGTGGTAATAAATGGAGCCAAAAACTGCGAGCAAAATGGAGGCATCCAGGAGCTACTTAGGTACCACAAAATGAGCTGACAGGTAAAGTCTTGGGGAAAAGAGCAAGAGGGAACAGGACCTTTGCCATAATAGGGGCTGGCGTGCCCAGTTTGTCTGTTGGTGGGTGCCAGCTTCACAGCTCATTGGTAATGCAGGAGAGGGCGTGCAGCAAACAGCTGCTAGAGGTCTTGTTCCAAAATGGATTGATCATCCGGAAACAAAAAACTGACATCTGCAATCAGCGAACATCACAACTGCCTGGAAAACCCAATTACCTTTCCCTTTAGATATCAAAACACTAAATATGTCCCTGTTCACCATGTCACGCCCTTTAGCCATTTGAGTTGAATGGTGGTTATTCCACTCAATACGCTAATCTTGTTGCTAGGCCAGTTTGTGCAGTTTCAATCCCATCATCCTCACCTTCCTTATATGTTTGTTGCTGAAAACTCATTTGCCTTGGGACCAAGCCTGCACCCACAGGACAACATGTTCCACCATATCCACCTGAAAAGTCCTCTTCTCTCTTTTTGCTACTCTTCTGCCTTGGAGATCTAACTCAAGTTTTGTCTCCTTCGTATATCATATATCACTGGAACCATCTCCACGTGGTCTCTGCAGCTACTGAAAACTATAATCCTATTTAAAGATATTTGTTAAGCATTTTATTTATTTAACATTTATATAGTACTTACTCTGTGCTAGGCATTAAGTGTATTACAAATATTAACTCGTTTAATCTTCTTAACAGCACTATGAAGTAAGCATTATTACAGTCTTCATTTTGCAGATAAAGGAACTGAGTCATAGAAAGCTTAAATAATTTGCCCAAAGACCCTCAGCTAGTAAGAGCCTGAGCTGAGATTAGAACTGAAGCAATCTAGCTCCAGAGTCTGTGCCCTGAACTACCTACCTTTCTAGGCTGCTTCTCAGATTATGCTGAACTTGCTTTGTAGGCTATATTATAAGTAAATACATAAAAAAGCTAATCCTAGATCCATGGCTTCTTGAAGGTAGAGATTGTGCATGTAGTTTTTCAGTGCCAAGGTTTTGTATATATTATACATATGTCTATCTCTACATGCATATGCTCTTTATATACACATATACATGCTTTGCATATATAAGACATCAAGAAATGTTTATTGACTATGATACTGAAAATAATATCAATAAAATTAAAGATCGTTTAGCTATTACCAATGAATTAGCTCTTATCACTGTATGCAATCAAAAGTAGGATGTACATGAATAATTCAGCCAACCTATTTATTTTTTCCTTGAAACATCCAAATGATTTGCACAAATCACGTATTTGTACAGGATCTTATAATTCAATTTACTAAAACTTTGAGATGACTTATCCTTGAAAAGCACTATAGAGAATAAAATTCAATATCGTTCCCACTTGACAGGTAAACTTATAAATAAACCATTATTCTTTCTAAAGGACAAAAGGCCTATCTTTTGTCACCCCATGAATTACGGGATATGTATTTTACTTCCTCTGTCAGCTGCCACTCTTGTGATTTCCAGAAGCTCTTCCATTCCTCTGGATAGCAAGGTTATTCTAAAGCAAATGGCGAAAAAGTAAAAAATGTAAAATAACTTGACACTAAAGGGTAAAATCTCTCCTAGCAAAGTGCCAAAGAATAGATTAGCAGCTTTTCTTCTGGAAAATTTTAAGACGAAATTATAAGCAATAGGCAATTTTCAGGTTGTCAAATATCTATAATCACTATGATTTCTGAATTTAATACAATGTAGCTATGATTATTGTACATTTTGCTAAAATATACATTTTACATTTATGAAAACCCACTAAAAATGACGCAAACTTCAAAATTAAGCTTTTTTTTTAAACTTCTAATATGTGATTTCCATTCCATTCAACAAGGCTACTATAAGGCTATTGTAAGGATTTTTTTCCTATTACCAATGCTGAAATATTTAAACATCTGAAAGAAATACCCAAGTGTTTCTATGTAAAAAGAAACAGCGTTCTTTTGAAAACATGAATTATATAAACTATAATTAGAGCTTCAAATTGAAAGTGTTTAAACTAAGATTACAAATTTCTGTGTTAAAAAGATACTGAGACATTCAGGGGAAAAAAGTAAATGCCGACTAACTAAATTAATTCTCCCACATTCCAAGCTGTTCTATCTCCTTCTTGACTTTCCCTCTACCATTATTTGATGATACTTGAACATTAGTTCTGCTACAATGAATTCAGGTGAATTTTGCTTCTTTTACCATGAGAGTTGGCAGCTTCTTCACTTGAAAGTATAAATTTTTATTAATCTTCAACTAAACATGGTCTGTTGAATAAAGTAAACTGATACAGGTAAAAATACAAATTGAATGCTACGTTTTTGAACTAAACTGGAAATAATTTGTTAATTTTTTTAATAAAATGAGTTTTGTGCAGTTTTTAGGAACACACAGTAGAGATCTAGAAATTAACTGAATAACAGATCAAGGCACCACAAGGTAAAATGTGGGAGAACTGGACAGGAACCAGTGAGTGCTGAACTGACTGAGAATAAGAAGCACTAGATTAAAAGAAGTTGTTTTAATAAGCTGTTTATGAAATTTAAAAAAGATGACTCCAAATCCCACATGCTAAAATTTTTAATGTCACTATTTTTGTCATCAGGGTAGCTCTTTATCCATCACAATTCTAAGTTCATAAAGGAGAGGACTCATATCCTTCTTTACACTCTCCTGAGCATCTACTATAGTTCAGCTATAGCACATAACCAATTAGAAATGCTCTCTCTCTCTGGTATTATTTGCCAAAGGGGAACGGTAGGGTTCTTCCATTTCTAAATCATTTTGTTGTGTTTCCTATGAACATAAAACTGGGTATTGTAAAATACTAGGAACAGGACAGTAGGAAGAGAGTAGATTGATACCCATATTAATAAAATTTGGCTTGTTTCTGAAGACATAAAATAAGAAAAACTCATTAAACCAAAAAAATTCTGGCAAATAATACCTTTATTAAAGTAAAACATATATACCCTAGCACATTAAATATCCTGATGATTTGTAATACTAATATTTGTTTAAAGGGTACTCTTCCTTCAGCATTGCAGCACAGATTTACAAGATTTTTCTGTGAAGTATTACCATCTCAAACCAATCAAAGTTAAATAGCACCAGTCAAGAATCAATTTTCCAGGCTTAACAAATGTCCAAAATGTTTGCTGTCATTGAATTTATATTCACTATTTGGAAGTGTTAGCAAAAGAATCTAGTACTTTGAGCACTGCACCAAAATATAACAGGGTGGTCAGATGACAATTTTATGAAATTCCAGTTACTTGATTTATTAAAAGTGCACATGCAGAAAAAAGGTTATAACGATTAAAGAAAAATCTTAATCCATTTGTGTTAATAATTAGTTTTAGATAGCATTTCAGCAATCCAGTGAGGTGAACTATTTTAATAAAATATTTTGAAAGTCTACATTTAAAGATAACTGAGAATATTCTATATTAAATGTAATTTGTTTCAAGATAGAGGGGGGAAAATATGTGGAGAGATGCCTCTTGCTTCATTTCATCATCAACTGATCTTTGACATTCATTTTTTCACTTAAATCTCTCTGGGCTAAAAGATAATCTGAGCTCTTTTCCCACTTTCCCTCCAAGGTGTGCAGAAACTCACAGCACTGATAGCACATTATCGAATTTGCTTTCCCCTTCACCTAAATAGTCCTTGTGCCTATTTTTGTGAACATCCAGAGAATTGCTACCATCTAGTGTGCATGATTTGGTTAGCTGACTCACATAGCTATCCTCCTAACCTACTGAACTAGCTTTCAAGATACTTTTTTTTTTCTTTTTAATGTCTATATTCTTGAGGCAATGACTTTTTAAATTTATTTTCTAACCTTTTTTCCAAGTCTTAATCTTATCATATCAAAGAAAAGGGATGAGACTGTCTTTTTTTTTCCCCACTGGAGGCTTTCTTAATAGATGCCCAGAAGTGTATGATTCCTTAATCAATTAATCAGGCTCAACTGCATAGTGCCAAGAGCTAATAAAATAATGGTACCTAAATTTACATAGTGTTTGATAGTTTGCGAAGCATCTTCACAAACTTTATTTGATCATCACAAAAAACTGTGAGGTGAGCAGGTCAGATATGATCACCATTTTATAAATGAGTAGAGTAAAATCACTGTGTTAGCACAGCTGATGCAATAGCAGAGTTGGAACTAGAAGCCAGTTCTCTAATCGTGTCTCCAGTCCGCTCTTCCCTAACACACATAGTTCCTGTGATATGTGGAGAACTCTGTAAATATCTCTCATCTTACTTTTATATGTTTATATATTCTAGTACTAAGATAGAAGGATTCTGTTACTCAAATAAATTGGTAAATAAAGATTTTACGTCTTCTGAAGTTAAGTGATATATAAGGAATGAAAACTAATTTATCTTTCCCCAATATAATTAATGTTTCAAACAGCAAAACTAATGAGAATATTTATTTTCAAACTATAAATATTTAGTGTAAGGTCTTGTTCTCTAAGTTCCAGTTTTGCATTTACTTTCAATACAATAAATCATTGTTATAAAAGCTTCACATTATTGAGGAAATATATTCAGTGAGTAATTTCAGTGAAGGAAGATTTCCACACAACTTTTTAGTTTTTGACACTTTAAATATTTAAACATCATACACAAGTATATTACATATGTTACTCATCCCTGATACCTTATCATGAAAGCTGGGTATTAATATTATAGGAAAAAATGATGCTTGAGTATAAATATTGTTGGAAAATTGAAGACTGAGCACAAATGGGCAATCACTACTGGAACACTGTACAAGTTTTTCAAATAAGGAGCAGTCAGAAATCATGCATAATGCAGTGGTGCACCAGCTAACAACAGACCAATGAAGATCATTTCAACCAGAGTTGGACAAGACTCAGAAAAATCCACCTGGTGAACAAAACCCAATAGTTTCCAGTCATCCTTTAAGTCCAGACAGGTGTTAGTCGAAGTCAAGGATTCATATTTAAATCTGAGACCAAGGAACAAACAGCCACCAGAAAAAAAAACAAACAGCAACAACGTGCAATTTGGCCCTTCCTCTCCTAACTCAATGGGAGTTTATTAGGCCAAAAGGATGGAGAAGCGAACAGTTATCCAGCGAATTGGTCTTCATTAAGAGAGTCAATCTGGATAACTGAGGCTTTGTGATCCACTTCTACTTGAATTGTCCTGAGCTCATTCAATATAATATGTAATTATGCAACTCACTGCTTTAATTCTTAGTCATGAATTCATTGCTAAACGTGCATTAGGGATGCGGGATTATATTAATATAAAATGATTATAGAGATCCTGAAAGTTAACTTCTTTTGTGATCTTTTTTTCTTTCCCAGTTTATGGTTTCACACTGTGGCTTGTCTGTCTCTATATTAAGGAAGAAACTCAGATGTTAACCAAGGACTTAAAATTGAATTAAACCAGTTTTCTCCCTACCAAATATATCCAGATTGATTTTACATTGCTTTGAAGCATCTAATTAGCCGTATTTTAAATATGGAAATGAAAAGATATTTTAGTCCAATAGACATCACAGACCCCGCAAATATTGAGTTCAGAAATGATTTACTGATCTTGTATATATCTGGCCTTTATCACATTTACTTGGTATGTTCTTAAAAATTATCCCCAAAATAGCTTAGCATTTTTCCTCAGGAAAAGAAGAAGCAGAGCAAAGGAGGAATAAAAGTCTACTCTATTCATTTTGGGCGAGTCATAAGTCAGCATTCCACTACAAAGACTACTTTACGTTATTTCTCACGGCATAGAAAGAAGTGTTCAGAAGCTATCCCAATGAGAATCTGTCTTTGTAGGTTTCATGACAATGCTCTGTAAATTTTATTATTTCTTCAGGCTTTCTTCTATATACAAGTATTAAATATCTCAAAACTTGGACTTGAACCATTTAATTATTAAGGTCAGAAAATGTTAGTTTTTATTATTACCGAAATAGATTCTTCAAGGCTGCAATAAATTTTTTGGAGCAGAATTTTAATTAATTTAATTGAATAAATTACTTGTTTATAATTCATTTTCTTGTTCTGGTTCAATAAACATTGAGTACATGACATGTATTAGGCCCAGTAAAAGGTATTCTAGATGTGAAAATGAGAAAGATGTGGTCCCTAACCTTAAGGAACAAGAACACAAGACAACACAGACACACAGACACACACACACCTTTTCAGTACAATACAACAGTGGATTTTTTGCAAAAGATGCAAGTAGGAGACACATGAGGGATAATAACCCAGTTTGGAGTAGGCATGGGGAGAGGCTACAAAGTTTAGGAAGCATCCTTAGAGTAGATAAAGCCTGAGATTTGTCTTGAAGCAGAAGTCAATATTTTTCAACAAATGTAAGTGTGCCGTCTGCACCTGCATGAAGAGACTGAGTGCCTTAAATTTTGCACCCTGGCCACCTCCCTTGCCTCACCCTACTTTAGAGGCTCAAAAAGAAGATAACACTTTACATCACCATCTCAGATATTCTGCTTAAAATAGATTTCATAGGAATTACAGAAATTGGCTAATTCCTGACTGCACATTCCTAAATAATTTGGATTGTTTTATATGTGATATGGTAGTCAAATTCAGAAAATACAGACATGTAATGCTGGATATATTTTTGCTCCATTTATGGTCTTAAATAAATATGCATGCCAGAGGGTCTCTTCTCAGTTAGGTTTTGTAGGAACCCAATCATTCATCTGAGTGTTAAAAAAGGGACTTGAATATATTGGTTGCTGTTCTCACAAGTGGAATTTCTAAAATCTCAAAATTGGTAATTCCTAGAGAGACCATATAATTTACCATGTAAACCAGAACACTGTTTAGAATGAAAGAAAGCACTATTTATAATTTTGCTGCAACAGCGGGCATACACCAAGACTGTCACAGGCAAAGATAGGACATTCAACTACCCTAATTATTCCCATAATTCTCATAAATTTGAGAATTATGAGAAACACAGCAGCACCTTTAAAAATGAAGGAAGCTTCCTCCTCAAATCACCACTCTAGGAGACCTAGAACCAAGCAGAGACTTTCTTTTGCCTTGGCCCCAAACAGCATGGATGCTCTGTAGTGTCTGTCTACGCACTGTATTCCCTGATAAGAGAGGCATGACCACAAACTTAGATGTGTTTTGATTGTCCGTCTTCAGCCACTCACGCAAATCACAAAAGGTAGTCAGAGGGAGTTAACCTCACTGAACAGACATATCTGAGTAGGTCATGTAAGACCATGCTGTGGAGGGCAGCTTTCACTCAGCCTATTGGAGAATATTGACTCTGAGCTACTCACTCCTTCACGAAAAGTTTTATTTTATTTGTCACTCTGACCCATCTCAGCTGGGTCATTTTTTTAAAAGATGTCCAAGTTAAAAAGAAAGTCCTGTTGCTTATATAAGAAAGAAAACAAAGTGGGGAAAAAAGAAAAACAAACTCAAAACTAAAAATGGATTATTTGAAGTATCTCTTCCTTCTTTTCCTTCAGTATCTTGAGATATTTAAAGGGCAAAGTGGGGTCAAAGATGAGGACAGTATAAAGAAAAGAAGCAATTTAGATTGTACTTTGAGACTACTTCTTGCTACTTCTTTCTTTTTTTCCCATTGACTACCTCTTTGATATTTGTCTTCAACCTTCAGCCAATAACTCGCTTTTGATATCAAGGCAGTAACTCCATCTGATACAGAGAGCTCTAATATTGACTATGAGGCATTTTCTCCCTTTATTTCTAGAAGAACATGGAAGTAATATGCCTAAAGGTCCTCATAAGTCATTAGGATTTCTCTACTGCCTCCCAAAGGTCTCACTGTGCTGGCTTTACCCTGTGGTTGAATTAATGCCTGCAGGATACCACATTTCACCACAGTTCTTCAGCCTAAATTCAGAACCTCAGATTGTTCACATACTGGGGAAATAAGAATGAATTAGGCATACTTTATGCCATCAAAGAAACTTAATATAATCACTTCAGGGAATAAAATATCAAGATCAGGGGTTTCTATTTTCTGGACTTTCACTGCTACAAAGCAGGAAAATCCCATCACATAAACTGTTATCTAGATATGAAAGTAGGAGTCTAATAGTTCTCAGCATTGCCCTAGGGAGATAATCCACCAAATGCCAGAATGTGGAAGCACAGTCACCGTTTGCTGTGCCAAATTTCATCAGCTACCATAACTTCACTCTGTGAAGATCATCTCTGCTTACGTGTTTTTATGCGAGGTGTCTTACAGCTAAAATATCTATGGTATTTATTATAATAGTGTATCATTAGCTGATTGTTTTGCAGCGCCCCTAGTTAAAAAGCATTTTCTCCTCCTCAAAATCTGTTAACATAAGTAACCCTGGAACTCAAGTTTACAAATTCAATTTTGCTTAACTTATAATTTTTCCTTTATTTCCCTTTAGTTTATATATTTTTAAATAAGTGGTATGTTAACACAGTTCAAAAATGAAAATAATATAAAAGTATGTACAAGAGGAAGATCCTCTTACCTTGCCCTTTCACCCAATCCCCATCCCTTCAAATACACACAGTAACCACTGTCATTAGTTTTGTATCTATCCTTCAAGCATTGCTTTATGCTTATACACACAATTCAAACATATACACTTAATTACCCATTCTTTTTTAACTTAAAAGGTAGCAGATATTCAACTTTCCTTGCTTTAGGAGTTTACTAATTCTATAATTTTTCTCTTTTCAAATTCATTGATCCCTGATTTTCTTCTTTCTCTATTCTTTTTAATTTTTATTAGATTGTTTTGCTCTCCCCTTTCTTACTTTTTGAGTTGAAGGCTGTGGCAGAGACTATAAGATGTTCACCAATTTCTTCCTCCTCTTCTCCTGAGCACCTAACTCAACTCTACACTTCCAGCCTCCCTTGAAGTTGGATGTGCCCAAAGGAGTGATTCCAAAGCCAATGGAATGTGAAGGAAAGTAATGTGATCTTTCTCTGGGTCAGGTTTTCAAGCAGAATTTGCATCTCCTCTGCAATCTCCTGACTGGTGGCAAGTGATGATGAAGCCCTAGAAGATGACAGAACCATAAGATCAAAGGATCCTGGGTGCTTGAATTACTGCATTTAGGTGAGCCCTCGATGACCAGTAACATCTAACTCAGTGTATTAGTGTATTGCATGAGTATGAAATAAACTTCTTTGTTATTTGATTCATTTTATGTTTGTATTACATGTTACAGTATGTTTACCTCTTCTGATATTTAGAGAGTATAGTATTTTTGATGAATTTGTTATCATTATAATTAATTTATAATCTGTGCATACCCATAGTGCTCTATATTTTGTCATGTCTATTTGCTCTCTATTATGAGCAGTGATAAAATTAGCATTTTTCTTCTACTTTCTCTTCTATCACATAATACTTTTCAATAGTATTACATATTTTTCTTTGGCTATAACATACGCTTTAGACTTCTCTTACCACGTTTTACTGAATGGAAGAATCCCACTTTTTCACATATAAGTATCTCTAAAATTGAAATGTGTCTTACAATCAAAGGTAAGTTACAATTGTCATTGGAGGTGTGTTTTTTTGGCAGAGCTTGAAATAGAGCATTTCACAGTTGAGAGTGCCTTAGACATGATTTGAACTCTATGAGATTTCTAATATTCAACTGTTTGAGGATTATAAAATTTCAATTCCATATAGTTCAACCTAATATGTTTTCCAACTTTAAATAAAAATTTGAGAATTGGTTATTACAAATGAAGCCATTATCAAACACAGTTCTTCCCACCTTCTTTCACCCTTCCTCTCCCAATGCTTCTAAGTGAAATCATTCTTCCTGTTACAAGAAATGAGATTTACATTTTATACCATCATTCTAATTCCCACTTTATTTTGATCTTTGTTCTAGAGTTAGATATATTCAGTGTTCACTTCCAGTCTTTTTGCTGAAGTTTCCCCAGATGACTCTTGGTTGACCTACCAGACAGTTCTGTAGCTGTTCCCTCCTCTATTATCACAAACACAGACACACTGCTTTCTGAAAGCATTGTGCCTCTCTGTGTAGGCCCACCGCCTCTCCTCAGGGAAAAAACTGAGTCCAGAAAGGCTTCCGCCTCTAGCCCTGCTCACCTTAAGTTCAGGAACACTGTTAAAGGATAAAGCTGTTGCCACTTCAGGAAGTGTTTACTTGCTTCCATTTTCTGAAACCTCCTTTTCCTGGGCCCTCTCATCCTGTTTTGTGCTTCTTCCCTTTTATTCCTCCCTTTAACTAGTCTTCTTCCCTTTAATTCTTCCTTCATGGTTTCCACCAGAACTCAGATGCTCATGGCAGTTCCCTCCTTATTTTGGAGTATGTGTGATTTCTGTCTCCCAGTTTAATGGCAAATAAAATTTGCAGGCTTTTGTTTGTTTGTTTGTTTGTTTTCCATCCTTCTTATTGCTCTTTTTATGATTTGCAGGAGAAGAGTGAGAATGCTGACTTCTACAGCCATGTTCACACTGGTAGTCAACTTTATTTCAGAGCAGTTCTCCATATACAGATGTGATGAACCAAATGTAAAAGAAAGCTTTATGATTTAGAAGTAAACTGAATTTGCTTGATCATAATTAATGTAGTTTGGAAAAGCGATTCACTTCTAATCAATCAAATCTTCATGTGTTAAAAGACAATTCTGTGTGATATGCACATATATAACTTAATACAACATTTGTAAATAAAAATTGTTGGTTATTTTCCTTAGAATTATTTAGTGCTTAAGTAAGCAAATCCATGATACTGTTACTTTAAAGAAAAAACAGTAGTATTAAAAAAAGGCACATGTATCTACTCAAATGCTCAGTATGTCTCTAAATTGAAATGCCATATTAGCTTTTTAACTGATTTCTTTCTTCAATCCATCATTTAACATCTGAAACAATACACTTGCAGTTGATGTAAAGAATGTTATTTGTATATTTGTTTTTTAAATTGCTAATACACAACATCAGATATTCTGAGAAAGAATATACCCACTTCTCTATTAAATATGGATCAATATCATTCAAGGTTAAGAATATATCAGTCAATGCAGAAAAAAAGAACCCTTAAAAACTCCTCACAACATTAATCTTTCCATCACTTAATATATTCCTGGGAAATGAGCCATGAACAGCAAAATCAAAATAAAACACACAAATTTGAGAGATCCTGATTGCAAAAATTAGTTTTACACAATTCTATATTCATAGGATGATTTTGCCCAGTAGAATGTAGAAATATTGGCTCATTCTCCAAATCCACAGTCTAAACTATTAAAATGTTCCATGTGGTTATTTTCATAATTTACTGCCATTACTTAAATATGTGCTATTTACATTGGTAATACACTGTAGTTTCTAAGAGAAATTCCCGACACTCTTGAAAACAGATTAAAATAAATATATTAGTGTGTGGGCATTTCTTCTCAGAAACTAATTTTTGTTGCTTTTGGCAGAATAGTGCAGCTACTTGACCAAAGAAGAGTTATTTTAAGAGAGCATACATCTTCAGGAGGAGTACATAAAGATTAGTAGGGAAGGAAGGCCCACCTGAGCAGCAAGCAGGATTTGTAAAATTAATTCACAGATGATAAAAGTCACATCCAAACTGACTGCATATTCTGTTACTGCTTCTAGCCCAGAAATGACAAAGAAGTGGTTTGCATGATACCAATTTCCCATTCCATAGCTCTGGCAGACATTACTAATTGATGACAGCAGTCCCTCTGTCTCTGAATGCAGCCTCAGCGCCTTTTTCAACATGGCATTACAAGTAGCCACCTCCAAGCAATCACACTTGACCTCACTTGGAACCTGTTCCCCAATCCCATCTGGAGCAGCGTTATCCACAGTTTTCTTGAACCAACCAAGTCACACCCTGCTATTTTCTGCCAAACATACTTTAGAGCTGCGTAAGACTTATTTAGGTCTAAGAGCTTTAAAATGGATAATGAGCCTTTGGATACACTAGTCCTTGAGCTCTAAAGTCTGAGTTGACTTCAGGTTATCAAAACCACAGTCAGGTGCAAGACAGACTGTAGGACACTGCTGCCTTAGAGTTTTGCCAAGAGTTTACATGGGGTTTGGGACCTTAAAAGGGAGTAAGTAGAAAAGGAAGCACCTCCTTTTAAATCACATCTATCAATTTCATCCCTGAGTTGTCTTTGGATTATCACAGCCTAGGGCTATCCTGCTGGAATAGCTCTGTGACTGGAAGAGCACTTCTGGAGAGACTTGACATTACAAGACTCAAGTGTATTATGGAGCCACGAAGAGTGGAAAGTGTGCTTGGGTAATGAAGTGGAAAGAACTTGGCTCAGCATATTTGGGTTCAAACCTTTCTGCTACTATGTGTGAATATTAATAACTTTAAACTCTTCTCACTTTGGGTCTTCTCAGTTCTAAATGACAAAATCTCCCTCAGAGCCTTAATATGAGGATTAATTGAAATAACACATGTCAAAACATCTGGTGAATAGCAAGCCCTCAACATACCTTAGTTTTCTTTTATATTTTCATTTTGGTTCATTTTGGTTCTTTTATATTTTCATTTGGTTTTCATTTTGGTTCATTTGGTGAAAAGGGGTCACAATGTCCCATTATGTTTCCATCCAGGAATTTCCAAACTAGCCCTCTTCAAAATGTCTGAACTATGACCCAATGACATGATATAACAACGGCAAATAATAATAGTTGGCACCAATTGAGCACTTACTATGTGCCAGGAAAAAATGTATTTAATCCTCACGATAACCCTAGAAGTTTATTTGGTAGAATTATTATCCTCATTTTACAGACGAGGTCAATACAGAGACAGAAAAGAGAAATACATTTCCCATGATCTTATGACTTTTATAAGTTGCAAAGTCATTATTTGAATCCAGAAAATCTGTCTCTTCAACTTTAATCACTATAATTATTAATAAGTACACACATCCAGTTTTACTCCTTACTTCCCAAACTAAATTTTTTTTCATTTTATTGTTTCTATGGATGTCCTGACTTTTCGTGGAGGAACAAATAATGTGAAAATTTGTAGTTTCTGCAAAGGAAAGGAATCCCCCAGTGACTATGACTATGACAGCTAATATTACTCTTGCTATTATTCCTACTAGTGGAATGTAACCAAGGCCAATAGAAAGATCTGGACCAGAATGTATCACCAGAGACCAGGGTCATTTCTGCCTCCAGAACTAAGGCAGGTGTTCTAGAGGCCAAGAAGTTTGAGCTGAACCTCAGAATAATTTACTTCACTTTATCTCTGATGACTAATAATATTCATTTGAAAATGGAAAAAGTGGGAAATAGTTGATTCTAAAAATCTGCTTTTCTGTATTTGGGTCAAGTATTGGTAAATCTCATGCTTACAAAAAAATGAACTCTCTGTCATAGTTTAGTAGCTTGTACATTACTTATTTCTGCTTTTGCTCCAATTATAGCTAGTAAAAACCAAAGACAAAACTCCCCTAAGAATCATTGAAAATAAAACATCACAATCGCATGAGCATTTTTTCCTATCCTTCTTTCTCTACAATAGTAATGAGGATATGGTCCTCAATGCCCAAACAGTTGTATTCTCTCTTTTTTTTATTCTTAGTGAAAAGAAAAGTAAAAACTTATAAACTCCACGAATATTTTAAGACTTCTTCCATAAATCTACCCCTGTGGTAGATTCCCATATGGAATACTACCCAAGCTTCTTTACCCTCAGTACCTTAAATTATTGTAAAAATTGTTCATAATTCCATTTTTCCATTTCCTAAGATAGAGGACTTGTATTTTGCTTGTTTGCTTATGGATTTTGTTTTAAAGCTAGAGTTACAGCTTGCTTATAGTACAGCACCAGAAAAAAAAGAGACATGTTTCTCTGTTACTATACAGATAATATGGCACAGCTGAGTTCACCTCTGTGAACAGGTTCTACATTTAATAGTCTTAATGTGAATGTGAGCCTTACAATAGCTACATATTATCACTCCCATTTCATGCAGGATTTGTACCCTACCCAGCCTCTCCAGCATGAAAGATCTCCTGGCCCACTGTACATGAACCTATTGTTCATTTGTTTTTAGTTTTTCTTGAAAGGCAAAAAATGTTGAACATCACAGTGCATTCAGATGTTGAGACACCTGTTATATTCTGATGTTTTGACATGAACAATCTGTAGAAATCTGTTTTTTTCCATTGCACAGGGAATAAATCAGCCTTGTCAGAAAATTATTGTTCTAGCTGTTCTAGCCCCTTCATATCAGATATCTACTCACTTTACACAGTAGTTAAGTTCTTTTAATAATTCTACTCAGGCTTTCACTGCTGCTTTTGATATTGCTACCACGGCGGCCCCAGCACTATAAGTATAATCAGTAGCTGAATGGACCAAAAATTAAATCATTTAATGGATTTCTGTTGAGTTCATTTAGGTCACTAGGTTTCCACTCCTGCTGGCAGCCAGCATGATTTTATATCCCTCTATTGTTGTAACAATACACGTTTCCACTTGGCTGCTATCCTATGGCATGTCGTGCCAAGATGCAGCTTAGCTCTGTTTTCTAGAACTATACAGAGAAATGTGAATTAGCTGTGGTCAAAGACACCAGGAGAGATGCTGGTGAAGAGCACACTGTTTCCTTCCTCCAGACAGAGCTATTCTAAGAAACCACCCTTAACCTATAAGCATATACTTTGTCTCCTTCAGTGTAAGACTTAGAGTAAGAATGCATATATAAAGCAGAGGCACTATGAAGACTCGCAGCCTCAACTGAGTACTGTATAACCAACCCTTAATTTTGTACAGCAGATAGCTGCTGATCTATTCAGCATATAGGACTAGCAAGAATAGAAATATGTCAGATGATATTACTAGTCACATATATAAGTAAATTCAAACTGAAGGTTTGTAAGTACTCCTTTTTTGGTCATTAAATTCTATGTTTTCAAAGGAAACTTCATGTTCATGAAATGGCAGTTTCACTCCCTTATTTTTCAGACTGTTCTTTGTAAGTAATTTGACCTAAAAAGAAAGGAGTCAATTAAATGGTAACTTTTAACCTCTAGAGTTGATCTCTGACCTATCTGCTAAGATATCTCACAAGGGTTCCACTGTCATCTGGTGAAAACCTTCTTTCATAAAGCCTAGAAGACAAAATAGGCATGCCTGTGTGCTCCAGATGAACCCTGGCTGCCTAAGAGACAATTCACAGCTTCAAATCCTGTCTCGCTACCCCTCACTACATGAGCCGTCAGCACCTGACTTGACCTGTGACCTATGCCTCTGACCACAGGGTGGCCAAGATGCTCTCCCTCTCATACTGTCCAGAGACTAAGACACTTTCACCCTCCGGGACACAGGTGGGGAGGACAAAAAGGACACAGAATAGCCAATATCTTTCAGAAAGGAAATGTTTGCTCATTCAATAAATCAGTGGTTCTCGAGTGAAAACTGCCCCCTCCAAACCACATCACCTCCCAGACATTTGGCAATATCTGTAGATATTTTTGTTGTCATAACTAGGGTAGGGGTGCCACTGGCTTCTAGTGGGATGTTAGTTAGCAATGTGCAGGACACCACATAAGAAAGAATTTTCCAGCCAAAATGTCAATAGTGCCAAGGTTCAGAAAACTGCAGTTATTACCCAATGGGTAGAATACTTTGTGCCAGGCACTGGATGGTACAGGATTAACTTTAGGCAAAACCGTGAAGTAGTATAATGTTTATTTTTTTAGCAGCTGCAGAGTCATTGTGGTAACTTCATCCTACAGATGCCTGGCCATCAGTGTTCTGAACTTCTTCTTCTATGATTACCCCCGCAAAATAGCATATTTTATCCTATAGCCCATTGTCCCAGGACTCCTTTCCCTAGTTCTGGGGACAGCTAGAAAGTCTAATCTGGTAAATATTTCAGTATCATTGCATTAAACAATATTTATAAAATTGTGAGATTTTGATGGAGAAAGGCTAAAGACAAAGTAGTGTAGATAAATACATTCAGATATTTAATACCCAGCTTAATTCACATATGCATATGCATCTTCCTACAGAAATAATCCATACTTAACCATAATCACTTGAGGGTGTCAAACTGTGGTGTGGTTTTAAGAAAGGTAGAAGACATTTCTTTTTCATAATGGTTTGGATAAAATATACTCTCAAAGTTGCCATTTCTTCATTTCTTAATGGAAAGTCTAAGAACTCTGCTTAGGCCTTCTAGCCCACTAAACAATCTTGATAAATTATCAGTGACCAAGACAACTACTATACTATATATTTTCTC
This sequence comes from Eubalaena glacialis, assembly GCF_028564815.1. Taxonomy (NCBI): domain Eukaryota; kingdom Metazoa; phylum Chordata; class Mammalia; order Artiodactyla; family Balaenidae; genus Eubalaena; species Eubalaena glacialis. The sequence continues at coordinate 25,528,100 of NC_083719.1, forward strand.
TCAAGTGAAAGTATATTTAATTAGCTGATTTCAAACAGAGCCAGTCTGAATCAGGAAAAATAAAGACCACTCTCTTAATACATATCCTGCAGGGCCTTCCTTGACAGTCTCTTCCATGCCTAGCCTTAAATGTCATCTAAGTTCCTCTGACTTTCAAATGTACAGCTTCTGACCAGACTATTTCCCTGTCTTCAGAACAATCTACATATTGTCAACTCAATTTCACTGTGTAGATGCCTTAAAATCAGTTCAAACTCAACAAATCCAAAACTAAATGCATGATCACTGTACATTGTCCATCCAAAAGGAAAAAAAAAAAAAAAAGAAACTTGTCCATTTTTCATGGCTTACAGTTATTCCCATCTCAGTTGTTTAATCCAAAACCTAGAAATAGTTCTTGAGACCTCCCTTCTCTTCTTCCCATAAAGCAAATCTTTATCACCAAATCCTATAAGTTCTCCCCTCATCAATTCCTTTCATATCCCACCACTTCTCATTGTCTCTCCTGATCTGACCCAAAGCCAAGCACCATCTTGACTGTGCTGGCCTCCCCAGTCCACTGTGGCTTCCCAGTGCTCTTCAAGAAATGCCTCAATCCTGTCTGCCTCTCTAACCTTGCTGGACACTGCACCTCCCTTGCTTTACATGCACGAACAGCTCAGACTGGCTATTTCCTTCTCAAATTGACCATGCTTTTGCCTACCTTGTGGACATCGTACCTGATGCTGCTTCTTTCTGAAATTTTCTCTACCCACCCACCCTCTCTAGTAATTCATATTTAGGATTCAGACTGCAACTAAAAGTTCCTTTCTTCCGCAAGACCGCCCTGATTCTTGTCCACCACCACCACCAACAACAACCCCTAATATCCACAACTTAGTTTAGGTTACGCAAAACATGCTTTTAGAACAACTTCTGCTTTTTTCATATCATTTTATTGCAAAAGATAAGTTACTGTTTGATTTAACTTTGGTTTCTCACACTAGCCACCAAACTCAGCATTCTTTCCTTTGTTTTAGTTGTATAGTACATAATAAATAACAACTTGTTGAAAAAAAATGAATGTAATTAATTTAGGTATGACACACACCACAAATTTAAATGTTCTGTGAAAAAATACAAATACAAGCTCAAAAATTGTTCACTGCCTCCATTCTTTTCTCCCTAAAGATTACAATTTAATTCTCATGTTATATAGTCAAGTAGCATCATTTATTCATGGGATATTATAAATCAGGGGTTCATAAATCAGAACACATAGGCTGTAAGATGTTCACTAACAACTTTAAAACTGTATTCAAAACTTCTCGTGTAATGTGCATTTTCCTATGAATAGAGTTCAAAGCTTCCATCAGATTGTCACTTTGATACAAGAAAGGTTAAAAAAAAAAACATGTTATTAGTGTTAAACATTTTAACATTTACTATTAAAATATCAGTTACTGTGGTACTAAATGTGGCTGACAATGTTAATGATAGATATTGTCTCTTTAAAATACATTTCTGACATTATTTGAACTATATAAATACTGGGTTTGAGGAAAAGAAACACCATAGTTCACTGGAATAAGAATGGTCTTTTCAATAAATGGTGTCAAATAAATAAGATATATACATATCATAAAAAGTAAAAAGTAAATCTTATACCATATCCAAAAATTAATTCCATATGAATTAGATACCTAAATCTAAAATATTATAAAATTCTGTGATAACATGAAAGAACATCTTCATGACTTTGAGATAGTTATTTTAAATTAAAAAAATTTTAAATAGGACATAAGTATTAAGCAAAAATGGAAAGACTGATGAATCAGAGTACACTGAAAGAACTTCTTTTCATCAAGAGAACATTAAGAGTCAAAAAACAGAGAGTAAAAAATGTGTTTATAAGACACAGCTCACAAAGGATTTGTATGCAGAATATATAAAGAACTTCTAAAGCATCAACAAAAAAGACAGAAATCCCATTGGAAAAATGAACAAAAGACTTGAGGAAGCACTTCACAAAAGAGAATATCCAAATGGTCAATGAATATATGAAAAGAACTCAACCTTATTATTCATCAGGGAAATATTCATTAAAATCACAATAAGACTTCAATACACTCCTACTTGAATGGATAAAATTGCAGTGCCTGTGATATTCTATTTATTAATCTGGATGATAATTTCATGGATGTATTCACTTTGTGAAACTTTACTAAGAGGTACATTTAATATTTGTAAACTTTACTCTGCATACATTATACTTACATACATAAGTTTATTTTTTTAAAGGGAGCATATTTAACTGAAGCGAAAATATCTGTATTAATAAAATAAATATATGGTCTTATAAGGGGTTGGCTACCATTTTTTATTTGAATCAGAGAAAACAACAGTCAATTATCAGCCACTGCAGAAAGTGACTGAATTAGAAAACCCTTTCTCTTGTCCTAGGCACTTAGATGTAAAACTAGAGTATCTGTTAAAAACAAAACAAAACAAAAACAAAAAACAAACAAAAAAACACACAGGGAAATTTTCAGGAAATGGACTTTCTTCACTTGATTTATTTTAACTGCTCCATATACAACTCTTCTCATTGGATAATCAGCAAGTTAAAAAAAATATGATTTAATTATATTTATTTAATTTAAAAGGGAATAATTATCTCCAATGAAAGTAAGAGCTAATTATATAATGAAAATATATACTCACATACAGGAGAATTATAAAGCTACATGAAAGTTATATAAATTTATGTATGTATGTACATACATACATAAATAAATGAAGAAGTATGTAAAGTTCTTCATTCTATTGATATGGCACTAAAGTATATCCATTTCTAGATAGAAATCAAAAGGGTTCTTTAGTCACAAGTTCTGTCAATTTGAAATGCTTAGAGAACTTTTCTCTCTTTTCTCATCTCTACCCTGATGTTGGATCTGTCACCAATAGAAGGTGACAAATATATATGAGTGACTACCATTATGTCTGGGAAGTGTATCTGAATTCTCAGCTGCTAGAACGTCATTCACTGATTCACTCAAAAAGTACTTATAGGGCTTCCCTGGTGGCTCAGTGGTTGAGAATCTGCCTGCTAATGCAGGGGACACGGGTTCGAGCCCTGGTCTGGGAAGATCCCACATGTCGCAGAGCGACAAGGCCCGTGAGTCACAACTGCTGAGCCTGCGCGTCTGGAGCCTGTGCTCCGCAACAAGAGAGGCCGCGATTGTGAGAGGCCCGCGCACCGCGATGAGGAGTGGCCCCCACTTGCCGCAACTGGAGAGAGCCCTTGCACAGAAACGAAGACCAAACGCAGCCAAAAATAAAAAAAAAAAAAAAAAAAAAAGTTTAAACGAATAGAACTGATATTAAAAAAAAAAAAAAAAAGTACTTATAAAGCACCTACCATATGCAGGCACCTACCATGAGTCAGGGGCAGGATCATTGTCTTCTAGGAGCTTGCATTCTAGCAACCAAAAGGAAAAAAAAAGAGAAAGAGACACAGAGTCAGAGAAGAAAGAAACTAAGCAAATAAACTATTTACACATTGTGCTAAGTCTTGTAATGGACATGAATGAGGAAATATAGAAAATTACAAGTAGGGCTAGTTTCAGCCAAGGTGTTCAAGAAAGGCCTTTTTTAGGTAGATGATGTTTAAAAGTGAGAGCTGAAGGATAAGAAGCAGGTGGAAGCGAGTGCTGGGCAATGCTACAGTAACTGGGAGTACTAAGAGCTGTCTCTTATTGAGCACTTAGGATTTACTGCGCACTGTTTGAAACATTTCACATTTAGACCTCAGAGAAACTCTGTGACATTGAAACTATTATTTTCAGCATTTTCCATACAGATGAAGAAAATGAATTTAGGCACAGAGAGCTTAAGTGATTCTTTTTCATGGCTGAGTAATATTCCATTGTATGTGTGGATATATATATAAATACATATATATGACATCTTCTTTATCCATTCATCTATTGATGGGCACTTAGGCTGCTTCCATACCCTGGCTATGGCAAATAATGCTTCAGTGAATGTTGGGGTGCATGTATCTTTTTGAATCATTGTTTCCTTTTTCTTCTGATATATACCCAGGAGTGGAATTGCTGGATCATATGGTAGTTCTAGTTTTAGTTTTTTGAGAAACTTCCATACTGTTTTCCATAGTGGCTGTACCAATTTATTTCCTACCAACAGTGTATAAGAGTTCCCTTTTCTCCACATCCTTGTCAACATTTGCTATTTGTGGTCTTTTTGATGGCAGCCATTCTGACAGGTGTGAGGTGTTATCTCATTGTGGTTTTGATTTGCATTTCTCTGATGATTAGCAATGTTCAGCATCTTTTTATGTGCCTGTTGTCCATCTGTATGAATTCTTTGGGAAAATGTCTATTCAGGTCTTGTCCCCATTTTTTTGATTGGTTTGTTTGTTTTTTGATATTGAGCTGTATGAGCTGTTTATATATTTTGGATATTAACTCCTATTGGTCATATCATTTGCAAATATTTTCTCCCATTCAGTAGGCTGTCTTTTCCTTTTGTTGTTGCTGATAGTTTTCTTTGCTGTGCAAAAGCTTTTAAGTTTAATTAGGTCCCATTTGTTTATGTTTGCTTTTGTTTCCTTTGCCTTAGGAGACAGATCCAAAAAATATTGCTGATTTTAGGAGGAACAGAAGTCCAGTTGCTGTAGTCCAGGAGATAGATGATGGTAGCCCTAACAAGGCAGAAACAGATGAAAAATGGAAAGAAGCAGATGATTTCAAGGTATATTTTGAAAGTAGAATTGACAGAATTTGTTGAAAAATTGGAAAATTGATATGAAATAAGAGTCCCTAATGCCTCGCAGGAGGTTTCTAGCTTGAACGAGAGGGTAGATAGAGTTTCCATTTACTGGAGTAGACTGGTAAAGGACACTTTGGCTAACAAGAATCAAGACTTCTCTTTTTCAATCTTTGTTTAGTTCGAGATGTCTGTGAGACATCTAAAAACAGACGTCAAGTTGCAATTGCGTTATGAAAGTACAGAGCTCAGGAGAGCTCTGGACTGGAGCTGCAAAGTCAGACGTCATCAGTCTATGTAAGGAATGTAAAGCCATGGAGGTTGCTGCAGGCTTCTACGGACAGAGGAGAGAAAGAAGAAAAGGCCCAGGTGGGTTGCAGGAAGATTTTGATGTGGACTGAGAAGAAGGGACCAAAAAGAAGACAGAAAAAGTCCTACAGGTACACAGAAAACCAGGCTAGTGCCAGGAAAGGAGAATGTTTAAGGAAGGAGGACCTGAACAGTTGTGTCAATATTATGCCAGTTTGAGGAAAATGCGAAGAGATGAGTGTCTATTGGATTCGGCAACATTTTGTGGATTGTTATAGTCAGAAGCAGATTAGAGGGTTGGAGAATGAGTGGGTGTAGAGACAAGAGGTATAGACAATCCTTCCAGCTGAGGAAAATCATCAGTGCCCCTGGTGTAGATTTTTCCACAGCCTCTCAGTTCTAGAAACCATTTTTCCTAGTAATAAATGTAGAAAGTTGTTTCACACTGGAAAATGAAAAGCATTAGCCAAATAGCAAATGACATCAATGATGTCAAATGATGTCAGTGATGTCAAATGACATCTGGTTTCTATATAGTAAGAACTGAGTCAGGAAAATTATTTAAGATAAATTACCAAAAATCAAGAAAAATGTGTTCTTTTGTTCATTTTGACTGGGATGGTATCTGATGCAGTACAAAACAGGACACATATCAGTCAAGCCTAGTCATGGTATACATAGACATTCAATCATACCACCAAAGCTTATTTCCTACTGTGTTCTGGGCATTGGGGTGGACAACAGGATTCAAAGATACAGAGGTGAACAAAAAATAAACCCTCCTCACAATGAGCTAACAGTTTGGAGGGGGAAAGGAAAAAAATCATCCATTATAGGAAATTTAAGTTCATATCAGAATCAAAATGTAAAATCAGATGCAGCAAAATAACAAGCTAAAAAATATGTTATGACATGCCTTTAATTTGATATTTGGGCCCATCCCTTGAGACTTTCAAGCAGTTGTCATCATCTGAATTAGGACCATTTCTATAGCTATTTCGAACAATGAGGTAAGTTATGCTGACAGTATGCCTACTGTATTCTAAATAATTATAGTCTTTGGACAGAGGTGTTGCTCTATACATGATTATGGCATTTTAGAACATGCATTTTCTTGATAGCTAAAAATATATGCGCACAAATCTGTATCTTTGCATACCCTGATTTACTTAAACTTCTAGAACAAAGAGAAATTAAAGCACATGGATAAATGAAAAAATTTTAACGCTATTAAGTAGAATACAGTAGGTATTTTAAAAATATTATCCAAATACCTATCACCTGTATAAACTACAACATCTTATACATTATCTTTATAATTTTTCAAATATGCATGTATTTATGATCTAGATAAGAATTCTAATGAATTATGTTTCTTTTTAGAAAAGCACAACTATCCCAAAGCATTAGCAGCCACAGCTAAATTCTTCATCAGTTACAAACATGTTTTTTCCATCATTCATTTAAAATTATCCACCCTCTTCAGAAAAACGAAGAAACAGCTTTAGCTGCCCAGACGGGAGGAAAACAGGGTAAAGAGTTCGTGCATTTCTATGAAGTGAAATTTCAGAGAGCAATTTCTGAAAGTGTAAGACAACTGGAAACAACACAAATGTCCATCAACACAAAAACAGAAAAACAAATTATGTTATATTCACACAACGGAATAATAAGCAATAAAAAGCAATAAAAAGAAGCAGGCTACTGATACAGACCATATTTCTACTGCTACATGGAAGAATCTCAAGAACACTGTGTGAATACATATTGTATGATCCATTTGCATAAAGTTCTAGATCAGCTACACCTAATCCACTGAGAAAGAAGTAAGAGGTTGCACCTGGTGGTAGTGAGCGACCCAATAGAAAGGATCATGAGGAAATTTCCTGGGATGGTGAAATGCTATCTTTTATAACAGTGTGTGCAATTGTCATAACTCATCAAATTGGAAAACTTAAGATCTGTACACTTTATTGTATATAAATTATTCATTGATTTTTTAAATAATAAAAAGTTACCTTTTTAGCAATCTAAAAAAAGTGTTTGGGTTAGATTGATAAAAGGTAAAGTAACCCATACTTATAAAAATTCCTCTTTAGAATTTGTACATAATTATATCTTCTGAAATTCTCTTCTTGAATTTATTACTATTAGTCTTATAAAATAAAAAAGAGCAAAAATTACTGAGGACTTAATAAATATCACATCAAGTTTTAGTCTTTCTGTTGATGGAGGTATTTAATATTCTTTTTCAGAGAGATCAACTGACACTTTGATATTTCTTTTAGGGATGCAAAATTCCCTTACTTGAAAAAAAATCCTGCATTAACAATTTTGGAAATAATGAAGAACCCTGTTTCTAATTTTTACTTTTTCAATTCTTTTCATGGATCACTTAACTCAGTTAAAGTTGTTGACATGCCACAGTCCCATTTTTAATGTCAGGATGCAGTGATTGACCTCTTTCACTCCAGGGTGTTCTTTTATTAATCATGTTTATATGGTGCACGTTGGCGCAAGACTCTGAATGACAGGGCCCTCGTGATGGACTGTTAATTAATTGATTTCACCAGAAACATCCCCTCAATACAGCAGGACATTGAATGTTGAAACAAACATCAGGATTTAATGTTTTGAAATTCAGATGTGCTGTTCTCATTACAAATTCAATAACAGTGGGCAGTTCTTATTAAATTATCACCTATTGGACATGGGATTAATAAATGAAAGAGATGGAGGAAGCTGGACGCCTCTGTCTGACCAGCATCCTGTCTGAAGGGAGAGTTCCAGGACAACATTCTTTCCCATGAAAATACCTCTTAAATTGGAGGCAGAAGCCCATTAGTAAGTAGTACCATGATAAAATAGCCAGTTCAATTTCATGTAAAGTATCTTCAAAGAATTTACACATGTGTTCTACTTTTTTAAAAAATAAGACATGCATACAGTATGGTATATCCAGGAGGGTTATTATAATTTTTTTCATCTACAAAGACATCAGCACACCATGAATGCAGCTTGACCTTTTGCCCCATACCAATTTGCTCATCTTCTCACCAGGACAGCAAGTCAATTGCACAAGTCCCCTGATGGGAAGAGCAGACTTTAGCATGCCTGATATATGCTGCTTAAGTTATAGGTTGTAGAGCTCTGAGAAAGAGCTGGAAAATGGAGTTTGAGCCCCATAAGAGATAAAAAGAAGGATCACTGTTATAGCCCAATTGACTTTGTAAATAATGCTGAACTCCCTGGGGGGGGGTATTTCTTGTTACCACTGAATTTACATTTTAAAAATCTCTAGAATCTGATTGCTTGTGAAGTTTTAACCTGAATCATAAATCCTATCCAATTATAACATGTGAAAAAGTGGTTGTTAGCTAAACAGTAGATCTTGTTACACAGAACATGGTACTTTATCTTTGTATTACTATCATTGTTTTTTCCAACTTTGTTCTATTTAAAAGTTGCTTTACTTCTTTGAGGGGGAGGCAAAGACCTAGTCTCCATGATATAGGCACTCATTAGTTCTACATAATATTGACAATGTGTATGAAAACAAAAAGAAATCCACACTAGACAACCAAAGGAAAGTAAACCTGTAAACTAACATCCTTTTTTTCCAAATAGTATGTTTCTATCACCTTACCGAGCTGGATTAAAAAACAAACACAGCTCAACCTATCCTATATTTCAGGTCTAGTTTATTAGATCAGTGTCATATCAGGACAATATATTATGTTACAGATTATCATCTGTGCATGGAACAGCAGTCGTACTAGTTGCAGAGCAATATCTCATTTCTGTGGACTGGGTCAATCAATGATATGATGCAGAAAAAATAGTTTTTCTAAATATTTGAAGGACTTTCTAAAAATACTACAAGAATACTGCAAGAAAAGAAACTTAAAGATGCACTAACTATCTTCCAGGGATGAATTTAAATATGAGGAGAAAATAAATTTATTTCACAAAAGAAGAAAATCTTAGTAGATGCCACCCACAAAGAGAATCTCTTCTCTTCCAAGGACCATAGATGAATTACATATATATATAGAGAGAGAAGTTTTGGCTTTACCTTTGATAAACTCTGAAGTTACTTGGAAAGATGAAATATGCAGCTCTAAAAATTAGGAAAACTTGGGGGAGATATTTAGAGTGGGAGAAATAGTATGGTAAAAAGCAAGGCTATGTGTCTTTATTAGAAAAATATAAGTGGAGTAAAAGACTGCTGTCTTTTCTTATAGTAGATATCATAGAAGTGATAATGGTGACTTGAACCTTCAAGAAAATAGGAATTACAATTAGGACACAGGAGGCAAAATACTCAGGCAGGAAGGAGAGCAAAATTAGTTGATGAGGGAATAAGCATGCATTGTGAAAGTCTTTTGTAAATGTTAAAAGGCTTACGTAAAATTGAAAGTCTACGATTACTGACCTACAAGTGATGATGGCAAAGGAGAGCAGTGTGAGTTGAGAAGAGATCTGAGTTGAGGAGAAGCCGTTGATGTATCTGAATAGGACCAGACACACAAGGAAAGACAGATACATTTGATCATAAATCTTCATAAAGCATTAGGAAGCTTTTGTAGATCCTAAGCGGGAAGAAAAATCATAAAAACAATGCTCTATTTATATTCACCTATCAGCTGTGTACAAGACAGATTGTAGTGAGAGTGCCTTGGAGGCAGGGAAGTCAGTTATGAAGCTATTGCAGCATTTGTTTGTGATCATAAGCACCTGGAATATTCTGGCTCAGTTCAAATTTGTTGAGCACTAAGTGTGGTCTAGGCACTGCACTGGGCACTGGGAGTGGAAGGATGGAAGGAACAGTGCAATGGAGGGCCTCATAGAATGAACACAATTCTCCTGCAACTTCACAAGTGCTGTGAGAACGCTGTGAATTTGCTGCTATGGAGGTAAGAGAAGAGGCACTTAGCTCAACCTAAGTGGGAAAAGGACGGTCTCTAGAGTAGGTTATGCTTGAACGTAGTCATGAGGGTTGAGTGAGAGTTACTAAGGGCTGGAAGGAGGGGTCAATTTGGAGGAGAAAGACTGCAATATAATAAGAGAACCAAGGCAAGCTTTTGAGTCATATTATGGGGCTTGGTATCGATTTTATAGATGAAACAATATCATTCTAATTCTAAGAATGATACGGTCAGCTTTGTGTTTTAGAAATATCCATCTAAGGCATAAATGAGGCAAGGTGAGACTGGAAAGAAGGAACCTAGGATGCTGTTAGAATAATCCCGATGAGAAAAGAGCTTTGACCTGTGCAGCAACAGCAGTGATGAAAAGATAAGGAAGACTCTAGAAATATTTGAGAGATGAAATGGAAAGGATTGTGGGGTTGACTGGACAGGAAAGGGGAAGAAGGAAATATCTAGAATGATTACTAACTCTCTGTCTCTATCAGCTGGCTCAAGGGGTGGTGTGTCAGTAATTGTCATTCAGAATTTGAAAGGATGATTCAAGAGGGAGAAGCACAGTGAATTCAGCTTTGAACACGGTTCATCTGAGGTGCCTGTGACATTCAAATGGATAAACAGCAGACTGTATAAATCTGAACATCAGCAAAGTGGTCAAGACAAGATATATAAGTTTGGGAATCATAAGCACTTAAGCGATTATAAAATGATGAGCGAGAATGAAATTTCTAAGGAAAAGAACATAACCTGAGGAGAGCAGTGGGAAGAAGGCAACATCAGCAGTTAACAGATAAGAGAAAGAAGAGGAAAACAGGAAGAAGACAGAGGAGAAACTGGCAAAGTTGCAGGAAGAAGATTGGTAGGAAGGGATTAGATAGAAGCCAAAGAAGTAGAGAACATCCAGGAGACTAGCAGAGAGAAAACTTGCGGACACGTGATATAAGAAAGTGGTGACTAACAAATAACTCAATATCGTTTCTTTTTACGGCTGAGTAATATTCCATTGCATATATGTGCCACATCTTCTTTATCCATTCATTTGTTGATGGACATTTAGGTTGCTTCCATGTCCTGGCTATTGTAAATAGAGCTGCAATGAACATTGTGGTACATGACTCTTTTTGAATTATGGTTTTCTCAGGGTATATGCCCAGTAGTGGGATTGTTGGGTCGTATAAGTTATTTGTAGTGAGGTGGATGGACCTAGAGTCTGTCATACAAAGTTAAGTAAGTCAGAAAGAGAAAAACAAATACCGTATGCTAACACATATATATGGAATCCAAAAAAAAAAAAAAAATGGTCTTGAAGAACCTAGGGGCAGGACAGGAATAAAGACGCAGACCTACTAGAGAATGGACTTGAGGACACAGGGAGGGGGAAGGGTAAGCTGGGACAAAGTGAGAGAGCGGCAGGGACATATATACACTACCAAATGTAAAACCGATAGCTAGTGGGAAGCAGCCGCATAGCACAGGGAGATCAGCTTGGTGCTTTGTGACCACCTAGAGGGGTGGGGGAGGGAGACGCAAGAGGGAAGAGATATGGGGATATATGTATATGTATAGCTGATTCACTCTGTTATAAAGCAGAAACTAACACACCATTGTAAAGCAATTATACTCCAATAAAGATGTTAAAAAAAATTTTTTTTTAAATAAAAACCTGGTCACTAAAAAAAAAAAAAAAAAAAAAAAAGAAAGTGGTGACTGATGTGATTCAGAGGTGATCTTGAAAAATTCAGTTATAATTCCTCAGAAGGACTTGAGTCCAGGGAGCTGGGACAAATATGCCAACATTGGTAGAAAAAGCATTTGAGGTAGATGAGCGTAAGAGACATTTTATCGGTGTAAGTTTTTTGCCAGTCCTCATTTGCCAGCCTGCCAATCGATGTGGGTCTACAAAATACTGTATAGTTTTCGACTCAGTTGCATTAAAACTCAACTCCATCCTTATGTTCAAGGGCTGTTAGCCTCAATCAAGGAACTCTTAACAGTTGGTAGACTTCACAAATCAGAAGGAACAAGATAATTTCCACGAAGGACTGTGATTCTTATAGCTGTTTCCTTTCCTCACTTTATAATGGTACCATTAGTTAGACTTCCACACACTGCGTAAAGGGAAACCATTCACTCAGGTTTACATTTATAAGGCTAACCAAATGGCTGTGAGGTATAGCAAATAACTAACTGTAGTACCTAAAACAAGTTGAAAAAAATCATAAAATACACCCACAGTGCATCCTAAAAAGCCAACAAGGAAGGTTTTTCTCAATAATGAGACAGATTTGGAGAAAGGTAATTATGCAGACAATTCAATGCCTACTGAAGTGTGAGTTCTGATACCTCTCCTCCCTCCCTGACATGTGTAAGACATTCTAAAGCGAAAGGGAGCTTAAATCAGTGACAGTTTCAACACCTTCCTTCCGCTCTGCTGTGTGAAAGCCACTCGGCCACACTTTCTCACATTTTGCAAAGTTGAGAGGATGAGGATATCTTTGAAAGAGTCCTCTTGAAGGGGAACATGGGAGGCAGGAGAGTGCTGTACCACTGAAGATGTTGCCCTCAGCATCACCTTTCTCTTCATGTTTCAAATGTAAGGGAAAGAAATTGGCACATGTGCATGATTCATTTGGGAACTTCCTGTTGGCCTTATGTGGCTCATAAATTATTCTGAGGATATCTCTAGGGTATTTTTTTCCTTTAAATCACAGCTAGATCTCAAGATCCGTAAAACTAAACAGATTCATGGAAAGTGAAGAAACACTGAATAACACAAAAAAGAATACCCTCAAAATCGGTATGAAATTTGCTACGTGTCATGATGTTCTTAAAACAAAAGAATAAAACAACTTTATTTGGATCTTCTCTATTTCTTTCATGAGTAGCAATCAGGAAAAACAAACACAAGAAGTATTAAGTAAACTACACAAACCACTTTATTCTGCAGAGTTCAGGGGTGCAAGATGTTCAGTCACTTGAAAATAATACTTTGTACCTCAATAGCATCTTTAGGTCAAGGGTCTTGGAGTATTTACAAACATGAAATACCTCTACAAAACTCTGTGAATCTGCCCACGTTGTAGACTGGCAATCTTCAGAGAGATTTAGCTGCAGCATGCCCCACTGCATTGCAAGTCACTTGTGGAGGCAGAAATAAATCCCAAAACCTTCTGCTGCCTGCTCTCCGCTCAAAACATGATTTGACATTTCTGCCCTCATTTTGAGTCACTGGTTCTTCAAATATTAGGAGAAGATATAACCTCAAAGATAAGAAATTTGTGAAAGTAATATGTTGAAGCTGAAGACAAAAAAAAAAAAAAAAAAAAAAACTCTAACTATTTAAGGTTGCCCAAACTCTTCCCATTCAAAATATTACTTCAGGGTTAGTGTGGTCTCAAATCCAACGTGTGAGCCTTTTTTCCTAATTGATGCAGGAAACCCACTTTCTATTTTCCTCTCAATTTCTCTGTCACCCTGTCTCTCTGTCTCTCTTACATTTCAAGTTAAAAAAAAATCAAATTAATGATCCCCTGAATAGTACTTTTCCAGAAACACCGGAAACTTCCAGGAAATAAAATGGCACCTACATGCCAAAATAAATGTCAAGACGTCCATGTACCAAACTGTGTGCCCTCCTTCTTCCCAAAGAGTTCTTTAGACCCTCACAACTCACCGCTTACTTAATTCTAATGCTAAAGAGTCTAGCTATGGATGTCTGTTTTACAGCAGATTGGAAGCAACAAATTAGAAGGAAAGGAGGTAGGTGACTAGTGTCAAGTAAACAAATTATGAGCAAACTTTTTTTTTGCAAAATATAAGACAATACACACAAAAAAGTCAAGCTCTTTCCCAGATGTTCTCATTTTGCTAGAAAATGTTTTTTTAAACTGTATTGGTTATTTATTATTGCATAACAACTTATCCCAAAACTTAGCATCTTAAAACAGCACGCATTTATTTTCTTACAGTTTCTGTGGATGAAAAATCCAGGCACAGGTCAAGGGGCTCTCAGAAGGCTGCAGTCAAGATTCAATGGGGCAAGATCTGATTCCAAGCTCACACAGTGGCTTTGGGGAGGATTCAGTACCTCTCAGTCTGATGAATTGAGGGATTCACTTTCTCAGTGGTTGTTGGACTTAGGCTCTCCTCAGGGCCTTGCCATGTGGACATTTCTGTATTGGTCAGGGTTCCCCAGAGAAACAGAACACATATGATTTATATATATAGAGAGAGACAGTTTTACTTAAAGGAATTGGTTCATGTCATTGTGAGGGCTGGCAAGTCCAAAACCTGCAGGGCAGGCTGGCAGGCAGGAGACCCTGAGAAGAGTTAATGTTTCAGCTCCAGTCCGAACGCTGTCTGCTGGTAGAATTCCCTTTTCCTCTGGGGACCTCAGTGTTTTCTCTTAAGGCCTTCAACCAACTGGAGAGGGCCCACTCACATTAAAGAGGGCAATCTGCTTTATTCAAATTCTACTGATTTTAGATGTTAATCATATCTATAAATACTTTCACAGCAACATCTAGACTGGTGTTTGACCAAAGAGCTGGGCACCATAGCCTAGCCAAGTTGACACATAAAATTAACCATCACACTTTCCAACATGACAGCTTGCTTCACCAAAGCCTGAAAACCATGAAGTCCACAGAGAATCTGTTGGAAAATTGGGAGTCAGGGTCTTAATAATCTAACCATAGGAATTTTGCCATATTCTGTTGGTTAGAAGCAAGTCACTAGGTCTATTCAAGGGTAAGGGATTATACGAAGGCATGAATACCAGGAGACAGGGATTCTAGGAGGCCATCTTAGAAGTCTGCCAACCAACTAACCCCATTTTAAAATTCTTATTTATAAACTTTGCGTTAATAGCTTTTATCTTATTTTAAAAGTATGCATTTATTTAAAACAGAAAACACAGAAAGCTACCAACATTCCACAGCTTACAGAAAGCACTTTTAATATTCCTTCTTCATTATTTTTTCTTGGAATTGGGATTATACTTGTAAATATAATATTAATCATAGACATTATCATCAGTGAGCAGTAGTTCTTGATCTTTAAATATAATCTGATATAGGCAAAAACCTTTGGCATATCATTAAACAGAGGCAGGTGAATAATGAAATACTAGAAGGACATAAAAACTGAGAAGCCATATGGCTCAGTAGTTTTCAGCTTCTCTTACATATATTTTGTACATATGGTAAAATATACATAAGATTGTATTTGTCATTTTAACCATTTGTAAGAGAAGAATTCAGTGGTGTTAAATAAATTCACAATACTGTGCAACTTTCACTACTATTTATACCTACAACTTTTCATGATCCCCAACAAAAACTCTGTACCCATTAAACAATTACTGCCCCTTCCCCCTCCCCCTAGCCCCAGGTAACCACTATTCTACTTTCTGTCTCTCTGAATTTGACTACTCTAGGTACCTCATACAAGTCAAATCATACAATATTTACTCCTCTGGGTCTGACTTATTTCACCTAAGTAGTCCATCCATATCATAGTATATATCAATTTTATTCCTTTTTATGGCTGAATAATATTCCACTGTAGCTGTTCACCACATTTTGTTTATCCACTCATTTGTTGATGGATACTTGGGTTGTTTTCAACTTTTTGCTATTGTGAATAACGCTACTATGAAATGGGTGTACAAATATCTGTTTGCGTCCCTGCTTTCAATTCTTGTGTGTGTGTATATATATATATATATATATATATATATATATATATATATATCTAGGATTGGAATTGCTAGGTCATATGATAGTTCTATGTTTAACCTTCTGAGAAACTGCCAAACTATTTTCCACAGAGTTCCCAGACTTTTGAATTCAGTAAATCAGGAAATACACACACACACACACACATTAGGATCAACATAGGGTTGTTTTTAATTCTGCCAAAAGTAAAGACCTTAAAAGAAAATCTATAAATAAAACTTTTCTCTCCCATTACCATATAAAGCAAAGAAGAAAGTGTTACCACCAAAGAGGCAGGTAAATATAATCTCAGAATAAAGAATTATAGTTTAAACTTTCTCTTAACTGGTCTTATATATATTTTTTTAAATTTTATTATTTTCTGTATTTTGGTTTTGTTTTAGATCACTGAATATTTTGTTAGGGCCTGGCATTAGGCTATGGGGTGACATTTCTAAACCACTGATCTAATTGAACACAACTCATGTTTTAGATCAGGAAGCAAGGACCAGGAGAGATTGAAACTGGGACTGTAACTTGTTGCAGCTTAAATTTGTATAGTTCCCCCCATTTCAACCAAACAGCCAGAGACATAGAGTAAAAGTAACCAAAATAATAATACTAACAATAGGACCTGGATACCCAGTGGCTCCTAAAAGTGATTAAATTAGTTGAGAATTAGAATGTAGAACTGTCCTCTATTTAATCCTCTGAAACCTGGCACTCATTTTCAAAACTTTGCCAAAATACTAAATTTCCGTTCAGTCTTCCTCTTGTTTCTTTTGCACAGTTAGTGCCTTCCATCCACACCCTCAGCATGACCTCCAGCCACCCTGGCCAGAGAGGTGCTGTAATGGTGCCTGCTCCCTCTGTCACTGTGCTTGTACCACTGTCCCTGTGCTTGTACCACTGTCCTCTCCACTCCCACAGCCCCAATCCAGCCTTAGAAATTCACCAGCTCTTTCACACCTTTTGATTTGTTCCAACAATTCTTGGACCAGAAGCTTTTGCTCAAAGTATCAAAGGTGCTCAAAGTGTAAAATAATTTATTCCCAAACCTTTTTCAGAAGATGTATTGTTTTCCCAGTTAAAATTACGCAGAGGTTGTACAGCGGAAAGTAGTACAACATTGTAAATCAACTATACTCCAATAAAAATTTTTAAAAGAGAAATGCACAGGCCATCTAAAAAAATTACACAGATGTGATTAGAATATTCCTCTGTTCCTTACGTTTTCGATTTTAAAAGTTATCCTCTTAAGTCATAAACAGCAAAAGAAATCTTAATAACTGTGAAATCATAGTTCAAATCTGCAAGTGCTTACCCTAAACTGCCCCTCAAAATCACCCAGGAAGTTTTCTAAATTAAGTATTCCAAGAATACACACCAGACCTCCTGAGTAAGAATCTCTGAAGGAGTGGCTGGGGAACATGAATATTGTAAAAGGTCTCCAAGGGATTTGATATACAAGAAGATTTGGGAATTCATAGTCTAACAAAGTGACCAAAAAAGGTAAATACAGAAATCTGCATGAAATGACAGATGTAACTTATTATTAAATTGCTTCTCTTAGCTGGAAATACAATAAAGTATCCCCCTGCAATTCCTAGCATATACATAAATAGATTAAATTGGTTAACGAATTTATCTGATATGCCACCTTTGCAAAGTTTCCCGTTGAGTGATTGATGGCTGAGCAGAACTGAATTCCTGAGGGGTTAATAGTGACTTACATAGGCTTCAGAAAATGAGACCTTTGGTTAACTGTTTAAAGTCATTTATTAAAAAAATTATGTCAGGTGAGGTACTTTACTAAAATACAGATATATATAAAAGCATAACTAGTGGAGAGGTGTTGCTCCCGAGAAAGGGTGGAATATTGACAACTGAGGACGTTGGAGAGCCAGCTCAACACCTCATGCAACTTTTGGGAGGCAACTCTGCACAGGTCTTTCACATTTTTGCGTGTCTTCTGAGCAGAGGCATCAATGGCTTTTGTTCTGGACTATATTTTCAAGGATGTCTGTACAGTGAGCAGCCTTGGAAGACTGAGAAAAGATCTCCATCTGGGGCATAGGATAGGTTTGTTTCCTGAACAAAATAATAAAGATAATATTTCTCCCTGAGGCAAGAGTTGGGCAGCTTTGCTTGCCCCACTTCATAATACTAAGGTTTTGTTAAACTCAGGGTTCCTCAGCTGTGACACACACCCACTGTGTTCAGAGCATTCCCAGGCCTCACCCCTGTGGGACTGATGTACAAGGAAGCCAATGAAAAGATGAAGCTCGGGCCACCTGCTGCTCTGTTCTGTGAGTAGTAAAGACCTGTGTCTCTAATCCAGGAGTCTGTATCTTCTGCCAGCATCCATGAAGCTGTGGCAGGCTAACTTTTTAACTTGCAATTAGAGTAAAATCTCTGACTCTTCACAGTTCTTGACAGATTCTTGCATATCTAAGTTTTGCTTTATAACATATCATATTTCTATGCCCTTCCTGCCATTTCTGGTTTCTGTTGCTGCCTTCCGGTAAAGAATTCTTATTCTACCTCCACTTTAAAACCAGCACTTTTCTATACAATGTGAAAGCAGAAACTTCAAACAAAACGACTGAGCCAGTTTTTGACTGAATACAGGCATGTCCTATGGCAGTGGACTCTGCATCAGTAACTCTAAGAAAAACCCTAGTGTTGTCCTTTACTGCATAAAAGTGAGATGCTTGGCTTTTCTGGCTTTTTGTATGACATTTATGGTTCTCTGCTGAAGGTAGAGAGCCAAAGCTGCTTCATATAGGTTACAGAATTCTCTGTCCCCAGATACAGAGTGGTCATTTTAAATATAAAAGCTTTGACCAGTGCTTTACACTGGCAGTAGAACCAGGGTGGCTTTTTAAAGTGTAAAGGGCATTAGGTAGCTAAGGGCTGGGTCAAAGTATTTCAAGCTTAAAATAGCTCCACATGGGAGCTAAATCATCCCGGCAGCTTTGCTTCACAGAGATGAAATCCTCAACCAGTGTTTCCCCCTTATTCACCACGTCATCTCTATGAAAAGCAAAGAAGCAAATATTATTTTCATGCTATAGAAACTGATTGACAAAGTGGTAATCTACTTGCTGTTTTATCATTGGCTAAGCTGAAGTTTCCTTCAATTGTTTGAAACTATTGTTCCAATAGTTTGAAAGCTACTGATTTTAATGCTAAAGGAAAAAAAGTATATATATAGATTCCAAATCTTTAGTCTAGAGACCAGACTTGCAAAAACTGACAGGTGGGAGTTCTACCTGCCATAGAGAAATAAAGATTGTTTTCTCTTTACAAATCTATGGGGCATATTATTTTCAGAGCTAGAAGTGGAAAATCCATAAAGAATAGATTGATCAAAAGTTAATTTTGATCCCTTGGGGAATTGTTTAATTAACAGAACAATTCACCATTCAATCTACAAGTATTTGCAAAGTGTCTGCACTGAGCCCAGCACTGTTAGATGCTGGGAAATCAGTGTACAATCGGGGCTGCCTGGTAGAGAGGTGATGAAGTTTACTAAAGGAGTTAGCCAGGCACATGATGGATATGCAGTGCATCTTCCATAGGAGGAAATAGCAGTTTTCAAAAGTTATAAGCCTGAGAATCTAAATAGATGATAATGTTTGTTTTGAAAATGATAGAGAAATTTGACTTCAGGATTTACTTTATCAAGAGGAAGTCTTATATACTTAAAGTCTTACATATTTAGCTTATCAAGTTAGAGACTTGACTATGCATAATGCATATCCAAAGATTGATTTTGATGCAATCACAATGCCAGTGATGGGAGTATTAACAAACATGTTTCACTGTTTTTAAAAAAGACAGGTCATCCTGTGCTGATAAGCAGAAAATGTCAAAGATACTAACTGTATCTTATACTATACACATTCATTAGGTCTTGCGTGGATAAAAATGTGTTTTTAACAGACTCTTAGCATGTTTTATATATAGGATTGTATAAAAATTGTGTCTGTGATTCTTTAGTAAATCAATCAAACCTACAGCTCCAGGAAGGTACCACACCAACACATCAAATTATTGTTATTAAGTATACAAATCAGGAATTTAATTGGATATAATTTATTTATACAGATTATTTTGTGAAGAAAAATAGTCCTAAAATGACTTTTCTTTCGTTCTAAAATATTTTGCTTGAACTAGAGAAGAACACCATGGACTATCCAATTGACTTATTCTGTGGGTGATAAATCTCTATTCAGAGCTATATAAAGCCTTGATTCAGAGAGAATCTCTGACTATAGCTCATGTCTGGGAATAATTGTGAAGAAGGTAAGATGTGAAAGCTGACTTCCAACCTTCCTTCTCTTTGTCCATCTGCTTCTTTGTACCCTTGTCAACTCAGGAACTAAAAATTCAAAGACAGGCCCTCCCCATGATACCATCACACACTGTGCCCAGGGACCTAGGCATGCCATCCAGCCAGTACCCTTCATTCTGAACATACCTACCCTCAGCCTCACTCACATAACATTGATTATTCCTATGAAATGTAAATCATGCCTCATGGCTTTGTCCTGGCATAAGACCTCGGGACGTGAGACTTCAAACTCTGGCACGACTCAGTCATTGGCTAAAGGCCGCCCCAAGGGATATGAACTCTAAGGCACTTCTACCTCCACGCTGGTTATGGGCAGAAATGTGTGTTCCACCCCCCACCCCCCAAAATTCATATTCTTATTGAAGCCCTAACCCCCAATGTGAAGGTATTTGGTGATGGGGCCTTTGGGACATAATTAGGTTTGGATGAAGCCATATGGGATCTTCATTACAGGATAAATACCCTTATAAAAAGAGACCAGAGAACTTGCTCTCCCCCAGCCCCACCTGGCGCCACGTGAGGATACAGCAAGAAGACACATCTAAAAGCCAGGAAGAAAGTTCTCACCAGAAAACAACCATGCTAAGCCTTGATTTTGAACTTCTAGCCTCCAGAAATGTGAGAAAATAAATTTCTGTTGTTTCAGCCAACCAGTCTATGGTATTCTGTTACGGCAGCATGAGTTGAGTAAAAGAGTACTGCACGTGGCAAAGTGGTGCCAGTACCTAAAGACAGTCATCCAAATGGAATTACAGATACAGATCATGAGAAGCAAAAGACATGGAATCCAAGGGGTGCACAAGAAGAATCAGGAAAAGGAATCCAAGGGGATCTGAGCAGAACTCTGATAGAGTCCTCCTACACGAGTTAAGAAGCAAGAGGAACTGCGTGGGAAGCAATGATTCTGATTGATTACCCAGGACACCTTGTTTACTGTTTGCTTTCCAATGCAGGAGGGAGACAGAGTAGCCACTACCTTTATTTTTAAGAATAAAATAAAAGTCTCCACACGGTGGGGTGGAGACCCCACTGTACAGTGGTAAAAAAAATCTAAAATATAATGTAGTATAATGATTTCATAGTTAACACAAAGTTGTAGGAGACTCTTTGTGGCATGGGCCTTAACCTAAATATCACGATAATCAAAGCTCAGTCATGTTAATACTTACTGCAGTTGGGCTGGTTTTATTGAAGGCTGAGAACACTCTTGCTTAATAAAGGATGGAAATAGATAAAATGATTCTCATCTTTCTATCATGGAGAACATAAAAATGATCTTGTGCTAAATATAGTCTATTTTCCTCTCCAAAATCAATTTATTCAATTTAATCAGTATCACTTTCTTTGCCTCTTCCTGACCTCAAGGGCTGGCCTATATGCAAGTCATCAATAGACCCCTTTGCCCTTTTTCTTCTAGCTCTTTTTAGGCATTAGGAGGCACAGTAGGCAATTTGAGGGCAGGAGAAGTATAAGCCAGGCTATTTATCCTTCCAGTTCTTTCTGCCAGGTGTTTATGAGTTGGGGGATGCCCTGTGGTGAAGGGCACCGATCATCTAATGCAGCTCTCTCCATAAAGCTATCCACTTGGGTTTAGGACTAGGGATGGTAAGAACCCTCTTCTTGCTCTCCTCGGGGTGTTTCAATCTCCTGTTGATTCCTTTAAACCCTGCTGACACCTCTGCAAATTATCTTGAAATATCAAGTATATACGTGTGTACCAACTGACTAATGAAGACTTTCTATGCTTGACACTTCCAAGAACCAAAAGAAAAGAATTTCATGGACTGCGCTTATTTGTAACATATCACTAATACACAGTATCCTTATAATAGTCCTAGAGTAGCCAAAGCAAAAACAAAACTTTTTTCCCATTTTTATGAGATTAGCATTGTATACATTAAAATCCCTTATAACTTGAACTACATACTATTCCAAAATCATTTCCAGTAGGAAATCATTTCTGAGGATCATTGGACAATGACAGCCATCACCAAAGAGTGATGATCTCCAAACTTTCCATAACTATTATTTTCATTCACAAAATACAGTGGTTCATCTGATGCTGCCAAACCTCATGATATTTATGTACCTTTATCTCTTTGATATTCAAATTCATTGCATAGTAAAGCACTTACTAAATTGGGATCAGAATCCAAGGTAAAAAATATTTTTGAAATCTAAGATTAAGCAGATTTGTATATTTTTTTTTTATTCCTGTCAGACTTCTCAGAGCCTATGCTGCACTGTGCTGTGCATGGTGAATTTCCAAGAGGAGCTACATTGCGGTGCAGAGCTCTCTAGATATATACAACCACAGAACTTTTCATTGTTTTCATAAAATACCTATTAACATCTGTCTTGCAAAATAAGGATTTGGCAGAATCCTATGTGAGAAATAGCACGCTAGTGAGTAATGGCTCTCAGTGAACACATCTCAGCCACCCCAGGGCCATCAGCAATGAGGGCAGAGACTGCTTCTCCGCTATCACCCTACACCCTGCAGTTCCTTCTACGTAAAAGAAGTCCCCCTGTGATTCTCTATCACAGCCTCCACTTATTCATTCTTAGCACTCGTCACGCTCCACAGTATTATTTGTATGTATCTATTTCTCTTGTCCTATGTCCCCCTGCTAGGCATATGAAAACACCAAGTAGGAAGAGACTTCATCTGTCTTGTACTCTGCTATACAGTGCCTGGCATTCAGTAAATATTCAGAAGAATGAATGACTCATGCAGAAGACATGGTAAACATTTTGTCAGTTGGGTACAATTCAACACATGTGTATATGTAAGCTGACTCACTCAAACCACTAGACAGCCTACTAGAACCAGGATGAAAATGCTCTGCTTAATGTAGGGAAGGCTGCAGGTTGCACAATCATATTGATGAAGTTTTGCTTTTTGGCTTTGACTATATTTATAAACATAAATATTTTAATTATGTAAAATAACCACTATATCACATATGATCTTTTTAAAGAAAGCAGAGTAATGAATACTTCTATAAGCTGAATGCAATCACTGTTACTGTTTCCTCTGTAACATGGATCATTATAGGTTGTTCATGCATGCCTCACATATATTGGTGACAGGGTTGATTAAAAGATGCTACATCCAAAGATATGAGGATTAGGAACAGAGAAGTGTATATTAATATTAGTTTTTCTTTTTAATAGGCCTCTACTGGATAATTCTTTGTAAAGACATTCACAGTAACAACTGATTATATTGGAAGATGTAGCAGAAATAAGGGATGCTAGGTATATCACATATAATACAGCATGCACACTGCAATATTTCACAACAGATGGCAGTCCTAGAGGCAAGTAAGTACGGATTCAACTGAGCAATATAGTGGATCTCACATGTTAGCTACCAACCATCTAACAAATCCATACCTGCCAAGAAACCTGGATTAAAAACATGGCCCTGTTACTAAACCAATTACTCTAATCAAGGTTTTGATTTGGTGTACTCAAAACAGAGAAGATTGGCCAGTGCAATTCCCATTCAAAGGGAAATGTAGATCAGTGTTAATCTGATGTTTATCTGTAAAGATAGGCTTATACATTGGACTTACAATGACACCATAAAATCTATTCTACCCTAAGGGACATCAATATATGAATGAAGTTTCTGAGAGATTTTTTAAAATTCTACTGAATCATGATGTATCTTTTCTCTTTTGCCTCAGCTTCTCACATCTTGAAAATGGGATATTTAACGTTTAATTCTATGAAAACAACAGCAGAAAACTATACTTGTAAACCCTAAGATGTTGTTTCTATGTAATTACTTCAGTGAAAATTGTCAATGTTACTATGTCAAGCATTTCACATAGGTATTGAAACTCTAAAAGATCAAATATCTCCATTGACCAAGTTAGTATTTTTAATTTTACTGGTTGAATGGTAATCCTCAGAACTTCTTAGAACTACTCTTTGACAGCAGCAGGCAAACTCTGAGGAGTAGTGAGTCGCTTCTCATGGAATGCCAGCCAAACCAGGGGGGCAATCTAGGAGCTCATGGCATCAATTACCTCTTTATGGGCAGCTGCTCTGGAGTATGGGCATGGCCTTCTTTTTTGGTCTCATCAAGGTCACCAGGGACAGTCCTTGAGTACCTTAATGCTGTGTGTCCATTTGAAACTGATGGGGACCACTATTAGCCAGGATTCCCAGCAGGTCTCCCCTGCAATCAATGCTTTTACAGAAAGGTAAGACCAGGAAACTGGTCCTGGGGAAGGGAACACCTCATTCTGCTGGCCACAGAATGAATCAACCATTAGAGGAGAAGGAGAACGTACAAAAGAGGAATGTAATAGTTTCTTTCCTGCTGGCTTCCACTTCTTGGACTTCTGCCACATTGAAAACACAAGCCAGGCTTAATGTATTTCCTCTGCCCAGACCGACTTGGTCATGGTTGAGACCCTCTGGACGTTTTCCTCTCTAAATTTGCTGATCAGAGATAGGTCCACTTGGTGCTAACACTATGCCCCCCAAAGCCATATCTCTCCTACATCACTGAAGTTGACCTCCAACATAATTACGCGTTGCTTAAACTTAAAAATCAAGATTATCAATAAATTTGTACTATTAAAAAGGTGTAACTTATGAAAAATAAGATTCATTATTAATTTTCAAAAACAATATCACTAAAATATAATTGTATACCTTATAAACTAAACTACAGATGAATAAGCCCTTGGAAAAATGTGGTATAAAGAAACTTTTCACATCCTAATCAATGGCTCAATGGCCCTTTTGAGTTTCACCTTGGCTGATGCAGATTTTACGAATTCTGTTTGAATGAGAAATTCTGTATGTCAGATGCTATCATGTGTCCCCATCCATTTAAAATCCAATTTAATGAGGCTGTCATCCATATGTATAGTTACTATTTGAATTACCTGTACAGGGTTATATATTCCTAATAAATTTTGACATCTAAAAATGGATTTCTTGATTACTTTAAGACATTTCAAAATAAAATAAAATATTGTAGTCTGCTTCCTTTTCATATCACTGAAACAATGTGAATTATTTTACACAGAGAGAAAAAAAAGTGGGTCAAGTAGGAATAGGCATCTCTGGTACTTACATTAGGATTCCAGATGCCCTGATTTTTGACAGATTGTACTTGTTGTCTAGGATTTAGTTATTCTTGACCCCAAATATTTTCTTTACAGGCACTTACAGGCAATGGGTTTGAAAGTACATTGTCCCAAGTGAAAATTCTCTTCTAAGAGCAATATTTCAAAGATCCGTGTATAGCTTTGCAAATGGCCAGATTAATGGTTTCGCTTATAAGGAATACAGTAATTTACAAGCCACTGGCATCATCTCACCATTTTTCTAAAACTAAATATGATCCAAACCCTTATAGAAACCAATAATGATTTACTGCTTCACTGAAAAAAAAGGTTGTAGTACAATCATCTGCTGGGATCAATACATTTTGAGAAATTATGACCAATTTTTTAAAGAATCTGTTCGAAAATATTTTAGCCTTGTAATAATATAAATACTAAATACAGACATGACAGACATGACATTTATGATTTAGACCTACAATTTCACAACCCCTGTACCAGGCTACTATTATTTGTTAATATATGTATGCCCTGAAAACTTACAGTGGCTCTTAGTAGCCACTCCAGAGTGACAGCCTATGCTTATTTGGGTATTCACGGAATAGATTTTACTTTTTTTCCAAAACTAGGGGGCTATACTTTTCTGTAAAGTAGATGAGTTAAAATTTAGTTAAATTTAGTTAAAACTTGTGGTTTCACTGGAAACTTCCAAAGAACTGCAGAAAACCAAGTTGCCAACACTTAGTGTTGATACAGGGTTATTCCTGCTCAACAATAAGAGAGGAGAGAGGGATAGGGAAAACATGGCAGAAACAGTGCTCCATACATTTGAAACTTTCATATTGCCCTTCTCTCTACAACCTTCCAACACACAGACGCTTATTCTTACCTTCCTTGGTATCATCTTTACACATTTATGCTGCAGTAAGTGCACAATCCATCCCTTTGTCCTTTTTTGCCTGTTTATTGTTTCTAAGGGCCCCATAAACATTTTTTGGCTCTAAGGATAACCTTTAAGATGAAAGAACTTACTGAACACAATCAGAAGGATCCTTGCTATTCAGAAATATTGTCTGTAAAGCAAAGGGACACTCAGCTTTGCTTTCAGCAATAATAATAATTAACATTCGCTTAGAGCTTCTTATGGGTCCAGTGTGCTAAGATTCTCTTTGAAACCTCACAACAATATAAGAGATATTCATTCATTCATTCATTCAAATAAATGAAGTCAAGTACCCCTGACTTAACAGTATCATGCTAGATGCAGGGGATACTATGATCACCAAAAGATATATGACCACTGCCTTCACGGAGCTCATAGAGCAAAAACAGTTTCACACGGGAGGCAGCAGAGGTGTGATTTAACCCTACATCCTCTCAACTACTAGGATGTATGGACTTAACCATGTATCCCATTACAACATATACAAAGCCTTTTTACCTAAATAATTGATCAGATGTTGAGGCCTCAAGCCAAAGACCCTCATTCAAAGCCCTCCATTGGGCAGGTATGAATTTGCTCCTCTGGGTAACCTTGGTGAAACATTTATTCTTGCAGAGACCCAATTTCCCAATTCTAAAATGACCTAGTATGATTAGGTGATCTTTGAGTCCCTTCCAGCTGTAGAATTTTAGATTTCTTATTGGAAATTGGTTGTACATAGCAGATGGACCCAGCAAGATTTTTAGCTTAAGCAACCTATGAAATATGGCCTGTCCATTTATAGCTCAGGATATGGATAGAGCAAAGTAGTTTACAGGGTAATGGGGTCACCGAAAAAAGGAACTCATTCCGTGACACGATTTTCTTTTATAATACAATTCTGCCCTTAACACTGGGCATGCACTTTGATAACCATTGCCTGCTACCATCTCAGGTGGTCAGAATCCTCTGATATTTTAAAGGTAGGGAAAGAGGGAGGGAGAATTAGGAAAGAGAGTGGTAAACGATGTGATGAAAATAGAGGTGGGCCAAGGGATCCATTTATTGAACTATAAAATAAACAGAGAAATGGATAAAGGGAAAAGTAGGAACTGAAGAAAGTGTCACCAACATAAAAAACTTCTTCCTTGATCCTTTATACTTTTGTATGATTTCTGGGCTTAAGGGTATGTGGAAGATTAGTAAGTGTTATGGAAAATGCATAGACTGAATTCAGATAGACCTAGGTTTAGGACCAAGCTATTTGAATTTGTAATTGTGTTTTAACAGAGCCTCCATTTTTTATCTAGAAAATGGGAACGATAATATACATTTGAAGTTTAAATATTCAACATATAAAAAGTTAATGACATTGAGGCATTCACAAATTAGGTTCCTAGCTAACTTTAGCTTAGAAAAAATGAATTAGTGAGATTAAGTCATCTTCTCCAAATCCCCGGCTAGTTAGTGATAGAGTCAACCCACTGGAAGAAAAAGAATTTCTTCCCCACTCCACACTGACCCACTTCTTCCTTTCTGTTTCCTCTCATATTGAAAACCTAACCCCATTGCAGAATACCCAGAATGTTAAAGGTACTAATCTAAACCATGTACTGATACAGATTTTTCTAAATAATAGGATTATTCAGAACTTTATGCACTACCATTGCTATCTCACATACTTGCATTTCTGTCTCTTGCATCTGTTTTGTGTTCTTCATGAAGGCTGAAAAAAGACATGTAAGATCAAAAAACATACAATCCAACTTACTATGTGTTGGCACTGCCATTTTTTTGGAGATGTTTTAGGACATTACTAGGGGTCAAGTGCTTTAATCAAACACCTTTATGAACTTGTTTACATCCACGAGTGCCAAGTTCTCTTACATAATAACTCAGTTATTCAGATAGTAATTTCCTATAACACAGTGTTTAGAAATCTCAGCCAAATACAATAGACTATGGGATTAAGTAGACTCATGGATATGTTCAAAGGCTAACCCCTGATAAAAAGATTTTTCTGCATTTGAATTTATTACTGGAGCCCCTCTGCACCACAGCGCTGCCCCCTCCAACAAACATGGGAGCCACTAGAAATAAATATCATTAACTCCCAACCTCCAAACTGATGAACATGCTTACATCTACCTTTTCCTTCTTACCATGAAATTAATATTACATCTTGATATAATGTGGATCCTTCCACCCATGATCTATATACCATAACCCTTCGTTGCCTTAGGCCCATGGCTTGGCCATTTATAGCTTCTCTCTCCAGTAGAGTCAACTTCTTCCCCTCCACTGTCTCCCTCCTGTCAGTCTCTCAACATGCACAGCCTTTTCCCATCTTGAAAAAATCTTTCCCCATCCCCTCACCCAGCTATCTGCAGGTACTGCCTTGTCTCTTTCCTTTCCTTGAGAGCCAAACATCTTGAAATATCTTCTTTTATATTTCTATTTCATTTTACTTACTTAATATTTACTCTTCAACTCATTTACTCTTACTTCTCCCCTCAACACTTCTAAAACATTTGCCCATGTCTCCCTTTTACTAAATCTGTTGGAGGCTTTTTAGTCTTGATCTTATATGACTTAATTGCAAAAGTTGTCACTAATGGTTACTTCCACTATCTTGAAATATTCTCCTTTCTACTACTTTTAGGCCATCACAGTCTATAATTGCTACTGCTGTTATCTGTAACAATATCAGTAGAAATAGCAGTGGCATTTGATGACTTCCAAACCACTCTTTCTGGCCCAAATTTTTCTCTTGAGCATGAGCTCGGAATTTGGTTTCCACATCGATCTTAAATGAATCCAGTCTGGAAGTTTACACATCTTCTCCTCTTCCACACTTCCATTTTCCTCTTCTTATGCCTCTTAGCTCAATGAGTGGTATAATAGTCCACCGCTTTGCACAAGGTATAAATTTTGGATCACCCTATGTTTTTCCTTCACTTTCCATATCCAATTAACAAAATTCTGTTGATTGCATTTCCTATTTGCATTTGGAATTTATTTATTTCTCTTCATGCCCACCATCACCCTTCTAGGTCAATGCACTACCATCTATTGCTGTGACATATTCAACAGTCCTTTAACTGGACCCTGCCTTCAGCCTTATCCCTTCTAAACCATAAATCTGACTATGTCGCTCTCCTACTTAAAATTATCAATGTTCATAGGCTCAAGTCCAAACTTCACAACATGTCCATCTCCCCATAACTTCTTAGCCTGCTGTCCCCTTTTCATTCTTTTGATCTTAGTTTAGATGTCACTTTCCAAAGTCTGAATCAGGTTCTATCCTATATCCATCCATAGCATCCCAGGTACAATGTTTGTTATGTGTCATGGCACATGACACTGCAATTGTCAATTTACTTGTCTATAATGGTTATGAGAAAACAAAATCCAGAAGGTCGGGGCTCCTGCTATATTGCCCCTTATCTCAGGGAGTCAACTTTGTATTTGTTAAAAATGCCCAAGCTTATCACCCAAACCATACTTGCCCCTGATCCACTGCTTGCTTGCTTTGCTGACACTGAATCCCTTTACCCACGTCTGGGGCTCTTTGCAGCTATGAACTCACTCTTCTGGACATAAATATCGGGACACAAATATAGAACTGAGGCATGAGAGAAACACACAGGCACTCACTCTTACTGTGTTCTTTTCCTTTAGCTTTCAACTCTTCTTTTTCTTTCTCCCTCTAATTTTACCATGTTTTCAGTCCTTAGAAAAGCTATCCTATTTTATCCAGATGTACTTACGATGGACTCTTTCTCTAGACTTAAATGACCACATCTTCATGCATGACCCCATATCCATATATCAAGCTTGAACTCATTTCTATGTTCCAGATCTGCATCTCCATCTGCCTTTTGAATATGTTCACTCAGATTCCACTACCACCTCAAACTCAAAATATCTCGAATAAACTCACATTTCTCTATCCAAACCAGTACTCTGCATCATGGCCTTCTGACTCCCTGCCTTCTATATGCAACAAGCCAAGATGTTCTTTCTCAGCTTTCTTCAATATTTCCTACTTTTTATTTGTTTTCACACCTGGTAAATTCCTCTTTTTATAAACACAGTTTACATTTCTCAAATGTCATCATTTTTGGCTATATTAGTGTCCAGTACCTGTGAACATTTGTATTAGTTTGCTAGGGCTGCCATAACAAAGTACCAAAACCTGGGTGGCTGAAACCACAGAAATTTATTTTTTCATAATTATGGAGGCTAGAAGTCCTAGATCAAGGTGGTAGCACTGTTCGTTTCTTTTGAGGCCTCTCTCTTTGGCTTGTAGATGGTTGTCTTCTCCCTGTGTCTTCACATGGTCTCTCCTCTGTGCATGTCTATGTCCCAATCTCCTCTCCTTATAAGGACACTAGTCATGTTGGACTACAACCCATTCCCAATGACTTCCTCTCACCTTAATAGTCTTTTAAAGACTCCTACCACAGTCACATTCTGAGGTACTGGGCATCAGGACTTCACTGTATAAATTTTAAGGGCACACAATTCAACCCATGACAACACTCTTTGTTTTTAGATTTGGGGAATCTCCTACATTATGAATCTTTTCCTACCACTATTGAAGCCAGGTTCCCAGATTTCCCTGCATGTAACTTAAGCTCACAACCTAGTAACGCATAGAATGAGGCATCTGAGCAATGCACTCTGAGAAAGAAAAGGTAGATACATCTTGTTTCCAGGGGCAGCAGTACCAAGATTCTAGCTTTACACCTGGTGCCCAGCCACGGTATCTGTGCTTTCTCTCCTGGAAAGGGTCTATGGTACAATCTGGGGCATTGTTTCTGGAGAGGAAGCCTCCACTGCTGGTTTTCTAAACCTCTCAGAGAATATGTGAGTTACTGTATACCTTTTTAAAAATTTTTCACCTAAATTAAGAATCTGTTTCTATTGTTTGCAATTAAGAACTCAGTTGATACCCTGAATTTCAGAGTGACTTATATAAGCCTCATCCTGGTTGAGGTATTATTACAAAAGAGATTGATCAGAACCTATCAATTACTAACATTAACTTCTCAAAACTATCTTCTTTATTCCTGCTTTCAGTAATTCGAAAAAAATGCAACTATAAGCATCCTAATTTGGACCTTATCAAGTGAGTCTTTCAGACTCATTCTCACTCACTGGTAGCAAATCTAGCATGTTATCACCAGGTGGATTTATTTTAAATACATTCTTTGTAACCAACTCACTACCCACCTCAAAACTTTCAAATCTATCCATTGCCTATAGGATTACATTCAAATGCCTCTTGTGTGTCATTTAAGCCTTCAAAAACAACTTAAATGTATTCCATCTTTCATTATAAATCCTCTCCTTTCTCTAGAAAAATAAAATGGAGCAATCAAAATTCATTGAGCACACAGCATTTTGAAAAACCTGTTAATAAACACTGTTTCTGACCACACATACAACTCTTTGGGCTTATTACCCCCACTTGATGCATATGAGAAATCTGAAACTAAGAAAATTAATTAAGTTGCCTAAGGTCACACAAGTAATGAATAATAGGACTGGGTTTTGATATCAAGTCTCCGTAGCCTCTTCTCTCCCCATGTGATTCTCTCCATTGCTTCCCATACACTTTCCAGCCTCTCAGATTTTGCTTATGTGGTGCTGTGGCCTGCAGTATCCAACCAATCTCTCCTTTATCTGCCCAAATCTTACTAATTCAGAGTCCAGCCCAAAACCTTCAGTCTCAGTGAAGTTTCTTTGATGTCTCCAGTTGATTTTTCTCCTCAGAACTAGTGTAGTATTCATTATCTATACCACTCTTTCTGATGTTTTAATACATTATCTCATATTAACCACTTTATACGCATTTGTTTTTCTTCCTGTTTGTGAAAATCTAAACTTTTAAGTATGAGATTGTCATATTCTACATGTCCCTAAGTATTCTGCATGGTTTTATGCACAGAGGAAGTGCTATTACACAAATCAAATAGTCCCCATTTTTGAGCCATGGAAAAGGATATTAAAATCATGTTTTACATTAATGTTGATCTTCAGGTGAGAGTATGCCCCAATTGCTTGAGTGACTGAGCATCTCCTTGATATTAATTTCTTTGGAAAAGGGAAACAATTCTCATACACTTTTATCACTTATTTTTAATTTGTAGGGGCAATTATATTTTCAAAAGTATTTTCAGTAATTCCAATCGAATAGATAACAAACCCTAATTTCACTGGTAAGCTCAGAGATTTTGGGTTGACTGAAAAAAGCAGCCTGTGATCAAGTGGTGGAAGGTAATGTACCACAGTTTACAGCAGATCATTTTTAAATTTTTTGGAAAGTAAATCTTATTGCCCTTGCATCATAACTTGCTGAAAGCAATGGACTTGCACAAAAATTTGAGGTGGATTTTTCAAATGGCTTTTAAGGCCAAACAAATAAAAGTATAGGCTCACTAGAAATATTTTTTGTTTCATCCTAATCTATACAATGCAACTCTATGCAACAAGGCACACAAGTTCTGTAATTAGTACACATCAGAAGACATCAGAAATAAGATGTACAGAGATGCATTAGTGCATGACCACATCAAATTTGCTTTTTTAAATTTAAATGACCATATTAAATAGTCCAATTACTATCCTCATTTGTGTATAATTCCAAGCTCCATTTTATCCTTTGTGTGTGAATAAAGTATAAAAGAATGACTATGGCAACTATAATTGTGTGTTTTTATCCTCAGTAATCTGAGCATCCTTCCCATTGTTGAAATAAAATTCTAAGTTTTAGTTTTGTAAATATCAGCAAAAATTTAAAATTATTTTAAATCTCCATATAAGGCTGTTGAAACTAAATATCTTAATGGCACTAAAGTTTAATTTATATTTTAACTGTACATCACAGAACCCCTTAAAAAGAGAGTCAATAATATTCACTCTGACTGCCCCGTGATTGTAGGATTGTTGCCTAGAAATAGAGGCTGGGAAATTTCAACACATCTTCTCCTTTATTTATAATGTAGCCTATGTCCACTTAAATATTTGTCTGGTGTGTTTCTGTGTCTAATTGATGTGAGTAGATTGTCTGTGAGAGTCAAGTCATACATTCTGGAGAGTCTTTGTAAATAATTTGGCCCACAACCAACCATAGTATGATAGGACATGAAAATGAAAAAACTGAAACGGCTAAATTAATTATGACCCAATTAGATTATACTACTATATAGATCTAGCCATTATTAGAAGTCTAGGGTTTCAGAAGAAATCATATAGTAATCTAAATAAGTACTCTTAGAATAATGATCATTCAAGTTATATTTTTATTGCTTATGTTCTATCACAGGACTAGACTAATATAAGTTGGTAAAGCTGTAAATATGTACAAATGACAGGGTTAAGTAATTAGGAAATGCTCCTCAAAGGACCCTAGCATATTCTCCAGCATTCCTTTCCTTCAACCTGGACATGCAAAATCCAGGGTCTAAACTACAGGAACAAAAGAAGAGAAAGGATGAAGGAGATAAGTTTTGATGACATGTATAGGATGTTTAAGTCTTCCCTCACCTGGTGTATCTTTGAAGGTTACATGTAGTAATTTCACATATTAGAAAGACTGAGTCTTGTAACTATTCATTTTGCAACAAAAATCAGTTGAGGGCCACTATGTGCCAGACTGTTCTAAGCGCTTAGAATTCAGTGCTTTGCCTGTAAACGGCTGATGAGAGGTTACAGCCCAGTAGAGAAAGCATTCAATAAGCAGATTTTTTCACAGACTGCCAATTAATAATACTTGTGTTAAGTGCTGCAAAGGATAAGTACACAGTTTTACATAGCCATACACCGGTAGTCAGAAAAATTTTCTAAGCAGGTAATATTTAAGATGAGGTCTGACAAATAACTAAAATTTAGCTTGTCAAGGTATATATATTTACGTATTTGAGTCACAATAAAACACTTCATTGTTTTATTTTAAACATGAGAGCACAGGGAGATCAGCTCGGTGCTTTGCGACCACCTAGACGGGTGGGATAAGGAGGGTGGGAGGGAGATGCAAGAGGGAGGGGATACGGGGATATACGTATGCATATAGCTGATTCACTTTGTTATACAGCAGAAACTAACACAACACTGTAAAGCAATTACACTCCAATAAAGATGTAAAAAAAAATAAAAAATAAAATTAAAAAAAAACATGAGAGAGCCTCGAGTATATCTAAAAGCTGTTTGGAAGGACCTCGTAAACAATAAAGGTTAAAGATAAGAGAAAGAGAAGGGCTAATGGATGGTGTAAGTTTTCTGTGAAGTTTGGAGGGAGGTGAAGGGACTGACCTTAGCTTGGAGAAGAGGCAGCTCCTCTTACAGTTTGTGCCCAATAATTTAGAATTTGAACTTAACTATTGTGTTTTATTCATATGTTAATTACTTGATATGATTTTTAAATGATGTTAAGGCATCATCTCTCATGTTTCACATGTGAGAACCATACATATATGAATGCATCTATGAACATCTCTGGATATCTATGCTGTTGTAAAAGGCTGAATACACCCTTCTTGGTACTATTCTTCCACATCAAATCCATCTGCAAAGTTTAAAAAATTATTCTTTATGTGTAATAAGCATTCCACTGAGTTGTTTCTGCTAATATGTACAAACTTTTGCCCTGACTGTGGCCCTCTATCATCTGCATGAGCTGAAACTTTGCTAGTTTCCACATATTAAGATTATTTTTTGTTTTAGCTCTATTGGGATATAACTGATATACTAAAAATTGTACACATTTAATGTATAAATCTTAATGAGTTGGACATATGCATACACCCGTGATACTATCATTACAATCAAGGGCCTAAACATGTCTATCACCTCCAAAAATTTCCTTCTGCTCTTTTGGGGGGTTTTGTTTTGTTTTACTTTATGTTTTTTTGTGTGTTTTTTAAAGAACACTTAACATGAGAACTATCCGCTTAACATATTTTAAAGTGCACAATACCGTATCCACTTTTTTAGGAGTGTCCGTGTGTAGTATAATATTTTGGGGTTCTCTTTGTTGACGTCTAAACAGCTAGCTTTCATTCGTATTACACATGTAGCTAATCCAACCAAGATAAATCAAAACTTCTCTCCTTAATACCATTCCAATAAAGTATCTTTTTAATGCATAGCCCAAGACCTACTTTATTCATAAAGCTCAGGTACTGCAATTCACACCAGAGTCCCTTCTTGTGAATTTCTTTAACTCTTTACATTTTGTTCAGAAAATTTTAAATTCGACTGTGAATTGTCTTATGTGGTTCACTACTTCTTCATGCATGCAAATGTCAACTCTAAAATAACTTAGCTTGTTCTTCCTTTTTTTAAATGGCTTTGATTTTTCCCATAATGCCTAGCACAATTTGGGGCACAAAATAGATGCTACATAGATATATTTTGTTTTAACTTCATGACATTCTACTAATGCTGATGGACTGGTCAAAATCCTGTATGTTATTGCTGCTATCTAGATATTAAATGAGATTTATAAGTGAAGTTAATAAAACCTCTCAAGGAAATAAGGGTAACTTTTGTTGTGGAGCCAGTTTCCGAGTTTCACAATCATATTGAGGTTGACCATCACTGAGAAGGTCTTTAGGTTGTCTGCATGTGATTTGAAGTCACATATAATGCCACTGTGGATGCGTCCCCTGCAAGCATATACTGGATTTATAGATTTGTTTTCATCTTTTATCAGAGCATTGTTTTATACCATACTACTGAAATGGCAGAATGGTAATGGTTTTCTCTTCTGTATAGTTAATGGAAATTTTTTACTGCTTTTAGATTCCTTATATAACTACATTTTCTTCAGGCCTAAGTCCATTTGACTGTCCCTAGTCTGAAAATGATCTGTAACCTCTTGTGAGCCTTTGTGTGGGAGAATTTCTAGCTTACTGACTCCGGATCTTTTCAATGATACCAATAGCATATTGAGTCATAAGAGGTTTGCCAAGGCTTTGAAGCGTAGCAGAACAAGAGTTGCTCTTGTCCATTGTTGCATTCTTATCTAAGCTAAGGAATATGTATATAATCAATCTAAACTTACTACACAATTTATTTCACTTGATTTTAATAAAAAATGGATCAGTAGAAAAAAATCAAATCTAACACAGCCTGCTACAAATTAAGGAAGTTTCCTTAGAAACTCGGTGATATTCTTAAGACAACCAAATCTACCTCTCAATAATACTTCCAGGTGAAGTGTTTTTATGAAGCTGATTAAACTATATCATTATCACTGAGAAAGATATACTGAGAACCCATAACATTAGATTATACTCAAAATTTTGAAATCGGTCTGGTTCTCATACTAATTACAGACTACTTGTAGAATAAAGTCCTTGAAACCTTATTTCTCATTACTATTTCTGTTAAAGAAAACATTATCCAAATGAGAAAAAGGCTGAATGTGGAGACTGCACAGCTAATAGCATCATCTACTAGGATCTTTGATTAACAGAGCAATGGAATCTAGACAGAGCACCACAATTTGAGTCGCTGCCTTTCTTTCCAAAAATGATAGTGTAACCTTGGTATTTACCAAAAAAAGTTTAAAACTCACGTTCAGACAAAAATCTGCACACAGATGTTTATAGCAGCTTTATCCACAATTTCTAAAACTTAAAGCAACCAAGATGTCCTTCAGTAAGCAAATGGATAAATAAACTGTGGTGCATCCAGACAATGGAATATTATTCAGTGCTATAAAGAAGCAAACTATCAACTCATGAAAATACATGGAGGAAACGTAAATGCATATTACTAAGTGAAAAAAGCCAATCTGAATGGCTACATACTGTATAAATCTAGCTATATGACATTCTAGAAAAGACAGAAAGACCAGAGACAGTCAAAAGATCAGGTTTCCAGGGGTAACGGGGAGAAGGTGGAGCACAGAGAATTTTTAGGACAGTAAAAATATTCTGTATGATGCTCGAATGGTGGATACATGTCATTAAATATTTGTCCAAATCCATAGAATGTACAACACCAAGAATAAACTCTAAGGTAAACTATGGACTTTGGGTAATTATGATGTGTCAATATAGGTTCATCAATTGTAACAAGTGTGCCATTCTAGTGGGGAATGTTGATAATGGGGAGGCTATGCATATGTGGGGATAGGGTGTATATGAGAAATCTCTGGACCTTCTTCTCAGTTTTCTTGTGAACTTAAAACAGTTCAAAAATTTTAAAATTTAATTTCATTTAAAAATAAAATAAAAGTGATCCTGAAATGCTAAGCCTTTTCATTGTACGTGTTGAAAACAAGCTTTCACAGGCATGGCAACAATCTCTACCTTGCCTTCTTAAAAGTCTCAGCAAGAAAGTTTTATGTTATTCTTCCACAGCCCCTCAAAAAGAAGTAAAACAGAGCTTAATAAAAAGAAACAACAGTAGTAATCTTCAGAAGGATCAACATATAATTTTCAAAGAGATTTTATTGGAGCTCTGAACACCAATAGCAAAAAGGATGCTCTTTATAAGGTGAGTTCTACTGTATCAAAACTTAAATTCATTGTTTTCTTGTAAAGTATGACGACAAGATAAAATCAACTTCTAAACCAATTATGAAATGCAATTATTAAAATCAATAAATATAATTGATTAAAATCAATAAAATCAAGTCTACAATAGGAATATAGACTCGATATTCTTTGATGCTCTTGAAGCTCATGTTATGTCAATAGTAGAAAATTCAGTGAAGAAAAAGGGTATTCATTCTTAGCTAACAAAAGAACTATTCTAACAAGTATAACTAGAACATGTCTTATCCTAGTCAGCAGCAAACAAGTGTTTACCTAGAACTACTATGCTTTTGTTATTTGCAAGTAACTGTTCTAAGATAATACCAGTACTTCAGAGAAAAATTTGTTTACCAGAGTCTAGACAGATCAAAACAATGGTATTACAAAATATTTTCTCAAACAACTACCCAATAAAGGTCTTCTACTTAAAGAAGAAAAATGTTAAAGAATGTCCTGTGCAGCATTTGGGTTTCCTCAATTACGGAGGACCAGCATTATCTCCAAAAACATTTTTGCAGTCAGTTTTTTTACAGTGGTAGAGTTGTCTATACCTGTATGTGTATGTTGCTATTGATGTTTAGTCTGTGGTAATGAACAGGAACATTGAAACGGCAGTCCTTGACATTCTGTTTCATTAACCTTGCAGAGTGCTGTGCCATGCCATGCTCAGATGGACTGTTTAAAAACTGCTGCTTGATGCTGTTGATGATGATGATAATGATAATGATGATGACAATGACCACTGGTAGGTTAGTTGGGGACTTTCCGCTGTCCCCTAAATACAATTTCCTCCAGTTGGTCAATAATTTGCCTTGCTCTACTAATGGTAAAGGACAATTAAAGTGTATACTGAAGATTTTAATACCTTTTAAAAATATTAGCCTTTGCAAAGCTGATAAAGTTAAATTATTACTACAGTTAGAGAAGCTCCCATAGGCTACTATTTACAAAAGAAAAAAGCATTTGTATTCAGGAAAATATTTTTTAAAAAACAGGAATAGCATTTTTGTTGTAAAAGAACATTTAAAAAATATAAAATATATAAAGCAAAAATTCATTTTTATTCCTGCTCAATTCCTCCTCCCCTCTCCAGATGCTTTTTTCCATAAACAGAGTAATTAATAGTATAAGTACCCCTGCAAACATTTTCCTGTACACTTAAACTGTGTGTGGATGCTTGTGTAAACTCTAGTTGGTTGTCACATACTTAGTTCCATCTGGAGCTGGTAAAGATTTCTTGAGCTATCATGTCCTTCTTGTTTTGAAATGCTGTGAGTTAGCTCTAAGGGTAAAATGACACACAAGAGAACAGCCTCTCACATCTTCCTTCGAATCCCTCATCCAATAAAAGACACTATGTAACTCAAAGCACCTGTCCTGTTGCTTAGACCTGAAATTAGGGAATGAGCCTTCCTGGTTATCAAATCCCTTCTCTTGTCAGTTTACAAGGTTTTTACCAATAAAAGTCTTACTGCCAGAGCGTTCAGTCAAGGTGGCCTGACTCTCAGCAAGACAGAATGGCAGCCTATGGGGAGCAATTGAGCCGTTCATAAGATGCCCAGGCTGCAGCTGAAGGGCCACCTGGTGTTTGACAGCCTCAGGGAGGCTCAATCCCCTGCTCGTTCTTGAAATAATGTAGAGCAAGGACACATTAGCACTTGGCACTTTAGCCAATGGAAATAATTTAAGACTATCAAAGTACTGAGAAAGGTTTTTTCTGCCTTGTAAAATTGTGGGTGGCTCTAAAACATGTGTCCATAAAACTGTCCTTTTGTCTCTCTCTTTATTAAATCCTCCATTTCTTTTAGAAGCACAAACCTGAAAGATGAGCGTTTTGTTCTTTGCATCATGTAACCAAGGTCTTTGATATTTCATTATCCTTATTTAAAAGGAAATGTTGGCTGAATTTTTCCAGTTCATCATCAGATGAGTATCAGGTGTTGAACACTGAATAAATGGCAATAAGAGGTGACATGACTAAAAACGCTCAACTCTGAGCAGCTATACCTGAGACGGACTGGTTTGCACCCCATGATCCACTGGATGGTCAGGAGGGCTCAGGGTCTGGCACTGAGTTCTCATCAATCAGTAAAAGAAGAAACACACTGATGTTATAACATGATGTTATACAGAATTTCTTCTCATTATAATCAGAAGCAAAAATGTTTGGTTTTTATTTCTAACATCTTGGAAAATAGAAACAGAATTTATGATTACTCCAAAAAATAAAATGGATGTTCTACTGCAAGGAGCGAAGGATTCATCATGCATTTTTATCATAGGAAAAAATCAGTAAATAATGAAGACCCACCAATTAATAAATATGGAAGATAAAGATTTAAAGTGATAATGGATACGAAACTGAACAAAGGGTTGAAAAACAATTCTCTGATTTTAAAACCTTACAATAAGCTGATATATTCAGAATTATGACCACCAAAATCTAGGGAATGCTATTTCTGCATAGATGATTCACTCTAGTTTGAATAAATTAATTTTAAGAAAAATGCAAAAAATAAAAAGGTAAATGTTCAGAGGAAACAATAAAATAACTTATAATAAAATTATCAAAAAATATTGATTTGTAGATATTAGCTTTATAAAGACAAGTCTATAAAATTATTCATTATTAATAAACTTTATAATATTAGAACGAAATTGGGATGCTAGAGTCCAATTTCTCTCATTCACACCGGAAGCACTGGAAAACCTGGGCTAAGCCTTCAACATAGTAATTTGGGACTCACCTTCATTCATTCATTCCACATTCAAGAACTGCCTAACATGTGCCAGGCACTGTGTTAGGGACCCAGCAACCTACATGATAAGAATGCAACCCCTGTTCTTCAGGATTAGCAATGTTAAGGGAAAAACTGTCCTGTTTCTGTGATCAGGTAATCAATCAGATGAATGATTATAGAAATCTCTTTAGTGCTATAATAGAGGCATGCATATAATAAAGTTCTTTCGTCTTTCTGGAAGGATAAAAAAAAATGACTAAATATTCAAAATTCCAGCCAAATCTTGAAGTTTGAGTTGGAATTTGCCTAGTGAACAAAAGCTAAAAAGGGGGAATGGGGAAAACAGCTTTCTAGAAAGCAGATACTGTAGGTGCAAAGGCATGACAACAAATGAAAAAAAAAATTTAAAAACACCATGAACTTTTGGGAACTGTAGATAGGTCTTAAACATCAAATGCAGGACTCTTGTCTTAGCTGTAGCCTGAAAGAACAGGCAGATCATGAGGGCTTTGCATATCATTCCAAAGTTTTTGGATTTTATGTTATATACAGTGAAGAGCCAGGTCAGGGTTTCAGTAAAAAATGTGTGGGATCATATTTATGTTTTAGCGATTAATCCCCTGGTATGAATGGATGACTGAAAGTCCAAAACTCAGTGTGTGTTTTAAGAAACTTTCTTGCAATTCCTGTCTGTGTGCATAAAGCATGGTTTTCAGATAAAATCTCCTTCAGGACTGTCTTTGAATGGAAATGAAACAATGAATTCACCTCAGTATCATAGACTGCTCCAGATGGATAAAATCTTGTAGATCATTTATCCTACCCCAAATCTTATTACTAATTTATTTATCTATTAGTTTCTCGGATATTTACTGAGCATCTACATTGTACTAGACAAACTCTCTGCTTTAATGAAGCATATAACCTACCCTATCTAGACAATAAAGAAACAATAATTAAAATAAATTTACATTTAAAAATAGTAATACACACAGGCAGTAATGAAATAATTCTATGACAATGCTATACAGGAGCCCCATATAGATGGTGGGCTTGGAGAAGGCCTGTTTGAGAAACTGATTACTAATTGATATCTAAGAATGATTAGGAGATGATTAAATAAAATGTGAAGAAGGGAAATAATGTGCAAAGGCGATGATGCAGGAAAGGTCTTGGTACATTCCAGACATGAAAGAAGCTGGGCATGTTTAGGGATAGTGAGCAAGTGAGATGTTGGCAAGGGAGATACTAGGGAGTTTGGTGGCAGCGATCAG
Source organism: Eubalaena glacialis (assembly GCF_028564815.1). Taxonomy (NCBI): domain Eukaryota; kingdom Metazoa; phylum Chordata; class Mammalia; order Artiodactyla; family Balaenidae; genus Eubalaena; species Eubalaena glacialis. The sequence goes on from NC_083719.1 coordinate 25,569,769, forward strand.
GGAACTGTAGCAGGTTAAGAAATGCAGTCAAGAAAAATCTGTATAAGTTCAGGTCTCATGATTCCTAGTCAATGTTCTTTAGAGCCTGGAAACAAAAAGATGTGGGGGGGGGAAAAATATATATATATATATAATTTTCCTGTATAATTCAGTATCTTCTCATGTCATCTACATTGGGGAAAAAAATCTTGCTTCTAGCATGCTGCATTACATTTTTAGTACTTTTTTTCCTTAATAGATATATTAGGGACTTCCCTGGTGGCACAGTGGTTAAGAATCGCCTGCCAATGCAGGGGACACAGGTTAGAGCCCTGGTCCTGGAAGATCCCACATGCCGCAGAGCAACTAAGCCCATGCGCCACAACTACTGAGCCTGCAAGCCACAACTACTGAGCCCACATGCCACAACTACTGAAACCCATGCGCCTAGAGCCCGTGCTCCACAGCAAGAGAAGCCACCTCAATGAGAAGCCCGGGCACCGCAATGAAGAGTAGCCCCTGCTCACGGCAACTAGAGAAAGCCCGTGCGCGCAACAACAGAGACCCAACGCAGCCAAAAATAGATAGATAGATAGATAGATAATACAATCTCATGGTCAGTTGTCACAAAAACTGGATCTACTCTGGCTGGCCATATCATTTCCCAGACCACCCTAGTAAGACTTTAAATAAAGAAGCATTGAAGGCTATGATCTAAATATCAGACGCTCACCAGGATTATGAACAAGAAACAAACAAAAAAAAACAGAATATGAGCGACTAATAAGTCATTCATGAATTCAGACTAGAATTACGATAGTTTGTTAATCCACATTTATCTAGAATAATTAAAATTCCCACTTTCAGCAAATAAGCCATTAAATGCAATTTTGCTATTTTTTCATGATCTGATTGACAAGGTTGTGGGAAGTTTCACTTAATATATGTATATGATTATATAGATCAATGTTTACATTTTTGCATTCTTATAGACATGTGCTGAAAATACAGTACATCAATAACTTATTCCCTGGTTACCAGAAAATGTTTATATATGCATTGTAATAGCATAGATGAAGGCTTGGCAGAGGAGGTACACAGGCCAAAGGATCCTTATTCCCAATGTTCTTCTTCGTTATTTGTGGTTGTGGTAGAACTAATACCCCAAATATGCTTCCCTTTAGAATGAATTTTCTAAGCTTCTTCTCAAATAAGTACAATGTTGTAAAAAAGTGTTAAGTTTCCATTATGTGAAGAGAAAAATGTGATTTTTTTTCTGGAGAGCTTTTTACTCAAGCAACTCAGAGAAGGAATTTATTTTTTGCCACTTCAATCTTGTCATTTATTTAGTCGTCAGTGGGGAATAGTGTCCTTGCTTTGGTGGAACTGAGCAATTTGTAGAGGAAAGGATGAAGTCCCTGTAGTAAGTTCTGAGGCCAATCTTTTATAGATCTCTGGCACATGTGATTATTAATTACCTCCAAAGATAAATATACTCAGTTTGTAATTCTTATCCTAAGTTAACTCAATTTTTATATCTGTCATTACCCTTTTTTCTAAAACAATAATGTTACTCTATTCTTGAAGAATATGAATTCTGATGGTAAGCACTGTAGACTATTTTGATAGCATGTACAAATTTCTACATGTCTTCGAGCTTTAGATTTGGGGCATTTAATGGAAAAAGGAAGGTAAGTTAGATTTAGGTGTTTTGATCGTGTCTCATATCTGTGGCCATGAATACTGCATGCTGTACTATACCTAAAAACAAAATAGAATAGAAATATGCTAATGGTGAGCTTTTGAGATATGTTTTCTATTTAACAAACATTTGAAGTCCAAATATTTGCCTGAAATCATCCTGCTTTTCTTTGGGGTGGGGGATAGGGTCCTGGAAATAAAGAAATATAAAATATATTTCTTAGTGCCACCATAGACATGTACAGATAAATGGATAGATGATATCTATATCATGCATAGAGAGATTATATAGAGAGATAAATAATATTCCAATTACAGAATATTTCTAACACATGAATTCAAAACTGGCTCTATCATTTATCAGTTGTCCTAAGGCTGTTATTTACATACTCAGGGCCTCAGTTTACCTATTTTGTAGGGGATGTGGATTAATGAACTATCATAATTATAAATGCCAACATCAGTGAAAATTCTTTCCCTTTTCTCCTTGCTTTCCCCACGGCATGCAGAAAGAAGAAAAAAGGGGAATGTTACAAAACATAAGGAAAATATAAGGTCTTAGAATCAGGAAGAAGGAAAAGAAAATCAAAGGAAGAAGTAGGAATATAAAAAGGAGGAGAAGCAAAAGCATTGAACTGTGTGGTAAATACTTTAACACTACCACAAGTTTCTCACGAAGAATTTCTCCAAAATCTGTGGCATGAATTGCTTACCCCAGACACATCAAGGGTAGTTAAGCATAGGTGAATCCACAGTACAGTAGCAACTCGAGCTGTTGCAATCAGAACTTTGAGTCTATTCACATGAACCCTTCATCAAAGAAACTGTTGTGTCTGGTTTCTAGTAACAGATTTATTACATTGACTAATGGGCTTTATTGAAGGTGACAACCACTAGAATCTACAGAGCCTTTAGCTTATTTTTTTTTTCAGGAATTCAAATGATATCCTAAACTCAGGAGGATAGATTAAGCTCAATGGTGTATATCCATTTAAGGAGAAAGGAAAACATATTTCTTGGATCTATATAGCTTGAGATTCTTAAATCAATATCTCAGAATCCTCTAAACCTAGTCTGTATATAAGCAATCAATCCACAAACTCCGAAAAAGAAAAAGTAAGCTACTTTGTGATTCTGTGACAAAAAACCACTACAAACAATTTTAATCTCTTGCATTAGGGGAATGCATTTTATTTTTCACTACTGGGAATCAGAGCCATTTGATATTTTTTCTATAAGGGACAAGTTAATGGACAAAAATGATCTCCTTTAATTCAAATTCAGGGAATAACTGATATAAGGAACTTGATTTTAATCTGACCACCCCATCCAATTGGCAGGATTTAAACATTCATTTGCCTCAAATCAGTAGTCATCCAGATAATAATTATCCAAGTACAATCTGTTTCCATTACCCTTTGCTAGAAATAAATTCTTTCATCTCTTTTTGCACTTTAAATTTTTAAGAAACCTGATTTGTAGAGTGAGATGATAGTGTCTGGCCTTTTTTTTTTTTTTAAGGATCGCATTATTAATAAGCCAGTGACAATTAAAGTAATTGATGCTAAAAAGAACCAAAACACAAATTCAGGCTTTAAATTAGAAGAGAGTACTGAGTGGGGGTGGGGTGGGATGAACTGGGAGATTGGGATTGACATATATACACTAATACGTATAAAATAGATAACTAATAAGAAAAAAAAAAAAGAAAGAGGAAAGACAAAAAAAAGAGTACTGATTTACAATGTAGTCATTCAAGTGATCCAGAATATGCATATATTATTATTGCATTATTAAAATTGAATTCTTCTAGAGAATCCCCAAACATTGAAATTATATCTGCAGCTATTTAATGATATCCATTTGATAAACACTGGCCTAATGCATTAACTATCCCAGGTACATCTGTATTCTAAGAATAAATTTTTAAAACAGAAAAGATTTTAAGACTCTAAGAAATTTGTCTCAAAGGTTAAATACCAGACAGATGGTGAGAAAAGTATTTGAGGCATATATGGCTTTCCTAAGGCTTTCTGAATCTCATCCTGGAGGCAGCCATTGATGGTGTTTTCTTGCTATAAAACATGTTCTGAGAATAGGCCCTCCATATTAAGAGTTCTTAACATAGTAAACAAAATCCGTACTGCAAAATATAAATATAGAGCCCCATTATTAAGATCTCACTAAATCTTAATTGGATAATGTTCCCAAGAATGTCATCTTTCACATACCTCTGTTCAAAAGTGTAAATTTCATTTTCTTTTGAAAAGTAATGTGGTATCTATGGCTTTGAGATGTACAGAGGGATTTCCTCCATTCAACCCAAAATTCATTTCCAGATAAGAGAAGTAAGATTGCCATCTGAAAGTCTAACTAAACATCAACATCAAATGGATTGAAACACATATTGAGAAGTCATGTTAAGTTCTAGAAGTTCTCCCTGGAATCAACAAGATCTGAGTAATGAGTCAATCAGAAGGTGAATTGCTAGAAACCTAACCACATACTAGACAAGGTAAAAATAAATAAATATATAAAGAGTAACAGCATTGACAGTGCCCACCCAAATTCTTTAATGCCCAAGGACTTGACTCAATCTATCAGTGTATTACGTGTGTATTTTGGATATGGATGCTCTATGCTAATTTACCAGATGCCATCAAACCTCATTGAATTACTAATTCTTTCTGTTCCAGTGACTTAGTAATCACAGCAATTTTGTAATTATAATGTGGCTTCTTAGGACATGGCTACAGAGAATGAAAGTATTGACCACAGGATGTGAGTGTTCAGGACCTTAGCCAGTTTGCTTCTTATTGTGAATGAAATCAATGGATGTTCTCATTTTATGTATCAACATGTATGAATTTTGTTAACATAAGCCCAGCATGAGAAACAGAGTCACTCTCATTACTCCTGAAATTCAGGTTTCTGAACCTGTAAGAGTGAGAGTAAGATTAAGCAGTGCAGTGAATGCATCCTGGCAGAGGCACCCTGGGGTCTCCTCTAGACAACCAACAGACCTGACTTGATCAGTGACATTCTGATTCTGGCACTCTTCCTTGAAAACCTGGCTTGTAGAGGAAAGTGAGAGAATGGGCAGAAAAAGAGAGTACAGTCCAAGTAGTCTGAGACTACAAGTAATGTCAACCATCAGGAGGAGGAGCACACAAGGCAGATCCTAAGACAAGGTTTGATATAGGGGAAAGAAAGCAGACCTTTTTTTTTTTTTTAAAGAAGCTTTTTTTTTTTTTTAATTTATTTATTTAATTTTGGCTGTGTTGGGTCTTCGTTTTTGTGCGAGGGCTTTCTCTAGTTGTGGCAAGCGTGGCCACTCTTCATCGCGGTGCGCGGGCCTCTCACTATCGCGGCCTCTCTTGTTGCGGAGTACAGGCTCCAGACGCGCAGGCTCAGTAGTTGTGGCTCACGGGCCCAGTTGCTCCGTGGCATGTGGGATCTTCCCAGACCAGGGCTCGAACCCAGTCCCCTGCATTAGCAGGCAGATTCTCAACCACTGCGCCACCAGGGAAGCCCCGAAAGAAAGCAGAATTTGAGTGACCTTATAATTACTCAGTTGCTCTAAGCCTGCTCTATCCCTTAGCTACAAAATAAGAATAATAACACCTAATTCACAGGGTTCGTTTCTTTTGGGGAGGAAGAAGGGAAGTAAATGAATCTCAGAGCCTGACGTAGGTGCTTGATATATAGTTTACTTTTTCCCCGTATCGTAATTTTATTCATGTATATTGATAATAGAGCAGCCTGCCCCAGTCTTATAGAGAATTTGAAAACAGGCAGCTCTAGTTTCCATATAGTCCTTTTCTGACAAAGTGCCTGTTTTTCTCATCATGTTTTCCTTCCACCATGAATGGTGGAAAGCAAAACAGATATAGTAATTTGTTCTCAGGTGTTGGACTTTCTTTTGTTGTTAGTTAGCTTTTCATAGAATTGAAGGCCCTGTGAAATCTTTTTGTCCAACCTATTACTCAGCTTGATAATCAGACTTAATCCATTGATAGTATAGTTGATTCACTATTTTACAGTCATTTTAAAATTGTCAGCTGGAAGAGAGCAATGTTTAACCCCAGACAATGAATGACTGCTTTGGAAATCCAAGCATTTAAGAAAGGACACATCAACCTAGAGATCCCGCTCTTAAAGCAAACTTCCACACAGCACTTATCCAGTTTTCCCATAGATTCTCAGGAATACAAACACTGCTAGAGGTAGCAAACGGCTTTTGTTCTTGTGCTAGTCTTTGGTTTTATCAGCCTTTTCCTAAGGAAAAAGAAAAGTGTACTTTAATTCTATATCACTTAATTTTGGACATGTGTTTCCCAGTTTTAGCTGTGTTTATGATAGATCATTTTATTGATATTACATCTTGTTTCTATTACACTGTATCAATTTCACATATAAGGGAAGTGGCATAACAGGTCATAATTTATCGAGAAAAATAGTGAGAGAAAATGTCAAATAAGAGCAGTAAGTATGTGATGACTCTCCTGTATAGAGCACAAGTAACTGGAGGAAATCAGTTTTAAAGTTATAATTTAATTTAAGTCACAGTCTAGTGACTCTAGCCAGAGGAAATTTAAAAAACAGGTTGTAGCAATAGTGAATACAAATTCAAAAAAGGACTGGCTCCTAAAATTTCTACAAAGAACTATGAGTCAAGTCTTAAGGGAACTTCTATATTAAGGTACCAGTTCTGAAACCATGCCATGTTTCCATATAGCAGGGTGAACTCTCTCTTACATGGCTTAGCTGGGGAAAGAGATGCTTTATTTCATAACAATAATTAGCATTAGTGGAATGCATACTGTGTGCCTGGCACTTGCCTAAGCTCTTTATTGCATCAACTCATGTACTACACAATAGTCCAATGAGGAAGATACTATTATTTCTCCTTTTTACCACTGTGAATACGAAGGCACAGAATATTAAGTGCCATGCCCAAGTATAGTCATCTTGGAAATGGCAAAGCTAAAACTTTAATCCAAGCAATTTGACTTACAGCTGAATTCCTAACCAAGTAACTATACTGCTTTTCTTTTATAATTTTTAAAAATAAATCTATTTATTTATTTATTTGACTGTGTTGGGTCTTCATTGCTGCACGTGGGCTTTCTCTAGTTGCAGCGAGCAGGAGCTACTCTTCGTTGCGGTGGCTTCTCTTGTTGCAGAGCACGGGCTCTAGGTGCGCGGGCTTCAGTAGCTGTGGCTCGCAGGCTACAGAGCACAGGGTCAATAGCTGTGGCACATGGGCCCAGCTGCTCCGCGGCATGTGGGATCTTCCCAGACCGGGGCTTGAACCCGCGTCCCCGGCATTGGCAGGTGGATTCTCAACCACTGCACCACCAGGGAAGTCCCTACTGATTTTCTTTTAAATGCAAGTATTCTTGCTATCATGCCACATATGTGTTTTGGGGTGGGGAGAACATGCTTTCTGTAAAATCACATGGTGAAAATAACATTGGCTCTGGAAAAAAGAGTTGGAGCAGATCCCTGAAAGCCTACTATATCCAGAGAACTAACAAAAACAATATCAATCCTAATAAAAACATAAATGCATCTAAAATATGTTTGGTATTGGCTTCCAGTATCACAGTTAATTCTTTCCAACTTGAATTCTGGCAGTTGTACATTTTCCTTCGCTATGTACTTCTCAGAGGGCATTTGCTTCCAATACAGACATGTTCATCAACATCAAAAATCTTCTCCAGACCATAGCCTCTTTTGTTAATCATTGTTTAATAAGGGAGGAAATGTCAGCACCATCCCCTTCACATGCACTTGCATTTCACTGTAGCTTAACACAGTGGAGTACAAGCACGGCTTGCACTAAAAGAAGACACTTTTGTAGAGTTTTAGGTCTTTTCATAAAGGATTTATACGTTGATAAGGCATTTAATTATGATAGTCCACCTCAATCCCTTAAAAAAAATTAACTCCCTGAGAAAAATCATGTGTGAATCAACACCCTTCACATTATACCAACATCACTCCCCTATTTACCAATCACCTAAGAAGTAATCAGTGTTAAAGAAACACAGATCATAGAATAGAAACGATTGTTAACTAGTTGTGATTAATTGATTATTCTACCTATAAAAATGGTTGAAGTATAGAGGCACATTTACTCACAATTAAAACTATCCTGATTATAATGTCCTTCATTTTTTTTTCAACAAATATCTTTGAACATCTACCCTGTATGACACACTGTACAGAAGGCTGAAGATGTAATAGGGCACAAGATGGCCCTGAACTCTCTCATCGTGGAGACCAGAATATCTCTTGGGTTTTTCAGAAGATGTGTACGAATCCTGCTGTGACTTTAAGCTATCAAGATTTTATCAGGGAATTGTCAGTTGTGGATTGTTGTACTAATGGATGAACTAACTTTTCATATTCTGGATTTTGCTCTCAGTCAATGACAAACCTCCCACAGCACACATCTACATACACCTAAAAACACAGAAAACACATGAGCTCAATCCAAATATGCATTCTTCAACCCATTGATTGTGTTTTTTTAATATTATAGTGAACCGCCTCATCCATCTGACATAATCTGCAAACATGGTATTCTGAGTAATTTAATTGTCCTAGAAACTGAAACACATTCCAATTTTGGAAAGACTATTTTTAAAGGAAAGAGTCCTTCTCATGTGATAATATACTGCTTGATTTCTTAAATAAAATGCAATGCCCAAAATGTAACCCTGCTTAGATCAAATTGAAGCATCTAAGTCTATGAATGCCATTCCCAATCTCCTCACTTCCCCAGCCTCTTCAAGCTGACTTCAGACACTGGGCATGCTCATTATAATAGCGTATAGCACAACTGCCACTTGCAATGGTGATCTCACACCTGGGCCTGTTCAGATCCTTCAACACATTGACACCAAGATGGCATTAGACAGGCTCAAGAGATTTAGTGGGTCAAATCATGTACAAACGGCAAAGGAGGAGGGATCAGAAATAGGTGGGAAGAGCTTTCAGGTAGCCATGCAAGTCTGATACTTGCAAAAGGAGATACAGAAGAAAGGATTGAGTAGGAAGAGCCTCATACCACAGCACAGTACTGAGAAAGTCTCAGCCAGGCTGAAGGGGAGTCCCTACCTATTAGAAGAGTCCAAAATTGGAGAAGAATAGCCCCTACTCTAGTACCTCTGCCAGGCTCAGCCACTGGCTGGTAGCAGCCTAGGGGAACAATGGCCTTAGCATGCTGGCTGTCAGTCAGCTATGCTCCCCATAGCAGGCCCTTGTGAGCAGTGCACATCTATCACCACCCCATCAACTAAATGTTTGCAAGAATTGACTATTCCTTCCTTGGGCTTAATGAGAACAAACAGCAGGACAGATGGGGCACCCATCACTTAGAAAAGTTATGTCTAATTCCACTTTTGGGGAAGTAGGAGGAGCTGGCATTTGGCTAAGGTTTCAGTAACTCTGTCCGTTGACAGAGACAGCGTAGCCAGCTCCCCTGTGGTTCCAAAGGCAGGGGAAAGCATCCTGTGAGGCAACCAGGAGACACCACCACTAACTTCTACCTGCTCTTATTGGAAGGTGTCATTGCTCAGAAAGTCAACCACCACATGTACATGCATTCATCTGTCAGATAAAGTCATTTACTGTCACCAATTACATTCTTATACTATTGCCATGAAAATAAAAATGAAGAGAGCTGCTGAAATCAACTGTGAATAACACTGATATTTAAAAGATGGACAGCAGTTATCTCACCTTATGTTCCTTACTCATGGTAACTCCCAATACTATCCTTCCACCTCCACATAGTCCCTCCCGACATCATTGTATATGCTGTCAGATTTTATGTGTAAAACAGAACTTGTCATCTTCTATCTGCCCATAGTCAAACTTATTGCCATCATATCATTTCAAATAATTATTTTATAAATAACCTGGTCCCTCAAACTAGAAAATTTTGAATGGACTTCTCTTCTATCAGCCCTCGTAATTGTTTAGTCACCAGAATCCTTTGAGCATTCTATAAGTTAGCACCTGGAAAAATGCCTAACACAATGCCTGGCACATAGACAAATACTTAGTACATCTCAGTTGATCCTAAGTAAAAGAGATATAAGTTAATATTAGGTAAGTGTATTAATAATTATTTTTGTAATAGAACATTTTTCTAATTTAATCAATCGAGAGCTTAGAAGTTACAGAGTTAGTGCCAGATCACTAGAGAACTTTCCCTGACGTTTTAGATTAGACCTTAAGCCAAGATGAACTATAAAATAACTTGTGACCTTTGTGCCACTGAAGCACATTGACTCTATGGTGCAAAGCCCTGTAAAACTCCCTCTATCAACAATTGCTATACAAAACCCCCTAATTCTTTGGCAATATTTAGAACTTCTGAGTGTATTATATCTTCAAAGAAATTGTCAGGGAAGGAAAAGTGGAGAGTTACAGCAATGCTTTGGATAATCAAATTATTGAAATATGTTGGAATCTAAGGTCCAAGTGCCCCTTGAGAACCAAATAATATAATTCAGACCTCTATCCACACCCTGTGAAGGGCTGTCTCAAATTTTCTTCATATTTTCAGGAAATATACGTTTTCATGGATAACTCCATGTTGCATCACCCTACATATGGAACTTAGTCCTTTCCTTGATTTACACACACACACACACACACACACACACACACACACAACCAAAACATCAACAGACATACTGTGGTAGGTGACTTCTAAGTTGGCCCACAATGACCTCTTGTATAATCCCCTTCCCCTGAGTGTAAGCTGAACCTAGTGACTTGCTATCAACTGAACAGAATACTGAAAACATAATGGGATGTGACTTCTATGTGTAAGTAACAAAAGACTGTGGTTTTCATCTTTTTGGCAGACTCACTCTATTGTCTTCTGGACTGCAGACTTCGATGAAGCAAGCTGCCATACTGGAGAGAACCAGCCGGCAAGGAATGGATGTCCTAAGTCCAACAGCTTGAAAGAAGCCTTCAGATGAGACCTTAGTCCTGGCCAATACTTTAATTGCAACCTTGTGATAGATCCTGAACTAAAGGACCCAGCTAAACCATGCTCAAATTTCTGAACCACAGAAACTATGAGATAATCAATGTATATTTTTTAAGATGCTAATGTTTATGGTGATTTGTTATACAAAAATAGATAACTAGTACCCATGAAACATAAACTCAAATACACATTTGCCATTTGAATTCAGAGTACTTTTCTGGAGACTTAGGAAGGCTAAGCAGGAGTTTACATCAAGGCCATGTAAAAAAATTGCAAATTGAGTGTTAGAAATTGTAATCACTCCTTCAGCAGCCCACAATGAGGGTTTTGTTTCTCTGTTGCTATTGATATTTTTCTTTTGTTTTTATTCATCTATCCAGCAGCTATTCCCTCACTCTTTTCCATTTCTCTTTCTTACCTCTTCACTCTCAGATTTAATTTCAGCTCTTTTCAACTCCTACTATCAGTTTACCGCTGGGTTTTTTTTTTTTTTTTTTTTTTTTTTTAATATACAAGCAAATCAGGAGCTCTTCTACAAAAGGGCATTCCAGAAACAGGATCTACCTTTTTTATTGTTCATTTATTTATTCAACAATCATCTATTAAATTCCTACCAACTGCCAGACAGTATTCTCTGCACCAGGTATACAGTAGTAAGTTAAAAAGACCTGGTTCATGTTCACAAGGAGCTTATGGTCAAGTTGGTACGACAAACATTAAACAGACAAATGAATATATAAATGAATAATTACAAATTATAAAAGTGCTTGGAAGGTAATAAGCATGTTGTTTGTCAAAGCATGAAGGGGAGAGACCTGCTGAGTTTTTTTTTAATATATATCATTTAAAATCTCTACCTTTTAATGTAACATTTAAGTTGAGATTTGAAGAGTGATAAGGAGTGAGGGAGGGACATCTTGTACAGAAGCTCTGCAGGGGAAAGACTGTGTATAGATGCTCTGAGGTAGGACAGAGCTTGAGGTATTCTAGGAACTAAAAGGTGGACAATTAGCTGGAGCAACAGTGAGAAAAAGAAAATGGTTCAAAATGAGGCTAGAGAAGTAAGCAGAAGTCAACATAGCCAGGCACCTGTAACTCACGGTATGGAGACTGCATACAATCCTATGTACAATGGGAAGCCATTGAAGAACTTAAGGGGAGTAAGGCAAGATTAGATTTACCTTTTTAAAGAATCACTCTGGATGCTGTGTATAAAATGGTTTGGATAGAGATGTAAAAAGGAGGCATATGGACCAGTTGTTAAGGAACAACTTAACAAACCAATAGAGAGAAGCTGGTGTAATAAATAAAAAAGTGGAAGTGGAATTGGGAAGAGACGGACAGATTCAAAGATTCTGTAGAATCAACTGTTTTGGTGAAGAAGGCAAAAGTATCAAAGATAACTCAGATTTCTAAACAATCCTGAAGGCAGTTGTGATTGTACAGAGCATGTTCTTTTTTCTTTGATAGACAGGGACACGGAGTTCTTTGAAAGAAAAGGTAAAGTTCCCAGTGGCACCCCCATATTGCTATCTGGTGTTGTCTCAAACCCTTCCATTAAAATACTGGGTTTCAAATTGCATCAAATACTATGGTGACACATCACTGCTGTTCTTTGTTCCTATTTTACATAGATGGTAAAAATTCTGGCTTCAATCGTTTACATTATATCTTGTTGTTCCCTCATGTGCAGTGAGGCAACATGACATAATTTGTCAAGAAAAGAGAATCACAAAAAGGGTCAGGTACCACAGATGTTCCTAAGAGAGCTTCTGCCCAGCGCATCACATAGCTGTTATGTCGTACTTTTTATGTGCTAAACAGTTAGACTAAGGTCACTGCTGAATATCCAGAAAACTTTTTTTCAGGGCAGGTAAATTTGACATTCCCTGCTTATAGAAGAAGAGAGATAAAGAGGTTAAATGACATACTTCCAAACAGAAGAAAGAATCAAGCTCAAATCTAGGGAAAGCCCTCAGAGCATCTTAATCTTAATTATACGTTCAGTATTTTCAGAGGAAATTAAATATCATTAATGGATGCCTGTGAAGTGGCTGAAATTCAGGGAGGGATTTTGAAAGAGTGGGACAGAAAGATGCTGAGGGGGATCTATCCCTATTTAGCAGTAACTGTTCACCAGGCCTTCTGCTGTGCTGCCTCGGCTCTTATTAGCCAACTGTAAGATCTTTCAGGTAAAAGTAGAATAGAACTGTACCAGCTTCATGGAAAAAGATGATGCTCTACTTATTAATCAAGAGGAAAGAGAAAAATCATTTTACTGACAAAGCAGTATTAACTCCATGGATGCTTTGAAAGTAGAGCTATAAAGAAATTTCATTGCTGCAATGAGAAAACTGGAGTATAAAGGAACATGTAAAAGAGTGTGTAGAAAATCTGACGTCAGAGTTCATCCATGCTGAAATACAGAGAAAAGCCTGCTTTTTACTCCTGTATCTGAGTGCACTCTTATTCTAACTTCAGTGTGTATTAGAATTACCTGGAGTGCTTATTAAATATGCTTATTCCACCGTGTTATGCCCAGAGATTCTGTTCTGGTAGGTCAGGTCTGGGTCAAGATTCAAGAATCTGGGTTTAACAGAAACTCCCTGGGGGATTTCAGTATAGGCAGAAATGCTAGGATGCTGTCCACCATAAGGCCAAGCATGCAGCCCAAAGACTGCAGCTGCCTGCCTAGGTGATGCCAGCCCTCCTTCCTTCCATCAGCCACGTCCCCCTTGAGTGCAGCTGGGTGGATGGGTTCCAAGTCTCACGTGTAATATTGGTATTTTAAATTGTCGTCCATGTTACCTCCCTTGTAAAGCATTTCCTGAGTTCCCCCAAGCTAAATGAGCTCCTTCGTACTTCCAAAGCTCCTTTTTAAAGACTTTTGTTATAGCATTTATTAAATAATATTATAATTATCTTCTTATGTGAGTCATTCCCCTATCAAAATGGGAGCAACTTGAATATGGCTTGTTTATTTTTTATCTCTGGGACTGGATGCACTTCTTGGCACAAAGCAGGTACTGAATGAAATTTTTCTGAGTGAAAGAATGAAAGTATAAAAAGAATGAAAGAATGAAATTATAGCACACGAGGTTTGGTTACTGCTTCAAGTCACATAGGCACCTAACCAGTTAACAGCTAGCTGAAAGGGTGTCTTAGGCTGCTAGGGCTTCCATAACAAAATACCATAGACTGGCTGCTTAAACAACAGACATTTATTTCTCATTGTTCTGGAGGCTGAGACGTCGGAGATCGAGGTGCCTGAAAGGTGTTACTCTGAGGTCTCTGCTCTTGGCGTCTAGGCTGCTGCCATCTCACTGTGTGCTCACATGACCTCTTCTTTGTTTGGTGCAGAGAAAGTGTCTGCAAATCCTCTGGTGTCTCTCCTCATAAAGGAACTAATCCCATCATGAGGGCCCAACCTTCATGACCTCATGTAAGCCTAATTACTCCCTTATCACCCCATCTCCAAATACCATTATATTGGGGGTTAGAGCTTTAACATATGAATTTTAGGAGGACACAAACATGCAGTCTACAACAAAGGGCAATAAACTCATCGTCTGAAGCTCACCATCTAGCTCAAGCTTCTTCCCTTAGTATGAAACCACTTGGACTCCCAGATTCTGCATCATAAAACAAGGAGATACTTTCCCCATTACAGTTATTATTGACAAAGTATACTGAAAGGGCTCTGAAAATGGTAAAGTATTACACACAGTGTGGTTAATATAAAGTGCTTTTAATTCGGAGGCTGCTGCAGTCTGTAAAGAATATCTAAATTGCTACCAGCACCACACAGAAACTCAGCAGGACTGCTGATCAGTAAAGCTTGCATTTTCTCTTTGGCTGCTTAGAAATTTTTGCCACGGTGTAATTTTTATTAATTTATTTGATTAATTTGATAAACATAATTTAATCTGTACAAATAATTGTCATTAGTTTTGTTTGTAGGCAAACTCTTTAATGAGAATGCTGAGGGAAATTTTGTGCATTGCATTAACTTTTATTTGTATTTTTTGGCAGTCACAACACATGGCTCGTTCCTTATGGTGGGGCTTATACTGGACTAAAGCCCCATCCATCACTCCAGTGTATGCCAAGAGCCAATCGCTCTATTTGCTCTCTGGAAAGAAATATATGCCGCAGTATCATCCTCAGCCTTATGTAGGATAGGGGATGACAAAGAGGACATATATTACTGGAACGTGGTAAGAAGAAGGAACAGAGGATAGGACTGGCTCCTCATCATCTGCATTCGCCTATAAGTCAGGTAAGCAGCCTGTCACCTTGGAAAACACATAGGAAAAAAGGGGGAGAGATCAAATCATTTAAGTTGCAATGAGGTCAACTATGGCAGCCACCATATTTGGATGTCTTGGTGGAGTGGAGGGGGCAAGGAAGAAAATTAGGTGGACTTGAGGTGCTCACAGAAATGGCACCATAAGAAAATCTCAGTTACTCACAACTCGTAAGGTATGGCTGGCCTCTGCCTTGAAATGTCAGGGACTTTTTCTCTTGCTTTCTCATGACTTCTGTCATGTATTGCTTGCTTTCTCGGAAGCTTGCATTCTTTTCCTTTGACCACTCTCTGTTATAAGTTGTGTATAAAGAAAGAGAAATAATGCTTTGGGAGAATTTACACAAAAGTATTTCCAATTTTATCATCTCAGCCCACAATATATCCAGTTAACCCAGCTCTGAAGAAGTTCATGATAGAGCATTCTGAACTCAAAGTGACACAGGGAAAGCCAGTACAATGAGTACTCCTGTGTCTAAAGAATAAAGACAATTAAGACCACCGACCCACAGGCCCGGCCCCCTAAAGGTGCCACATGCACAGATGGAAACAAATGTTTCCTAAAGACTTCTTGCTTGCTGCTTAATGTGCTATTTTTATTTTTAATCCAATGTTATCCCATCATCTATATTTCTGCTTTCTCTCAAACAAACAAAATGGCAGTGACAGGAATGGGGAAGAAATGGAACAAAAGCTTTTTCAAAGCAAGATCTCGGTTAAAATGTTAAGGCAAAAGGCATAATTATAGGTTCAGGATTTTGAACTATTTCCATAACTTTCACATCTGCATGAAGCACTGGAAATTCAAGGTACCCTAATTTGGGAAAATCTGTTCCCAATTTAACCTGCCCTTGCTTGTTTTTCTGCACCTGAGTTTTTTAGGAATAATTAAAAACTAGAAAACAGACAGCATTGTTATCATTACTATTAGAACTACTGCTTTTTAAAAATAATTTAAGAGCTTGTGAGATTATTTCCAAGTCTATCTCCATCCTTTACTTCTCCCTCTAGAATGTGCTCTCATGTCTGTATCTCTTTCAGAGAACTTATTTTCCAGAATGACTGAGAACCACAGTGAACCACTGGAGTACTCCAGAAGTCCCTCTGTGAGTCACTCCTCCTTGTCCTCATCTTGACCTCTTCTTCTAGGCTCTGAGGCTCTTGATCTTAGAGACAAATACTCTTCTCTTCAGTTGTTATCTTGCTGAATTCTGTGTCTTTGCAATATTGAAATGTAGAACACTGTACACTTCAGCTTTGTTAAAGAAACAATTATTTGGACACGTATTGAAATTGCAGGTTTTATTCAGGGAGACTATCATGATAGGTAAAGGGGAGGTGGGCAGTAGGGGGGAGAAATTGGGTTCAACTCCAAGTATAAGGAGGAAAAATGAGCATCTATAGCCAAGGAGTGGAGTGGAGGGGGTCAGTGGATAGAAAATTAAGAGGGTAGGGTAATGTTTTGCTAAACTGACCTAACAGGATTCTTGCTGAAGGCAGCCTACGTGATCAGATACAACCTGGGAGTTGGTGGAGGATGAAACCCAATCAGGTACAAGGTTGATCGGACATTGAAGGTGAAAGATTCTGGCTAAACCAACTTGACAGGATTATTCCTAAAACTAGACTCTATAAAGATGGAAACAGAAGCCAAAGGTCCCGTCTAAGTGAGCAGAGGGCTCAAAGAAGCTTAACTAAGGCTTGATCAAGGAGAGCATCTTTATTAGCCTCCAGAACTGAGTAGCTACTTAGTAAAAATGCAGGCAGAAAGGCAAAGAGAACAGATTTTCCATTCTCATGCAGGAGTTTGACTAGTAAGAGGTTTCTCACACCACCATGATGCATCACGATAATGGCATTGGAAGCACCCGGAAAAGTCTCCATGTGCCTTTGCTGACCAGCTGCCACTTAGCTGGGTGATGTATTAGACTCCTGTGAGCTTGTAATATCCTGACCATCACTGTACTATAAACTAAAGTAAGGGAAGTCATGTTTTTAGTATACTATTTATTTTCTATGAGTTTCTTTATTCTTTAAATCACTCGTTTAACAAAAAGTACCTAAAACATCTACTATGTGTCACACATATTTTTACATTCTAGAAAAGTAAATATTAATGGCCTACACTTTCAGGAAACGCACAGTGTAATGGGAAAGTAAGACATAAACTGACCTATCCAGTTCAGAGAAAGGTGTATACACGGAGGTTATTACAAAGATGTCATGAAAGTACATTTAGAAACTCAGCACAGTGCCTTTTAATAACTACGGATATGAATAGTTTTAACTGGGAAAAATGAAAATGAAATCTGTAGTCTACCTATTACTAATATAGAAACAAGTTTATCTGTCTTTTGGAATCATATGATGAGTATTCAATAAATACCTTCATTTATTAAAACCCTACTCTTGAACCAGGCATTAAGTTTCTATAAAATTTAACTTTAGGCTATTTGGAAATACCACCCATTTTCTCTAACACAAATGCTTCTGCATCTTTAAATTAGTTTCCTAATACTTCTCTAAGCTGACCATCTACATTCATTCTATGATCCATTTAATATGTATTTCTCAAGTACTGATGATGTGCCATATTTTGTGTGGAAAAACAGAATGAAAGTGTGAGCAGGAGTTACCCAGAAGGAAGAGTGAGGGGTGAGATGGGTATACCATACACAGTGAAGAGTATACACAAAATCCCAGGAGTAAAATATGCACATTGCTCATCTGAAGAACTGCAAGGATCTCAGTAAAGGAAGCAGAGACTGCCAAAGAGTAAGAGATGAGTCATAAAGGGAACCAAGGGCCAGATGATAAAGCATGCATGTTGTAGGTCATGCTAACGACAAAGACAGCAGAAGGTAGGGCCAGAGAATACAGGAATTGCTACCATAAGTAGCCAAGGGGGAAAAATGAACTAGACAAGAAATTGTGGTGATGAAGAGAAGTGAAAGAATTTGAGCGATATTAAGGACATAGAAAAGATATATCGTGGGAATTACTTGATTGGGGGTTGGGGGTGTTGGAAAGCAAGAAGGGAAAATGAAGAAAGAAGCCCTGGTTTCAGGCCTAGATAACAAGATAGATGATAATGGTGCCGTTTTCTGATACAAACCAAAAGAGAAGCCATTTAGGGGAGGGGCAAGGGAAGATTAGGAATTCAGTCGGAGCCATGCTGTGTTTCAAGGCATCTATAAGACATCATGTGGACATGGTCACCAGAAAACATGAATATTGAGCTCAAGAGTGCACATAACCTGAATAAAAGAAATCTCTCAATAGGAGTTTTAGGGTAGAAAGAGAATATAGAGCAGAATTCTTCAAATACTATCTGAAAGTTATACTGTTCAATTATTCAAAATTATACTTTCCAGTAATTTGTAAACCGTGATCCGTATGTAATGACTTCAGTTTTAGTTGCTCATATCCTTTCATTCAAATTTAGATGCTAGACTTGAAACACTGAACAAGATAAAATCCTATTAAGTCTGTGTTCTCAAACTCAAGATGAACAGAAATACCGTAAGAAATGCCTCTTTTGTCATAGAAACTGGAAAGGCCTTCTTCTGTCACTCTCAGATGCAATGCACTAGGGTTTATAGAAACACCCCGAGATCCAGATTGGTTGGTGCTATAGACTGAATGTCGGTGTCCTCCCAAAATTCATATGTTGAAATTTAACCCCCAATGTGATAGTATTTGAGGTGGGACTTCGGGGAGGTGATTAGGTCATGAGGGCTTACCCTCATGAATGAGATTAGCACCCTTATAAGAGACCCCAGAGAAGATGCCCCACCCTTATTGCCATGAGAGGACAGAGCAAGATGGCTGTCTAGGAACCAGGAATTGGGCTCTCACCAGACACCAAACTGCTGGCACCTTGATCTTAGACTTTCCAGCATCCAGAACTGTGAATAATACTCAGTTGTTTATAAGTCACCCCATCTGTGGTATCTTGTTTTTGTAGCTGGAACAGACTAAGATGGTTAGGTTAAAACTGCAGCTTTACTACTTACCAGCTAGATAAGGTGGAAAGTTTCTTAAACTTTCTGTATCACTTTTTCTTTCCTCATAGGGTTTGTTTGGTTTTCTGTTTTTTGTTTTTTTTCATGGGATTGTTATGGAGATTAAAACAGACAACTTGTAATAGTCTCTGGCACACAGTAAATGCAATAAAAGCATCAGTCATTATTGGTGCTACCCGAGTACATTCAGGGGCACACAAGCCAGAAATTAGAACCTTGGTATTGTTTTTCATCTGTTTTTGATTTATATGGGGGCATTGAGAAAGACTGTGGTTACCTTAGTAAAAGTCAAAGATAAGCAGTAATCAGACAACATTGTTGATACCTCTGTGTTTACAACTCCCAACATCTCACGTGGTTAACATGGCTAACATACAAAGGGTTAACATGTAACATTTTATATACAACTGTGGATCCAATGAGAGTTAGTAATAATAATAATAATAATAGTTCATAATAATAATACTCAAAAAATCTGTTAAATAAATGTAAGAATGAATGGCAGCCTTACAGAACCAGGTATGAAGCTCAGAACGGGCACAGCATCTTCAGCTGATCCAGAATAAAAGACTAAGTTCAGAATTGTGGAAATGGGGACTATAAATTCCAGAGACAAGTTCACTAAAAGGAATAAGGTTCAGGCAAAATAGCAGATGAGTAGAGAACAAAACTGTGAAGTCTATACACTGGAGAAAAATATTTGTTTGTGGCCCAAGAAGACAACTTAACCTCAATGAATGTCCCACCTGTGACTTAGGAGGCCAAGGCAAAGGGCAAGGAGAAATATACCCTACAAGCAAAAGTACATAAAGGAAAAACTTACTGCATATCCTTCGTTGACTTTGTATAACTGTTTGCCAGCAGGTGCCAGGCTGGTAGACCATGAATCATAATTGAAACTGAAAAAAATAATTATAAAATTTTGAGCAATTTAAGATTAATTTCACTAATAGTACACCATAAAACATGAAGCATTACAAATGACTCCTGATAAGGGAATAAAGAGAAGAATAAATGCTGCATTAATCCCTTGATTCAAGCTGGAGTCACGTTTTATACATTAAACATGGAGCCTCTCATCACACCACAGTTATCTGTGAAAATCAATGTGACTGCACAACATGAATTTCTAATCACGAGGGCCATTTGAGAAATGTGGACACACCTACTCTGTAAAGAGAGCTGCTTTAAACCATGCTGATTCAAAGACGATGAACTATATCATTTCAAGCCCTCTTGATTTACTGACTTCTTTCAACACACAAAGGAGTTGAGCACTTTCCATTGGTTTGGATGGTGCAAATCTTCTATACTTCGTTTCTTCTTTGCTCTCTTAGTGGTGCAGTGTGATTAATTCTATTCTGAAAGGACCCCTTCAGTCACAGCATAGGTCCAGAATGCGAATATGGCATTGGCTCTGGAAAAGGAACATGCCGTGGTCTGGCATGAGCTACCTATATCATTCAAAATGACTGGCTCATAGTCATGGATGTGGTGGCTCCAATTAACCTGTTCCATAAACACATTTTAGTGAAGTCAGACCAAAGAGATTAATGGATTTCAATTTGGAAATATTATTTGAAATTGACTGGCCCTGGGATAGATTAGAAATACTGCAATTGACCACAAGCACAGAGTCATGAACTAATTATTAAACTGGCAATGTAATAAACGAGACACTATTCCTACATTCCATTCCATCATGTACTGAAAGCCGCAGCAGAGGCAAAATAGGCTGTGTGTGTACTGAAAAAAAGGGAGGGGTCAACGATATCTTGGTACACATATCTTATAAAAGATTTATGTGCATTATAATCCCACAGTGGTCCCAAGGTGGAATTGACCTGGAAACCATATTTAGATTCTTCTTAGTTATCATGTTTGAAAATGCAATGAATAGATACATTGGATATTTGTCTCATAAAGGACACTGAATATTCAGGAAGTATGAAAGTTAAAATTCAGTTTACTACTGTTCTATCCATGTAAGCATGAAATGGTTACATAGGATTGAACGATCTTGTATCTGCAAAAATCAATATTTATGGGACCTAACAACTGTCATGGTGCATATGAGACTGTCTTAGTGAGCTAGAGTAAATTAAATTGAACAAATATTTCAGGAGACTTAGTCACAGAATCCAAAATCAAGTAAAACCATACTTTAGCACCCAGTGTTAACCTAGAAGAATGACTGTTTCTAATCCTTTCATGCTATGCATGTATTTGTCTAACATTTCTGTTCATCTGATCACAATGAGCCTTATCCTTACCAGATTTCTATTAGATGTCTGTGTGCTACCCTCAAAGAGAATTCCCTCTGTGATTTTCACTTGGCAGCAATAGTCATAAATGAGAGAATTATTCTTATTTGATTTCATAAACTCAATTTTTCCCTTCCCAGTCTTGAAATAATTGCATTATTGAACTCTATCTGACTGAGAATTGTTGGGAAGGTCATGGATGTCTGAGTTTGTGAGCCAAATCATGCTACTTCCAAGTAATTCACTTTGCTGTTTAGTAATTCAGAACTGAAAAAAAACTATATAAAGTCCTGAACCCATACACTATGGAGGGTATTAAAGTGTAAAAGTGCTTTACTGTGCCCTCAATAAGTTGGAAACTTCAAGTTAGAAGACTGAAGATCCCTAAAATGAAGAAATGTCTAAAAAATTAAATAAGTCGGTATTGTGCATTCCACTAAATTTATGTCATTTCTGATGTGATGTGGCTATAAATACAAGAAACTGAAAACACTTTGATAAAATCAAATCACTTCTGCTTTATAAAGCAGAACACAAAAATAACAATGAAAAGTCAAAGAATAAAAGTGCTACTACATGCTACAGCTAATTGTACACAATTGTTTATAACATTCACCATTTCTAGTTTTCAAGTTTGTCTAAAGCTGTCATTCTTTTTTTATTATTATTATTATTTATTCATTTATTTATTTATTTATTTGGCTGCATCGGGTCTTAGTTGCGGCACACAGGCTCTTCGTTGCAGCATGAGGGCTTCTCTCTAGTTGTGGCATACAGGGTACAGAGTGTGCGGGCTCAGTAGTTGAGGCACGTAGGCTCTTTAGTTGTGGCACGTGGGTTCTAGAGCGCACAGGCTTAGTTGCCCCACGGCATGTGGGATCTTAGTTCCCCGACCAGGGATCAAACCCACGTCCCCTGCATTGGAAGGCAGATTCTTAACTACTGGACCACCAGGGAAGTCCCTAAAGCTGTCGTTCTTAACATATCTTTTCTGACATACATGTTAGATTCACAGTATGGGGCACTTTCAAGTAAAATCACTTCGTATCTACACTGTACTATAATACTGTTATCATTGTCTCCAAGTCATTATCAAAGAAAAAAATTATATCTTGCCTTTAGAAATATAGAGGTAGTCAAGTTAAAATGAGATCATTAGGGTGGACCAAAATCCAACAAGACTCATGGGCTTATAAAAAAGAGAAATTTGGGCACAGAGGCAAACATGCACAAATAGAAGACTATGGGCAGGGACACAGAACATCATGTGAAGATGGAGAATTAGGATGACTCATTGCCAAGCCAAAGAATACCAACAATTGCCAGTAAACCACAAGAAACCAGGAAGAGACAAGGAAGGATTCTCCTATAGGTTTCAGAGGGAGCATAGCTCTCTTGACACCTTAATTTCAGACATCTAGTCTTCAAGTCTACTAGATAATAAATATCTATTGTTCTAAGCTCCCAGCTTACGGTACTTTGTTAAAGCAACCCTAGGAAATTCATACACTTTCCATTATAAAGCTACTGTAGTGTCCCTGATGTCATCAATTTCCTGCAAAGAAGTTTCGTTCTTTCAGAGAATTACACCATTTCCCTATAGCAAAATGGTGCGGTGGGAGCAAGGAAAAAAAGAGGCAGAAATGTCACAACAGCTAAAAATCATATAAAAATGATTAATTAATTTTATATTTAAGTATAATAATAGGATGCTTAAGATACATGAGTTTTGAAAAATCTTGAAAGCTATTATACTTAAAAATTCAAACTTTTAAATATAACAAAAGTTTGAACTTTTATTATAGGAGGGATGGAGTGGGAGATTGGGGTTAGCAGATGTATGATATTATATAGAGAATGGATAAACAACAAGTTCCTACTGTATAGCACAGAGAACTATATTCAATAGCTTATGATAAACCATAATGGAAAAGAATAATAAAAAAAGAATATACATATATGTATAACTGAATCACTTTGCTGTACAGCAGAAATTAACACAACATTGTAAATCAACTATACTTCAATTAAAAAAAAAGTTCTAACAGTTCAAATTGTAGAATATTATCACCAAGATATGGTAAGAATTTTAAACCTTAAAGCTTTCACAAGTTCAAGTTGCCAAGACAGAATAAAACTTAGATCACCCATAAGTGAGAGATTATTTTTTCCTCTTTTAGAATCATATCATAAATGTATTAAACAGTAGGAAATTCTAATGAATAGACAATGTATACAAAATGTCCTGCAGAAGCCTAACAAAACTGCCTGCGTGAACGTTACCACTTTTAACAGACCTCTACCAGTAATTTCATAGAGGAGGGGAATTGACCATTATGTTTTATCCAAATAAATTTTGCATGCTGGCATAACCTTCCTCCAACTTCCTTACAATTTTCATGTTTGTAATAACTATTAGGCTCTTCAAGGAGTCTGCTTGCATGCCAAATGCTAAAAACAAAGCTGGTGTGGGAACTATCATACCAGGATTTAATTCAGGCTATCACAAGTCAAGGTCACGCTTGATCCGGGCTCCCAGAGGTGCTAACAGGCAACTTTCAATGGATTCAAATTATGGGCCAGATCATTAAACGAGCTGACTGACTCACTCATTCTTGCTATTAATAAAGAACTCATCTTGGAGATTTTCCGCACGGCTGTATGGATAACCTGAATTTATGTGAACCTCAGCAGTTCAAAGCCTGAATTCATTTTCTTGAAACAAGCAGAATCTGAAGTTTATTAGCATGAAAAAAAGTTCTCTTTTCATTAGATTATTCTGAAGTGCTGTCCATTACATAATATGCCACGCATGTGGAACCTTTAGAGTAAAAATTGTGATTGCCACTCAATGGGGGAGTATTTCTAAGATGTGACAGATTTTATAACTGTGAAGAAGGAAATACCTGCCTATCTGGGTCTCTTAGCCTTTCATACATGCTCTTTAAATTTAAATTATAGCACACAGAAAACTTCATTACCTGTTTCACTTGCAGATAATTGTTTCTCCTCTTTGAATATGTGTCCTTTTCAGGGTAAGTGCTGTGGACTATACAGAGCTGAGCAAGTGGTAAATGGGATTCCTTTGCTTTCCTGTTGGATGGCCCAAGGCAATTTACCTACGATATTATAAATAAGGTAGAAGGAACGTTGACTTACATTTTAACTAAGTTTTAAGTAATTTTTTACTTGTTTTTAATAAATACAAAGGCGGTTAAGTGATTTAAAGTTTCTCCCTGTCAATTTTTATTTAAAAGACACTGCGGTAATCAATGGCAATGAAATGGAATCAAATAAAAAAGTTTAAAATAAATAATAATAGATCGGTTCATGGTCCTTAAAAGTACTGAAAAATGACTCAGGCATTCATGGTTCTTTTTAATACTCTCATTTACTCATTTTTAATTCATGTATTAAGCAATTATTCTTCTGAATATTAGTCATATCTCAGTCAATGTGGGTGCAAAGATAATCAGCCTCCATCCTCAAATAATTCACTCTTTAATGGCACAAACAAACATAGAGAAATCATTTAATACCTTGTGGTAAAATGTTAGAAAGTACATTAAAAAATGTACGTTGATGGTGCCAAAGAGCAGGTCTCAGCATCTCCGTGAGAAGATGGCAAGAGAAAAGCATTAACAGAACAAGACGTTGGTTGGCATCTCTAATGGTAAGTAAGGCTTTAACAAAGTAGGCAAAAGTACAGAGGGGCACTTCCTTCAAAATTAAACATCATGGCATACAAAATGGAACTTCAAAGAGTTTGACATACTTGGAGCATAGATTGCAGGTAGTATGATGGAGGAAGAGAGATTAGCAAGAGAGACATAGGAAACAGGTGAAGTCATGGAAAAATGCATGCAGAAGACAGTGGACCGCTTTTCGTTAGCAATATGATGTCATCAAAGGGTTTTTTTCAGGGCCTGTCTAATATAATTTCATTATTAAAAGATAGCTCTGTAAGTTTATATAGAGTTAGTGGATTGAGAATTTCTGCATGTCCCCTCTTGCCTAAAATCCCATAAAATGACAAAAAAAAGTTATTTTAGCTAAATAAATTTATAAGGCAAAAGGAAAACAAAACAAAAAGTGACACTAGGTTTCCAGAAATAATGTAAGAACAGAGATAGAAAGAAAAGTATCAAGAGACCATTCTTTAAAGGTAGTATATTAGTTTGCTAGGACTACCATAACATAAAACAAGAAAAATTTAGTTTCTTATAATTCTGGAGGCTGGAAACCGAGATCAAGGTGTCAGCAGGTTTGGTTCTCCTGAGACCTCTCTCCTTGGCTTACAGATGGTCACCCTCCCTCTGTGTCCTCACAAGGCCTTTTCTCTGAGTGCACATCCCTGGTTTCTCTCCCTCTTCTTATAAGGACACCAGTCATACTAGATTAGGGCCTACCCTAATGACCTCATTTAACCTTAATTACCTCTCTGAAAGGCCCTATCTTCAAATACAGTCACATTCTAAGGTATTGGGGGTTAGGACTTCAACATATGAACTTGGAGGGGAACAATTCAGTCCATAACAGTCGGGTAGTGCAGGGATCACTAAGCCCAGAGTCAGTGGGTATAACAAATAGGGTTAGAGTTTGTCTGGAGGTATATCATCCCTTTCCCTTCTGCAATCAGTTTGCACAGTGCTCTACTAAGCAGCTACAAACAAGTTAATGAAAGAGAATAGGTGCTAAAATCAAAGAGGCCATGATAGAAGGGCTACTATCTCCAAGAGGTATAGGGAAGCACCATTCCCAGAAAGCAAGCTTTTAATGATCAGGCAAATACCAGAATACACATAGCTAAACACTGAATTAATGCACAAAGATACGAGGCCAATAAGTTCTTCCAGATTTCATTGCAAACAGACAGACATGGAATGAATGAAAGGATAATTATGTGTCATGGTTCAACATCTGTCTAACAGGAGTTCTAGAAAGAACAGGGAAAAGCATAGGGAAGAAACTGGCAGAGCAAGAATTTTTTTTCTATCCCAGAAATGAAGACTAATAGAAGATTTAAGTTTACAAGGGCCTACTGAGTTCTGAAGAGAATGCAGATAAACATATCCACAACCAGACTCACTGTGGTGACATTTTAGAATCCCAAGAATAAACACACATTTCTTAAAATTTTTATAGATACATGTTTCTTAAAATCTTCTAGAGAAACAGAAAAAGAATAATCAGATTACATTAGATTTAGAGATGCTTGATAAAATGCAGGATGCTCAGTTAATTTGTAAATTTCAGATAAACAATGGATAGCTTTTTTCTGCATCCACAAGATAACACTGAATTCATATTGTCAATGTTCTAAATATGGATTTTCATGTCCAGCCAAATTACTATTCAGAAAAGCAAATCCTACAAAAATCCCCAAAAAGAACTGCTAAAGAATTTTTGTAGCACAATAGTTAAATATAAATGTTAGTAGTTTTAAAATAATAATTTGGAGATAAAATCACAAAGCTATTAATTTGGGAGGTAGATGAAGAGCTTGGACAGGAAATAAAGGACAAAAGAACATGGTAAGTGCCTATCTTATTGATGAGGGGAGCATAAGAGACTAAACTGGCACATGGTAAGCACTGAATAAATATTTGTTTGATTCGGTGAGATAAATCAATAGATTTAATGAACCATTAAATTGGAATATGGTACTTAAAGGGTTGGAGGTGACAAAAGGAGGAGTCAAAACTAACCACTACGTAACTAGATATTTTGAGGAGAACCAAGTACTGGAGGAATAATAATAAATTCAGTCTTCAGGTAAAGATTTCTAAGTCTACAGCTAATGAAAATATGCTCTGCTAGGAATTTAGATTTGGGTGTCAAATATAGGTGACAAATAAAAACACAGTTGTGAAAAGATTGCCAAATAAGTGCTTGTAGACTGAAAAGAGGGCCAAGGAAAGAATCTCTGACCTCAACAGTCTTTATCACTTATGGTAGAGATAATCAAGGATTATGAAGAGTGATCAGAGTCAGAAGGACAATTAAAGAGAGTGGTGTTGTGGTAGACATGAGGGTGTAGTTTCTAGAAGGAAGGAATATTCCTTTGTGTCAAAGGCTGCTACAAAATCAGGGAAAATGAAGAGTGTAACTAGAGTTAATTTTGAATATTAGACCATTAGTAATTTTAATACAATTGGGAGGTTGCTTGCAAAAATGGTTCTGATCCTCTGCCCCTTACTGTATCAGCACCCTTTGCAACATAACTTTCACCTCCTCCCATCAAGACAGGAAGTCTATTTTCTTACCTCTTGAATTTGGCTGGCCTTGTGACTTGTGCTAGAGGCAGCACTGTGCCAGTTCCAACCCTAGGCCTGAAGAAAATCCTGCATACCAGACACACAACTGACTGATACATTCACGAGCCCAGATGAATAATTATCCAGATGTTCCATACATTTGTGAATAATAATAAACACATTATGTCAAGCCACTGAATTCTGGGGTGGCTTGTTACACAGCAATAACTAACTGACATAAACAGTTAAGACTAGTTGCTGAAAAATAACTAATGGAATATAGATTTGAGGAAGTAGACATAGCGATTGTATAATATTCTTGGAAAACTTCTGTATGAAGGAAAGAGGAAAGCTAAAGTCAAAGGAAGGAATTTATATTTAATTAGTGAGTCTTGAACTGATGGAGAATGAAAGGTTTGGGATAAAAGAGAAGGATAAAGAGATGAGTGATGAAATACCCGGGAGGAGATGGGGTGGGATGAAATCTAGAATACAGATGAACCAATTAGCTTGGAAAGCAGAAGGAGCTGCTCTTTTTCAGGGCTAGGGGAATGAGGGTGAGGGCTTAAACGGAAGGACTTTACGTGCAAATGCATTTGTGAATTGATAGGTGTTGTTAAGAGAGGCATGGTTGACAGCCTTTATGTATTCTGTGAAATAAGGGCCAAGTGGTAAGATCATCTTCTTCAAGAAAGAGCAGTGGTGGGATTGGGCAGAGAGGGGTCTTGCAAATAGGGCTGAAAGCAGGGTTTCTCAACCTTGGCACTATTGACATTTTGGACTAGATAGTTCTTTATTGCAAGAGGCTGCCCTAAACATTGTAGAATATTTAGCAGCATCCCTGGTCTTTCAGATTCCATACCAGTAGCGCTTTCCCTGTCCGGTTGTGACAACTAAAAATGTCTCCAGACATTGCCAAATGTGTGCTGGGGGTAAAATCACCCCCAGTTGAGAACTGGGTTGAGAATGGCTCAAGTGAATGAGAGAGTGAGCAAATCAAGAAAAAAACTTGCAGATGTCTGAGAGTCATAGTCAGTTCTTAATTCATCAACTTAAAAAGATTATGAATATATTCTGCAACATTTTCAAAAATGCCCACCTGATGTCACTTGAAAACTCTCAAGGTTTCCATGGTCAACAAAGATGTTCTTACTAAATTTTCTCCTCTGTGCTTAAGAGCTGGACCATGGGTTTTCTAAATACAGAACCCTATAGCAAAGACTTAGAATAAAATGCAATCTTCTCCAAAAATAAAATGTAAGTTTTTTTTCTGTTTAACCTTCTCCCTTCATTCTACCTGTCAGTCACCAAACTCTTTGTTCTTTATATGCAATAACGAGTCAAGCTTTTGTATGTCGGCCTTCTTATTAAGGCTCTTTTTTGCTCAACCCCAATTGAAAGTCCTCCAGAGCAGTACAATCTGGTGTGATTTGATAGAGGTATAACTGAGGCTCTGGAGCCTCCTTTTCCAACAGTTTGTGGGCAAGGTGACAGGTCTGAATATTAAACAAGAGACAGGGAGGTGATACCCACACACATTGCTGTAAATTGTGCCTTCATTCATAAAACTACTTTACTTAGCTGTAATTACTCTGCTACCCATTCATGCAAGTGAGGCATCCAGGAAGCAAACTTGATTGGTGAATAAATGCAAATTAAATGTCAGGGACAGAGGTAGTCATATGAAAACTGAGAGGAGGCATTCAGTATGCAAATTCCCAAGTCTGTATATACAACCATTTACAACTCCTGCCCTGGAATAAATTGAATAGCAATAAAAGCTACTGACTTTCTCCTCCATTCTGATTTTGAAAGCCTGGGTGGCAGAAGGATGAGAGTTGGTTCCCAGCAGAATTACAGAGCTCAATAGTGTAACTGTCAAAATCTCTTTTAAAGGAAGGGGAGCTATCAACATTATCTGTGTTAAGGAAAGTCTTTTCTTTATTGTTAGTGTCTATTCGAAGAATTGGCACTTAACAAATATGTTAATTAATGCTCTAGACTACATGCTGTAATGTTTGCCATGCATTTTGTGACAAGTTCCATTGTGTTTTTATGTTAATATTATTCTTCTGCAGATTACATCGTTCCTCATTCAGTCAAATCAAAATGTTCAATCTGGGCACAGCATCTAAGCGAAAGAAAACCAGGGCTTTTTTCTGCTTAACTTTTGTTGGATTCTGATGGGGACAACTACCAAAAAAGTAAGAGTATTTATTTTATCTAAATAAGCATGAGAGAGAAGAAATTAAAAAGGAAAGAAAGAGAGAAGAGAAGAAAAATGAAAAGGAAAGAATAGAAAAAGAAAAGAGAGAGAAATGTGTACTTGTTTCATTATTCTGGGGAGAAAAATGGAACTCTTAGCTACCTTCACTTTTTGCAATAACACCCTAAATTGAAATTCTAGTCAAGGAGCAATTTCCGTTTGTTATGTATATATATGCATTTTTCATCTAGCATAACACAGGCTCATACAACACAAGATAAAGATAAATTGAGGTCTTTCTTTTTCTTTCTTAATTTACTTCCTTATTCCATATACAAAGAATGTGCTTGAAAATGAGAGATTTGACCTAAATTCCATTTTATCAAGAAGGTTGCGTGAAATTTACAATGTGAAAATAGAGGGGGTGCTTTTGATTTCCCAAAGTTCAAATCTGGGAAATATTAGCATAAGCACTTTGATGATCATGACAGTAAGTCTAGAGAATTAATCTCTAAAGCAATCAGAATTCAGATCTTCTACAGCTTTATAGATCAGAATGACCTATTTTAATTAATTATTCCAGATACAAAGAGACAGCTGCTTTAATAGATGATTGGAGCTGTTATCTGCTTTCAGGACTAGGTTACCTTGAGTAAATTGCCCTCAAAACCTGGCTTCATATGTGATGTTTTGAGTGATCTTTAAATTGGAGAAAAGCTACGTGGCCCTGCTGGGAGATAGCATAGCGACGTGGATAAGAGTCACACTGCTTGGGTTTCAATTCTGGCTCCTTTGCTTATTTGCTATTTTATATTGAACAAGTTACTTAAACTCCTTGTGTCTCAGTTTTTCATATAAAATGTGGACAATCATACTGCATTCATAAATAATCCATACAAATTTTTACTTGTATAGCTATTATTATTATTGTATATCTATTATTATTTGTAATAGAGCGGAAGAACTTACAGATACATTTCACAAATTAAAACAAAAAGATATACTGTGGAATCTCAGCATTTTAATTCCTAAAGAAGAAATTATAATTCATCTCATTTCATATCACTTACCTGTTTCATTCTAAATGTTTCACTGGTATGCTCATGTATATAAAGATTAAATTAAATAATTAAAACAATAAGTAATAATTGTTAATACTTACTGACCACTTACCTTTAGACATACACTGTTCAAAATGCTTTTTCAGACATTATCTTATTTAATTTCTACAATAAAACTACGGAATGGATGCACTTATTGTATTTCCATTTTACAGATAAGAGAACTGAGGAATAAAGAACTTGCCTAGGGTCAATCAGCAGGTGGCAGTGAGGATTCTAGCTCAGGATGTAGGGACTTGCTGTCTCACCTTTAATCAGTACCCTAGAGTCCAAGGTTCCCAGCTTAAGAAATGTTATCTATTTTTGCTCTTCTTATTATTTATTAGCCTTATATTTTTAATCAACTGGTTTGGCACGCAGTAGAGACATATTTGTTGAGAATTGGATGAATAAATGGATGAATGAATGATAATATATAAAAATAAAATAACGAAGTACTTTTTGCTTCTACGAATCTGAAGAGGGCTGGATAAAGAATCATTTTCATAAATATTCTAGAAATTGCCATAGATATTCAAATCATTAGTTTTTGTTTGCCCCCAAAACCAAATCTTTAGGTATAGTTAATAATGGTGTATTCTTCTTTTATAGTGGCACTATTTTGCATGTTAATTGGCTTCAATTGTTCTAAAAGTCACCATTGAGAAAGTATTTTTTCCCAAGTTTCTAGCAATAGAAATTGTTTAACTAAACCAATGGACTAATATTTCTATGTGAGTTGCATTTAATAAATTCCTTGGATCGTTTTTTAAAGATGTATTAGAAAATCATTATCAAGTCACAAAACATGGTAAAAAAAATGAATGAATGTCTAAGAATGTTATTTTATCCAGCATTTTCAGCCATCATTAGCCTAACTGTCCTCATACTTTCTGAAGCTAAACCATGTCTAATGGTATTCTCACTAATAGCAGAAAGACATTTGGGTAAATTCATTTTTTAAAGGATCATTGAGTACCTTAGCTAGTTAAACCGGAAGCCAGGAAGCCGGAAGTAATCAGGGAGAGGCATTGCTTGCCTTCTCCTATGGTTCCTTCATTAGCAGTGGTAATAATGACACTAGTTAGTTCATGACTAGTACATTGTTAAGGCAATCCCTGGGGCGCCATTATACACTCTATTTAATTTTGGCTTCTGGTTTGGTCAGTTTATTTTGCAAGCCAATTGCCTCCCTGCCATTCCCAGCTCTCCAGAGTTTGCCTAACTTATAGAAAGCAAGCTGTTTTCTTTCTGCTTCATGCATCAGTACTAACAACAACCAAACAGCTGAACACAGAATTCAGTCTCCAGAGCTTAGGCTACGTGAGCATCTGAAAATCTACAACTTTATTTTTAAAATCAGAATTCAGTATCTTGGTTTAAAAAGTTAACAAAACAATCATACCCACTTCTATCCCATACTAATGTATTTGCATTTTAATACGTACATTTGACTTTGTTGCTTTGTTATTAAGTAATAGTTCTCATGTCTTTTTGGAACCTTTTGGTGAATCTTAAATACCTTCAGTACCTCATAATCTGTCTTATATGTCCTTTACACCCCATACCATCACATGTAGCACCTAGACAGTTATCTAGCAGTGCTTCATACATACACAGTAGGCATCTAATAAATGCTCAAAAATTAGCAGCAGCTAAACAATATGTGTCTCATACTGCTTAGCAAACATGTGGATACTGAGAAACCTGCCTATAGCTGTATTGTTTTTAATGTTCACATTTACCACTCCCAAAGATGACACCAGATAGTCCTGTTCTTACACTTCTTGGGCAGGGCACATTAGTTCAGATTTCCATTGATTTAATTTCCAGACTACACACAACAACAGATTACAGTACTGCAATTTCTCCAGTCATTCCTTCCCTATGACACTTTTTCTTATCTCCCTAAATCTATGTAATTTCCAAGTATATCCTTCTAAGTAGGGTTGCTATGAAAAATGAACCGGAAAGAAGAGGTAAATCTTTTGAATAATTACAGAATAAAATGGAGTATTGTTTTTATGCTTGAATGGTCCAAATTAGTTGCACACATTGATTTATTGTATTGATAATCAATGCAAACTCTATTTTATTTCTGCCCAGGGAACAAATACTGGGAAATAAAACAGTCTAATCCCTGAACTACTGCAATTGATGTCAAAATTTTGGAATAAGTTCTCTGCTTAAAACTTTTGAATGATTATAGAAATCATTCTATAAAATTGGAAGGAAATCAAAATCCATATCCAGAGAGTTCAGTGATTTTCCAATATGCTGCTTTTCATTAAAATGAAAAGAAGTAAATGTTATTTTGGCATTTGTTTTCACACACAAAAAAAGTTTTATAATGCTACTTTCCCCACTTAGAACATGAAATGATTTCAAACTTTACACAGGAGACTATGGAAGCCACAGACTCTTCTGTATTTTTTAAGCAATTTAATTTCCTCCTGTCCCGATTCAATTACAGTAACATAAATTATAACAAAAATTTAATAAAGTGGACAGTTAAGTGAATTTAATCTATTCTCTTCAGAATAAATAAGATTATCCAGATAAGATGCAGATTTGAAAAGTATTTTAACTGATAAGGTAAATCAGAAATCAAAAACATCCCTCAAACTACACAGTCAGATAATTAAGGGAAATAATTTTAAGAAGAAAATAAAGGGTAACAAGCAATATAGTACTGATTTCTTTCTTTGTAAAATAATTAAACTTTGGAAAGGCTTTCTGTCAATGCAGTCTTTGTCAGTTAAAAGAGTCAGACACAGTCCTGAAAAGCAAATAATAGGCAATAAACCTTGGCTGCATTCAATCTCTAGGGAAGTAAGACTTACCAAATTATTCTTCCCATTTTTGAAATCTGCAATTTCTCTTTCTTGGTTATTAGTTCTCATTGTTCTGCAGATTAATGAAACATATTAAAATCATCAAAATAAACATATAGTACCCCAGAGAATTTACAACCATGCTAACATGTGGTAACTGTAAACTTCTTTATACAGCTGTCTGGAAGTAGATTTTAAGTATGGAGAATATAGGGGGGAAAAACCTTATGGTTCTTCAGACGCTTTTTAAAATCCTCCTTGGACCTAGTCTAACAGAAATTGAAACAGTTAAATCAGTATATTAAATCAGTACATTAGCACTCTTTTGGAAAAAAGTAAATATCCAATAGATAATTGATGAATAAAATTGTAGAATAGAATAGAATAGAATATAGTACAATACAATTAAAATTCACCTCTCTGGAACAAACGTGGCATGAATTAATTATTCCAAAGCATCCAACTTTTCTTCTTCTTTAAGATAAAAATTCCTTTTCATTAACTGATGCACTAATAATTTTGCTTACTGCGGTTAAGATTAACCTGCGAGTCAAATTAAAATATCATCACTTTTCAGGAATAACCCTGAGCCAATTTTGAACATTATTATCTATAGTAAGCCAGTATTATCAACCATGATTGTATATGTCTTTTATGGAAAGGAAAGTGATGAGCCAACTATTGCTAAAGTGTCTGGCCTCAGAATCCCAAACATACTTACTGCTTCAGGTGTTAAAGGAGAATACAGAAGACGTGAGTACTGCAGCAGCAACAATAGTTTCATGAGGAGAGGCTTTCAGAGTCAGCGATGACAAATAATTTATCAAAATCAAGACAACACCAAAAGCTCATGACAACCAATGAACCTGCCTTTTAAGAGGTCACGACATGGAGGACAAGGACATTAAAAACTTTGGGTGGTTCACTGAGTAATGATTCTGAGTCTGGTTAACCCTTAAAATGAGTAAACTTCAGTATCATGAAACAATAGGGAAAATACAGCTAAATGATTCAATATCAAATGAGTTGAACCTAGAGATTTCTCTAGTGTTACACACTTAAAATTCCATGAAGGATATTTACTCAACTTGAATTAAAAACTAATGAAAACAGTTACAAAATGCAAGTCATTGAGTATGTCATTCTAGTTCTAAAGAAATTTAGGAAATTAATAAAATCATTAATTTATCTAAAACCAAACTGCATATATGTGTAATTATTCTTTTATTGGTGGGTCATATGCAAAGTGAAATAATCCCATTTATCCGCAGTGAAATTCTTTCTTTTCTCTTTTCACAGTTATTTCATAATGACTGAAATAAACTTGATAAACAGGAATGTTCCTATACCATCTATATGTCTTCGTTTTTTTTTTTAATGTCTAAAACATTTATATTAACTAATTCCATACAAATAATGCAAAGAAAGTTTAGTATTAGTTGTTTTTTTTGTTTCTTTGTTTGTTTGTACTGCAGGTTCTTATTAGTCATCAATTTTATACACATCAGTGTATACATGTCAATCCCAATCGCCCAATTCAGCACACCACCATCCCCACCCCACCACGGTTTCCCCCCCCTGGTGTCTATACATCTGTCCTCTACATCTGTGTCTCAACTTCTGCCCTGCAAACCGGCTCATCTGTACCATTTTTCTAGGTTCCACATACATGCGTTAATATACGATATTGTTTTTCTCTTTCTGACTTACTTCACTCTGTATGACAGTCTCTAGATCTGTCCACGTCTCAATAAATGACTCAATTTCGTTCCTTTTTATGGCTGAGTAATATTCTATTGTATATATGTACCACATCTTCTTTATCCATTCGTCTGTCGATGGGCATTTAGGCTGCTTCTGTGACCTGGCTATTGCAAATAGTGCTGCAACGAAAATTGGGGTGCACGTGTCTTTTTGAATTACGGTTTTCTCTGGGTATATGCCCAGTAGTGGGATTGCTGGATCATATGGTAATTCTATTTTTAGCTTTTAAAGGAACCTCCATATTGTTCTCCATAGTGGCTGTATCAATTTACATTCCCACCAACACTGCAAGAGGGTTCCCTTTTCTCCACACCCTCTCCAGCATTTGTTGTTCGTAGATTTTCTGATGATGCCCATTCTAACTGGTGTGAGGTGATACCTCATTGTAGTTTTGATTTTCATTTCTCTAATAATTAGTGATGTTGAGCATCTTTTCATGTGCTTCTTGGCCACCTGTATGTCTTCTTTGGAGAAATGTCTATTTAGGTCTTCTGCCCATTTTTGGATTGGGCTGTTTGTTTCTTTAATATTGAGCTGCATGAGCTGTTTATATATTTTGGAGATTAATCATTTGTCCGTTGATTCATTTGCAAATATTTTCTCCCATTCTGAGGGTTGTCTTTTCGTCTTGTTTATGGTTTCCTTTGCTGTGCAAAAGCTTTGAAGTTTCATTAGGTCCCATTTGTTTATTTTTGTTTTTATTTCCATTACTCTAGGAGGTGGATCAAAAAAGATCTTGCTGTGATTTATGTCAAAGAGTGTTCTTCCTATGTTTTCCTCTAAGAGTTTTAAAGTTTTAAAGTGTCCAGTCTTACATTTAGGTCTCGAATGCATTTTGAGTTTATTTTTGTGTATGGTGTTAGGGAGTATTCTAATTTCATTCTTTTACATGTAGCTGTCCAGTTTTCCCAGCACCACTTATTGAAAAGACTGTCTTTTCTCCATTGTATATCTTTGCCTCCTTTGTCATAGATTAGTTGACAAAGGTGCGTGGGTTTATCTCTGGGCTTTCTATCTTGTTCCATTGATCTATGTTTCTGTTTTTGTGCCAGTACCATATTGTTTTGATTACTGTAGCTTTGTAGTATAGTCTGAAGTCAGGGAGCCCAATTCCTCCAGCTCCGTTTTTTTCCCTCAAGACTGCTTTGGCTATTCGGGGTCTTTTGTATCTCCATACAAATTTTAAGATGATTTGTTCTAGTTCTGCAAAAAATGCCATTGGTAATTTGATAGGGATTGCATTCAATCTGTAGATTGCTTTGGGTAGTATAGTCATTTTCACAATATTGATTCTTCCAACCCAAGA
The DNA here is from genome assembly GCF_028564815.1 of Eubalaena glacialis. Taxonomy (NCBI): domain Eukaryota; kingdom Metazoa; phylum Chordata; class Mammalia; order Artiodactyla; family Balaenidae; genus Eubalaena; species Eubalaena glacialis. The sequence continues at coordinate 25,606,530 of NC_083719.1, forward strand.
ATATGGTATATCTCTCCATCTGTTGGTATCATCTTTAATTTCTTTCATCAGTGTCTTATAGTTTTTTGCATACAGGTCTTTTGTCTCCCTAGGTAGGTTTATTCCTAGGTATTTTATTCTTTTTGTTGCAATGGTAAATGGGAGTGTTTCCATAATTTCTCTTTCAGATTTTTCACCATTAGTGTATAGGAATGCAAGAGATTTCTGTGCATTAGTTTTGTATCCTGCTACTTTACCAAATTCATTATTTGCTCTAGTAGTTTTCTGGTGGCATCTTTAGGATTATCTATGTATAGTATCATGTCATCTGCAAACAGTGACAGTTTTACTTCTTCTTTTCCAATTTGTATTCCTTTTATTTCTTTTTCTTCTCTGATTGCCGTGGCTAGGACTTCCAAAACTATGTTGAATAATAGTGGTGAGAGTGGACATCCTTGTCTTGTTCCTGATCTTAGAAGAAATGCTTTCAGATTTTCACCATTGAGAATGATGTTTGCTGTGGTTTGTCGTATATGGCCTTTATTATGTTGAAGTAGGTTCCCTCTATGCCCACTTTCTGGAGAGTTTTTATCATAAATGGGTGTTGAATTTTGTCAAAAGCTTTTTCTGCATCTATTGAGATGATCATATGATTTTTCTTCTTCAATTTGTTAATATGGTGCATCACATTGATTGACTTGCGTATACTGAAGAATCCTTGCATCTCTGGGATAAATCCCACATGATCATGGTGTATGATCCTTTTCATGTGTTGTTGGATTCTGTTTGCTAGTATTTTGTTGAGGATTTTTGTATCTATATTCATCAGTGATATTGGCCTGTAATTTTCTTTTTTTGTAGTATCTTTGTCTGGTTTTGGTATCAGGGTGATGGTGGTGGCCTCATAGAATGAGTTTGGGAGTGTTCCTCCCTCTGCAATTTTTTGGAAGAGTTTGAGAAGGACGGGTGTTAGCTCTTCTCTAAATGTTTGATAGAATTCACCTGTGAAGCCATCTGGTCCTGGACTTTTGTTTGTTGGAAGATTTTTAATCACAGTTTTAATTTCATTACTTGTGATTGGTCTGTTCATATTTTCTATTTCTTCCTGGTTCAGTCTTGGAAGGTTATACCTTTCTAAGAATTTGCCCATTTCTTCCAGGTTGTCCATTTTATTGGCATAGAGTTGCTTGTAGTAGTCTCTTAGGATGCTTTGTATTTCTGCGGTGTCTGTTGTAACTTCTCCTTTTTCATTTCTAATTTTATTGATTTGAGTCCTCTCCCTCTTTTTCTTGATGAGTCTGGCTAATGGTTTATCAATTTTGTTTATCTTCTCAAAGAACCAGCTTTTAGTTTTATTGATCTTTGCTATCGTTTTCTTTGTTTCTATTTCATTTATTTCTGCTCTGATCTTTATGATTTCTTTCCTTCTGCTAACTTTGGGTTTTGTTTGTTCTTCTTTCTCTAGTTCCTTTAGGTGTAAGGTTAGATTGTTTACTTGAGATTTTTCTTGTTTCTTTAAGTAGGCTTGTATAGCTATAAACTTCCCTCTTAGAACTGCTTTTGCTGCATCCCATAGGTTTCGGATCGTCGTGTTTTCATTGTCATTCGTCTCTAGGTATTTTATGATTTCCTCTTTGATTTCTTCAGTGATCTCTTGGTTATTTAGTAATGTATTGTTTAGCCTCCATGTGTTTGTGTTTTTTACGTTTTTTTCCCTGTAATTCATTTCTAATCTCATAGCGTTGTGGTCAGAAAAGATGTTTGATGTGATTTCAATTTTCTTAAATTTACTGAGGCTTGATTTGTGACCCAAGATGTGATCTATCCTGGAGAATGTTCCGTGCACACTTGAGAAGAAAGTGTAATCTGCTGTTTTTGGATGGAATGTCCTATAAATATCAATTAAATCTATCTGGTCTATTGTGTCATTTAAAGCTTGTTTCCTTATTTATTTTCATTTTGCATGATCTGTCCATTGGTGTAAGTGAGGTGTTAAAGTCCCCCACTATTATTGTGTTACTGTCGATTTCCTCTTTTATAGCTGTTAGCAGTTGCCTTATGTATTGAGGTGCTCCTATGTTGGGTGCATATATATTTATAATTGTTATATCTTCTTTTTGGATTGATCCCTTGATCATTATGTAGTGTCCTTCCTTGTCTCTTGTAACATTCTTTTAAAGTCAATTTTATCTGATATGAGTATAGCTACTCCAGCTTTCTTTTGATTTCCATTTGCATGGAATATCTTTTTCCATCCCCTCACTTTCAGTCTGTATGTGTCCCTAGGTCTGAAGTGGGTCTCTTGTAGACAGCATATATATGGGTCTTGTTTTTGTATCCATTCAGCAAGCCTGTGTCTTTTGGTTGGAGCATTTAATCCATTCACGTTTAAGGTAATTATTGATATGTATGTTCCTATGACCATTTTCTTAATTGTTATGGGTTGGTTTTTGTAGGTCCTTTTCTTCTCTTGTGTTTCCCACTTAGAGAAGTTCCTTTAGCATTTGTTGTAGAACTGGTTTGGTGGTGCTGAATTCTCTTAGCTTTTGCTTGTCTGTAAAGCTTTTGATTTCTCCATCCAATCTGAATGAGATCCTTGCTGGGTAGAGTAATCTTGGTTGTAGGTTCTTCCCTTTCATCACATTAAGTATATCATGCCACTCCCTTCTGGCTTGTAGAGTTTCTGCTGAGAACTCAGCTGTTAACCTTATGGGAGTTCCCTTGTATGTTATTTGTCGTTTTTCCCTTGCTGCTTTCAATAATTTTTCTTTGTCTTTAATTTTTGCCAATTTGATTACTATGTGTCTCGGCGTGTTTCTCCTTGGGTTTATCCTGTATGGGACTCGCTGCGCTTCCTGGACTTGGGTGGCTATTTCCTTTCCCATGTTAGGGAAGTTTTCGACTATAATCTCTTCAAATATTTTCTCAGGTCCTTTCTCTCTCTCTTCTCCTTCTGGGACCACTATAATGCAAATGTTGTTGCGTTTAATGTTGTCCCAGAGGTCTCTTAGGCTGTGTTCATTTCTTTTCATTCTTTTTTCTTTATTCTGTTCCACAGCAGTGAATTCCGCCATTCTGTCTTCAGGTCACTTATCCGTTCTTCTGCCTCAGTTATTCTGCTATTGATTCCTTCTAGTGTAGTTTTCATTTCAGTTATTGTATTGTTCATCTCTGTTTGTTTGTTCTTTATTCTTCTAGGTCTTTGTTAAACATTTCTTGCATCTTCTCGATCTTTGCCTCCATTCTTATTCCAAGGTCCTGGATCATCTTCACTATCATTATTCTGAATTCTTTGTCTGGAAGGTTGCCTATCTCCATTTCATTTAGTTGTTTTTCTGTGGTTTTATCTTGTTCCTTCATCTGCTATATAGCCCTCTGCCTTTTCATCTTGTCTATCTTTCTGTGAATGTGGTTTTTGTTCCACAGGCTGCAGGATTGTAGTTTTTCTTGCTTCTGCTGTCTGCCCTCTGGTGGATGAGGCTATCTAAGAGGCCTGATGGGAGGCTCTGGTGGTGGGTAGAGCTGACTGTTGCTGTGGTGGGTAGAGCTCAGTAAAACTTTAATCCACTTGACTGTTGATGGGTGGGGCTGGGTTCCCTCCATGTTGGTTGTTTGGCCTGAGGCAACCCAACACTGGAGCCTACCTGGGCTCTTTGGTGGGGCTAATGACAGACTCTGGGAGGGCTCATGCCAAGGAGTACTTCCCAGAACCTCCGCTGCCAGTGTCCTCGTCCCCACGGTGAAACAGAGCCACCCCCCGCCTCTGCAGGAGACCCTCCAACACTAGCAGGTAGGTCTGGTTCAGTCTCCCCCGGGGTCACTGCTCCTTCCTCTGGGTCCGATGCGCACACTACTCTGTGTATGCCCCCCAAGAGTGGGGTCTCTGTTTCCCCCAGTCCCATCGAAGTCCTGCAATCAATTCCCACTAGGCTTCAAAGTCTGATTCTCTAGGATCCTCCTCCCGTTGCCAGACCCCCAGGTTGGGAAGCCTGACGTGGGGCTCAGTACCTTCACTCCAGTGGGTGGACTTCTTTGGTATGAGTGTTCGCCAGTCTGTGAGTCACCCACCCAGCAGTTATGGGATTTGATTTTACTATGATTGCGCCCCTCCTACCGTCTCATTGTGGCTTCTCCTTTGTCTTTGGATGTGGGATATCTTTTTTGGTGAGTTCCAGTGTCTTCCTGTCGATGACTGTCCAGCAGCTAGTTGTGATTCTGGTGTTCTCGCAAGAGGGAGTGAGAGCACGTCCTTCTACTCCTCCACCTTGGTTCCTCTCAAAATGCCTCCAACTATATGTTTTCCAAAAAATTCTCACAACTTAAAAATTTTAATTAGTATTTGAATTTCCTAAAATATGACATATAGTGAACCAAATTTCAGGAATATAAAAAATATTTAGTAATTGCCTAGGATTAGTGCCTTCCAAAGAATACAATTTTTGAAATATAAATTTTCCTTCATGAGAACATCTCTAAATTAAACAGGAAGTATCCCTGTTTTCATTTCCGACGTACAGAGAAGGAAAAGCACCAAGCCTAAAAACAAATTCCCCCCAAGAAGGCATCATTATTGACTTAAGACTCTTGTCATTATATAATACTAATTTATTTTTCATACAGTGCTGTTGGATATGTCAAAACTGACTGTGAACCCTGGTAAGCAGATGTCCAGGACAACTGTTATTCTAACTTCTCCCACCCTGGTTGTTATATAAAGATCAGTATGTGGAATCTCTCCGAACACTTAAAAATATTGAAAGCCTCCTCTCTATATCGTTTTAAACACAAACACACAGACGAATGCTCCAAAGCACTGCCCCTCCCCCTTCCTCCCCACTCCACACACACCAAACCCCATAGTCACAGAAGGATATGGTAGCCTTGGCAGATTAAACAACAGGTTGTCTTTGACACTGAAGAGATCCTTTCTCCAACTGCTTTTAGTCAGTATCTCTCTAGAGGTTTAAAAAAGGTAGATAGATAGATAGATAGATAATAGATTATACACACATATATTTATATATATATGTATGTATGTAAATATATATAAATGGAGATTCATGTGTATATCGATCATGCAGAAAAGCAGAACACAAGGTATTATTTTTGAGTGGTCCTTGAAAATGGTCTTGTCAGTAGGAGAAGATAGACATTTCGGCAGGAGGACAATGCACACCTGGGATTTGTTCCAGTCTTTCCCTGACACTGAGCAGACAGAAGGGTTAAAGAGCATACAGTTTGCTTTACCATTATACTGATGTAGGAAAGCAGTGGATGCTGAGAGCCATATATTTTCCTTTTTGATGGACATCGGTGTTCCTGCTTCTTCCTGAGGCACACTAGGATGACACAGTGTTTTATGCACACAATTCCATAGAAATTCTGCCTAGGGTATGAATCTGTTAGGTGACAATGGCTCTCAGATTCACAACAAAAGCATAGGCTTCAAAGACTCCTCAGCAGCCGTTTCCTCCAAAGAAAACCATTTGCATTTTTTTTTTTTTTTGTATATAGATACTTTAATAACATGCTGCTGAAGTTTTGAAGGAATTTCAGTTTATGCAAAATGAAGAAAGGGAGGAAAAAATACTGATAATGATACTAACATAGACCCACTCTCCAAAAGGCCTGTGGTGGCATTGTATTTATTGCAATGCTAGACACTTTATCAGTTATTCTTCTAAAGGGGTTTAAAAATGGGCTTGGGAGGTTTGAACTATGCTCTGTTAACAGTTAATCAGCCACAGTTTAAAATATATTGGCATATTTTTCTAGAGAGAAAGAAAAGAAGAAATCGAAAGTGAAGATTTTTTTCATGATAGCAGTTTTACTGACCCTGTGGAAAGAGATTTATTTTTAGAGAAATGTAGGGTCCGACCTTTCATGTTTCAAGACACCCTGGCATAGTATGGGCCTTCCTGTTATCTTTTGTTTCTGCTTGTCTTCTACAGGCAAGTCCCTCCTATCAAGAGCCAGATTTAGGAGAATTTTGGAAGGAAGAGACAGGCAGGAATCAACCAGAACTAAAGTCTTTAACATCCATGAAGTGATTAAAATGCATCCATGCCCAACAAGACCACACTGCTGTTATCAAACAGACATTGACAACTTCTTTGAACTCAACTCAATGATGTATGGGGGAACAAAAAAACTTTTAAGTTTGGGGTCTCTCCAGGAAATAGACTCAGATTTCTCAACACACACTGGCAGCGTTCACATATTACCCAGAGCTAACAGTGATCCCACACTTCGCTTGTCCTCTGCCAAATCAAGTAGAGGGCAGCATCCAGGAAAGCAGCATGCTGCCCAGGTGTATAGGATGACTGGTTAGTTTATCAATTTGTGATGGTTCAAAACTTGGCAAATCAAAAAACACACGGTACCACAGAGTACACACATTTTAAGCCACTGCTGTTACTGATCAAAACACTGTTTCACAAACTTGTTTGTTTCTTGAACCTAGTTTTCAAAGAAACTAGTAGAAAGGAAATTTTCTGCCATTTTACCTTTGGCCATTACACTGAAGAAATACCTAGCCAAATTGTTTTTCTGGTTTGGGGGCAGTTTTTTGGTTTTGTATTTTTCTGGCAGGGGTGGTGGGGAGGTCAGGAGAGGAGCATCCAAGTGAAATTAAAACAGCACCTCACTGTCATGTTTACTTTAAAAGAAAAAGGAAATGGAAAAAAGAAGAAGAGAGGAAAGAAGAAGAAAAGAGGGGAGGAAAGAGGAGGAGAGGGGAGACAGGAGAGGGGAGGCGAGATAGCAGAGGGGAGGGGAGGGAAAAAGAGAATGAGCTTCTTATTCTATTTGGTTTTCTCTTTGCTAAATTGCTAAAGGAACAACCGGCACTACCAGGCTCAAAACAGAACTAATAAATTGCAACCAAATATAAGAATATTTATATTTTTAAAGATTTACATTTGAGCTCCACATCTGTGTTAGTCAAGATTCCTTTCACATGCTCCTGTGCAGACCTACCTCCCTAAACCAACAATAGTCTTAGTGGTTTATTCGGCTGTTAAAGCATCAGCAAAATGCTTGACAGGGCATCCTAGGGCCATGGAGAAGCAGGGATGGGTGACACCACAAAGGATGGTGTGCGATGCCCTGGGAACATCTAGCTCAGTGAGAGTGTGCTGTCACTTGCACAAAACCAAAGGTGCAAGCATATGTCACTTATTATTGTAATTTGGTGTTAAAGAAAACATGTAAAAGCCTGTCTATGAGAAAGTTTATTTGCTATCCCAAATGGCATTAGCTTTGCATCCTAAATAGTCTTTGGCACAAAGCTTATTGGCAGAGTCTGCCATACATGAAACTAGAGAATAGAGAAAAAATTGGTGCCCCTCATATTATGTTCATCATCACCAGTGCACTGGGGGGTGGTCCTTCTGACCCCCACATTTCTAGCGTCCTTAATTTCTAAGTGTCAGTATAACACCTCAGAATCCAATCTTAGAAGATTCTTCCTTATGTGAGAACTACTTAAAAGGTGGACAAGTTATTCAAAGGATTGAACTAAAATGTTCTCATTTTTCATTATTAGGTCAGGTATAAAATGAAATGACTCAATTAATGTTTACATTATTTATATTATATCTGTTTTAAAACCAAGAAATATAATTCCCACAGGTCAATAGTTCAATTGCCACCACTCTTCCAAATACCCAGTGGGGGGATTGGTTAAGGACACTTGTTTTATACAGTTCTAGAACTGAATTAAGAAAGATAATAGGCTGATAAATGGTTTATGCATAATTAATAACTGAATCCGTAAGGTCTTTGAGATATAACATATCATAGTTTCTGATTATAAAGTATTCTACTCAACACAAAGAATTATCTGTATAACTCACATTTCTGCCTTCTATTATTCCTATTTTTCAAAAAGGAACCCCAGAATCTAAGCTAAAAACATTCTTTCTTACTCAAAAACCATTTAGACTATTGGCAAAATATATGCAAAAGGGTCAACAAAATGCTTTTATCTTTCATAATCAGAACAGTCATAAAATGGGGTAAATTTTCCACTGTGTTCATTATTTATATCATCTCCATTTCAAAACACATCAGCTCTTTGTTTCCTTTCTGGTTTCTACTTTGCTATTTCCAGTCTGCTGAAGGCTGAGAAATAAGAAAACCCATCTCACTCATAAATAGGGTTAAAGGGCCCCTCAATAAAATCCTGAAGGTCTTGTTAGGAGCACAGCCACCAAGCTCCCAATCCACAGATTTTTCCGGGAAATACATAATAAGCAACTGCTACAACTCAGAGGTCTTTTCCAGCATTTATTGAAACTTCAAATGGTTAAAATTGTCAGATAAGTGACTCCACAATGATTAAGCAGCTGCCTGTGTGCTTCTTTCTTAACATGTATATTTCTCCATTTAAATGAGCACTTGGCATAAGTGCTTCTTAGGCTATGCAGCTTTCTTAAAGAAGAGAAAAGGTCAGCGCTAACCCAACGTGATTAAAAAGAAATATTTCATAATGAGAGGTTCTATTGCTACTTTACAAAGCATTAGAAAACTGCATTTGGGGTATTAAAACAGTCTCGGCATCTCCCAGTTGAAAAAGGATGGAAAAGTACAGCGAAGCACTTCTAAAAATAATGTAGGGTCTTGGCAATGTGAACTCTGAAGAAAGATTAAGTGAACAGATAACGTTTAGCTCCTCAAAACTTACTTGTGTAGGTAGAGAAGAGCAACTTGATAGAAAATAAATAATCTATCTGAAGCGGAATCACCAAAGAGGGAAAATAACTGGAGCTGCTCCCAGTTAGAAATGAAACAAAAATAACAAACTTAACATCTTTAACAATAAATGTCAGATGAAGCAGTATTTCTTAGGGAGTAAATGCAAGGAAGTAACACAACAGTATAGCTAATAAGGTCACTTTTTCTTCCCTCTCCAGGAATGATCTTGGAAGGAGTTCATCTTGTCCTCCCTCAGGATCAGTTAAATATCCATTTATAGGTTCAGAGGATGGCCCTAGGAACCAAGGTATCTGGTACATCTTTAACTCACAATAGTTAAAAATTGTTCACTCTTCTAAATCAAAATAATCCACATGTATTTTTGAAATGTTCCCCAACTGTTTTGAGAGTAAAAGAAGTGACAGATTAAAGAGAGGAAAAAGAAAAAGAAAAATAGACCTGTGAACCTGGCCAACAACTGAGTGTATTTACTAAATGCTTAGCATGCCTCCTTTCTGAAGACAGAATATGTTAAACATAATTTCAAAACTTCTGACCCTCCTATGAGTCTGTGATTATGCAAAGGCCCAAATTTCAGGACTTGAGAAAGTTTAGTTATTTATATCCAGAAGCTACATGAATGATAACAGAAACATCTGCAATGCTTTCAGTAAAACTCCAACAAAGAAAAGAATATATAAAAATTATAATTCAATCTGAACATTTCCCACTAGGCATGTTACCTATGGATGCCCACATGGGAAGAGCCACTTAGAGTCTTTCCAAATAGGACGGTTATTGGTGATTACTTGAGCTAAGCAACACAAATAAATCTCAGCTCGTGGTGGAATCTGGTCCAAGTGCCTTTTCCTGCCTCCCAGAACCATCACTGCAAATCTTCAGTCTCCTTAATATTAGTAAGAGAAATCACCAGTGTGTGTCTAGATGATACATAGCCCCATGTTTAGTAATTTGTTAGATACCTAAAAATATAAAACACTTTACCCATTCTCAAGAAGGCTCCAGTGTATAGGTGAAAGAGAGTAAAAAGTTATGAGAGTTGGGGAGAAAATAAACACTGCTTTTAAAATATTCAATACAGTAAGAAATTGGCATCCTAATTAATAAATATTTAGTTAAAACTTCTATTTATCCTTCAGAAATTAGCTCAAATGTTATGTCCTCCAGGAAGCCTTCCCTCAATTCTCCTCTCCCTTGTCTTAACAGAAACTGAGTTAGGGACATTTAATATGTGTTCTCACCACATCCTCTGCTTATTTCTAGCAAAGGACTTGTACTTAACATGCGTTATTTTAAATTTCTTGTCCACACTGTCTGTTCCTTGAAATAATGGATTGTGTCATTTTTATAGATAAATTCCTGACAAGAAAAATACAACTTTATGTCTGGCAAGTAGGAGGCAACCAATAACTATTCATTGAATTAATAAATGACTCATAGTATCCACTTAATACGTGTTCCTTAATTTTGTTGAATTGCCAAATGCAAAGATAATAGTATTATGATTTCAGAAAAATAGAATAATTTAAAAGGAATGTTAGAAGAAATCACCTGAACTTTGTAGCCATATCACTTAACCTTTTTTTATTGTTTATTTTGAATACCATGCTAGTAAACAGACTTTACTCCAATTGACATGTGGGTCTCTCCAAACTCAAATCCATATATAGGAAGTCTGAGACTTTTCACCATTTCAATAGTACTTTGACTTATGAATTCAAAAATCATACATTTACAGGTTCCAACTTTATTAAGAGAAAAGTCATCTTTGCATTTAGAAGTTCTCTGACACACGAGGATTTTTTCCAGGGAATTAATAATAAAAGCAAAAATTTCTAATCAATTTTCTAATGCAGAGTACCCAAAATGACCTATTTTGAAGTACTACCTATAGCCACATCAACTACTTAAACTCAGCCATTAAAATATTTGAGTGATGCAGATAACACAATAAATGCTATTTATTCATTCACTTATTGATACAACCAGTTACTATGTGCTGAGTGTCATGTTAAGCATTTTGAACACAAATATGAATTTTAAAAGTAGACAGATATAGTCCAGTCCCCATGAAGCTCACCATCTATCCAGCCAAGAGAGATGGATATTAATCACAAAATGAGAAAAATGATTGTAAAATTACCGTGTGGTCTAAATGATACAAAGGAAATGTGCTAACAGGGCAGAGTCCATCAGGGTCAGAGAAGTTTTTCCTGAGAAACTCACAGCATAGGGCAAATCTAAAGAACAAAGAGTAGCCTGTTGGAACAGAGGAAGATGGGAGGTGCAAAGGAAATTGCAGGTAGAGGGAGCAGTGCATATGAATGATCCCTGATAGGAAGGAATGAGAGCATCTGAGGGTCTGAAGGACCATTGGTGTAGGAGTTCAGAAAACAAATAGTGTCCTATAGATGGAGCTGGAGTGATAAGGGTGAGTCAGCCCATGGCAAGCCTTACCAGTGGCAATTAAGAGTTTTTCTTTTTTTTTTTTTCTTTCTAAGAGCAATGGCTTCTGCTGAACTTTCCTAGGCAGAGTAGTAATAAGATATGCATTTTGAGCCAATCACTTTGACTGCAGAGTGGTGAACAGATTGGAGTGGGGGTGGAGTGTCTATGGGAAGACCATTTAGGAGGCTTTTGGAGTGGTCCAGCAAGAGACTGTGGCACCTTGAAGCACAGTATCTGTGGCACAGAAAGCAGAGAAAGACATTTAGACAAAAACATTGATAGTAATCAATGATAGATTGAATTTACTTATGGTGAGTGAGTGGGAACAAAGACTTATGGATAAGTACTAGATTTATCTGACTCCTTTTCCTTAGGAATAGAAGTTATATTTTGAAGGAAAGCATCATGTTGGTTTTTTAGCCTACTACTCCCAGCATAGACTGTGTGAACAAAACTTTCCTCTCTTTCCTCTCACATCACACCCAGAATAGGTGGTGAGGAATAGACAGGCGTCACATCACATACACACACACACACACACACACACAATGTTGGACAGCCCATATCGAAATGACTCTATTTAATATAAAGCAAAATATATTGTATTTAGTTTGTTTAATCAAAATACAATATCAAAATAATCAAGGATTCTTAGCAGATGAACACAGATCTATTTGACAAAGACCTACTTGAAAAACTGTTATTTCCCTTTGCATCCTTTCCTACTGGAGATGCTGCTGCACGAATACCTGAGGCCAGAGCCATAGCAGCATGTCACAACCAGGTGATGATATGCCAGAGGAAGAAAAGCCCACACACTGAGGAATGAAAGAGATCCTGGATTGGTGATGTCATTGTTGAGCCATCCCTGAAGCCACAGACCTCGAGGTCACTTGTTATATGAAAGAATTATCTTGATTTTTTTATAGCAATTGTTAACTTCCACCAGAAAAAGCATACTTCTGAGGCTGAAGTGCAAGCAATATGTGATCCAAATAATTCAAATGAAAAGGAAAAAAATGCATATTGGAAGCAGCTCGCGTTACAGGACACTTGAAATTCTAGATGAGAAATATTGTGTATGCTCAATTAAAATATCTTATTAGCCTATTTTTATGAAAATATGAGTATAGGGAAGAATTCCATAAATAATCAACTGTTTGAAAAGTTTCTAGAATGCCTTTGCTAATTCTATAAAGGAAAAATCTTAAAGAAATAGGAGTTTTATGAAACTTCTCTTGACTCACTTAAAAGGACGTGAGCAGCCTTTCCTCTTTAAGAGACTCTTTGTGCATGCATCTTTATTAGACTTATTTGTACATCTATTCTTTCGTTAAACTGTAAGTTCTTGGAAAGGATGAAAGGTTTTTTTCCCCCACTGCTATCAGAAATCTTGTTAGAAACCTATTTGTTGAATTAAAAAAGAGAAAAAACATCATATTAGGATCCAGGAGATCTGGACTCTGAATTTGGTTTTCCATGCAGTGGATCTGTGGTTTTGGGTGACCCACTTAGCTTCTCTGGAGGCAAGTTTCCTCATCTGAAATGTAGGTGGGGTGGTTGGCAGCAGAATCACATGTCACAAGAATGCCAAATATATAAAATGAAGTCAGAATACCTTTCATCTGAGAAAACGTGGGGACTGCAGGGCTGTATGTGTTTAACTTCACCCTCATTCTTACTGCCTCATCACCTTATTACCTACTATCCCATTTATCACCCCCAAACCCCACCCTTGGGGAAAAATGAGAATCACTGGATACAACCATCTTTTATGCACCTTCCAGCTTTTAACAGTGAATGAAAATAGGAACAAGGAGGGTGACTATCTTCAGTTAGATTCATTGCAATATTAAAGTCCCTCCAAAAAGCAGGATAAACTAATAACTTCATTACAGCACATAAAAACTTAGTGATTATTAGACCATACTCTTCTGTGCATTCATACTCCACTGAGTAAAAATATCAGTTATATCATAGGCTTCAAGATAAGAAACTCAGACCTCTCTGCATTTGGAGATATTCTAATCCTTGTATAAATTTAGAATAACAGACTTTCTGAGGTGCCACGGACCTTACCCCATAGAAAAATGGACTTAAACATTAAAATTCTGGTCCAGGTTAGATACTCAAGTAGATCTAGTCTGCAAAGCCAAATAGCATACCTTTGAAGTGGAAGAGTAAAGGTAGAATATAATTTTATTTTGTTTAATAATTTGTAGGCACATGCAGTTATTTTTATGTCCAACTCTCAAAATTTAGCTTGGATACTATTGATTATGATTAATTATGATTCTGCTTGAGGGTCAGAGGCTCTGGTGATTTCCATATAGAACACTACCCCTAAAACATAAAATCCCAAGCAATTGTAATTACTCTTGTTAAACCTCACTTCAGCAAAGTTACTTAGTAGTCACTGTTCTATTTTCTGGGAAACATTCACCACAGTAACCTAAACCTTTCAGATAGTGCCAGTATTCATCAGAGGCCTAAAGCATTAAGCATTCCAGCAATAGCATATATAAAAGAAAATGATAAACAAATGAGAAGATAAATGTTACAAATAACTTTTTAAAAAGGAATTCTGTTATAAGGCATATGCTACATTATGCTCCCAGAGATGAAGGTTTATTTCAAAGGTGATTTGTTTATTTTGGTCTGTTGAAGTGTCATCAGCAAGCCGAATAACTCTGACACCATTATTTGGTTACCTGGATTTTGCATCCTCTGTTGAACAACTTACACAACCTTTACTGTGGTTTTAAGGCTTAGTTGCCCATTCATTAGGTTGACAAACTTGTCAAAAGCCTCCAGGACTATGTCAATTATGTCAGAAACACTTACAGAAGTCACAGCACATTCCAGGGCTCAACTGAGTCCTGTCAACCACTGCCAAAATGACAAGAAACCCTTCTGGGGACAAAGGGCTATGGAGAGAGATGAGCCCTCCCACTTAGATTGTTGACTTGCCAACCCAGTTACACTGGTGCAGCTCTGAGCAATTCTGCCTCTGTTGCTTGAACACCTTAGTCTTTCTGGATGCATTTTATGATGCATTTTAAGAATCCCTAATTCATCTGAATGTTTTGGCAGTCAAGATGAAAGTTGATCAGCCATAGTTTTTGATGTAAGAGCCAAATGCTTAAAATGATATTTTGACACAAGACAGTTAAAAACAAATGCATGTTTATGAAAATCAGGAAACCAAAATGAAAACCAAATCCAAATAAATAAGGCCGAGAAAATATTCAGATATAAGAATTAAATTATTTTGACCCCTACAAGGAAACATGGAATTCAGTAGCTAAAATAATGGAGAGGTACATTAAGTACTTTCCCTCATCAAAAAAATTTACAACTTAAGGACTGGCAAAAACCATATAACTGGCAATAAAATAACCTAAAATATTTCTAGTTAGACACCTATAAGTGACTCCTGTAAGTGTTGATGACATAACTGACACAGTCCTGGAGTTAGAAATATTTTCATACAGTTCAACATGTTTTAAAATTAGAATACTTCATCAATACATCACATGAGAGTAACAGAAGAACAAAGTGACTCATAGTAATAAAAAGGTGAGGACAGAACTACATGCAGGAAAATATGTTACTCTATACTCTCCCCCGAATTGCCAGTGGTAGAAGCCCAAAACTGCACTTCTTGGAACCCCTTGCCAGCTCTCTTCCAGTTAAGTTCTGTGAACGGGAAGCACTTGCATGACATTAGGAGAGAAGAAGGAAGGAACACAGTGGAAGGGTTAGTGAGGGTGTGGGCTCCTGAGGTCCTACTCAGAACAAGGGTTCTAACAATGTCGGTTGTGAGCAGATTCCTAAGGCTCTAAAAGACACCACTTTAGCCCTGTGCTTCTCTTGCCCATCCTTCACTTTGGTAACCAATCCCCCATACCAAACCCCAATAGAGTGATTTCTGTTTCCCTGATGTAAAATGGCTGATAACATACTAAAAGTTGTCTCATTTATTTACCACCAAATTAAAAAGGAGAGGAATAAAGCTCCGTCATTCTACTAGCCTCAGGGTGGTTGATCATAAAATTTTCTCATACTCGTTGTATCAAAAGATTATAGTAAAATTCCCCAAGCTTTCTCTTAAGTCTCTTGGGAGTAACCTTTAGGAGGCTCACCGTTTCCAAATAGGTTTATTTATATTGGAGAAATAGCCTATTTTACACAAGACATATAGAGTATGTGGTTACTTTTTAGTATCATCTCATGTAGCAAATTTAAATATAAAAACAGTTGCCTTTCATGATCTAAAAAAGGCCAAATGGGCATAGGACACTCAGATGTTATGTTTAAAGACAAGCTAAAGATCAATTTGTGGCAACGTAATATATTTGAAGACATCTGGGAAATAACGTGACTACAGGAACTTGTTGGAGTACTGCTATCGAAGATGACTGGATCAGTTTATCCCTAAAGCTAAAAGACAGAGCTGAAAATAAATAGAAGCTCAGAATGTCAGCAGAAAAGTAAACTTCACATGAAATTCTGTTGGAAAATAATTCATTTTACTGGTCATACTTGTCTATGTAGGAGAGCTCACGTATGTTGTTTGCTCTTAGTTTATTTTTAGGGCCTGTATTGTTTTAAAGGGGAATCAAGATGACCTACAACAGTGCACATAATACAGCAAAATAAGAATAATCAAGAATAATTAAGAAATACACAGAAGAAAATGAAGAGTAGGAAAATAAGATGGAGGCAGGACAAAAGAGGTATGCAATATATTTACTAAATAGATGCATCAAATTTGACATAAAATTTTCTAAAAGACACAAACATGATTCATTATAAGTTTAAGATTCTCTATAAAATAGAAAAACATAATAACAAGTACAACTATTTCTATTTCTGGAACAGGAGGTAATAATATTAGTAATAGTATCACCTCAAATATTTGTCTATGCTAAGCACTGCCCTAAACACTTTTCATAAATTGATATATTTGATCTTAACAAAAATCCTAAACAAGTGGTACTACTGCTATCTCCATTTGACAGAAGAGGAAATTGAATCAAAGCAATATCAAATGCCAGGCCAAAGGTTTTCAGCTGGGAAATGCAGGAGGTAGAATTGGATTCCAGGCAGTCTGGCTCCAGAGTTCATCCTTTTAACCACTATATTTATAAAATTCCCAAAATAATGAAGAAATATTCTTAAAGTAAACTCGGGAATGAGTTCTATAGGGCCATTTCCTTGTGTCACAAGGCCTATGGAATCAGGCTAAAATACAAATCCAGAAAATCACTTCTAGAAAAGTCAAATGATGTGGCTCAATTACCCCGTTCTTTGTTCTTTTGCTATAATCTAGAATCAGGCTGTTACTCAAAGGTGGTAAACTCCAGTGCCTACAGGGACCAGAGAAGTAACCTGAGCCAGCGATGTGAGCCAGGTGTAAGCAAAAAGGGAGTAATAAGGATAGTGATCAAAGAAGGAACTGTTACCCAGTTCTAGGCATTTGTTGCCACGCGTGGACATGTGCCTAGCTTTGCCAGATCTTTTTATTGTTTCCAGAGAAATCTGGATTTTATGGGAATTCTGTATTCCTTGTTAAAATGTGTATGTGTGTGTATGTGTGCTGTATATACTAGGCAGAGAGAACCTGTCTACAAGCTGGATTTGACCAAGAGCCTCCAGTTTGTCACCTCTACTCTAGCAACACTTGAGAAGTGGTTCTCAAATTTTATCCACGTCAGCATCCGAGGCGAGCAGGGATGTCTGGAAAAGTGGATCACCAAAACCTAGTCCTCACCTCGGGAACCAGGCCCTCCTGTGAAGAGGACATCAGGCCTCCCCCCTTTCCTCCTCCTCCCTTCTTCCCTTACCTCCCCACATTCCATTGAGAATCACTGATTCATAGAAGTGAATTTACGGCTTTTCTCTCAGGCAATCCTCCAAAAGCGTTGCTTTTCTCTGCCAAGCTTTCGAAAAATATTGAGAGGTTGGGAATTTGGCATTATACTCCCTGTTAAGTACCTACAGTACCTACAATGCAGCTAATTTAGGCTGCCAGGTAAAAGCAGAGCCAGTGGAAGTTAAGCCTCTCTTTGATGCATCTATTTAGTAAATATATTGCATACATCTTTTGTCCTGCCTCCATCTTATTTTCCTTATTCTCTTATGAAATTTCAGTTGCCTAACCAACGTCACTCAGAGGCAAACCAAGTTTTTCTTCAGAAACCTTGTAATTCTAGGTTCATTCAAACAGTGATGAGAGAGAAAGAGAGGAGAGACAGGGAGAGAGAATATGAATGAGTTTCTGTGGTTTTATGTCTAAAATATTTTAGTATGAATGTCCTCCATTCACCTTACTTTTCTCAGTCACTATTTTACTAATCAACCATGTGGCAGTTAGGCTAAGGAAAAACTATAATAAAAATTTAAAACAATGTTAGGAGTTGGGGGTGTATAATTTTTAGTGCATTCATAATACTCTAACAAAATACTGAAGGGACTGGAGAAGAGCTAATAGCCATGATATGATTAAAATACAGTATAGTTAAACTATACCTCCACTCTAATCTTAGTGTTATTAGTCCACACCACCATTTCCAATCATAAATAAGTTTACTAAGATTTCTTCATTTAGAGTTTGGGAGACCATGTAAAATATACATATAATCATCAATACCACAGCTCTCATGCCACACTGCTTTCTACTGAGTGCCAACATGGCATGAATCAAGAAAAACAATCTGGGGAACATCAATGGCAGTGCAATATGGTGTACACAAGTTGAACACTGGAGTCTTCAATAGGAGAGACCCCAATAAAGCTATGGATTACAGAAATTAAAATTACTTTTAGAATCAGGGTACAGAGTTGCAAGGGACAACTATATCCCATTCCCTGGTCTTGTGCATCAGAGTACCTACAGCAAAACTGCACTAACTGCTTTTTGGGTTTTGTTTTTGTTTTTAATTTTATTTATTTCTTTTTTATTGAAGTATAGTTGATTTACAATATCATGTTAGTTTCAGGTGTACAGCACAGCAATTCAGTTACATATATATATGTATGTGTATATATCTATATATATATATAGATATATACACACATTCTTCCTCAGATGCACTAATTGTTTTAACACATGATGAGCCTCATAAGAAATGAGGACTTCAAAACATGTTGGAGCAAAATGGAAAGAGCAGTTGTTCTCCCAAAGCACTCCTTGGTTTCATTATGCTCTTCTCATGGGGAGAGAAAAAAATATTCATTACAACATTATTTATAATTCTAGAAACCTAAAAATGAACATAAACAATAAGGCAAGGATGAAACATTATTTTACAGCAAACATCATGCAGCCTTATAAATATTACACTTCCAAAAGTTTTTCAATGATGAGAAAAAAATGTGTATCCTACAACAGTAGGTGAAAATGACAGAAGATAAAACTGATTACACAGAAAGATCTCACAAATGCCAACCGGACATGGAAAAAATATTAACAGTGCTTACTTCTAAGTGGTGGAATGAAAGGTGTGTTTTTCTTTTTGTTTTTTTTTTTTTCTGTTTAATCCAAATGTTCAACAGTAAACATGAAATTATTTTTATAATCAGAATCCCAAATTCAAACTTCTTAAAGAGCAACTGGCCCTAAAAATATGGATGATGAATAGACTGAGGATCTTCCTACCAAGAAGTTCTGCCTCCCACCATTTAAAAAGAAAAGTACAGTCTTATAGGGGAACAGTAATCAAAGTCCTTGGCCTCTGTCTACATTGGTCTGTTTTCAGTCACACACAAAGCACTGTCTATAAAGGTCTAGCCTAGCAATGTTAAGTGACCACAAACACCATGAAGAAATAGCCTTTACGTCTCACTGGCTGCCTTTTCTCCATTCACTGACAGAAAAAGATTAATACCTACTCAATTTGTCAAGGCATTTTGTGATGACAAACTGATGAACTTAAAGTCATTAGTATTTCTGCAGAACTATTATAAATGTAACTCACATATTTTTGTGCTCTTCAAAAAATCAAGGTTATGCTTGAAGGGTAGAAGGGATATGAGAGGACTCAGTATAGAATTGTATTTCTTTTGAATCGATGTTACAGAAATAGTGTCATTTGTAACTCTTCTCTTCCTATAATATTAAAAAGAGAAAATCTTATACTGCAAAAAAACTTAAGTTGGCAATTTGCAATTATTAGTCATTGATTCTGTGCAAGCACTGTCTATTTCAGAACGTTTCTGTAGAGATAAGACATATTTAAATATTGGGACTAAAGTTGGCTAAGCCTACATTCTCTGATTAAATAATACACCAGGGAGTTCTCTGGTTGTCTAGTGGTTAGGATTCCGGGCTTTCACTGCAGGTTCGATCCCTTGTCTAGGAACTGAGATCCCACAAGCTGTGCGGCTCGGCCAAAACAAAACAAAACATCAATTTCATCTGCATTTTCTACTCCTTATAACCAGGAAGTGTTATTCACTAAAACCATGATGATATAGGAAATCATCTTTTTAAGTTATCTATGAGGAAAACAAAAGACTGAATTAAGGTTAAGACTAGCTTTATTATTAAGTCCATCAGATGACAAGTTATACAATGACAGCTGTGTATGCTTAGCCCATTTAAATTGGCACTGTCAGCCTATTTAACAGAAGAGATAAATTTAGCTTAGAAAGTTTAACTTGTTCAAGGCCACACAGGTCCAGGCTTTGCAAATCGTGAACAGTGTCCACCCTGGACCAATATCCAAAGAACTTTAGAAAGTGAAGGATTACATAGATGTTCTTTTAATCTTATTTTCCAATTGTACCTTCACAACTTTCTCCATCACTTATCTCTGCCTGCCTTTGTGTGTTGGCTTTATTTTCTCTCATTACAAACTGTTTTCTTAGACATAACCCTCACATCTCCAGATGTATATCATATTTTTTCTCTTTAAAAAAAATTCCGATAAAGCTTCTGATTAGCCCTGAAGAAGTAAGACCCTACCCCACCATACCAGTCAAATGTGGTCAGTGGATGGGATGTTGTAAGAAGATGAAAGCTCAGTTAGAACCCATATCATTTGAGTGGAGACAGAAGTAGTTCTTGGAGGAAGGAAGGTATTCTAGGTAACAAAACAAGTAGTACCCATTAAAGTGCAATACACAATTAAATGTAAATATAATAGAGTAGGGTTTGCGACTTAAACCATATTTTAAATTCATTTATCCCTACCTCTCTTTGCTACTTAACAGCAGAGACTTTATACCATTATATGGACAGGAATAATGTAGAAAGAAAAGAAAGACAAATTTTGGGATTTTGAAATTGTAAGTAGATTTTGGCAAATAGCCAAGATAACAGTCTTGACACCATGACTTTTGACTGCCAGAGCTACATGAGTAAGAAAAAATGTTTTTATGAATTCTAATGACTTGCCTTTAAATATCAAGAGCAAAATCACAGAGGAACCAGACATAAAGATAATGCCATAAAACAAAATACAGAAGAATCATGACAGTTTTCTCTTACAGGGAGGAAAAAAAAAGACGAACGAACAGTGGATTAGTATAAAAAGAGAAATAACAGAGTAAATTTCACTAGGGTTCAGTGGTTGCAGAGGGTGAGGAGAGGGAGGGATGAATAGGCAGAACACAGGATTTTTAGGGCAGTGAAACTACTCTGTATGATACTGTAACGGTTGCTTTATGTCATTCGACATTTTTCAAACCCCATAGAACGTACGACACCAAGAGTTGAACGCTAATGTAAACTATGGACTTTGAGTAGTAATGGCATCTCAAGGCAGGCTCATCAGTTCTAACAGTGCACCACTATGGTGGGGGATGTTAATAATGTGGAGGCCATGCGTGTGTGGGGACAGGGGACATA
The DNA here is from genome assembly GCF_028564815.1 of Eubalaena glacialis. Classification (NCBI taxonomy): domain Eukaryota; kingdom Metazoa; phylum Chordata; class Mammalia; order Artiodactyla; family Balaenidae; genus Eubalaena; species Eubalaena glacialis. The sequence goes on from NC_083719.1 coordinate 25,627,531, forward strand.
AGGGAAAGTTTTGTATCTTCTGCTCAATTTTGCTGTAAATCTAAAACGACTCTAAAATTTATATTTAAAAATATATTTTATAAAATTGGACATGACTGGGTTACCTTAAAATGGCTAGAATAAGTGTCCTACAACCAAGCAGAAATGAAAGCCCATGAGTTTTGTTGGATTTAAAGAAATAAACACATTACACTTTTGCACAACCTAGATTATGACTGTGTAAAATTAATAACCAATATAAATACATAATTTATGCATATATATGAATTTATGTGCATATATAAAATCAAATATGGGGTATTTGATTTAGAGGTCTAAGTTAATATAATTTTAATTATGAAAATACTTAAATGGATTGAACTGCTCCTTTCTCAACTAAGCATTACCCATCCATGAAATTTTTTTGAATTATGTGGTAATTGGCTGAATAATCTCCTTACATTTCTTGAACAAAGGCTGGGATTCAGCATTTACTGAGGTAATGAGATAATGTATGAATGACTATGTACAATGTGTAGTACAGCAATGATCAAATACAAGAAGAAAAATATTTTGGCAAGTTGATGATACAGTATTTATTTTGACTGAATTTTTCACTGCATTTTCTGGTAGTTTTGGTATCATTTAAACAATTTTTGATAGATACTCTCTTTATTATTTTATATCTATTTTATTATTTCTGCTCAATTTTTTAACAGTCCCCTTTAGCTGGTTCTTATCTGTCTCCCTCTGCCATCACCCTTGAAGGGGCTCCCTCAGAGACAGCTATGGTAATGATTATGTGTAGACCATATAATGATGTGTAGATCATATCATACTTCCTTTACAGTGAAACTAAATTCACAGTTAATACAGATTTCATGTCTTTCTATTGACTGATTATTAATAATAAAATCATAAAATGCATTTAGATAACACATTATATACTTGTAAAATTCCATTCTTATTTATTCAAAAACTTAATTGGAAATATAAGGCATTTTAATTTTTTGAACATGATTTATGCAAACACAGCAATAAACATAGTGATAGAACACAAACAAAAGTTAAAAAAGCAATAATAGAATAAAACAAATCAACTCCTAAGCACTTTAAAAATTAAAAGAGTATGTCAAATAGAATGTCAGAGGGAAATATCTTGCTAATTTTATAATATAAGACTAAGGTGACCTTGATTCCACTGTAATATGAAATACAATGAGATATTTTATGATAAATTGATTAAAACCATTGCCCCATAGACATTAGTCATATTTATAATATGAATTATTAAAGCAAATACTACAACAAAAATCTGTGTCACATAAGAAAAGTAAAATTCAGTTGAGAGTTTGCTTTCTTTAAACAGTGATTAAAATATCAAAAGGTCAGAACTCTATTTTTTATTTTTTTTATTTTTGGCCGCACAGAGTGGCTGGCAGGATCTTAGTTCCCCAACCAGGGTTCGAACCCAGACCCCCGGAGGTGAAAGCGCCGAGTCCTAACCACCGGATCGCCAAGGAATTCCCCAGGACTCTTTTTAAGAGACAGAGGAAAAAAACCCGTTTGTCTTAATGGTAGCATCTCTACAGTATATATCTTTTTCTATGTTCAAGCTGCCAAATACAGTGAACAAAAAACAGAAAACAAGATATCCAGAAAGAAAAGTGACACAGTCATATAATATTAAAGTTTGAATCCTTTCATTTATACTCCACAATGTTCTTCTTTAATTATCTCCTCAAGATAGACTCAAAAAAGAGGTGGTCCAAAACAGGAGTGACGACATCCCGAGAGCTTTGTCTTTCTGCCCAGTGACAGAAAGCGTTCCAGAGAAACTTCCCACCCAATGGATCAATGCCATTTACCTACACAGTAGCCTCATCAACAGGTAACCAGATTCAAAACACAGCATACTGCTTGCTTAATTAAAAGTTAAACTGAGAATTTTGGTTGTTTTTTTTTTCTAGTACTGTGCAAACAGAAGCAGACTTTAAATGGGATACTTTAATTTCACAAGTTACTATAAATAAACAGTCCCAGCATATTACTTTATTTCTCATTAAAGCTGAAACTTCCTGACAATGAAATTGAGGCACCAGAAGAAGCTTTTTAGTAACAGGTAGTTGAAGAAGGAATTTTGTCATTAGAAGGCAGAGAGTACACTGCTTAATGCCCCATTTTTCTTTAAAGAGCAATGTGGTTCTCCCTTATTCTAAATTTCTATAACTCTGTAATTTTCAGTAAGTAGAAACAGTTAATATGTGAGAACAATGTAAATAACTTACTTTTATCTTGCAAACACTTTTTTTTACACATGCCAAGCAATGTTTCAAATACTTTATAAATATGAACCACTTTAATCCTCATAATAACACAATGAAATAGGTACTATTAAGGTCCCATTAAAAAGGCGAGAAACCTGAGGCACAGAGTGTTTGTCTTGCCCATGGACACACAGCTGATAAGTGGCATAGCCAGTGTTCGCCCTGGTAATCTGAATCAGAATCTCTACCCTCAAACTCTGTAGCATGTAGTCATAGAAATGTGGATGCCTTAATTCTCTCCAACAGAGGAGCCTGTCTTATCCAATCAAATCCTACACTTTAAACTACCTTCATGGTTTCTACCAGAATTTTCTAAGGCTCACAGTTAGCAAGATAAATTAGCAAAAAAAATTATAACTATATTTTTCCTTATGTTTCCAGACATCATGCAACCTATTTTTCAGCAACCATAGTAATGCCTTAATAAAAGAGTGGAAGAAGGTGAATTCCTATACAAAAAGTGCAATACCCTTGACCCTTTGCATGACAGTCCTGAATGCACAGGACAGTGTTTTTCTCCCTAGACAACTACTTTGAAAGTCAGGTCTGCACACATCTCTGACATGTATCTCAGAGTCAAGTGTCTCAGGGGGAGATTTTGTATATTTGAACAGCAGAGCACATTTGATACAGTGATTTCAGAAGGACTTACAGTGTGCTTCTATCTCAGGGAGCTTACATTCATTACACTGACTTTCCATAGAAAGAATTATGATTAGAAAGTCACTCATGGAACTCCCTATGCGTTAACCGGGCTGAAAATTTCCTATTCCTTGGGAGTCTAAAGCCGTTTTCCTTTCCAGCTGTGAGAAATCACCCTCTTGTGCTTTTCTGCTCTCCCTGTCACAGCAAAACGCAGACCTTGGAGAGGCTGCTTGGTTTGCTTTTGATGGCAGGAGCACTGTATTTGGAGTCAGAGACTGGAACTGGGTCTTAATTTTGTCACGTTCTGGCTGTGAGGTCTTGAGCCAATCACTTGCCATCTCTGACCTGCAGAATCCTCATTTATAAGAAGGGAGCAATACTGACATCTCCCACACAGGACTGTTGAATAATTAAATAAAATCCTGTATGGCATGGGGCAATTTACAGTTAATTGTATCTAATATAAGTTTGGGTAATAACTAGAAGAAAAGTGACTAAAAGCCAAGATTTGTAAGCATCTGAAACTCAGTTACTAATTGCCTAACAGAGGAAGCAATAATGATTTATATATAAATAAGCTCCATGTTTATGATATGCAACTGGTTACAAGTGATGGCTTTCCACAATCACTGTTTTCTCCAAATAAATTTAAGCAAAGGCCTTTGGATATTCCAAAAGATTTAGACAACTGATTCACAGAATGTTATGAAAAACACTATTCTTACATTATTTTGAGACTATTATACCAAGAAACATTAAAGTGGAAATATCATTACCAACCCAATTCCTTTAAGCTTGGAGATTTAGGGGAGCAATTAAATTAAATACTCCTGAAAGTCCATACTGTATTTGGTATATTTGAGAATGGCATTCATAAGAACAAATTGTGCACTTCCACAATGCAAGGGGAGAATCTGGTCTCCATGAACTTTCCATAAATCTGAGAGAAGAAAAATAAATTGTCATATATTTAGGCAAGCCAGACATGTTACTTATATGAGCAGGACAAGAAATTCTGTTTAAATGAACTTAGCTGAAAAATAGACTCTAACAGAAATGAAACCCTTTGATATGTCTCTTGGAAAGTTCATTTATAGCACTTGCACGTGAAAAAGCCCAGTGTCAAAGGGTTTCTCAAGACAAGGCTGCTTTTGGCCACATGCACAATGAAGAAGCAAACAAAGGTTTTAGTGATAATCCCCTAGCTCCACTTTCTGGGGATTTTGTCCACCCTTTAGGAAACACTTTCTTACCCCTAACTATCATCTTGTTTCCTGCTCTATCAAGTGAGAATTTATTTCTGATAAATTCATATCTAAAAGGAAATAATCACTTAATATGTTACTCCTTATATTTAAATACTGGAAGCAGTGCCTATCCAAGAGTAAGATAGTTTAGTCAGTGGAACATTGATGCCTAGGACATAATGTTGAGCAAACACACATATAGTCACTCTCCTATTAAGACCTGATCTAGGTCTTAAGATCTTGAGATCTTTCTGAGGAGGACCTACTCCTAATGACATGGAATCCTAGAAATATCCAGGTAGAAAACAGAACACGACACTGTTCTTTTTAAAGTAAAGAGTCAGCAGGTAAGATGAGAGTCATATTTAAATATCCCTTCTGTTCCCATAATAAATTATTACCAGAGGGAAATATAGCCAGTTCTTTATCAAAATACATGTTTACTGGTCCAGATAATAGAGATATTACTTTTTGTTTCATTTAAGTATACCTTGGTTTGACATTCTAGCCATAAAATGATTGAATAATAATTACTAACTAAACTTTAATTGGTAAATATGTAGGCAACCCCTACTGGCATGCTATATGTAAAAATATCTTACTTTTAGAGTTGAATGAGATAGTAGAAAAATCAACATTTTTTAGGGAAGAAAATGTTGATTTTTTTTCCCCCTCTTCCTCCCTGTTGCAGTCATGTTTGGGAATTGAATTTCTTCTCAAATGTCGTGAGATATGCTATTAAGTAGTCTTATTATGTGCAAAGTCCCCTCTCCTACGGAAAAAAAAGTTAACATAAACCCATTATACCATACAACAACCTAAAATTTTTCACTTTCTATTGAATTTTATGCAGTAGTTACTTTATCCTTTATTCCTTTTGCCTTCATTTGTTTTATATTTTGCTGTTGTTTAAAACGGTTTAATTTGACTTAATCATTAATATATGACTGGATAAATGTAGCTAGGAAATATACAGATTTGTATGTTTTTTGTTCACAAATATACATTTTAAAAAATAAAAGTTAATATAAACTGTAAATCCTTTTCTTTTCAAAGAGGATGAATTTCTGAGGAAGAAAGCATGGTAATTTGTAGGTAGTTATCATACCAAAAGGAACATCAATTGCAAACGCCATGTTAAACAAATGAAATACAGTAAATTAAATGAAACTACTTTCTGTAACACTTTATGCCTCTTTCTGTTAATTCTGAAGAAGGCACCATAGTGAGGCTCATTTCAGTACAAAGCCATATTATGCAGATGTACTACATTGATTTATTTTTCTTTTGAAAAAAATATATAAAACTTTATAGTCTGCCCCAGTTCTACACTAGGAATAGCATGAAAAGCTTTTCTATGTCTAACTTACCTAATCCCTTAGATCTCTCTTCACATTTCCTCTTGCTCATACTACCCAGTGTTTCAAATCTGCCTCTGAACCCTGGAAACAAGGCTCAGGGGAGGAGATGTCCTTTCTTCGGCCCTTCTCTGTACTTCTGACCCGTCTCCTCCAACATCCTCCAAGATATTATTCTCTCAATATTCCCTTCTGTTGTATCTTCACCACCTTCAGTGGCTCCTTCCCCTCAGCCTTTATCTATAAACAAAATGCTAAATCTCTTTTCTATCTTAAGGAAAAAAAAAGAATCTTCTTGGATCTCTTTCTCCTCTGGTAGGGACCTATGCATCTTCTCCTCACCACTGATTTCCTCAGTGTTGCCACCCTTCAGGCAGCTACTCACTACCCCACTCACTGCTCTTCAATTCACTCCTCATCCTTTGTCCTCAGTTTCCACCCCACCACCCTGCTAACAGTGCACAGAACACGTTGCAAGGGCCCAACTTAAGGTTTCTTTTATCCTCAAATAACTTGACCTCTCACAGTCTTGGCCTACCAAGCCATCCTTTTCTTTTCAAAACTTTTTTCCCGTTTCTGCCCGTTCTTCTAAATTTCTGATCACTTATTATAAGTCCCCTGCTGACCCCTCTCCACGTCCACCTCCACAAATGTTGTTGTTCCTTAGGATTCTGTCCTTGGTCCTCTTTTTCTGCCCAGAGATTCGCTTCTAACTCTGCCCATTCCATTTCTGTCACATTCAAAAATCCCTCTTCCTACACCCACCTCGGAAAATCTGTTGTTCCTTAAAATTCCTCAATGGACCTCTTTGGTTCTCAGCTATAAAATGTCATCAATAAGAACAACTACTCATTAAGCTGTTAGATGGTTAAATTAGACGGTGTAAATAAAGCACTTAGCATGGTGCATGCCACAATATCAATAATCACTACCTATTGTTTTTATAGTCCCTTTATGTATACTTCCCTCTAGGTAATCCCAACTATAATTAAGGACTATTCCAGTAACTCCCAAGTTTCTCTACCAGGCTCTACAATCCCTTTACTCACTGACATGCTAAGAGCTGTTCTATCTTTATTTATGTAGCAAATCTTTATTAATATCCTGCTGTGTGTAAAGAACTATTTTACGAACAGACTGTACAAAGCTGGAAGAGGTAAAAGAATGTCTTTGAGATCAAGTTGCTCACAGTCTGTTGGGGAAGCTGGACAAGTAAACAGAGCTATTAAATTACGTGGTAAGGTGGCAAATGGAATGGTATATAGGTGTAAAATTAGGGAATGGCCATTCTTTACCTGAAGCTAAAAATCAGGCAATCATCCTTTACTCTTCACTATCACAGGTATAAAAAAGGGGTCAATGGGACAGAAAAGAAATCAAGTCCTGAGATACTGCTTCTTAAATAACTCTTGAAACCTATCCACTCATCTCCATTGTCACTTTTACTGCTTCGTATCAGTAACCCTATTCTACACTATTTGTCCATGGTATCGTCTTTCTAACATACAAATCTAATCCATTTTCTCCTTTACGTAAGGTCGTTCAGTGGATCCTTCCCACACACACACACGTACAAAAAATTTAGATCTGTAGATGGCAGAGAAGAAATAATTTTATGTCTACAGTTTTATCTGACTTACACATGTTCTGTGCTCCAGACCAAAAAAATTTTTGCATTTCTGGAAACACCAACAATTTATCACTTCTTAGTTCCTTTGCATATACTTTTTCCTCTGCCCGGTGAATCACTCTTCTCAGAGGGACTAGAGGTGGTCTGCCTTTTATGCCAGCCAAATAATTAATGGCAGGGGTTAAGTGCTTAGAGAAACAAAGGAAGAATTCATAGAGAAGAGCAAGCCAGGACAGAGTCTACATAGGCAACCTCAAGTCCAACACCAAAGCCAGGGTAAGGTGATAAGGATATCGTATCCTGGCAATGATAAGGTTCAGATGTGATGACGCATTCTATGTTAACTGGCAAGAATACTAACGGGTGCTTGTAGCTCACCTTTTTAAACTAGTATCTGACACGTGGATAAATTAGAGGGTCCTATAAAAAATAGCAGCAAAGCATTCAATGTTACAAATTTAACTTCTGTCTAGGGAAATACTGCTAATCTTTTATATAACTTATCTCTCCCTTTTTTATAAATACTTCCCTAAATTCTCCCCATTCTTCCAGATAGAGTTCATTCTCCCCCAGGCACTTCATTCTCTGCAGACCCATAAGTTCTTTTAGTTCTTATCAAATTGTATGATTGTTCATTAGTTCCAAATTTGTCTTCTCAATTTGACTATAAATCTCAAGTAACAGACTCCATATTGTTTATGACAGACACTTCATAAATCTTTGTTGAAGGGATAAGGGAATAAGTACATAAACAAATACCATTCCTCCTCTCTGTGAAAAGGGTTAATGTTTAATAGATGGTTGAGATAGGTCTTTACATGTGAAACTCTCTTCTGAAGTATAAAGAACTAAGATGTAAGTGTATGCCTAGTTTGAAGACTGAATGTCTGACATAAGCCTACCTTCATGATTTGTCCTATCAGCTGTATTTAAGAATGCCAGCATGTCTTCCTTCTCAGGATACCATAAAGATAAACAGAACTTCTAAGGTGAGCTCTTCCCTTGGCTAAAAACCATAAAGCTTTCTGTTTCATCATTATAAATAAAGATATAAAGAAAATACATGTTGAAGTTGAAGGTAAATATCTACAGTTAAGTAACTCTGGTGTCAATTTTGTTGCTGTTGTTATATATTGCTTCTTTTCCCCTTCACACAAATTTGTGAACCTCCAAAGAATAGTCAGTTTTGGGTTGCAAAACTGCAGTCACTTCTCAGCCTTTCACACATGCTTTGGTTATTCATGTACTGATCTTTATGATACCGTGTGAAACAACTGTGCTAAATTAGACTCAACTCTTCTGCAGAACTTCAGTAGGGAATTGTAATGCATCTGCATAATATGATGTTGGGACTGAACTGGGCCATCCTGCAGTACTTTTTTTAAAATTATAAGCAACAGGAACAAACTGTTAGGGAAATGTCTTCTCAATTCCCTCAACTATGCATTTAGCAGATTTCTACTATATGGCTTTTTGTTCATTAACATTCATGCCATTGTCTACAACCTCATGTTTCGGTGTTTGCTTTGGATTTGGCTTGCTGAAATATTTGCCCTTCTTCTTTTTCTTACAGCTTCTTCTGGAGCTTTGATTGTTCCTTTTGATTTTAGCAGAATACACCAGGAGGATAATTACTAAAAACTTGTTTATAAACACAATTTACAGATAATTTTTTCTAAAAAGTAATACACATATAAGGCCACTTTTCACTGATCAGGAAAACTTTGTGAAAGATACACTTACTGAATTCAGTGCCTTTCCCAATCTCCCAGTGTTATTTCAAAAGGAAAGAAACAATTGTAAATACCTGCATTTCCTGTTGTGAGTTGTTTATTTCTTAATGAAAAGTCTTCTCTCTGAATCTAACCCTAATCTGAGACATTAGTCAGTAGGACATGGGCTTTATGTTTTTGTTTTTATTTTTATTTTTTTCTATTAAAGATGATAGTTTGCACAGGAATACCCAAGCTATCCTATTTGGTTCCCCCTCGTGATAAAACTACACAAATTTCTCAGAGCTCACACATACTGAATTTGGGACTACAAGGTTAAAGTGTGGCTGTATTTGCCTGAGAAAATTTGGCTGACCCATATATGTATTTAATTTAGCCCTTAGGTTTCATCATGATTATGTTCTAAACAGATAAATAGAGACTATATAGTGTCATAGACATTCTAAAACATTTAAATTCCACTTTGACATTTTGTCTTTTTCCTCTTTGTATCTATACAGATTTCCTAACATACAATAGATGTAAAATTATTTTGTTTGAAAGGACAAAGATGGAAGGAAGGAAGGAAGGAAGGAAGGAAGGACGGAAGGAGGCGGGGGAAGGAAAGAAAGGGCGGAAGGGAGGAAGGGAAGAAGGAAGAGATGCAGACGTGGTGAGCAGAGAGAGAAGGGAGGAGTCTTTGGTTTTCCTTCCAACTTATTTCTGTACTATTTCTAGAAGTCACCAGAGAATGCTCCACAAATACTTCCATATAATGTCCCAGATTTCTTCCAGACTCTCCCATATCAAGATGAAAATGCATCAGGAAGCTTTACCATGACCATTGCAGTATGACCCTATGGCTTATGGTGCTTCCTGTTATGCTAACACATATATATGGAATCTAAAAAAAAAAAAAAAAAATGGTTCTGAAAAATCTAGGGCCAGGACAGGAATAAAGATGCAGATGTAGAGAATGGACTTGAGGACACAGGGAGTGGGAAGGGTAAGCTGGGACGAAGTGAGAGAGTGGCATGGACATATATACACTACCAAATGTAAAATAGATAGCTAGTGGGAAGCAGCCGCATAGCACAGGGAGATCAGTTTGGTGCTTTGTGACCACCTAGAGGGGTGGGATAGGGAGGGTGGGAGGGAGCCACAAGAGGGAGGAGATATGGGGATATATGTATATGTATAGCTGATTCACTTTGTTATACAGCAGAAACTAACACACCATTGTAAAGCAATTATACTCCAATAAAGATGTTTAAAAAAAAAAAAGATATGGAAATAACCTAAATATCCACCGACAGATGAATGGATAAATAAAATGTTGTATTACCATTCAGTGAAATGTTATTCTGCCTTTAAAAAGAAGGAAATCCTGCCATTTGTAACAACATGGATGGATCTAGAGGACATTATGCTAAGTGAAATAAACCAGACACAGAAAGACAAAAAAAAAAAAAAAAAAAGAATTTACACTGTGTCAAAACTACACTTGTGGAAGTCTGTGTGATGAAGCAAAGAGGACCGGATTCCCCTTTATCAAGGTTTCTCAACGGCGGCACTATTGACATTTTGGACCAGACAATTCTTTGTGGCAGGGGGGCCTGTCTTGTGCATTGTCAGATGTTTAGCAGCATCCCTGGCCTTTAGCCACTAGCTGCCAGTAGCAAACCTACCCCTGAGTCATGATAATCACCAATGTCTCCAGACATTGCCAGATGCCACCCAGGGGAGGGTGAGAATTGCCTTCAGTTGAAAACCATTGCCCTATATACACACTTATCTTGTACAACAGTCATAGCATGTCACAGATTTTTCAGTGGGATGGGGAGCCACTCTTTAAATTTCCCCCCAAGGGTCAAGCACAGATCATTTTGGGCCACTGAGAGATCAACCTCAAAACAGACTCTGTGACAGGGCCCAATTCTACCTCCCCCCAACACCCCCAATCCCTCCACATGCATAGCTCTGAGTTGCTCTCCCTTCTTCCAGTCATTCATCTCTCTCTCACTCAGTGACCTCTAATCAACCCATCCACAGATAGTTTGAATTTAAATTTGAAAGTGTCAAAACCAGCAAAGTATATGTCAGGTGTGTATTACTTCCCCAATAATAGAGTTATAGTCTAGGCTCTATTGTAGATGATTCTGCAACAGAACCTGATGAGGTTCATAGTATGACTACTTATAAAGGATGATGATTAAATTCCCATGAGACAGAATAGGAACATGTGTTGAGGTTAAGAGGTTAGCCTCTGAATATGAATATCCTGGGTAAGAATCCCATCTGTGCTACTTACTCGATATCTGTAACTCTGGACAAACAACTGCTCTTTGCCTCATTTGTGGCCATCTGTAAAATGGGCATAATAATAGTAACTGTTGCATGGAACTGTTATGATGTTGAAATAATAGTCTATCTGAGAAGTCATTTAGAAGAATGTTTAATATATTTAAGTATTTTTCTTATATGCATGATAATAGAATATCTTAGTACCTCCTACACAAAAATACACATACAACACAACATGCACACACACAAGACAACCAAAAACTATCAACATATTTTACTGTTGTCATTAACTTTGTTATTAAATAAAATGTCATGTTACATTGTTTGACCTGTCTTACACTAGTGAATGCTTACAGTATAGCATTTTTGATTTGCTTTTATTTCCATGTCAATCAATAAATGCTTAAGCAGCATGCTACTCTTTTCAAATCTGTTCTTCAAATTTGTTTTAAAGAAGGAAATATTTAGTTGTTGTTATTATGATTAGCACTAACTTTAGGTTTATTATCAGTGGTCTTTCCAGTGGCCTTAATTCTCCTGGTTCATAGCATCTCACCCACTGACACATTGCTCCTCATATTTATTCAAATTTTTGAAAAGAAATATTTATGCAAAGGAGCATATATAAGTAATAGGAGGAAGAATAAATAAATGGTTCTTGATGATTTATAGATTATGATAGGCAAAATGGAGAAAAAGAGAGAACAAGGTGATGGGAAGGATTGTGTGATGACTCCAGGTTTACATCCCATAAAGTGTACCAAAATAGGAAATTCAGAAGAAGGAAGTATTTTTGGAGGAAAGATGGTAAGTCCAATTTAGACACAGATAGAGAGAAAAGAGAAGTTAAGTAGGAGTCTGGTGCTATTTTGACCTTGGCTCATAGTAAAGACTATGAGCATGCTCCACATAATTATTACAGGAGGTTTGGAAGAAAATCTGCAAAGGAATCCAAAATTAACTAAAACTTTGGAAGCCCAGAGAAAATATTTGGATAGATTTGTTAACGGTACAAATAAGTTTCCATTAACAGTCTGGATTTCCTAAGAAAAAGTACATAGTCAATTTATTACAATGTCATTTAAATTAAAAGGACTAATGATGTTATTGCTCATGCAAAACGAGAACAGGTTCCGTTACTCCTTTAACTAGTTTCATTTCTAAATATCACTGTCATTTATCTATAAAAATCAATAAGACAAATGGCATCTATGGTTTTCAAAGGCAGAAGAGATATTAGTAGCTTCATTTAATAGATGAGGAAACCAAATTTTAACTGACTTAAATAATGTATCTGAAGACTGGTGCCTATAAACGGCAAAGCAGGAACTAAAAACCACGGTTTCTTAATTCTGCTTTAATGTTGACCCATATTACTTCCTATCCATTCACTTTTGGTAGACACTTAATAAATATCTCTGTAAAAAATGTAAAGAAGTTTACCTCTCTGCCCATTACATCAAAGCAGATACAATCTCAAGGAGCAGTCTTCTAGAGTCAGTAAAGTGTTAAAATATTGCTTTTATCAAAAAGCTTTTGTAATAGGTTGTTTGACAAACTGCACAAGGACTCCTTGTCCATCAAAATCACAAAATGCCATTTAGGCAAGAATAGCGGATAATATTACAAGTAGTCTAAAAGCAAAGAAAAGAAAAGGGGACACCCAGCTGTGCCTCTCCTCCTCCTGAGCAATAGCTGGTTTGCGTTTTTTCACAGACTAGTACTAGGAAATAGGCAGGGAAATAAAAGTGGCATTATTCTTGCTTTACTGAAAAGAAAACAAAAATCAGAAAAAGATAAAAGGATTTACCTGAAATCACACAGATAGTCCATTAAGGAACAAATAGAACTCAATTGCTTTTGGCTATCCTTTCCAATAGGTTATGCTACCACCTGTTATATAAATGTGAACAATTAAATTGGAGAGCGGCTCAAAAGCAAATTAAATCTCCTTTAATTTGCTTCTCTAACTATAAAAAGAACCCATGTTGAAGCTTCACTATAATGTGACTCACTGTGGTGCAGAATTTAATACAATAAGTTCATCTTTAGAATTAACTTCAGGAACTTGTCCACTAGAATTCTTGGAGAAGCTGTTCATAACATAATATGAATTTGACTCACCATCGAGATTAAGCGTAAGAAAGCTGCCACAGAGAAATAATGACTCTTTAAAGAAGCTAGTAGTCACCATTTTACTTCTACTATAATTCTATATCTGTATACAGGACTTAAACACTTTGCCATTGCCCATATAATATTATCTAGTCACATCTGTAAAATGGGATAATGATAGTACTCTGACTCACAGGGTTATAATAAGGATTAAATGAGTAATACTTTAAAGCACTTAAAATATAAGTATTTGTTAAAATAAAAAAATAAAACAAAGAGTTCATTTTCTTCCATACTGTGCTTTTAGTGTACCTAACTAAATATTTGCCTTTTTTCAGACTTAGGCTATTTTCTAACAACCAAAAGGTAAAGGAAAACATTAGGATAGAAAAATATGTTTAACAAAGGTCACTTAAGGATCTTATCTCTGAAAAAGAAAAGCTTTCCTGTACTGAAGGAATAGCTTCCTTCCTTCCTTCCTTCCTTCCTTCCTTCCTTCCTTCCTTCCTTCCTTCCTTCCTTCCTCCCTCCCTCCCTCCCTTCCTTTCTTTCTTTCTTTTGACACAAAAGGGGAAGAAACAATTTTCTCTATAAATTTCCAGAAATGTAAAGGGACATAATGAGTAATTACCTGGAATTCCTAATTAAGTGTATCAGAGCAGTGGGTGCTTCTTGCTTTATTTTATCAACCGATAGCATTTCCAAGAAGTGACATCCTCTTACACAAGGGTCTAAAATGCAAATTAATTATAATTCTGATGGCCTTGAATCTGAGCAGAAAATGACACAAAAGTGTGAAGTTTCCTTGAATGTCCCTGAGGGTTTAAAAGGTGTGGAAGTATTGAATGTGTATAAAGAATACAAGGAGGCTGCTGCATCCCATTTTCCTAAATTAGAAACTGACAGGACAAACCCAAGAAGTGGCCCTTGGCGCTAGTTGATATTCAAGGTACGTGGTGAGCTAAGGAGGCATGGTTCAGGGCTGAAAAATTACTAGACCTACTGAATGCATTCAGATAAGGAAATAAGAGTAAAAAGCAGGACTTCCTACTTGAAAATTTGAGATCTCAGTGTCTTAGTCTGTTCAGGCTGCTATTATAAAATACCACAGACTGGGTGGCTTACAAGCAACAGAAACTTATTTCTCACAGTTCTGGAGGCAGGAGGTTTGAGATCAGCGAGCCAGCATAGTCAGGTGAGCGCTCTCTGCCGGATCGCAGATTTCTCACTGTGTCCTCACAGGGATGAAGGGGTGAGGAATCTCTGGGGCCTCTTTTGTAAGGGCCTTAATCCCATTCATGGGTCTTCACCCTCATGACCTAAACACAGCCCAAATGACCCACCTCCTAATACTACATCACCTTTGGGGGTTAAGATTTCAATACATGAATTTTGGGAGGACACAAACACTCAGCCCATGGCACTCAACCTAAAGTAAAATATTTATTTAAGCTATGGCACGAAGCTTCATTTGAGTTCTAAATGGCTGAACCATGTTACGTAAAGATTGTGCTATATATAAAGGGCTGTTACCCTCACAACTACACTACTTTGTGAACAGGAAAACAAGTAGTATAAGGAAAGAAACACAACAACTAAGACTACATTACCTAGACTAAAAACAAGTAGAATTGTTTCAATTTACAGTGTTGCTTCATTTCTAACCCACCTTAATCAAATTAGGGATAGGAAAAAGCAACTTAAACGTTACAAATTGAACCTTTCCTGATTCAGTTTCACATATTATGCCTGTGAACCTCAAAGTTTTGGTATTAAGAGGTCCTAATTTATAGGATCTGCTGAAGATGCAGCTGAAGCCCCATGGCAATGTTGTTTAAGGAACAGTTTAAAATAACATTCCCACAGCAGATCCTAAGATATTTTATGACATCATTAAAATGTATGGGAAATAGTTCAGATTTTGAATTCACACTAACCTGGATTCAAACACCGACTCTAATTGCTTGTAACTTTGGGAACATCTTTGAATATGTTTAATCACACCTTCCTCACCTGTAAAATGAATATAATACTATCAGTCACATAACTTTGTGGGAAATAAATAAGATAATTTATGTGAAGCATTTATAAGGTAAACAGTTAGCAAATGGAAGCTATTTTTATTGACCTAAAAAGGGAAAAATCCAATTTCCATTAACCATATTAGTCTCTTATCACAATATGTATGAAATGATGAAAGTATTTCACAGGTCCTGTTGAAATTAAATGAAAGTGTTTCTCCTCTTTAATTAAAGGGAGATGATATAAAGCCCTAGATTAGGGACTCCTACCTCCAGATATCTGTGTTTAATACCTATAAATACTTCTAGTAGAATTTTCTCTGTTACCATCTCTACTGAATATGTTATTACATGGTGATGATGTCACTGTAGTTTAAAAAGCCCTTTTGAGTTGCTTTTCTTTTATTGTCTTTCTAACAAGGCATTTCCCTTCTTATTTGAGTACAATTAGCTTTAAGTTCAGGAAGCAATGATTTGCCTTTGACATTTTATCACATGAACTGTCTATTTAAGGTCAGATTATCCAGCTTTCTGAAAAGATTAGAAAAGCTGGGATGGTAAGGGTGAATCAGATCTTCGCTTTGGCTGAAGTAATACTCTCAGTTTATATATTGAAGGTACCCCCCCAGGGGTAAATTAACATATATACCCAATGACACAGTGTCTAGAAGCTCAGTTGGCACGATGAAGCAACCCTTGTTTCATATTGTTGTTTTGCTGTTTTTGAGGTGAGTAGCTATACTGCTGAGTTTTCTTTTGGACACTGAATTAGGGACCTAAGTTCTATGTATGATGTTGGTCTAATTAGAGTACTGTCCATAACAGTTCGACATATAGAGCCCACAGAAATAGCTTCTAAAGTACAACTATACAACTTCTTCAAGGCAAATGTGGAGGTTAGAATAAACTCTAAATTGCATATAGTTTACCTGACCTAACTTTCTTAAATTTAATTGTTATAATCAAATTCTCCATGAATTCAGCTCTCCAAATTTCCATCTCCGCTATCTCATATATCAAATGGACAGAAAGTTAAACAAGGAGCAAAGATTTAGAAGTATCACCCTCTGTTCCTCTGTATTTCTTTCTAATTAAGAGAGATGTTAATTGAAATCAGAGTGACACAGACCCTGTGCAGAAATCTCCTGAGTATTGTAATTGGTTTGTGGAGCTGTCGCCCCAGGGTCATTCACTGGAATGATTCCTACCTGGGTTGGGAGTAACTGAAAAGCCTCACCTAAAAAGCAACCTCAAGTTTATGAAATAGGATTGCCAGGGGAAAAGCAAATATATCCACAGCCAAACTAGATTTTCTTTAAACATTTACGGAGAAAGTATTTGAGGTCAGATGCTTTTGCTAAGCAGTTCACCTCAGTGGTCCTTTCCCCATGCAAATTCCTGTAACTCAGTTTGATCACATCTAGACCTATTAATGGCTTCACATCACCTACAGAACCAAGCAGAATATTTCTTTGGCACCAGGCTCCAACTACCATTCCTATTCCTCCTTTTACATCCACAGTATGTTTCAACCAAACTCTACTCCCCATACTTGCACGCCCTTGTGTCTTCCCACGAAATAGGTATGTTCACATTGTCACATTCACTGGACAACTCTTCTGCTTTCTTCTTTTCTCTGGAATAACAAATGTTTACCAAATCCCACCAGACCTTCAAGACTCAGACCAAATACCATGTGCTCCAATAAATCCTTTTTTGATCCTTTTGGCTGAAAATAATATCATCCACTTTGAACTCTCTTACTCTTCATCTGTATCTCCCACTGATTCTTCCCTCTTTACCTAAACTCCTAAGCTCCTTGAGGAAGAAGCTGTCTTGTTAATTCCTGAAGCCCCAGTGTTTATCCCATGTTAGCTACCAACTGAGTATTCATGAAATAAATTTAGGACTCAAAATAAATTATAAATTAACAATTACAAATATCTCTTTAAAAGCTTTACGTAGGATAGTTTCAGGACAGTCTGTATAATCATCTTTCTTTGCATTAATTTAGAAAGAAATGAAATAAGGATAATTAAAGAGAAAGAAGACAAAAATCTGGAGTAATTAAAACATCAAATTTTAAACTAGAAGATAAAATTAACATTTTATATATTTCCACCTTATAATACAAAGCATTGAGTATATCTTAAAAATGTACATAATATATATGACATAATATAATAAAACTTAATGTCAAATTTAATGAACATTTGTTTTCATTTACTAATATCAAAATCTCTGAAAGTCTTTTGTCTTAAGCCTAACTTAAGTCAATGAATATTAGCTTACGCCAAGCAGGGCAGGATGTTAGGAATTAAAGTGATAAAAATATATGATGTAACCCTTACCTTTGAGAATTCCATAAACAATTCACATTCAAACAAACTAATATAAAAAATAGGATACGCAGATTCCAAGAGGGTGTACAAAACATGTTATGAGGGTTTAAAGTTTGGAGAAGAAAGATGCTGTCTTAGTGTGTTCAAGCTGCTATAACAAAAAACCAGAGACTGGGTGGATTATAAATAACAAACATTTATTTTTCACAGTTCTGGAGGCTGGGAAGTCCAAGATCATGGCAGACAGGCAGATTCAGTGTCTGGTGAGAACTCATTTCCTGGTTCATAGGTGGTCCTCTTTGTGGGCCACATGGTGGAAAGGGCAAGCTAGCTCTCTAGGATCACTTTTATAAGGGCACTAATCCCATTCATGAGGGCTCTACCCTCATGACCTAAGGACGTCCCAAAGGCTCCACCTCCTATACCATCACATTGGGCATTAGTTTCAATACATGAATTTCGGGGGAACACAAACATTCAGTCTGTTGCAGATGCTTTCCTTGAGAATTTGTGGAATATAAAACAAAATGGGGGGAAGAGAAAAAATGGATCTACATAGAGATAGGGGTAGAGAATTCGATGCAGAAAAGAACATAAGCAAAGACATCAAGGCAAGACATTTTCCAGAATTAATCCAGTTTGCCAGAAACGTAAGATGCAACTGGTTAATAATCACAATAATACTACCTAATATCTTTTGAGCAGTTCCCATGTGCTGGGTATTGTTATAAGAACTTTACATATCTTAAATTCATTTAATTTTTATAACATCCATATAAGTTGAGGGTTATATTTTATTTTAATAGATGGGGTGAAAGAGGCACAGTGAGTAGAAATGAGAATTACAATTTAGAAGATAAGCTGAAATCATGTTGCAAACTGCATGGAGAAGGTAATGCCTGATCCTGTGTGTAGAGAACTAAAATGCATTAGCTGGAGGAAGATGAAGATGGTAGAGGATACAATTGAGTGAGAAGAGAAACCATGGAAAAGGCATGGGGAGCCTATGTACATGCATGATGAGGAAGGAGCAAGAGAAAAGTGTGGAAAATTTGTTTTTGTTGGAGAGTGCCATGTAAACAGGTTATACGGTTTGGCAAATATCATGAAGGGCTTGTATACCAGGTTGAGGGTCATTCTTCTATAAGAGGCTTGAGGGTTTTAGAAAAGAAATGATGTACAGATTTCCATTTTAAATAGGTCACCCAGAGTCTGTGGCGGAAGAACAGGACACAGCTAGCATTTTCCTGTGGGGAGATGAGGAGAGAGGCTGGTCAACCCTGAGCCATGTGGCTGACAGGGTCTTGGTGCTCCGGCCAGGTGTCAGGACTGTGCCTCTGAAGTAGGAGAGCCGAGTTCAGGACATTGGTCCACCAGAGACCTCCCAGCCCAAAGTAATATCAATCAGCGAGAGCTCTCCCAGAGATCTCTGTCTCAACGTTAAGAACCAGCTCCACTCAACGACCAGCAAGCTACAGTGCTGGACACCCTATGACAAAAAACTAGCCAGACAGGAACACAACCCCACCCATTAGCAGAGAGGCTGCCTAAAATCATAATAAGTTCACAGACACCCCAAAACACACCACCAGACGCAGTCCTGCCCACCAGAAAGACAAGAACCAGCCTCATCCACCAGAACACAGGCACCAGTCCCCTCCACCAGTAAGCCTATACAAACCACTGAACACACATTACCCACAGGGGGCAGACACTAAAAACACAATGGGAACTATAAACCTGCAGTTTGCGTAAAGGAGAAACCAAACACAGTAAGTTAAGCAAAATGAGAAGACAGAGAAATACACAGCAGATGAAGGAGCAAGGTAAATACCCACCAGACCTAACAAATGAAGAGAAAATAGGCAGTCTACCCAAAAAAGAATTCAGAGTAATGATAGTAAAGATGAACCAAAACCTTGGAAATAGATTGGAGAAAATACAAAAAACATTTAACAAGGAACTGAAGAACTAAAGAGCAAAAAAACAATGATGAACAACACAACAAATGAAATTAAAAATTCTCTAGAAGGAATCAATAGCAGAATAACTGAGGCAGAAGAACAGATAAGTGACCTGGAAGATAAAATAGTGGAAATAACTGCCACAGAGCAGAATAAAGAAAAAACAATGAAAAGAATTGAGGACAGTCTCAGAGACCTCTGGGACAACATTTAACACACCAACATTTGAATTATAGGGGTCCCAGAAGAAGAAGAGAAAAAGAAAGTGACTGAGAAAATATCTGAAGAGATTACAGTTGAAAACTTCCCTAATATGGGAAAGGAAATAGTCAATCAAGTCCAGGAAGCACAGAGAGACCCATACAGGATAAATCCAAGGAGAAACATGCCAAGACACATATTAATCAAACTATCAAAAATTAAATACAGAGAAAAAATATTAAAAGCAGCAAGGGAAAAGCAACAAATGACACACAAGGGAATCCCCATAAGCTTAACAGCTGATCTTTCAGCAGAAACCCTGCAAGCCAGAAGGGAGTGGCAGGACATATTTAAAGTCATGAAAGGGAAAAACCTACAACCAAGATAACAATACCCAGCAAGGATCTCATTCAGATTTGATGGAGAAATTAAAACCTTTACAGAGAAGCAAAAGCTAAGAGAATTCAGTACCACCAAACCAGCTTTACAACAAATGCTAAAGGAACTTCTCTAGGCAGGAAACACAAGAGAAGGAAAAGACCTACATTAACAAACCCAAAACAATTAGGAAAATGGTAATAGGAACATACATATCGATAACTACCTTAAATGTAAATGGATTAAATGCTCCCACCAAAAGACATAGACTGGCTGCATGGATACAAAAACAAGACCCATATATATGCTGTCTACAAGAGACCCAATTCAGACCTAGGTACACATACAGACCGAAAGTGAGGGGATGCAAAAAGATATTCCATGCAAATGGAAAACAAAAGAAAGCTGGAGTAGCAATACTCATATCAGACAAAATAGACTTTAAAGACTATTACAAGAGACAAAGAAGGACACTATATAATGATCAAGGGATCAATCCAAGAAGAAGATAAGACAATTGTAAATATTTATGCACCCAACACAGGAGCACCTCAATACATAAGGCAAATGCTAACAGCCATAAAAGGGGAAATCGACAGTAACACAATCATACTAGGGGACTTTAACACCCCACTTTCACCAATGGACAGATCATCCAAAATGAAAATAAATAAGGAAACACAAGCTTTAAATGAGACATTAAACAAGATGGACTTAATTGATATTTTTGGACATTCCATACAAAAACAACACAATACACTTTCTACTCAAGTGCTCATGGAACATTTTCCAGGATAGATCATATCTTGGGTCACAAATCAAGCCTTGGTAAATTTAAGAAAATTGAAATCGTATCAAGTATCTTTTCTGACCACAATGCTATGAGATTAGAAATCAATTACACGGAAAAATCTGTAAAAAATACAAACACATGGAGGCTAAACAATACACTACTAAATAACCAAGAGATCACTGAAGAAATCAAAGAGGAAATCAAAAAATACCTAGAAACAAATGACAATGAAAACACGATGACCCAAAGCCTATGGGATGCAGCAAAAGCAGTTCTAAGAGGGAAGATTATAGCAATACAATCCTACCTCAAGAAACAAGAAACATCTCAAATAAACAACCTAACCTCACACCTAAAACAATTAGAGAAAGAAGAACAAAAAAGACCCCAAAGTTAGCAGAAGGAAAAAAATCAGAAAGATCAGATCAGAAATAAATGAAAAAGAAATGAAGGGAACAATAACAAAGATCAATAAAACTAAAAGCTGGTTCTTTGAGAAGATAAACAAAATTGATAAACCTTTAGCCAGACTCATCAAGAAAAAAAGGGAGAAGACTCAAGTCAATAGAATTAGAAATGAAAAAGGAAAACTAACAACTGACACTGCAGAAATACAAAGGATCATGAGAGATTACTACAAGCAACTATATGCCAATAAAATGGACAACCTGCAAGAAATGGACAAATTCCTAGAAAAGCACAACCTTCCAAGACTGAACCAGGAAGAAATAGAAAATATAAACAGACCAATCACAAGCACTGAAAGTGAAACTGTGATTAAAAATCTTCCAACAAACAAAAGCCCAGGACCAGATGGCTTCACAGGCGAATTCTATCAACATTTAGAGAAGAGCTAACACCTATCCTTCTCAAACTCTTCCAAAATATAGCAGAGGGAGGAACACTCTCAAATTCATTCTACAAGGCCACCATCACCCTGATACCAAAACTAGACAAAGACGTCACAAAGAAAGAAAACTACAGGCCAATATCACTGATGAACATAGATGCAAAAATCCTCAACGAAATACTAGCAAACAGAATCCAACAACACATTAAAGGAATAATACACCATGATCAAGTGGGGGTTTATCCCAGGAAAGCAAGGATTCTTCAATATATGCAAATCAATCAATGTGACAAACCATATTAAAAAATTGAAGGAGAAAGACCATATGATCATCTCAATAGATGCAGAAAAAGCTTTTGACAAAATTCAACACCTATTTATGAT
This sequence comes from Eubalaena glacialis, assembly GCF_028564815.1. Taxonomy (NCBI): domain Eukaryota; kingdom Metazoa; phylum Chordata; class Mammalia; order Artiodactyla; family Balaenidae; genus Eubalaena; species Eubalaena glacialis. Next base: position 25,649,781 of record NC_083719.1, read on the forward strand.
AAAAACCCTCCAGAAAGTAGGCATACAGGAAACTTACCTCAACACAATAAAGGCCATATATGACAAACCCACAGCCAACATCATTCTCAGTGGTGAAAAACTGAAACCATTTCCTCTAAGATCAGGAACAAGACAAGGTTGCCTAGTCTCATCACTATTATTCAACATACTTTTGGAAGTTCTAGCCACAGCTATCAGAGAAGGAAAAGAAATAAAAGGAATCCAAATCAGAAAATAAGAAGTAGAACTGTCACTGTTTGCAAATGACATGATACATAGAGAATCCTAAAGATGCTACCAAAAAACTACTACAGCTAATCAATGAATTTGGTGAAGTAGAAGGATACAAAATTAATGCACAGAAATCTCTTGTATTCCTATACACTAATGATGAGAAATCTGAAAGATAAATTAAGGAAACACTCCCATTTACCACTGCGGCAACAAGAATAAAATACCTAGGAATAGCCTACCTAAGGAGACAAAAGACCTGTATGCAGAAAACTATAAGACACTGATGAATGAAATTAAAGATGATACAAATAGATGGAGAGATATACCACGTTCTTGGATTGGAAGAATCAACACTGTGAAAATGACTATACTATCCAAAGCAATCTACAGATTCAATGCAAGCCCTATCAAACTACCAATGGCATTTTTTTACAGAACTAGAACAAAAAATTTCACAATTTGTATGGAAACACAAAAGACCCCGAATAGCCAAAGCAATCTTTAGAAAGAAAAACAGAGCTGGGGGAATCAGGCTCCCTGACTTCAGACTATACTACAAAGCTACAGTAATCAAGACAGTACGGTACTGGCACAAAAACAGAAATGTAGATCAATGGAACAGGATAGAAAGCCCAGAGATAAACCCACGCACGTCTGGTCACCTTCTCCTTGATAAAGGAGGCAAGAATACATAATGGAGCAAAGACAGCCTCTTAAATAAGTGGCACTGGGAATACTGGACAGCTACATGTAAAAGAATGAAATTAGAACACTCCCTAACACCATACACAAAAATAAACTCAGAATGGATTAAAGACCTAAATGTAAGGCCAGACACTATAAAACTCTTAGAGGGAAACATAGGCAGAACACTCTATGACATAAATCACAGCAAGATCCTTTTTGACTCACCTCCTAGCGAAATGGAAATAGAAACAAAAACACATGGGACCTAATGAAACTTAAAAGCTTTTGCATAGCAAAGGAAAACATAAACAAGATGAAAAGACAGCCCTCAGAAGGGAGAAAATATTTGCAAATGAAGCAACTGACAAAGGATTAATCTCCAAAATATCTAAGCAGCTCATGCAGCTCAATATCCAAAAAGCAAACAACCCAATCCAAAAATGGGCAGATAGACCTAAATAGACATTTCTCCAAAGAAGATATACAGATTGCCAACAAACACATGAAAGGATGCTCAACATCCCTAATCATTAGAGAAATGCAAATCAAAACTACAATGAGGTATCACCTCACACCAGTCAGAACAGCCATCATCAAAAAATCTACAAACAATAAATGCTGGAGAGGGTGTGGAGAAAAGGGAACCCTTTTGCACTGTTGGTGGGAAAGTAAATTGATACAGCCACTATGGAGAACAGTATGGACGTTCTTTAAAAAGCTAAAAATAAAACTACCATACAACCCAGCAATCCCACTACTGGGCATATACCCTGAGAAAACCATAATTCAAAAAGAGTCATGTATCACAATGTTCATCGCCACTCTATTTACAATAGCCAGGACATGGAAGCAACCTAAGTGTCCATAAACAGATGAATGGATAAAGAAAATGTGGCACATATATACAATGGAATATTAATCAGCCATAAGAAGAAATGAAATTGAGTTATCTGTAGTGAGGTGGATGGACCTAGACACTGTCATACAGTGAAGTTAGTCAGAAAGAGAAACACAAATACCGTGCTAACACATACATATGGAATCTAAAAAAAAAAATGGTTCTGAAGAACCTAGGGGCAGGACAGGAATAAAGATGCAGACATAGAGAATGGACTTGAGGACACAGGGAGGGGGAAGGGTAAGCTGGGATGAAGCGAGAGAGTGGCATAGACATATATACACTACCAAATGTAAAATAGATAGCTAGTGGGAAGCAGCCACATAGCACAGGGAGATCAGCTCGATGCTTTGTGACCACCTAGAGGGGTGGAATAGGGAGGGTGGGAGGGAGATGCAAGAGGGAGGGGTAGGGGGATACATGTATACGTATAGCTGATTCACTTTGTTATACAGCAGAAACTAACACACCATTGTAAAGCAATTATACTCCAATAAAGATGTTTACATAAATAAATAAATAGGTCACCCTTATGCTGCGTGGAGAGCAGATATGAAGAGAATTAGAGCTCAGGCAGGGAGACCAGATAGGAGGCCATCAGCAGTAATGTCCCAGAAAAAGATGATGAGACACAGATCTAAAATTATGATTGTAGGTAAGGAGAAGAGGGAAAATGTGGCAGATTGTAATGTCCCAAAGTGCCTGCCACAACTCCCATCCCACAACTCCAACTCCCAATGTGACTTGCAGACTCCTCCCATCAAGAGGTGGGGTCAGTAGTTCCTTCCCTTGTAATTACAGCAGAAGAGACACGATGTGACATCTGAGGTTAGGTCATAAAATGTGATATAGCTTCCACCTGATCCTCTTAAAATACTTGCTCTTAGAATCCAGCTGCCATCCTGTGTGGAAGCCCAAACTGGCCCCACACGAAAAAACCATATGGAAAGCCCTCATGTAAATGCCAGCCCACAGCTCAGTTGAGGTCCCAGCCATGCTACACCATCAACTGCCAGATGTGAATGAAGATGCCTTCTGATGATTTCAAACCCCATTCTTCCAGTCTTTCTAGCTGAGGCCCAGGTACCACCAAGCAGAGATTAGCTGTCCCACTGTTATTTTATGCTCGTTGAGTTTGGGGATGATTTGTTACTGAAACAAGAGGGAATTGTTAAATATTAGAAGATGAAATCAAAAGGATTTAATAGTTTCTGAAAACTATAGCCTGAAGGGTTGAAGACTGAGGTTGGCAGAGGACAGGAGCCAGGAAAGCAAGGGATTTAAAGCAAATGTCTTCAAATCTTTGTCAAGCTGAATTCCTAATGGCCCAAAGAGAAAACTGAGTAACCTGGTCTCTCTTTAAAATATAAGAAATTACATTTAAAAATATTCATATATGTACCAATAAATCCCATTCCAATCTGAGCAAGTACTTGGCATGTTCAAAAGCAACATTCTGGAAATTATCTTTTCAGGTAGGTAACACAATTTCTTCCCTAGAAAACTACAAATATTTAAAAATGTTTGGAACTTAATTTGGGGAAGTTTGAAGGAAGATTATCTCTTGCTTTGTTTTCCCCATTTTTTACGACTCCTATTTACTATGTAGAAATATATGTCATGTTTCCAAATAATCTGTCCAAACTTTCAGTAGCCAGACTTTTAAGATATATGACTTGGTAGGAATATGGCTGGATACCTGGTAGATTTTGAAAATGTATTCCTTAGAATGCCAATCTTAAACAAATGGGCCCAACTGCTAAAACTGCTAAAAAAAGAAACACTTTTTAAAATAAGTGATTTCATAAATCTTCATTTATTCTCAGTATGTTTGGGGATTTTTTTGGGGAGGCCATTCAGTTCTGCTAGATGATTTCTCTTCCTTCATCAAAAGGTAACATCTAATTGTTTTTCCTTAAGGAAGTAAAAAAACTGAAGGAGTATTTTCTCCTTGGTGCCAAACTACCTGCATGTGATAGCCAGCACATGACAAGCATCTTACTACAAAAGCACTCAGTATTTTCCCTGCACAATTAATCTAATTCAAACCAAACATAAAAAAAACTTGGAGGGTAGGTTATCAACCAGATCCATGACACATCATTTGCGTTAGACTCTGATTTTTACATGTCTTCTCCTCATGTCCCCAGGTATGGCTTATGTGATTGATTGTTAAAGCTGCATTTAGTAATCATTAACTGCCAATAATTATTGAGTAACAAAATGGATACATACTTAGCAAACAGAGAATATTACACTTGCTCACTTCAGTAAGCCTCCTGGGAATGTGATGCTGAACAATAAGATAGAATTACAGAAAACAAAATGCTTCTTTCTGTCGCTTAGAATAACATCATCACAGTCTTTCTGCCTCACTCTTCCAGACCTTTCCCTTGCCTAAAACTATCTCTAACAAATTCACTGACATGATTTGGGGATTAAGTTCATGAGTCATGGTCAAAGAGATGTACTCATAAAAATGATTAAACTGGTAGATCCATATAAAAGCAGTAAGGTCAATACACACCATATCTAGAATAAAAGCTGTTTTAATCATGTATATTTCTATGGAGGAAACCCAATATGTATATACTCTGTGTGTGTGTGTGTGCGCACGTGCGTGTGTGTGTGTCAGGAGCTATCTTCTAATATTTTTAATATATAACAAAGGCGTGGGTTATTGTAGTTTCTAACTTCATGCTTATTCAAAACCTTCAGCAGCACACGTTTTTAAAGTAATTGATGGTCAATATTGTATAAGGTAATAGAAAATATTTCTTTGTTGCTAAGCTAAATGGACAATTTGGGGCATACATATTCATAAGGCTTTGGAATGTTCCCAATAAATGCTGAACTATGTAGGAAGAAGAATGGCCTTGCATTAAGCATATTTTGGTAACTGGTAATGCAACCTCCCAGCTCCCCTGGGTGTGCAACTCTTGAGAGATCATCTTCCAAGCCATGATGATTTCACAAGCTCTAATGCACTGGTTTTACATAATTAAATTTTAAAGTAAATTTAATGATATGCTCAAGAATCTCAGAAAATAGGTGTTATTACTGCAAACAGGGGAGCAAAAATGAATTTTCACATGTTTCTTCTGTCTTCCGTCTAAAAGCCAGACTTAATGTGTACTTAAAGCAAACATATATACACTAAGTTCCACAGAAAGTGACCTCTCTTATAAATAAAAGAAAACAAGGAAGGAAGGAAGGGAGGGAGAGAGGAAGGGAGGGAAGTAAAGGAAGGAAGGGAAAGGAAGAAAGAGAGAGAAGGAAGGAAGGGAGGGAGGGAGGAAGGGAGAGAGGGAGGGAGAAAGGATGGGAGGAAGGAAAGAAGGACTGAAAGAAGGGAAGGAAGGAAGGAAGGAAGGAAGGAAGGAAGGAAGGAAGAAAGAAAGAAAGAAAGAAAGAAAGAAAGAAAGAAAGAAAGAAAGAAAGAAAGAAAGAAAGAAAGAAAGAAAGAAAGAGAAAGAAAGAAGAAAGAAAGATCAAGGAAAAATAAAATGTATTAACTTCCTCAAACACAGCTTATTTGGGGGACTTTTACACATAAGTAGATTTAATATAATATTCCTTCTTTCCTCCTGGAAAGGAGAAGAACTCAAACTCTACTTTAAACTGTTATAAAAAGCTTGAACTTCAAGTGGTTTAACCAAACTGTCCTATCATAATAAGGTAACAGACACACCAAAACACACCACTGGGCGTGGTCCTGCCCACCAGAAAGACAAGATCCAGCTTCATCCACCAGAACAGAGGCACCAGTCCCGTCCACCAGGAAGTCTACACAAACCACTGAAACAACCTTATCCACTGTGAGCAGACACCAGAAACAACGGGAACTACGAACCTGCAGCCTGCGTAAAGGAGACCCCAAACACAGTAAGTTAAGCAAAATGAGAAGACATAGAAACACACAGAAGATAAAGGAGCAAGGTAAAAACCCACCACACCAAACAAATGAAGAGGAAATAGGTAGTCTACCTGAGAAAGAATTCAGAGTAATGATAGTAAAGATGATCCAAAATCTTGGGGAAAAAATGGAGGAAATACAAGAAATGTTTAATAAGGAACTAGAAGAACTAAAGAGCAAACAAACAATGATGAACAACACAACAAATGAAATTACAAATTCTCTAGAAGGAATCAACAGCAGAATAACTCAGGCAGAAGAATGGATAAGTGACCTGGAAGATAAAATAGTGGAAATAACTACCACAGAGCAGAATAAAGAAAAAACAATGAAAAGAATTGAGGACAGTCTCAGAGACCTCTGGGACAACATTAAATGCACCAACATTCGAATTACAGGGGTCCCAGAAGAAGAAGAGAAAAAGAAAGGGACTGAGAAAATATTTGAAGAGATTACAGTTGAAAACTTCCCTAATATGGGAAAGGAAATAGTCAATCAAGTCCAGGAAGCACACAGAGTCATATACAGGATAAATCCAAGGAGAAACATGCCAAGACACATATTAATCAAACTATCAAAAATTAAATACAGAGAAAAAATATTAAAAGCAGCAAGGGAAAAGCAACAAATGACACACAAGGGAATCCCCATAAGCTTAACAGCTGATCTTTCAGCAGAAACCCTGCAAGCCAGAAGGGAGTGGCAGGACATATTTAAAGTCATGAAAGGGAAAAACCTACAACCAAGATTACTCTACTGAGAAAGGATCTCATTCAGATTTGACAGAGAAATTAAAAGTTTTACAGAGAAGCAAAAGCTAAGAGAATTCAGCACCACCAAACCAGCTTTACAACAAATGCTAAAGGAACTTCTCTAACTGGGAAACACAAGAGAAGGAAAAGACCTACATTAACAAACCCAAAACAATTAGGAAAATGGTAATAGGAACATACATATCAATAACTACCTTAAATGTAAATGGATTAAATGCTCCCACCAAAAGACATAGACTGGCTGCATGGATACAAAAACAAGACCCATACATATGCTGTCTACAAGAGACCCAGTTCAGACCTAGGGACACATACAGACTGAAAGTGAGGGGATGCAAAAAGATATTCCATGCAAATAAGAAGAAAGCTGGAGTAGCAAAACTCATATCAGACAAAATAGACTTTAAAATAAAGACTATTACAAGAGACAAAGAAGGACACTACATAATGATCAAGGGATCAATCCAAGAAGAAGATAAAACAATTGTAAATATTTATGCACCCAACACAGGAGCACCTCAATACATAAGGCAAATGCTAACAGCCACAAAAGGGGAAATTGACAGTAACACAATCACAGTAGGGGACTTTAACACCCCACTTTCACCAATGGACAGATCATCCAAAATGAAAATAAATAAGGAAACACAAGCTTTAAATGAGACATTAAACAAGATGGACTTAATTGATATTTATAGGACAGTCCATCCACAAAAAACAGAATACACTTTATTCTCAAGTGCTTATGGAACATTTTCCAGGATAGATCATATCTTGGGTCACAAATCAAGCCTTGGTAAATTTAAGAAAACTGAAATCGCTTCAAGTACCTTTTCCGACTACAACATTATGAGACTAGATATTAATTATGGAAAAAAAATCTGTAAAAAAGACAAACACATGGAGGTTAAACAATACACTACTAAATAACCAAGAGATCACTGAAGAAATCAAAGAGGAAATCAAAAAATACCTAGAAACAAATGACAATGACAACACGACGACCCAAAACTTATGGGATGCAGCAAAAGCAGTTCTAACAGGGAAGTTTATAGCAATACAATCCTACCTCAAGAAACAAGAAACATCTCAAATAAACAACCTAACCTCACACCTAAAGCAATTAGAGAAAGAAGAACAAAAAAGACCCCAAAGTTAGCAGAAGGAAAGAAATCATAAATATCAGATCAGAAATAAATGAAAAAGAAATGAAGGAAACAATAACAAAGATGAATAAAACTAAAAGCTGGTTCTTTGAGAAGATAAACAAAACTGATAAACCATTAGCCAGACTCATCAAGAAAAAAAGGGAGAAGACTCAAATTAATAGAATTAGAAATGAAAAAGGAGAAGTAACAATTGACACTGCAGAAATACAAAGGATCATGAGAGATTACTACAAGCAACTATATGCCAATAAAATGGACAACCTGCAAGAAATGGACAAATTCTTAGAAAAGCACAACCTTCTGAGACTGAACCAGGAAGAAATAGAAAATATAAACAGACCAATCACAAGCACTGAAAGTGAAACTGTGATTAAAAATCTTCCAACAAACAAAAGCCCAGGACCAGATGGCTTCACAGGCGAATTCTATCAACATTTAGAGAAGAGCTAACACCTATCCTTCTCAAACTCTTCCGAAATACAGTTTGGGAGGAACATTCCCAAACTCATTTGACGAGGCCACCATCACCCTGATACAAAAACCAGACAAAGATGTCACAAAGAAAGAAAACTACAGGCCAATATCACTGATGAACATAGATGCAAAAATCCTCAACAAAATACTAGCAAACAGAATCCAACAGCACATTAAAAGGATCATACACCATGATTAAGTGGGGTTTATCCCAGGAATGCAAGGATTCTTCAATATACGCAAATCAATCAATGTGATAAACCATATTAACAAATAGAAGGAGAAAAACCATATGATCATCTCAATAGATGCAGAAAAAGCTTCTGACAAAATTCAACACCCATTTATAACAAAAACCCTCCATAAAGTTGGCATAGAGGGAACTTACCTCAACACAATAAAGGCCATATATGACAAACCCACCGCCAACATCGTTCTCAATGGTGAAAAACTGAAACCATTTCCTCTAAGATCAGGAACAAGACAAGGTTGTCCACTCTCACCACTATTATTCAACATAGTTTTGGAAGTTTTAGCCACAGCAATCAGAGAAGGAAAAGAAATAAAAGGAATCCAAATTGGAAAAGAAGAAGTAAAGCTGTCACTGCTTGCAGATGACATGATACTATACATAGAGAATCCTAAAGATGCTACCAGAAAACTACTACAGCTAATTAATGAATTTGGTAAAGGAGAAGGATACAAAATTAATGCACAGAAATCTCTTGCATTCCTATACACTAATGATGAAAAATCTGAAAGGGAAATTAAGGAAACACTCCCATTTACCATTGCAGCAAAAAGAATAAAATACCTAGGAATAAGCCTACCTAAGGAGACAAAAGACCTGTATGCAGAAAACTATAGGACACTGATGAAAGAAATTAAAGATGATACAAACAGATGGAGAGATAGACCATGTTCTTGGATTGGAAGAATCATACTGTGAAAATGACTATACTACCCAAAGCAATCTACAGATTCAATGCAATCCCTATCAAACTAGCAATGGCATTTTTTACAGAACTAGAACAAAAAAATTCACAATTTGTGTGGAAACACAAAAGACCCCAAATAGCCAAAGCAATCATGAGAAAGAAAAATTGAGCTGGAGGAATCAGGCTCCCAGACTTCAGACTGTACTACAAAGCTACAGTAATCAAGACAGTATGGTACTGGCACAAAAACAGAAATGTAGATCAATGGATCAGGATAGAAAGCCCAGAGATAAACCCACACACATATCGTCTCTTTATGTTCGATAAAGGAGGCAAGAATATACAATGGAGAAAAGACAGCCTCTTCAATAAGTGGTGCTGGGAATACTGGACAGCTACATGTAAAAGAATGAAATTAGAACACTCCCTAACACCATACACAAAAATAAACTCAAAATGGATTACAGACCTAAATGTAAGGCCAGACACTATAAGACTCTTGGAGGAAAACATAGGCAGAACCCTCTATGACATAAATCACAGCAAGACCCTTTTTGACCCACCACCTAGAGAAATGGAAATAAAAACAAAAATAAACAAATGGGACCTAATCAAACTTAAAAGCTTTTGCACAGCAAAGGAACACATAAATAAGACAAAAAGACAACCCTCAGAATGGGAGAAAATATTTGCAAACGAAGCAACTGACAAAGGATTAATCTCCAAAATTTACAAGCAGCTCATGCAGCTCAATATCCAAAAAACAAACAACCCAATCCAAAAATGGGCAGTAGACCTAAATAGACATTTCTCCAAAGAAGATATAGAGACTGCCAACAAACACATGAAAGGATGCTCAACATCACTAATCATTAGAGAAATGCAAATCAAAACTACAATGAGGTATCACCTCACACCAGTCAGAATGGCCATCATCAAGAAATCTACAAACAATAAACACTGGAGAGGGAACCCTCTTGCACTGTTGGTGGGAAAGTAAATTGATACAGCCACTATGGAGAACTGTACAGAGTTTCCTTAAAAAAGTAAAAATAGAACTACCATATGACCCAGCAATCCCACTTCTGGGCATACACCCTGAGAAAACTATAATTCAAAAAGAGTCATGTACCACAATGTTCATTGCAGCTCTATGTACAATAGCCAGGACATGGAAGCAACCTAAGTGTCCATCAACAGATGAATGGATAAAGAAGATGTGGCACATATATACATGGAATATTACTCAGCCATAAAAAGAAATGAAATTGAGTTATTTGTAGTGAGGTGGATGGACCTAGAGACTGTCATACAGAGTGAAGTAATTCAGAAAGAGAAAAACAAATACCGTATGCTAACACATATATATGGAATCTAAAAAAAAAAAAAATGCTTCTGAAGAATCTAGGAGCAGGACAGGTATAAAGACACAGACATAGAGAATGGACTTGAGGACATGGGGAGGGGGAAGGGTAAGCTGGGACGAAGTGAGAGAGTGGCATGGACATATAAACACTACCAAATGTCAAACAGATAGCTAGTGGGAAGCAGCCGCATAGCACAGGGAGATCAGCTCGGTGCTTTGTGACCACCTAGAGGGGTGGGATAGGGAGGGTGGGAGGGACATGCAAGAGGGAGGAGATATGGGGATACATGTATATGTATAGCTGATTCACTTTGTTATACAGCAGAAACTAACACACCATTGTAAAGCAATTATACTCCAATAAAGGTGTTTTTAAAAAAAATAAAAGAGATAGTGGCAAGCTCTGTCCAAAGTTTTCAAAATGTACACACAAGAGCAAACTAAATACCTTTGAGTGTGACCTAGATTTGGCAGCTTGCTTATAAAGTACAGAGGATGGAAAATGACGAACAGTGTATTCGTTTCCTAGGGCTGTCATAACAAAGTACCACAAATTAGGTAGTTTAAAACAACAGAAATTTATTGTCTCATTGCTCTGGAGTCTAAAAGTCCTAAATCAAGTTGCTGGTAAGGCCATGCTCCCTCTGACTCTCTAGAGGAGAACCCTTCCTTGCCTCTTCCTAGCTTCTGGGTTGGCCCTTGAGCCATGGCTTGCAGCTGCAGCACCCCAAACTCTGCCTCTGTTGTCACATGTGTGTCTCTGTGTGTTCACAGATCCTTCACATGGCATTTTCCTAATCTTATAAGGACACCTGTCATATTGAATTAGGGCCCATCCTAATCATCTCATCTTAACTTGATTAAATATGCAAAGACCCTATTTCCAAATAAGATCACATTTCCAGGTATGGGGGCTAGGATTTCAAATTATCTTTTTTGAAGAACACAATTCAACCTGTAACAAACAGCAACTTTTCAGTAAAAAAACGTGGCAAACACAACTTTAACCAAGTAATCAATATAATATCACTATTTGTTAGTCATGTTGATAGTGACAGGATTCAAGATACACTACCCCAAAATATGGCACCTTGGCATGTTGGATATTTTAAGCTAAAGGAATTTGAGAAACGGCAAGTGCAGGAAGGATTCTTGGACCTTCTCCTGAAGCAAGTCATAAATCCCTCATGTGAGAGGTGCCCTCCCTATACTCAGAGGAGCATCCTTATCTCTGAAGATGGAAGGATGCTGAGAGAAATCTGAACGAACAGGCCTTGCTAAGTTTCCTCCAGTTTACTACATGTAACTCATACCCCTTTTGTCCTCTATCACATTTTCCCACAACCTTCCACTCTTCCTCAAACCTAGCATAAAAATGGTCAGATCTTCATTTCCTTGGCTACCATGTCATTTAAAATTTATGTGAAATAAATGTGTATGCTTTTCTCTCTTTAATCTGCTTTTTGTTACAGAGACCCAGCCAAGAACCTAAAATGGGTAAAAGAAAGATTTTTTTTCTCCTCTTACAATATCATGCACTCCCTGATGAGATGTGATGAGAAGGCACTTCACATCTGTGGTTTTCTTCCCCAAAACCCAAAACCCTAGGCTAATCATGACAAATACCTCACAGAATTAAACTGAGGGACATTCATTCTACAAAGCACCTGACTAGCACTCTTCCAAGCTGTCAGGGTCATGAAAAAAAAAAGGAAATATTTAGAAACCATCACAGACCAAAGGAGACTATGGAGACATGGAGACTAAAGGCAATGTGGAACCCTGGATTGGATCCTGAAACAGAAAAAGGACATTCGTGAAGAAACTAGTGAAATCCAAATAAAGTCTGGAGTGTAATTAATAGCAATGCTATTAATGTTACTTTCTTAGTTTTGACAAATGTACCATGAGAGATGTTAATATGATAGGAAATTGGGTGAGAGGTATATATGAACTCTCTGTACTATCTTTGCAACTTTAATGTAAATCTAAATATTTTCCAAATTTTTTTAAAAGTTTATTTAGAAAAAAAAATAATAATGGCATTTATGCTCTTTCATCACATGCAAAGTTATCAAGTTGTCAACTTATAAAGATGATCTGTTCTAATTAGAGTAATGGAGGATATTTACCCTCTCTCTTTATTCAATGGAGGTGTTTCCTTCTATAAGGGAGGCAAACTTGAGATAGTGGCAAGATTACAATGTGCAAATATTTTGGATGACATATATGTATATTCAAAAGAGGAACTGCACAGGTAGTTGAAAACAATGGACAAAGCCCAGATTTGCAAGCCAGAAGAGCCATCTCTGCGATCTTCGCTCCACATTACAGACTGTGACTTTTCAAGTGGGTTATTTTACTTCGTTCAGTTCTTTCGTCTATAAGACTGGAATATAATATGCCTATATGGAAAGGATACAAGGGAGATTAAAGAAAATGTATATTATTGCCAAGTACATATAGATGCTGGTTATTTTTGGCATTACTTGTAGAGAGAGAAGGGAAGAAAAATGTACTATAACACTGCAACATTGGCAACAATATTTTCAACCTTTCAGTTCAATGTTGATGGTGCAGGAGTGACGACAGTCAAGAGGCAAGTAACTAGACACTTCCCTGCAGAGTGACAATAACTGAGCCACTAATGACCTTTGCAAACAATTACTTATCCATCTAGCACCCTCCTCGATATTTCCCAATATCATGAGAACTATTATATATTATATTTTAAAGTTACAAATGCATTGTCTAATTTCAAAAAACAAAAAGAAAAATGGAGTTTTTTTATTTGGGGCAAACAGTAGTTGTTTCCAGTGATCAATGTTAATTTTCATAGTTCCTCACAAACTATCTCTATTGATCTGTTCAAATACCTTTCTCAGGATGCATGTCAAAAATTAGAGAGCCTATGGGAAGGGAACAGAAATTATTTCAATCATTCCTATCATTAATAATAATATCTTGAACAGCATTCAAAACATGAGGTCCAAGCCAAGTTAATGATACACCTGAATTAATGCATAGGTGAGCCTTCAATGAATTCAAAGAGAGAGTGTGATAAGAGGGTGGAGTGCTGGAATGGAGGCCATATGCAGCCGTGTGGTAACTACCTGTTCATCTCACACACTCGATTTTTCTGAGTTCCCCATATGGACAAGTCTTTGTTCTTTCCCTCTGTAGGCACTTAGTTGACAATCATCATTCTTTGAGTTTCAACTCAGAGATTTCATTATCAAGGATGGGTTTCTTGCACAACCCGACTTCACTCTGCCCAGATGCCTTTGTCAACTGTGAGCTCCTTGCAGGTGGAGACTGTTTCATTTATCTCTAAAACACAAGGTCTAGCATTGGCACACAGCAGGCAACAGATTTATCTTGGCCAATCTACACTGAAACTTTGTGAGGCACTGGTAAAATGCCAAGCACTGATTCCTTACTACTGGAGAATTTTATTCTATTTCTCCAATATTTCCTTTTGTGGTTTTTTCTTCCTCTATTATAATCTCTTTGCTCTCTATTTGTTTTATTCTTACAAGCATTATAGATAAACTTGACCCAACACAAGAATATGTAAGATATGTTCTCCCACTAAATAAAATAGGTATCCACTTAATTATGTCTTCTCTCTGCTTATTGCACCTCCATTATGGTAAAACAAATTTAACCAGAGTAGTTTATCTCCCAAGATTTCTCCATCAATTTACGGTTAATTTCACCAATTTAAATTTATCTTCAAATAGATGTGCAATGAAGTACTTGCAGGGGAAATATACAGGCCTGTGTAGTTGGGGAGCTACCTTCATATTCTGCATGAGCCTCTTCACTGGGTCTCTTCCAGCCTCTCAAAGAAAATAAAAGGGGGTGGGGAAAATCAGAATAAGTGCAGGGTTTTCAAGAATCTAGTGGGTCATGGATGTGCTGGCCTTCCTGGAATGACATATTCTTAGTTTGCAAAGGGATATGAGCTGGGGGTAATTTGCAAATGAATGCCTCTGCAAATGAATGAATGCATCAAACACAATGAAAACATTGTATCCAAGATTATGCCATATTGCTCATTGCTGCCACTTCCACCGAATTTGTTTCTCTACCATCTGCACCAGTTCCATTCCACTATCTGACACGAGGCCCAGAAAAATGCAAGCCACTAAGAATATATCGTTAAAGGGGCTGTGTGAACAGTTATTATGCTTGTGTAACTTCCTTAATATCCTTTTTTAATGAAAAAGAAGAAACCTACATCAGAAGCAGTACTTAAAATTCAGTTTGGAGAGGCTTCTGGCCTCTACTGAGTAGCTTTTCCCCTTAATCTCTTCTTTTTGTTTGCTGTCTTAATAACATGTTTGGGCTAAAGGAAAGCTAAATTCTCACACCCATGTCTGGGTGGAAAATATTACTTTTAAGGGAGTAAATGGATAACTTCATCTATATTTTACAATGGATATTTTATAAGCATGATATAGTAATACCATTTTAATTCTGACATATATCATCCAAAATACACTTTTTTTCACTCCAATAAATTACTCTCCTCCTCCTAATTTTCTTATTTACAAGCAATTTAATTCCACTTGTAATTTGTTAAATAATTGTATTTCCTTCATTATACATATCTAATTTGACAACTGTATATCAGAACTAGCCCTAATAAGGCAACTAAAATAAGATTGAATTTCAATCTAACTATTTTGCACAGCTGGGCCCAGATGAACTATATCACCAATATAGGAGGAAAGCACCATCAGACGCCATCATGACTCTCATTTTCAGAAATTTTAATGTTTGTTTGCTACAGAACAATAGCTCTTACCTCAACAAACTCCTGGGCTTCAAATCCTGAACTTATATCCTGGGCCCTGAAGGTAAATTTTTTTATGACATCTGTGTGTTTCTGTAATTAGATCCACAGCAATCTGCAACACATACTTTCCCCTTTGAAATGTGTCTTCAGAAGAATAAATAATACACTGAAAATTAAAGAAAGTATACAAGCATGTTTTGCCATTGCTTTGATAAAATTCCTCCAGGAATCTGGGAAATGGGCTTGACCAATTTTTCACAGTACCCAATTATGTCCATGAATAGGCTAAATTTCTAGAAAATCTTTAAAAGTTTCAAGGGGTTTGATGATTTCTAATTGATGTTCCAAGTATTAGCCACTGTTAGTCATTCATTCATTCCTTGATGCTGTTAGAAGAATGGTTATGCAGTGTTCTAACCAACTCAAAACTGTCTCCAGTTATCACACTATCCAAATAGTGTGATCATAGAGCATTCATTGAAGCATGACTTGTGAAGATGTCATCACCATGAATTTATCTAAGAGAAGTTTATGTTTCTCTGTTATGGTACAAAACGAACAGAGAAAACTCTTGTAAAAAAAAAATCCACCCAACGGAGACCCCGTCCCCTTTCAACATGTGTTTCCTTCCTGTTGCCAGGTATATTTTCAATTATTTAATAAATGATTTGCAATCTATGTGCCCCAGTTTGGGTACAGGACATTTCTTTAAACCTTTCCCAATTTGCTGAAACTTAAATGACTTACACAAACTATAATAACAAAAACAAAAAATTCAGGTGAACGCCAATCTTTTCTGCATTAATCTCAGTTAACATTATTTTTCCTTCAAATTCAGTTCAAAGTAGATCCCACTGGTAAATTTCACCAACTCAATAAGAGTGAATAATTCTAACTATGTAGAGGGAAAACAACCTAACAAAAATGTGATCTATCTTTGCAAAATTACCAGTGTGACATAGCATTACTTTATCTAAATTAAGCAACTATGATATAATGGCTAAAGAATGCTATACTAAAAAAGTCATTCATTCCTGCTATTTCGTAAACATGGGAACGCTTTTAAATCCACCCAATATACAATGTTCTAAATCTGTCAAGAAAAACAAGTGACAAAATTATGAATTAGTTTTAAAATAATGTCACATCCTTTGCAATAATGGGAGCTTACAGAGGTAAACACATGACCAAACAGTGAGCAGTCTGCTAATTTAACTCGACTGAAAGAAGTCATACTTGGAATATCTTTTATGATAAGCAAGTTATAAAAAATAGTGTGTTTTGTACCGCATTAATAAAGCCTCTCTTAACCAAATTTTTATTATTTATTGGTGGAAGGAATTATATAAATTTTACTTGAGAAATCAGGGATCATGTTAAAACAACATTATTTTTAAAGTAGAAAACGTGTGATGAGTGAGTTTAAAACAGAGAATAATGAGAAAAGGGGGGTGGGGGGAGATTTACAATATAAATATGATACTTGTTTCTTACTTTTTCTGTCCATGAACCTAATAAAAATACTGTGAAAAGGTTAAATTCTCCTGAATACTTAGAAATTTTTTTTTTTTTTTTTTTAGAAATTATTTTTAAAGTGAGTTAAAGTCTGGTGTTTAAGGTAAAATGCATACCTCTTCCTTTAAGGCTTAAACATTCTTTTACTGACTGCCGTGAAATGAAATTAAATGTTTAGAAGCAAACTCTTTCTTAGTTCATAAATGTCAAAAAGTTAAATTTTCTCTGGATTTTGAAAAGTGAAATATACTGCCCTTTTGTTTCCAACAGGTGTTCTATTGACTCACTTGGGAATGTGATCACCACATCTCCATTTGATCAACTTTACATGGGGATTTCTGATAATCCAGTAGAGCTGCTGGATTGCACACTAGAAACATAGAGACAGACACACCATGCACTGCAAAGAATGCACTGTCTCCTCCCTGCACGGATGCTAGGACCATCAGGTACCCAGAACAAGACCAAGGGATCTAGCTCTACCCATTGGCTCTCAGCCAAAGAACATGCCTGGTGTTGGGAGTACATGTGTACCCGTTTGCGTTTTAGCTCCTAAATGAAGTTTCATTGTCATTTGCACTCTCTTAATATTAGTTTATATTATGTAAGGATTTATCCTTTTAATGGTTTGATATGTTTTTAAAAAGTTACCACCTCCTAATTTTTCATGGCCTGCTTTGAATTTTTTTTAACTCTCATATCCTATTTTTTAACATCATTATTGTTTCTTATTAACCATACAATTTTTTATTTTAAGGTAATGATAATACTTCTTGATGTTTAGTCCTTATTCCAAATGTTGCTTTATTTTCACTTTAATTTTATTTACTCTAAGTATGGCAAGCAGAAAGTAGAGGGGTATGGGGTTCAGCTGCAAGGAAAGTCTCTGACAGCACTCTTAGTCTATCAATAGGGAAAGACCAGGCTTTTCCCCCAATCTGTGCAAATTCATATTTTTGTTACTACAAGAAAAATGAATTTCTGGGAAAACAAAATAAAAAATAAAAGAGTATGCAAAATACAAGCATAAGCCATTTATTGAATTTCATGGATATAAAATTGTTCCTTCAAATTATTTTAAAAGGTTCTGAACACTTACTCTAAGTTACTGAATGTGTCTTGTCATGGTCTGGTGCAGACAGTTTGCAAACCAATACCAGTTCCTGGATCTGGCCTATGATTACAGCTCATGAGCTTGACTCTCTCCAGTGAACCTTTCCTCAGGAAAGTCTTCCCTCTCCCGCAGATTAGGTCTGATTTTCCTGCTATATGTTCTCCTAGTTTTTTGTATTTCTCCACCACACAGTATAATTGAATAATGTGTTACATGACTAGTCCCTTAATTGTGTCTGCCTTGCCCAGAGGATACAAGTGGGTTGACATTGTTTATACAAATGTAAACAAAGGTAGATTTACTTTGAAGCTAATAAAATATCAGGTTGTTGTCCATTTGCTTACAGAGGTCACTGTGAGTGGTGGAAGTTGCAGAAAGTTACAGAGTGTTCTAGGTGAGGTGGCAACTAAGGCTGCAATCAGTGAGAATTATTGTGTGAACATTTTTGGCGAATTGCCTAAAGGGATCATACACAAAAGGGACCTGAAGCTTGAAGAATACGATGTGATAGTTTTTCATCGTAAATAATCACTTTGGCACCTAATTTTGTATTTGCAATCTTACATTCTTTTTCTTAAAACGGGTACCTAAATTATGTAAGTTTCAATCCCACAAACTCTGGATCTGCCTGGTGTTGAATGCTTTATCCCCAACAACTAGCATGGTGCCTTGCCCGGCTGGAGTAGGTAGTCCATAAATATCAATTGGCTGAATGGGAAATGAATAAATGATCAACTTACTGGTTTAGAACTCCTCAGCAAGATTCCTGTGACAAGATCCACAAGGGTCCTAATTAGTCTCCTAAAAACTCTTTCATACCCAGCCTACTTTCAATAAAGGTATTACTAGTAGAATTCATCTTTATATAAGATTCAGAAGAATTATAAAGGCAGATTTTCAAACTATGGATTGTGCCCTCTTAGTAGTTTGCAAAAACAACTTGAGGGGTCATTAAATCAAAATTTATTTATTTTTACAGTGGAACAGATGGAATAAAAGGAACAGAATGAAATGGAATAAATGGAATGGAATGAAATGAAAAATACTGAGTGCATCACAAGAATTAAGAGTGAGTGTTGTTTTATAAAACTTTTGTGTCAATGGTGTATGCACATGTGTGCATGTACTAAAAACCTACTTTCCACACTGGAAAAAAAAACCTATAAATTCAAAGTGCAGGACTGCCCTACAGCCTTCTCTGATTAAAAAGGATAAATGGAGGTTGTTTACAACTAAGACTATACCTAAGAATTTTGGTTTTTGGTGGTTTGCTTGCTTTGTTTTGTGTTTTATATTTTACACATATACTCTTTTGTTGAATCATCAGTATAAATACAAATCAGAAACTCCGGTTTTTAAGATCTCTGAGAAAAGACACCAGACTTTTTCCATGACCTTAAGCATGGACTTTCCAGAAGAAGATTCTTTAAATGTTCCAAGATCTTTTGTTCCTTATCTCTAAAAAATAAACCAGTTTGCCACTGTGCCAAGTTACAGTTCATTCTCTGTTTATTGCCCCACTGTATATACTTCAGCTGTGATGTCCTCAACAATGGTCTCCATGAAAACTCATATAGTAATGACTCCTGAACCTGTATCTCCAGCCTTGGATACTCTCCTGAGATCCAGACCCTTGTAACAACTGTCTGCCAGGCACATCCATCTGGCCACAGACACCCCTATAAACAGAAGTTATTACTTTTCCCTAATAAAACTTACTTTTTCTCCTTTTCTCTCTACACTGATTAACAGTCCCTCTACATCCAGTAATATAATATAGATAAATGGGAGCCATTCTAATATCCTTCATCACCTTTAGTCAGTAACAATAATTGCCTGTTATAAATCCTCAACATTTCCCAAATCTATCCCTTTCTCTCTACGCCATGGTTGTTTCTATCTTGGTTTCTGGCCTGGGCTACACCATCAGTCTTCTAACTGGTCTCCTACCCTGGCTTGCCCCTCCCCAGTCTTTCTCCCCATGGACTCGATTTTGATGTTTTCAGAATACACACTTTATCACATTACATGCTTGCTTAAAATCTTCAAGCTGATTTAGGAGATTGTTTCCAGAGGGGCCAAGCTCCAGCAGTGAGTGTGTGGCTCTAAGAGGAACGCATCTGACCCAAGTGATCTGGTAACCCAGTGATAAAATAGAAGGAAGTTCAACAAATACTTCATCCATTACAGTGCGGTGTGATGGAAACATACACAGCACAGGCTCAGTATAATCTGTCATCCAGAATAAGTTCTCTCATGAGCTAAGTTGCCCTTAAATAAACCTGCTTAATACAGTCAGGAACCAGGGGAGTGAAAACAGTGAGAACATGAGATTTTCTAACTAGATATTTCAAGTGTCAGCAGTTTAATGTTTTCTCTAAGTTTTATTATGGTCCTTATTAAATCTGACAGGAATAAAGAAATACTAGCAGAGGAATGGTGAAACCCACTGTGTGCCAATGATCTCACTCAGAACAGTAAACTTAGAAATGTTTAAATAAAACTTCATCAGTTTTTACTTTTAATTTTGTCCTTTGTGAAACAAAAAGAAAAAAGTCATCTATTCATTCAAGAAAGATTTGATGCATGCCAACTATAAATTTATAAAATGAATGTCACAACCCCTGCCTTCAGAAAGCTCACTTTTGGTCATCAAGATAATGACATGGGTGGTTCCTGACTTCAGTCCCCCTCACAAGAAGACCAACTAGCAACTACCCATAGACAAGACAACCAGGGTTTCTTCGTTAGTGCAGACATAACATTCACCAGGATAGATCATATGTTAGAATACAAAACAAGTCTCAACAAATTCGAGAAGATAGGAATTATACCAAGTATTTTTTATGACCACATTGGTGTGAAACTAAAACCAATAACAGGAGAAAAGCTGGAAAATTAACAAAAATATGGAAATTAAACCACACATTCCTGAACAACAAATGGATCAAAGAAGAACTTAAAAATAGAACTACCATATAATCCAGCAATTCCACTTTGGGGTATATATCTGAAGGAAATGAAATCACTGCCTCAAAGAGATATCTGCACCCCTCCAGCCGTTCACTGCAGCATTGTTTGCAAGAGCCAAAACGTGAAAACAACGTAAGTGTCCACTGATGAATGTATGGATAAAAATAATGTGATATATACATTTCAGCCATAAAAAAGAAGGAAATCCTGCCATTTGCAACACGGATGGACCTTTGGAACTTGAGGGCATTATGCCAAGTGAAATAGACAGAGAAAGATAAATATGGTACAATGCAACTTATATGAATCTAAAGAAATCAAACTCATAGGAACAACAGATTGGTGGTCACCTGGGGTGGTCTGTGTACATATTATTGGGGTGTGCGTGTAGGGGGGTTGGGGGGAGAAGAATTGGTAAAGTTGGTCAGAGGATATAAACTTCAAGTTATAAGATGAATAAGTTCTAAGGATGTAATTTGCAACATGGTGACCATAGTTAACAATACTATACTGCGTATTTGAAAGTTGCTAAGAGAATAGATCTTAAAAGTTCTCACCACACACACACACACACACACACACACACACAATTGTAGCTATGTGAGGTGATGGATGTTTTAACTAACATTTTGTAGTAATATTTCTCAATATACATATATCAAATCATTATGTTGTACACTTTAAACTTACATAATGTTATATGTCAATTATATCTCAATAAAGCTGGGGAAAAAAAGAAAGCTTACTTTCTGGTGGTTAAAAACATATGTTCCAGGCACTGTCCTAAGAGCTTATCATATATTAACTCATTCATTCCTCACAACAATCTGTGAAATAGATCCTGTATTATTCCTATTTTACTAGTGAGGAAAATGAGGCACAGAGAGGTTATTAACATTCTCAAGGCCGTACAGCTAGTAAGTAGCAGAACTAAAATTTAAACCCATATATTCTGGCTCCACAATGCTATACTGCCTGTCAAGGATTAAGTCAAAAATTACAAATATGACACGGTATTATGGGAACATATTGCAGATATATTTAATTCAGATTTGTCGGAAAAGGATTGGAAAAGTTATTTTAATGATAATTAATATATACAGTACTAATACAGAGTGTGCTTATTTACTATGTTCTAAGTAGTTTCGTGTGTTGACCCATTCCAACCTCACAACAACTCCACAAGGTCGGTTCCATTATTATCCCCACTTTACTAATAAGGAAAGTAAAGTGTTTAGCAAGTTATTTAAGGTTGCATAGCAATTAAGTGTTTGAAGCTTCCTTAGTAGACAGAGTAGAGCTTAGTCGTAAAATTTGAAGAGGCATTAGCCAAGCAACCAGGTAAGTGACCAGGAGCATGGGCAATGAAGACAACCTGTGAAGGTGTGTGCGGTCAAACAGGAACACGGGCCACGCAGAACAGTGCAAACGTTCAGATGAGGCACTGAAGTACAAGGCGTGGAGTGGGAAGGAACAAGGCAAGCGGACCAGGAGCGAACAGTGTGCCATGCCTAGATTTTTACCTGTGGCAAAAGGGGCTTTGAAGGGCTTTTAGACAATGGACTGACAAGGCCAAGTTTTCATTTTAGATGGGATCCTGATGATTGTGGATTAATTTGAAAAAACAAAGCTGGAGGCCATAGAAGTTGTCCAGGAGACGGATACATTTCTAAAGTATGACGGTGGCGGTAGACAAACGAGAAAACTAGCAAAGAAGTAAAACCAGAAGATTGCCACTCTCAGACCATAGTCTCTTCTCTTTCTGAATGCTTGATTATTCACACCATCATCCACCTACAGCCATCCTCTCCTCCTTCCTTTCTATTAAATTATAGAAGTCAGTCTGTTTAATGCTGACCTCCCTACCTTGATGGGTTCTCTGCAACTCCTGGTTATCAGGAAACTTGCACTCAATTACTATTTTTTAGGGCTTCACTAAAAATTATTATACTTTTTACCAAAAAACGATAACATAATGAAAAGTTTGAATAGTACAAAAATAGCAAACATTTCCATGGATTCTGTAATTCCCAACTCTGTTTCTTATTCATGTATAACAAATCAGAGAATGAGTTCTTGCTTTTTTCCCAATGTGTGTAAGGTAGTTTGGGTACAGGAGTGAAGAACACAACATCTGCATTTAAGGAGTTATCATTAAAGTGAGAAATTGTGTTAACTAATAGTTAAAACAATACAAAAACAAAGTAAAATATAAAAAAACACAAAAATACTAAAAGATTTTAAACACTTAAAAAACACAATACTTAAGCAAAGATTGGCATGATATGCTTCAGGCTGCAAGTAAGCAAAAATCATAGTAGCTTAACCAAAGAGAGATTTATTTCTATGACAAAACGAGAAGTCCAGAGGGAGGTAGATCAAAAAAGAAATAAAGAACCAAGATCTGTCTGGCTTTGCTTTTCCAAGTCTCCTTGGCTTTGCTTTTCGCCCTCAAGGTCATAAGCGAGCTTGTCTACCTTCAGGAATCTAATATGCATGCTTTGAATTCTTGGCAAGAATAGGGGGAAAGGGAAAAGGCAAATGCCCCTTTCTATCTAGAAAACAATAGTTTTTCCAGAAGCCCACCTTTGAGAATTTTTTATTCCATCTCATTGCCCAGAACTGCTCTCAGAAGAGTCTGGAAAAGTGACTACATTTACCTGTAGTATGGTTTGGCCCCATTAAAATCAGGAACCCACTAGTAGAGAAAAAGAAAAGAATGGATATTGAGTAATTAGTAGGATCTGCCACCATGAGAAACACATACATTTGAGGAATGGATAGTGAGATAGGAAAACATGAAGGGAGTAGAGAGGAGCATTACAAGAAGCATGTGAAAGTAGAATATCACAGAAACGTCAAATGCAGCCTCAAGATCCAATAAGACAATGACAGAAACACACCCACTGCATTTCACAATCAGGATATCACTAGGGATGTCTGAATATAAATGGAACTATCCTGATAAGGGAAGAATTCAAACAATTTAGTGCATCTAAAACTGTGGGCATTAAAATAAACAGTATTAGTATTCCTGACGGAAAGATGTACAAAGAGGTTAAGGTGATAGTTTATCCTAGCAGTACTGGCAAAAATAACTTTATGGTTCATCCAGAGAGAGTCTGATGTGATGCTCCCTGGGCTACTCTACCTAAGTTTATCAAAATGGTCCCTGCTTTACAGGGCTGATAAGAGAAAATAAAGAAGGCTCTTGTTTCCTTTACAATTTATTGTCCCTAAAGTAGTATTACCATCTACTGCAATGACAGAATGAGAAGAGGGTCTCTGTCTATCAATTACGTATTCCGTGGCCGTGTTCTCATCTCTTTGCCTCTGGATTATAGAAATCATATTAACAGCTACAATTGCAAGGCAGGTGGTCAACAGATCAAATAGGCTGCTTTTACAAAGTGCACATTCTGTTTCAACTAGCTCTCATACTTTGTATCCTAAATAATTATTTGAATTTTTTTTATCATATTCTAAAGTAAAAGGCATTGAGACAGTATCACTCTTAGCTCCTGAGAGCATACAGGGAACAAAAAAATATGCTTTTGAGTATTTTAACATCTCCTTTGGTGGAAAATGAGCAATCTTTTAACAAGGAGAAAATATGCAGAAATATTATATTAATTTTATTCAAGTTATCCTGCATAAAGTGTCCTAGCTTCCAAAGCACAGAATACTTGCTATGTTAACCAATTATTCAAAGTCCAATTTGCCACTTCAAGTATATTTTGCACCTAGAAATCCTACTAAAGTTTCATGTTAGAGTTAAAAGTAAACTTGTTTTTTCAGATTTCACTTCAGTACAGAGGCTCAAATATCTCCCCCAATTTTGAGTCAATTAAATTTTATCAAATGTAGAGTATTGGTTTCTTTAGCCTCAAATAGCAGCTAAAATGGAAACTCTGTCAACTAACTGTCTTAAGGAATGCCTATGCTATGTACGATCTGTGGGTTAAAGCTCTTAAAGTACATCTCTGCCCAGAATGTGTATTTCCCCTTTATCACATTCAGAAACAAATATGTTGAAATATAGTATCATTACAATATCACATTCAACAGAATTTTGTAGTCTCTTGGGTAAAAATAAATCCAGTTATGAGAAAACAGAAGCTTTTTTAAAAAACCTATTAGCTTAAAATCTAGAGAAGTACATTCCAGCTCTGTCTCGGCTCAAGGGCCTTTTAGGGGGTCTAGATACCTTACCATGTGAGAAATAATTAGAGAAAAGTTGAACATATCTGATGATGTTCAGATCTTATAGGGCACTATGGTTTCTCCAAATATTTAGAGCATTAAGTGGAAGAAGAAGTAAGAACCAAAAAAGAAAGGATAGATTTTAGTATACTGAAATTACCACCATTAGAAATATCCAACCTCAAAATTAATTAAATAGTGAATTCCTTTTCATCTGAAGGTTTTAAGCACTTGAGAACCAATTTTAAAATATTTGGTTAGATGATCCTCTATAGGAGAGCCACCTCTTTGCATAGCCCATAGGGTGCCATTCACATTTTTCTTTTCTGGCTGAATGACATCCCACTGGCCCAGCTCTATAAAATAGTTTAGAAACTTATGTCTTTGTTGGGTAAAAAGAGAAAGGCAATGTGAGTCACAGGAATGAAAATGATAGGGTTTAAAAAAAGAGTGAGTTTTGAACAGGGAGAGATACCACTTGAAGACCTAGTAGACTCAGGCTATAAAAGAAAAGAGGTTAGCCTCATAGAATTCCAAGATTTCAAAATTGCATAACCACACAAATAGTGGGCTTCTTACAGAGAGGGGATTTGGAAAAGGCAGTTAGTGTTTGGAAAAAGTCAAGAATAAATAATGCTATTGGATGATAGCAAGAAGTCCCCATGGAAATGTGTGTAAGTTTTATCACCCTAATAAGACTTCAGTGTTATTGAAAGTTCTGACTCTCTCATACTTTTTAGTCTATCCCCCCAACTAGTGCTGAAAAAAGCGTTTTCACAGATTAGAATTCAAAACACACTTGCTGAATTAAACTCATCATGTTTTACATCATGCATTGGTTTGATACAACATACATCTAGCAGATTCTCAGTGTGTAAATCGTACCATTGGCATGAGAAAGGGACTGGAAACCTGCATTAACTTTTGCCAGCCACTAGGATACCATTCAGAAAATTACAGCTTCCGTGGCTGAAATGAGTTAATATCCTGCCAAATAGAAAGAAATGTGTTCTCTCCATGTTGCCAACAGATTAAGTTAAATGCTTGTGGTGAAGACCACTGAACCCATTCAATCAGGATTATATTTGACCAAAGTTGCAATTTCATCAAAGGATACTGTAAACAAGAGCACAAGCAAAATTCCTATTAAACATAATTACAGGTATGCTTAGAAATAAAACTTAGATTATACAAAAGAGAGAATGTAAAGCTTGAGCTGAGTGTGTAATAACAGAAGCTTCAAATTTTAACCATGGAATTCTCTTCATTGAAGATATTTGATAGATTTACAAGATATTATTATTGAAGTCAAGTTTGGGTTCAAATATGTACCACAGTTAGTGTTCAAGAAGTATATACTATATGGATGTATTTTTTTTGATTTATTTCACAGATACATACTGCAAATCATGAAGCTTACTGCTTAGGGAGGGAGGTAAAAACCAATCTCATAAATTCATAAATATGTATAGTTACAAATTGTGAAAGGGTTACAGGGTTAGAAAGAGTTAGTACTGGGAGCCAAGTTACTTTATATCAGGTTTCTGCTCTAGACTTAAAGGGTAAGAGAGTAGAGTCTTGTCTTTTCAGATCACCATTATATTTTAGATCACAGCACAGTGCCAGGCACACAGTATATTGGACTTTGGACTGAAAAATTTGAAGAGTAGGTAGGGATTAACCAGGTTAAATCTAGAGCTGGGGGTAGGAGCAGTTGAAGAAACTTCCAAGCCAAAGAAACATATGAAAGATTCCAAGATGGGAGGGAAATGATGCATTTGAGGGAACTTCAGAACACCAGAGTAGTTGGAAGAAAGAGCAAGGGGAAAAGCAATAAGAGATGAAGGGGATCATGCTTGGCTTTACAGCTCATGTTAAAGATTTTGATCACTATCTTGAGAATAATGGGAAATGCTTGAATGTTTTTAAAGAGTAAAGATGCATTATTAGATTTGCTTCTGTAAAAATACCACTCTAGTTGCAGGGCAGAAAATATGCGGATTAAAAGGTAACTAAATGGATGTGGTTAGGAAGCTATCGCAGGCAAGAGACGATGGTTGCTCAGACTAGGACAGTGGCAATGGGGATAAAGAGAAAGGAAGGAATTTGGGGACTAGTAAGTAAAATTGACTTGTTGCAGACACTATGAACAACACAACAAAGTTAACTTCCCTTAAAGAGCTTAGATTCTAGTTTGGAGAAAATGCAATACACATATAAAATATAACGTCATAATAGATACTTATAAGCACAAAAAAGAAAAACAGAAATACACAGAGAACAACAGGAGTAGGTGAGCCACTCCTTTAGATAGGATGCTCAAGGGAGAGCTTCTTTGAGGAGGTACTATTAAAATGAGAAGTGAATAAAGAATAAGATAGGGACTTCCCTGGTGGCCCAGTGGTTAAGACTCTGTGCTCCCAAAGCAAGGGGCCCGTGTTTGATCCCTAGGCAGGGAACTAGATCCCACATGCCGCAATTAAGAGCCCGCATGCCCCAACGAAAGATCCTGCCGCAGCTAAAAGATCCCGCATGCTGTAGCAAAGACCCTGCACGCAGCAATGAAGATCCTGCGTGCCGCAACTAAGACGCAGCACAGCCAAATAAATAAATAAATATTAAAAAAAAAATAAGGTGCCTTTATTAAAATAAATAAGTAAAGAGTAAGATAGAGTCACGGAAAGCTCTAGAGGCAGGACATTCCAGGCAGAAGGAAAAGCAAATGCAGAGGTCCTCTGATAGAAATTATCTTGGTTTTTTCAAAGACTGGCAGGCAGGCCAGTGTAGTTGGAGCACAGCACAGAAGAAGGTTGGATGAAATGTGGTAGAATTCACTGTGATAGGAAATACAGGAGGATAATGAGTTTAGAACAGAAGGCAATGGATGAAATTTTAGACATGTTGAGTTTAAGGCACCTTTGAAACATCTAAAAAGAGATTTTAAGTAGGCACAGTATGTATATGCAAAACTGGAGCTAAGAGAAGTCTGAAATCAAAATACCAATTTCAGAGCCCTTATCATACAGACGGTAAATTAAACTGTGGGTGTGAATTATATACCCTAGAGAGAATACACAGAAAACGGAAGGGAGCAAAGGATAGTCTTGAGGAATTTCAGCATTTAATGCCCAGGTAGAGGAAAATGAGCCTGTAAAGGAAAGGTGTGGCCCAAAAGGTAAAAGGGAGATCCACATAGCTGAAGTCAAGGAAGTATTTCAAGGAGAGCAATCAAAAGTGTCAGCTGCTACTAAGAAGTGAAGTACATAAATAGATTTAGGGATAAGGATTTTACCAGTGGTCTTAAAGGAGAACTAATTAGCTGAAGCAGAGAGAAAAGGCCAGATTACAATGGACTAAGGAGTGAATGGGAAGTGACGAAATGTTGCCACTTGGGTCGACAAGTCTTGTGAGAATTTTGGATCTGAGGATAAAATTGAAAAAGGTAGAAGCTAGAAGAGAAATTGATTCTGAGACAGTGTTTTTGGGTTGGTTCTGTTTGGTGCTTTATTATGGCTTTGAAGAGGAAGATATTTAAGCATGTTTAAATGCTGAGAAGAAGCATCAGAATATATGACTAGAGAAATTAAGGCAAAGGTCTTTTACTGATATCAAGTATAAATTTATTTTTTTCAGTCTTGTCATTGTCTAATAACCTTAGCAATTATTTATACTGAGTATACACAAAATCTAGACAAAACCATATTTCATATATCACAAATTCCTATTTGTTTTCATCATTGTAGTGATTTAATTTTCTTCATCTTTTCAAAATATTCTAACAAATTAAGTGAAAAATGTTCACATTCAATATGTACTATAATTATATATACATACATAATTATTATATATGTATAGTTTCTACTTCCTAGATTCTCCTTTTCTTTAGCAATTTCTTCATAATATTTAACATTATGTATTCATTTAATATGGTGAAATTTTATTTAAAATTGCATTCACTTTGACTTTTTCTTTCCTTTTAAACCATTGAAAATTACAGAAAAAAAAAAAAGGGAAAAAATTCTAAATATATTTCAGCCAGCAGTTTTCACCAAAGAAATTTGAACTAAAAACTATATCAGTTCATAGATATAGTCACTACATCTTCATAATGGATTTTTGGTTAATATGACTAAAAATGAATAGCAAAATCAATGAGAAAGAAGATCTTATTCAGTTGGTTCTCAGCATTAAATGTAGTCTGAAAAGAGATAATATACAAATATTTATTTATTTATTTATTTTGTTTTTCAAATGCTTTATTTCTGAATAGTAGCAGGATATTTTTACAAAATATGTTAATTTCTATGAGGAAAATTGGTAACTTTTTATTGAAGTATAGTTGATTTACAATATTATATTATTTTCGGATATACAGCATAATGATTCAATATTTTTATAGATTAAAGTTCATTTAAAGTTATTACAAAATAATTGCTACGTTTCTCTGTGCTGTACAATATATCCTGTTGCTTACCTGTTTTATACGTAGTAGTTTGTCTCTCTTAATCCCATACCCCTATCTTTCCCCTCCCCGCTTCCCTGCACCCACTAGTAACCAGTAGTTTGTTTTCTATATCTGTGAGTGTTTCTGTTTTGTTACATACATTCATTTATTCTATTTTTTTATATTTCACATATCAGTGATAACAGAGTATTTGCCTTTCTCTGGCTTCACATGCTTCACTAAGAATAATACTGTTAAGAGAAGCCCGCACACCGCAACGAAGAGTAGCCCCCACTCGCCGCAGCTAGAGAAAGCCCGCATGCAGCAATGAAGACCCAACACAGCCAAAAATTTAAAAATTTAAAAAAATTAAAAAATTAAAAAGAATAATACTGTTTAGGTCCATCCACGTTGTTGCAAATGGCAGATTTTCATTCTTTCTCATGACTAATGAAATATACTTGTGTGTGTGTGTGTGTGTGTGTGTGTATGAAACATCTTCATTAACCATTCATCTGTTGATGGAGACTTAGGATGCTTCCATATCTTGGCTATTGTAAATAATGCTGCTATGAACATTGGGGTGCATGTTCATTTTGAATTACTTTTTTCATTTTTGAATATATACACAGGAGTAAAATTGCTGAATAATATAGTAGTTTTATTTTCAATTTTTTTAGAAGCCTCCATATAGTTTTCCATAGTGGCTGCACCAATTTACATTCCCACCAACAGTGTACAAGGGATCCCTTTTCTCCAAATCCACATTTGTTGTTTGTGGTCTTTTTGATGATAGCCATTCTGACAGGTGTGAGGTGCTATCTCACTGTGGTTTTCATTTGCATTTCTCTGATGATTAGCAATGTTCAGCATCTTTTCATATGCCT
Source organism: Eubalaena glacialis (assembly GCF_028564815.1). Taxonomy (NCBI): domain Eukaryota; kingdom Metazoa; phylum Chordata; class Mammalia; order Artiodactyla; family Balaenidae; genus Eubalaena; species Eubalaena glacialis. The sequence goes on from NC_083719.1 coordinate 25,680,176, forward strand.
ATTGGCCATCTGCATTTCCTCTTTGGAGGAAAAATATCTATTCAATTTTTCTGCCCATTTTTAAATCAAGTTGTTTGCTTTTTTGATATTGAGTTGTATGGGTTATTTATATATGTTGGATATTAATCCCTTATTGGTCATATCATTTGCAAATGTTTTCTCCCACTCAGTAGGTTGTGTTTTCGTTTTGTTGACGGTTTCCTTTGCTGTGAAAAACATTTTAATTTAAATAGATCTCATTTGTTTATTTTTGCTTTTATTTCCTTTACTTCAGAAGGCAGATCCAAAAAAATATTGCTGTAATTTATGTCAAAATGTGCTTTGCCTATGTTTTCCTCTAGGAGTTTTATGTTTTAAGGTCATACATTTAGGTCTTCAATCCATTTTGAGCTTATTTTTGTATGTGGTGTTAGAGAATGTTCTAATTTCACTCTTTTACATGTAGCTGTTCAGTCTTCCCAGCACCACTTATTGAAGAGACTGTCTTTTACCCATTGTATACCTTGCCTCCTTTGTCATAGATTAATTAACCATGAGTGCCTGGGTTTATTTCTGGTCTCTCTATTCTGTTCCATTGATCTATGTGTCCATTTCTGTGCCAGTACCATAATGTGTTGATCACTGTAGCTTTGTAGAATAGTCTGAAGTCAGGGAGTATGATGACCCCAGCTTTGTTCTTCTTTATCAAGACTGCTTTGGTTATTTGGGGTCTTTTGTTGTTCCATATAAATTTTAGGATTATTTGTTCTAGTTCTGTGAAAACTGTCATGGGTATTTTGATAGGGATTACATTAAATCAGTAGATTGCTTTGGGTAGTATGGACATTTTAACAATATTAATTCTTCTAATCCAAGAACACAGGATATCTTTCCATTTCTTTGTATCATTTTCAAATTCCTTCATCAATGTTTTATAGTTTTCAGCATATAGATCTTTTATAACGTTCAAATATTTAATATATTATGTTCAAATACCTACACCATCATTCAAAAAAACCCCACAAACAGTGTGTTATATGTATATTATTCCTGTGTAATAAGTATGTGACTTAGTATTAGCATTAATGATTTAATTTTCTCTCTTGCAAGGACAAAATGCAAGATAAGATTGAAAATACATATGATGCAAATCATTTTGAAACTTGACTGACAAGATAAGGAGTTTGAATTTGAGACTGTATCACAGTGAAAAACCTCTAAAATATTTGACCAGCAAAGAGAAGACATATGATAAGGTGCGAGGTTGGCTGGCACAATTAAAGATTAATTCAATGTTCAATCATTCACTTAAGAAATATTTATTGAGTGTCTCCTACATACCAGACAAGGTTTAAAAAGGTGGCTCATGAGCCAAATGCCTGAAATACCTCTATTTCAAATCTTGAAAGTCAAGTCAATCCTCTGCATTCTAATTTCTCTATCCAAAAAGAAATGCTATAGGTATTTCTTGAAAACACTCTATAAGACTGGGATTTAGCAGAAGTGGAAACAGCAGGGAGTAAATATAGTGCACTCAAAAACAAAGGAGTTAGTAAGGCACTGGAGATTCAAGAAGCAAATGACACAAGGACAACAAAGACTATGTTTGTCAAAGAAATCTGCCTGAGATTCTCAGTGATTATGTGTGTGCACTCACAAACTCACATGGCCATTGCTTTGGTTCTGATAGCCATATCTGACCAATTTGGAACTTTATTCATGTATGCCTCTGATTGGCCAATGCTAAGTACTAGAAGTGCAACTAGATAATTGACCAGAGACATAATAGGGATTTCAAGGAGCCATGGCTTATATGCCTCACATTCTAAAAGCTAACAAAGAATTGTCCTTGAAAAGACCAATCAAGAATGATAAATTCACAGAAGAGAATAAACCTCAGATTCACCAAACCAAAACATAATTGAGCAACTCCACCTACTGAGACTACTATGTGGGTGGTTGTCTGGCCTCAAGGCAAGAGCAAACCCCAAATGGTTTAATGTCTGGTGCCAGAGAGTATAGGGAGAATTCACCCATTTCAGGTCTAACAATTTTCCTGAAATAAAACTGAGATAAATCTAAATTTGTAAGAATACATTTGGGCTTAGAGAAAGAATGTAAATAATTTTTAAACTATGTGGATATAAACAGCGAGGGAGTAAAAATTTAACCAAGACCGCTAAAAAACCCACAAATAAAATATTCTTCAGTTGTGGGACATCCTCTCCCAAGTCTGAACCTAGGCAATACACAGAGAATGATAAAGAAAGATTATCTGTCATTATATGCCACAGTGAACATGTTCATGGCTTCAGGGTTCAAGATGGTGGAGTAGAAGGACACGCTCTCACTCCCTCTTTCGAGAACACTGGAATCACAACTAACTGCTGAACAATCATTGACAGGAAGACACTGGAACTCACCAAAAAAGATACCCCACATGCAAAGACAAAGGAGAAGCTGCAATGAGACGTTACGAGGGGCACTATCACAATAAAGTCAAATCCCATAACTGCTGGGTGGGTGACTCACAAACAGGAGAATACATATACCACAGAAGTCCACCCACTGGAGTGAAGGTTCTGAGCCCCACGTCAGGCGTCCCAACCTGGGGGCCTGGCAACGGGAGGAGGAATTCCTAGAGAATCAGACTTTGAAGCCTAGCGGGATTTGATTGCAGGACTTCCGCAGGACTGGGGGAAACAGAAACTCCACTCTTGGAGGGCACACACAAAGTAGAGTGCGCACCAAGACCCAGGGGAAGGAGCAGGGGAGGAGTCTCATAGGAGACTGAACCAGACCTACCTGCTAGTGTTGGAGGGTCTCCTGCAGAGGTGGGGGGTGGCTGTGGCTTACCGTGAGGACAAGGACACTGGCAGCAGAGGTTCTGGGAAGTACTCCTTGGCATGAGCCCTCCCAGAGTCCGCCACTAACCCAACAAAGAGCCGGGTAGGCTCCAGTATTGGGTCGCCTCAGGCCAAACAACCAACAGGGAGGGAACCCAGCCCCACCCATCAGTAGACAAGCAGATTAAAGTTTTACTGACCTCTGCCCACCAGAGCAACAGCCGGCTCTAGCCGCCACCATTCATTCCCATCAGGAAACTTGCACAAGCCTCTTAAATAGCCTCATCCACCAGAGGGCAGACAGCAGAAGCAAGAAGAACTACAATCCTGCAGCCTATGGAACAGAAACCACATTCACAGAAAGATAGAAAAGATGAAAAGGCAGAGGTCTATGTACCAGATGAAGGAACAAGATAAAACCCCAGAAAAACAACTAAATGAAATGGAGATAGGCATAGGCAATCTTCCAGAAAAAGAATTCAGAATACTGATAGTGAGGATGATCCAGGACCTCGGAATAAGAATGGAGGCAAAGATCGAGAAGATGCAAGAAATGTTTAACAAAGATCTAGAAGAATTAAAGAACAAACAAACAGAGATGAACAATACAATAACTGAAATGAAAAATACACTAGAAGAAATCAGTAGCAGAATAACTGAGGCAGAAGAACGGATAAGTGACCTGAAGACAGAATGGTGGAATTCACTGCTGTGGAACAGAATAAAGAGAAAAGAATGAAAAGAAATGAACACAGCCTAAGTGACCTCTGGGACAACATTAAACGCAACAACATTAGCATTATAGGGGTCCTAGAAGGAGAAGAGAGAGAGCAAGGATCCAAGAAAATATTTGAAGAGTTTATAGTCGAAAACTTCCCTAACATGGGAAAGGAAATAGCCACCCAAGTCCAGGAAGCACAAAGAGTCCCATACAGGATAAATCCAAGGAGAAACACACCGAGATACATAGTAATCAAATTGGCAAAAATTAGAGACAAAGAAAAATTATTGAAAGCAGCGAGGGAAAAATGACAAATAACATACAAGGGAACTCCCATAAGGTTAACAGCTGAGTTCTCAGCAGAAACTCTACAAGCCAGAAGGGAGTGGCATGATATATTTAAAGTGATGAAAGGGAAGAACCTACAACCAAGATTACTCTACCCAGCAAGGATCTCATTCAGATTCGATGGAGAAATCAAAAGCTTTACAGACAAGCAAAAGCTGAGAGAATTCAGCACCACCAAACCAGCTCTACCACAAATGCTAAAGGAACTTCTCTAAGTGGGAAACACAAGAGAAGAAAAGGACCTACAAACACAAACCTAAAACAATTAAGAAAATGGTCATAGGAACATACATTTCAATAATTACCTTAAATGAGAATGGATTAAATGCTCCAACTAAAAGACATAGGCTTGCTGACTGGATACAAAAACATGACCTATATATATGCTGTCTACAAGAGACCCACTTCAGACCTAGGGACACATACAGACTGAAAGTGAGGGGATGGAAAAAGATATTCCATGCAAATGGAAATCAAAAGAAAGCTGAAGTAGCAATACTCGTATCAGATAAAAGAGACTTAAAAAGAAAGAAGACAAGAGACAAGAGACAAGGAAGGACACTACATAATGATCAAGGGATCAATCCAAGAAGACGATATAACAATTATAAACATATATGCACCCAACATAGGAGCACCTCAATACATAAGGCAACTGCTAACAGCTATAAATGAGGAAATCGACAGTAACACAATAATAGTGGGGGACTTTAACACCTCACTTACACCAATGGACAGATCATGCAAAATGAAAATAAATAAGGAAACAGAAGCTTTAAATGACACAATAGACCAGATAGATTTAATTGATATTTATAGGACATTCCATCCAAAAACAGCAGATTACACTTTCTTCTCATGTGCGCACGGAACATTCTCCAGGATAGATCACATCTTGGGTCACAAATCAAGCCTCAGTAAATTTAAGAAAATTGAAATCATATCAAGCATCTTTTCTGACCACAATGCTATGAGATTAGAAATCAATTACAGGGAAAAAAATATGAAAAGCACAAACACATGGAGGCTAAACAATGCATTACTAAATAACCAAGAGATCACTGAAGAAATCAAAGAGGAAATCAAAAAATACCTAGAGACAAATGACAATGAAAACACGACGATCCAAAACCTATGGGATACAGCAAAAGCAGTTCTAAGAGGGAAGTTTATAGCTATACAAGCCTACTTAAAGAAACAAGAAAAATCTCAAGTAAACAATCTAACCTTACACCTAAAGGAACTAGAGAAAGAAGAACAAACAAAACCCAAAGTTAGCAGAAGGAAAGAAATCATAAAGATCAGAGCAGAAATAAATGAAATAGAAACAAAGAAAACAATAGCAAATATCAATAAAACTAAAAGCTGGTTCTTTGAGAAGATAAACAAAATTGATAAACCATTAGCCAGACTCATCAAGAAAAAGAGGGAGAGGACTCAAATCAATAAAATTAGAAATGAAAAAGGAGAAGTTACAACAGACACTGCAGAAATACAAAGCATCCTAAGAGACTACTACAAGCAACTCTATGCCAATAAAATGGACAACCTGGAAGAAATGGACAAATTCTTAGAAAGGTATAAACTTCCAAGACTGAACCAGGAAGAAACAGAAAATATGAACAGACCAATCACAAGTAATGAAATTGAAACTGTGATTAAAAACCTTCCAACAAACAAAAGTCCAGGACCAGATGGCTTCACAGGTGAATTCTATCAAACATTTAGAGAGGAGCTAACACCCATCCTTCTCAAACTCTTCCAAAAAATTGCAGAGGGAGGAACACTCCCCAACTCATTCTACGAGGCCACTATCACCCTAATACCATAACCAGACAAAGATACTATAAAAAAAAGAAAATTACAGACCAATATCACTGATGAATATAGATACAAAAATCCTCAACAAAATACTAGCAAACAGAATCCAACAACACATGAAAAGGATCATACACCATGATCATGTGGGATTTATCCCAGAGATGCAAGGCTTCTTCAGTATATGCAAATCAATCAATGTGATACACCATATTAACAAATTGAAGAATAAAACCCATATGATCATCTCAATAGATGCAGAAAAAGCTTTTGACAAAATTCAACACCCATTTATGATAAAAACTCTCCAGAAAGTGGGCATACAGGGAACCTACTTCAACATAATAAAGGCCATATACGACAAACCCACAGCAAACATCATTCTCAATGGTGAAAAACTGAAAGCATTTCCTCTAAGATCAGGAACAACACAAGGTTGTCCACTCTCACCACTATTATTCAACATAGTTTTGGAAGTCCTAGCCACGGCAATCAGAGAAGAAAAAGAAATAAAAGGCATACAAATTGGAAAAGAAGAAGTAAAACTGTCACTGTTTGCAGATGACATGATACTATACATAGAGAATACTAAAGATGCCACCAGAAAACTACTAGAGCTAATCAATGAATTTGGTAAAGTTGCAAGATACAAAATTAATGCACAGAAATCTCTTGCATTCTTATACACTAATGATGAAAAATCTGAATGAGAAATTAAGGAAACACTCCCATTTACCATTGCAACAAAAAGAATACCTAGGAATAAACCTACCTAGGAAGACAAAAGACCTGTATGCAGAAAACTATAAGACACTGATGAAAGAAATTAAAGATGATACAAACAGATGGAGAGATATACCATGTTCTTGGATTGGAAGAATGAATATTGCAAAAATGACTATACTACCCAAAGCAATCTACAGATTCAATGCAATCCCTAACAAATTACCAATGGCATTTTTTACGGAACTAGAACAAAAAATCTTAAAATTTGTATGGAGACATAAAAGACCCTGAATAGCCAAAGCAGTCTTGAGGGAAAAAAACGGAGCTGGAGGAATCAGACGCCCTGACTTCAGACTATACTACAAAGCTACAGTCATCAAGACAATATGGTACTGGCACAAAAACAGAAATATAGATCAATGGAACAGGATAGAAAGCCCAGAGATAAACCCACACACCTATGGTCAACTAATCTATGACAAAGGAGACAAGGATATACAATGGAGAAAAGACAGTCTCTTCAGTAAGTGGTGCTGGGGAAACTGGACAGCTACATGTAAAAGAATGAAATTAGAACACTCCCTAACACCATACACAAAAATAAACTCAAAATGGATTACAGACCTAAATGTAAGACCGGACACTATAAAACTCTTAGAGGAAAACATAGGAAGAACACTCTTTGACATAAATCACAGCAAGATCTTTTTTGATCCACCTCCTAGAGTAATGGAAATAAAAACAAAAATAAACAAATGGGACCTAATGAAACTTAAAAGATTTTTCACAGCAAAGGAAACCATAAACAAGACGAAAAGACAACCCTCAGAATGGGAGAAAATATTTGTAAATGAATCATCGGACAAAGGATTAATCTCCAAAATATATAAACAGCTCATTCAGCTCAATATTAAAAAAATAAACAACCCAATACAAAAATGGGCAGAAGACCTAAATAGACATTTCTCCATAGAAGACACACAGATGGCCAAGAAGCACATGAAAAGCTGCTCAACATCACTAATTATTAGAGGAATACAAATCAAAACTACAATGAGGTATCACCTCACACCAGTTAGAATGGGCATCATCAGAAAATCTGCAAACAATTGCTGGAGAGGGTGTGGAGTAAAGGGATCCCTCTTGCACTGCTGGTGGGAATGTAAATTGGTACAGCCAATATGGAGAACAGTATGGAGGTTTGCTAAAGAACTAAAAATAGAATTACCATATGACCCAGCAATCCCACTACTGAGCATATACCCAGAGAAAACCATAATTCAAAAAGACACATACACCCCAATGTTCACTGCAGCACTATTTACAATAGCCAGGTCATGGAAGCAACCTAAATGTCCATCGACAGACGAATGTATAAAAAAATGTGGTACATATATACAATGGAATATTACTGAGCCATAAAAAGGAAAGAAATTGGGTCATTTGTAGAGACGTGGCTGCATCTAGAGACTGTCATATGGAGTGAAGTAAGTCAGAAAGAGAAAAACAAAAATCCTATATTAATGCATATTATGTGGAACCTAGAAAATGGTACAGATGAATCAGTTTGCAGAGCAGAAATTGAGACACAGATGTAGAGAACAAACGTATGGACACCAAGGGGGGAAAGCGGCGGGGGGCGGTGGTGGTGGTGGGATGAATTGGGAGATTGGGATTGACATGTATACAGTGATGTGTATAAAATGGATGACTAAGAAGAAAATAAATAAATAAATAAACATTTTAAAAAATGTTCATGGCTTCAAAGTATTTTATGAAGATTTCTAAAGATTTGAACTGCTTGTCACAGTGCTGACATGAAGTCATTCCAATGTTCTTCTGTAGTAGTGAATACTGGCACAAGTTAAGCACAAAACAATGAACTGACAGAGCTGATATTTCTCTACACACTTTCTGTTAATCATTATTCACCAGTTATATATATATTTTTATAACTCACCAGTCCAAAAAACTGCAAGCACACCCACAGACACTGGTGATTAATGATAAGTTCAGATATGTGTAAGGCTAGAGAACAAATGATTAACCACTTCATCATTGCCCCACTGATTTTGAGAACCATGTCAGTATGCAGGATTCTCTGAAAACAAACAGACTAATATCATCAATTGGTTTCAGGCAAGCTGCGGTCGTGATTACTGATTTTTTGAAAAAGTTATCAGGTCTAACAAGTGACCTCCGAGGACTCAGTTACTGTGAGCTACAGTCTAATTCCCAGAGTGATGCAAATCAGGGAAGTGCCTAAACTCTTGGGTAGTCTCCGGTGACATGAGTTTATTCTAAAGAGTATACAAAGTGCCTGACCTCAGACAATGACTCTTGTTTATAATCTAAGTAATGCAGACATGACAGTTTCTGATGTCGGTGTGTAAGCAAAAAAAAGAAAATGAAGCTTATTTTAAATGTACTGAGGTATAAGACTAAAAAAACAAAAACACAGCACGTTTTATGTCTATGGAATTCTAAAAGTTCAAGTGCACTCTATGAGAACTTTACCATTCTTCCATATCCAATATGCATCTGTCTTTGAAATAATCCCATATATTCATGATACTTTCCTCACATGACACTTTTGTGCTATATGCTGTGTATTTAGTTTTCATCTGATTTCCCGTTCTTAGCTTTTTGTGTTGAGGATTAAGACAAATTTTTAAACTAATTGCTACAAGTACAAACCCTAGCCATTTTCAACACAGTCATGCAAACTTTACCAAAAACTTATAATTAGTCATACTCTTTGGCTAAGATTCTAACCTAGTCTTTTAAAACACTTTAAATTTTAAAGTGACTGGTTACTTATACCAAGTTAGTAATCTTCTAGGATAAGATATGGCTAACTTTTTATAAAAATTTTCCCCAAAATATATAACATATATTTTGATTTTTCACTTTCTTCCAAGGTTCTATTCTGTCCAAAAAGTCAGATTTTATACATCTCTTAGCTGTTTTTAAAGTTTAAAGCTCTTTATCTTAGAAATAGTTCATCGGAATAGGTTGCCATCCTCCAAGACTGGAGGATTTTAAGAACTTTATTCAAAATACTTGTGAAATGCTTGGGATTAACAATGATAGCTTCACACAACAGGCAGAGTTAAAAAGGCATAAGAAATAATTTTATTTACGTTTTTATTTCTGTATATGCTGCCACCTGGGAGCCCTAGCAGAATAAAAGGGGTTATAGAAATATAATTTATTAATAAAGATTTGTTTCATAACTATTTACAGAAAAAAGGGAAAAGGAACGGATCTGTGAAAAGCTATAAAATTTCCTGAGAAGGTGACTCACTGATGATGTTAAATATTCACAACAAGAACAAAAGGACAACTCTTATAATTGTTCTTATGACCAAAGAACCTCACTGGTAACTCACAGCCAAGGGTGACAGCTTCTTCAGAGCAGACTACATAATTTCCCATAGTACAAGTTCACCAGACAAAGTTTCTGCCTCACCCAACAAACAACTGCAGATTACCACAGGCCCTTATCTCCTAATGCCTTAGTATCCCCTTCACCCCTTACTCATACAATTCCTTTTGGGGAAAAAAAGGCTATCTGATACAAGGATGACTTAGAAATAGTAATCTGAACTTCAGAAACTCATTTATTTGAATAAGTCAAGCAAGGACCAGGAAATACTTATTTTTTACCATATCAGAAGTCAGACCTTTGTTGAAGTAGAGTGTTCAGACTAAAAATGATATGAGGAAGGTCTCATTGGTCCACAGATGAATGGCTAAAATGCAAAAAATACTTCCTGTGGGAAAAATTTAAGAGAATTTTGGTGTTCAGCTGAGAGAAGAAAATGTTAAGAATTTGCCAAATTTAAGCATAGAAGTCATTTTAATTTCTGGGAGAGGGAAGGGGCATTGCTGACTAATTTTTCTTAACTTCATAGTATTAAATTAGAGGCATGCTTCTCAACCCTGGCAGCACATCAGACTGTCAGGGAGATTTAAAACACCCCTGCCCTAAAGCCCATTCCCATAGACTTACCATAATTCTGTGAAAATGAGACGTGCTCAGGCATCTATAGTTTTTAAAATCTCTCTAGATGTTTCCAATGTGTAGATAAGGTTGAGAACAAATGAATTAGAGAATATTTACAGAGTTGAAACCAGCTGATATTTTTAGGGAATTAAGGAAGACATTTTTGACCAGTTTTCTTAAACCCAGGTCATCCACTAGCCTCAAATTAATCTGAAGAGCTGTTCTGAAATACACAGGACAGGCCCACTTTCCCATACCTCTCATCTAAGACCATAACATAACATTTTGACAAAGACTCTCTCTTTGACTAAACATCAGTCAGGCTAACTCTGAGCCCTCTTTTTTTTTTTTTTTTTTTGAGCCCTCTTCTTGACTAGGCCTTGACCTTGGCCTCTGCTGGGCCTGCATAGCCCAATTTTATCAGGAATCCTGTTAAGCCAGTTCAGAGAATCTGCCCATGTTCAATATCTGATCGCCCTTGCTCTCTGATCACCCCCGCCTGCCTTCAGTAAGAATCGACAGGTCAGTTTACCAAGAAGTTCCCCTATATTTGATGTCTCCTCTTAGTAATTTTCTATCCACCAATTCCCCCAACTAATCTACTCTTTGGCTAAAAAATCCCCACTTGTTCTTGTATTTGAAGTTGAGTTTCATCTCTCTCTCCCCTATTGCAATAGTCTTGACACCTATCAAGACAGTCGAATAAAGTTTCCTTGCCACTTCAGCAAGTGTCAGAATGTGTTTTTCTTTAACACATGACATTCGAGGGTTTCCTCCTCCTACGCCCAAATTGGGAACCACTCCAGGAGACCACTGAGGTGACACCACTCTAAAATGGGCTACCACTCGAGTATTACAAACTTCAGCTTCAGGTCCCAAGGGAAGAGTGCAGTAGAAAACTGTGTATATAAAGAAAGGATATGTGATTTTCTCCTCAAAAAAGATAAGCTGAATACATGTGGCTCAGCAGTAAATATTGTAGAAATAAAATCCCTTTGGGATAACAGAAATGCAGAACTTTAAAAATGTATAAATGGTTTGATTGATGGTTTTTTTAGTAACAAGGTATGTATTAAAGAGAGAGAAAAAAAAGAGGCAACAAAATAAGAAAAAGAAATACAAGCCAGCACTTTTAAGAGAATACAATTTCAGAAAGGGAAAGGAATATTAAAGCTCAGTTCCAAATCCAGAATATGATCTGTGGAGAGGAAGCCAGGTGACAGATTCATGAATCAGGACATACAGGTACTAACAGCTTTAATGAAAGTGGATTACCCAACGTTAAATATATTAACGATTGACTTTGAAATTTAAGATGCAACCAAGCTGCACCACTAAATACATTCACCTCTGTGACACACATTAGCTAGTGTTGCATTCTTCCCATATGATGCACATATAATACATGGAAATCACTTTATACTGTTTTTCGTATAAAATTCTATAAAAATAACATTATAACGCATTAAACATTTTTAGATTTTCAAGAATAAAATAGAGAAGGTGACTTTCTATCCTTATGAAATTAATGTGCCTGAAAGCTGGAGACTTAACCAGATAACCTTGCAAGGTTTCTTCCATTTCTAAACCTATCTTCTTTAGTTCGTCAGCAAGTTTATGGAAAATCTATTTTTAGGCTTATTTTATAGTTGGAAAAATAGAGGAAGTAATGGCAAATGGACTTCCCAAGGTGTTAGAGAGGATGTCTCTCTGAGTTAAAATTATAATTTACAGTCCCTTAATTGCTCAACTAATTACTGAGCCTGCTGTTAAAAGCACCAAGTTATACTATGAATATAAAGTTTGATGTACATTTCTTCTGATAGCAAAAGAATTACATCAAATAGAAAGCCTGCTCTACTTTTTATGGGTATTTAGAATTGAATGTTGCATCAATTACATGTGGTTTTGAGAAATATGCTGCCCACAATATGTAGGATAACTTGTACTGGACTAATGGACATAATTGTGAATTTCTTGATCTTTGATCTTTATGTGCCATTCAAATTCTATTTAGGACGCATTAAACATACAGAATATACCTGCATCAAGGTAAACCAAGAGCCCTGGAATACCAAAACACATGGTTATTACATTCATTAGATGGAAAAAGTGGACAGAGCTATATTTTATTAAACAGATGGTACAACAATTTGAAATTTTGAAACCACACTTAAAACATACATTCATTCAAGAAATATGAATTGAGTGCTTCCTCTATGCCAGGCACCAGATGGGAACGTGCAAGAAGACAACTGTGAGCTGAGAAGTGATTCAATCTGACTTGTGTTTCAGCAAGGATCACTCTGATTACTGGCTTGTGAATAGGTTTTAGGGGGTAATATGAGCTAAACTGCATCCCCCTGAAATCCATATGTTGCAATCCTAATTCCCTGAAGGGAAGAAGAATTTGCCACCCCAAAATATTCTTCTTTGGCATATTATTTTGTGCTGATTATTTTAAGAAATAGCAGACACAGGAGCTCTGAGTAGAAGTTACCCTTTTGCAAGAGAAATTTATATTTATATGGGAAATCTCTGTTTATAAGGGTTTAATTCAATCCCTACCAAATTACCCATGACATTTTTCACAGAACTAGAACAAATAATCCTAAAATTTATATGGAACGATAAAAGACCCAGAATTGCCAAAGCAATCCTGAGGAAAAAAAACTAAGCTGGAGGCATAACCTTCCCAGACTTCAGACGGTACTACAAAGCTACAGTAATCAAAGTAGCATGGTACTGGCATAAAAACAGACACATGAATCAATAGAACAGAATAGAGAGCCCAGAAACAAACCCATACACCTACGGTCAATTAATCTCAAGAAAGGAGACAAGAATACACAATGGGGGAAAAGACAGTCTCTTCAGCAAGTGGTGTTGGGGAAGCTGGACAGCTGCATGTAAATCAATGAAGTTAGAACATTCCCTCACACCATGCACAGAAATAAACTCAAAACGGCTTAAGGACTTAAATATAAGGAATGACACCATAAAACTCCTGGAAGAGAACATAGGCAAAACATTCTCTGACATAAATCGTAGCAATATTTTCTTAGGTCAGTCTCCTAAGGAAATAGAAATAAAAGCAAAAATAAACAAATGGAACCTAATCAAACTTATTTGCTTTTTCACAGCAAAGAAAACCATTAACAAAATGAAAAGACAACTTACAGAATGGGAGAAAATGTTTGCAAACAATGTGACTAACAAGGACTTAATTTCCAAAATATACAAATAGCTCATACAACTCAATAACCAAAAAAAAAAAACTCAATCAAAAAATGGGCAGAAGACCTATATAGACATTTCTCCAAATAAGACATACAGACAGCCAATAGGCACATGATAAGATGCTTAACACCACTGATTATTAGAGCAATGCAAATCAAAACTATAATGAGGTATCACCTCACACCTGTCAGAATACCCATCATCAAAAACTCTACAACTAATAAATGCAGGAAAGGGTATGGAGGAAAGGGAACCCTCTTAAACTGTTGGTGGGAATGTAAATTGGTGCAGCCACTATGGAAAACAGTACGGAGGTTCCTTAAAAAACTAAAAATAGAGTTGCCATATAATCCAGCAATCCCACTCCTGGGCATATATCTGAAGAAAACTCAAATTTGAAAAGATACATGCACCCCAATGTTCATTGCAGCACTATTTACAATAGCCAAGACATGGAAGCAACCTAAATGTCCATTGACAGATGAAGGGATAAAGAAGATATGGTATATATATATATGAATTTTCTATATGAATATATTATGAATATTATATATAATATATGAAATTCATATATATGTGAATATTACTCAGCCATAAAAAAGAATGAAATAATGCCATCTGCAGCAACACGGATGGACCTAGAGACCGTCATACTGAGTGAAGTAAGTCAGACAAAGAGAAATATCATATGATATTGCTTATATGTGGAATCTAAAAAAAAAATGATACAAATGAACTTATTACCAAAAACAGAAACAGACTCACAGACCTAGAGAACAAACTTATGGTTACCAAGGGGTAAGGGTGGGAGTTACGGAGTTTGGGATTGGCATGTACACACTGCTATATTTAAAATGGATAACCGGGCTTCCCTGGTGGTGCAGTGGTTAAGAATCCGCCTGCCAGGGCAGGGGACACAGGGTCGAGCCCTGGTCCAGAAAGATCCCACATGCCGCGGAGCAACTAAGCCCGTGCGCCACAACTACTGAGCCTGTGCTCTAGAGCCCATGAGCCACAACTACTGAGCCCACGAGCCACAACTACTGAAGCCCACGCACCTAGAGCCCGTGCTCTGCAACAAGAGAAGCCACCCCAATGAGAAGTCCGCACACCCCAACAAAGAGTAGCCCCCACTGGCCGCAACTAGAGAAAGCCCATGCGCAGCAATGAAGACCCAACACAGCCAAAAATTAATTAATTAATTAATTAATTAATTAAAAATAAAATAAAATGGATAACCAACAAGGACCTACTGTATAGCACAGGGAACTCTGCTCAATATTATGTAAAAACCTAATCGGGAAAAGAATTTGAAAAAGAATAGACACATGTACATGTATAACTGAATCAACTAAACAAAAAAAGAATGAAATAATGCCATTTGCAGCAACATGCTTGGACCTAGAGATTATCATACTGAGTGAAGTAAGTCAGACAGAGAAAGACAAATATCATATGATATCATTTATATGCAGAATCTAAAAAAATGATACAAATGAATTTATTTACAAAACAGAAACAGACTCACAGCCATAGAAGACAAATTTATGGTTACCAAAGGGGAAGGATAAATTAGGAATCTGGATTAGAAAAAAATAAATAATAAGGATGTCTCCCTCTCTGTACCAGGAAGAGAAGGATGACTATATCTCTACAAACTCTTATCTCAGTGGAGAAGGCAAGGACTTAGACCTGCATAACAGCCTTGTTACTTGTTACTGTGCATTTCCTCCCATAAGTGGTCTTTCCCCATTCCCCCCACCATCTTTCTTTTGTCATTACTGAAGATGGTATTTAAGGTAATGGTTTGGGCCATTTGGGGGAGTTACTCAGTTTTTCTGGGTATCTCCCATGTAAACAGGAGGTATACATGTTATTAAACTTCTGTTTGTTTTTCTCCAGTTAATCTTTTATTAAGGTGGGAGGGGGTTTCAGCCAAGACCTAGAAGGGTAGAGGGAAAATTATTTTTCCTCTCCTACACCCCAGTACCTCAGAATATGACTGTAGTTGATGAGGGGGTAATGAACGAGTTAAGTAAGGTAAATGAGGTCATATTGGTGGACCCTGCTCCAATATGACTAGTGTCCTTATAAGGAGAGATTAGACACCAACACTCACAGAAGAACACTCACAGAAGAACACGTGCAGAGGAAAGCCCATGCAAAGACACAGGGAGAAAACTGGCCATCTAAAGGCCAAGGAAAAAGGCCTCAGAAGAAATCAACCCTGCAGACATCTTGATTTTAGATGTCTAGCCTCCAGAATGTGAGAAAATAAATTTCTTTTGTTTAAGCCATCCAGTCAGTGGTACTTGGTTATGGCAGCCCTAAACTAATTCAGGGAGCAACCCAGTGAAGGGACAGAAAAGTGAAACTGTCTAGGTGTTCTAAAACTGAAAGAGTAAATTTGAATTGAGAATATGGTTTTCTTTCCATCATTTCCTTTAGTTAAAATTCTTTAACTTAAACAGTGATTATACGGCAGAGATGCAGCATACTGTCTAAACATACAAAATAATAGCAAAGACTCTGTTATGATTTTCTTGATCTGATGTATTTTGTTTATGGGATTAAAGTTTTCCATATAATAAACACAACAAATGTTTTTGAGTAAAATTTTAAAACCAAGGGAAGAAAATGAGTGGAAACAAAGGCCCTGCGACAGAGAACTACAACAAGTTTCAAAGAAAAAGTACAGAAATGTAATTTCTGAGTAGGCCTTTCAAGTACCATGCCCCAGACACTGTCAGTACAGTTGTAGCTGGCAGTGTTAGGTTATCATTATTCTCATCTTTGCTACTTCAGAATCTACCCTACATCTAGGGCCGTGTCATTTATTAATTTAAGAGGTCAATGGAATACTGCAAAGAATAACTGTCCCAGCAGTTGGTATGGTTCCCAATTTTCTCTCTTACCTTGATTTGGGCTTAGCTTTTATCCATGATCTTTTGAATTAGGAGTTTAAAAATTGGGGTTATAAAGGGAAGGACTGGGAAAGTGGGCCCCGGAATGACTCTTCTCTTTGAAGAACCAAAAACTCAAAATTTGAGTCTCCTTTCTCATTATTCGCATTCCTCCCAAATCAACTAATAAGGAAGAAAGGGGGTGAGGAAGACATCTCCCACACAGCTGGTTATATATTGATAAATAAATCCAATTTTTCTCGCATGCCAGAATGTGACCACTGGGGATCTTCCTAGTAAAACATTAACCAACTCTGTCCTTATTGAAACAAGGCAATGAATAACAAGGGAGGACTTTAGCTCTAATCTGAAGCCATAAAACAAACTGCATGAGGCATGATAATTCAACAGGAAGGAGATTACTGACCCTTCACAGACTGGCAGCTCTTTAAATTAAGATGACTCCTAAGAGAAAAGGTGAGGTTTTTACAGGTCAGGCAGCAGGCTGTCTCGTTAAAATTAAAGTTGAATATTAGTCCACTGAGTTTTTAAGAAAAACGAAGCAAATATAAATAAGGAAGAAGAGAATTCTTAGAGTAGTACAGTGGAGTATCACAAAATCAGACAGACTTACGTATGAAGCTGAGCTCAATCACTCTTCAATTGTCAGACAATGGTAAATTAACATTTTTGAGCCTCTGTTCCCTCAGTGGATAACATCCACCTCTCAGAGAGATCATGAAGATAAAATAATACAACATATGTAAAGTGTCTAGTATAATGCCTGGCACATCGAAGATACAGTAAATATTATATTTTTATATCTTCTCTCCTCCCTTTACTATGAATCTATTTATAGCATTGTCTGTTATCAACTAATATTTATTGAAAAATATAAAAGCAAGACACACTTTTAAGTTTGTCAAGGTGTTCTCCAAACTCTGCCTTAGGAGGTCAGAGTGACGTGACAAAGACTTCTAATAAATACACTTTCTTCTTCCCACACCACCTTCCTCACTGTTTCTGTCTTTCCTATTTGCTATTGTAGTTTTCTAGAGTAGGAGAACTGGGTCATTCTAGTGGCTGGTAAGAAAGTATGGAAGAAAAAAGAAACGTTAGTGATAATATTTGAAACATTGATATTAATTTTGCAAGAAATATGCCTAATAGTCAGCTGAACATCAAAATGAAACATAAACTGAATGAAAGTATTTCTAGCTTATATATTTTTCTTCTATGGTGACCCTTCTGAAAAATTCTAAAGAGACAATTTTATATGTATGTTGCCAGTCCCCAGTGCTGGGCCTCATAGACTGTAGGTAATCAGAAATTATTTCAAATGAAACCAAAATTGAGATCAGCAGGAATAAAGTGAATTAAAATAGATGTACTCCCAAATTTCAGGGGACCTATATTTTGATTTAGGCAAAGCATCTAATATAAGCTCAATGAACAAATAATGACATGTTGAAAAATGCCAAAATGAAAAATGGCTTGGGAAAGAATAAATACTAAAATTCCACCAAGTTTTAGGTCTTGTAGAAGGTAAGGTTAAATCTTACCACTGGAGTAGGAATGGGGAAGAAAAGACTATGCAAGTACGAAGAATAAAAGAATGGAACTGGGAGACAGAAAAGTACAAGCGAGGGCAGCCTATAACAGAAGGCAAAATGCATGGAAATAAAAATGTCAAAAAAGATGAGTTAGGTAGGAAAGAATCCACTGGGTAATTTGGAATTGGGGCTGGCAACAAACATAAGTGGAAGACTTTTTGAAGCTTACAGCAGTATGGTCACTATTCTGAGAGAAGAAACTATTATTGAGAATGAGAAGGAGACATTAATCTCAGGAAGTTACTACGGTTGTGCCAGGGGTTCCAGTCTGAAGATTAACAAGAATTCCTGACATTCCATCATCTCCTGGCAATAGGGAAACAGAATCATGACCTCAATAGAAATAGGAGAGTATCCAAGGATATGTTGGTCACTGTTTTACATGAAGTTGACTTCTAGGGATGGCTACATAATTTGCAGGGCCTAGTACAAAATGAAAATTTGTGGTGCTGGGAACAGGGAAGTTGATTTTTCCTTCCCCTGGGCCTGCATCCCCAGGCCACAGCAGATTGGTGTACCCCAACATATTGCAATTTTCATTCTGTGCTGCACTTGGTACCTGGATGGGGAATGGGAAAGGCTCTGTTCTAGTCAAGGGCTGCTATGATAAATTACCACAGACTAAGTGGTTTAAACAACAAATATGGGATTCCCTGGTGGCGCAGTGGTTAAGAATCCACCTGCCAATGCACGGGTTCGATCCCTGGTCTGGGAAGATCCCACAGGCCACGGAGCAACTAAGCCCATGTGCCACAACTACTGAGCCTGAGCTCTAGAGCCCGTGAGCCACAACTACTGAAACCCACACGCCACAACTACTGAGCCCGTGTGCTGCAACTACTGAAGCCTGCGTGCCTGGAGACCGTGGTCCACAACAAGAGAAGCCACCGCAATGAGAGGTCCGTGCACCACAACGAAGAGTAGCCCCCACTCACCACAACTAGAGAAAGCCCAAGCGCAGCAATGAAGACCCAAAGCAGCGAAAAATAAAAATAAATAAAAATAAAATAAAAGTTTTAATAAAACATAAAGTACATACTAAAAATAACAACAACAACAACAAATATTTATTTTTTACAGTTCTGGAGGATGGAAGTCTGAGATCAGGAAGCCAGCAAGGTCAAGTTCTTGGTGAGTGCCCTCTTCCTAGTTTACAGAAGGCTGTCTTCCTGCTGCATCCTCAGATGGTAGAAAGAGAACTAGGTAGCTCCTGGTCGCTTCTTATAAGGGTACTAATTCCATTCATGAGGACTCCACCCTCATGACCTAATTACCTCCCAAAGGCCCCACCTTAAAATGCCATCACCTTAGGGCTTCAACATAAGAATTTTGAGTAACACAAACATTCAGTCCATTGCAGTCCCCCTGCCAAGTTGCCTGCAGAATACAGCAAGGCACTGCCAGCCTGGGACACAGGTGGTCATACCTTTAGCCCACTCTAAGACACCAGGAAGCATTTGCCGAACCCCTACCTTCCCCATACCAATGCCCAAGTCCCCCACAGAAGCAGAGGGCAACAGAAGAATGCAGACATCTCCCACCAACAAGACCCAGAGGGCAGCAGTCTTGGTGAGGTAGGGAATGGGAAGGCCAAATGTAGCCCAGAGCACCTACTGGCCAGGATCAGGAGGCCAAGTACCTATTCCAGGGCGTGAGGAGGCAGAGAAAGGGGATCACACTTGAGTCAAGAATCCAAGGCTCCAAGGCCCAGAGCTCCTGGCCCGCTCTATCATTGCATTGAACTTCATTTACAAAATACAAATTCAAAAATAAAATGATTAAGCATTTTAAAACTGCAGCCATGGAGCATTAAACCCCAAGCACAAGATGCTCCTGAGCATGGGGCCCTGAGCAACTGCACTGGTCCTATGCTATAAAACCTAGCCTGCTTGTCACATTCTCCTTGGTGCAGGAACCAGATGCCTGATCATAATCCATTTTGTTTCTAACTCCTTCTAATCTAGAGTAATTATTTCAATCTCCAACCCCCCTTGCGTTTATCCATTTCCATTCCCTAATAATGCATCTTTTTATCATTTGCCTTGATCCCTTTCAATTGTTTATGAAAAATCTGAAATATCTATAAAATTTTTAAAAGAGATAACTCTTTTTATTTATATAGATAGATACATAGATTTATTTATAAATATATAAATCCATGAGTAAATCTGTGAGGTGGCTACTATTAAATAAAGTAACTAAGCCATGCCCTGGTAAATGTCAATGCTTGGGTTTGAACCTAGGCTACTGACATCTGTCCCTGAGCCTTTAACCAGAATAGTAATAGCTAATCCTATTGAATACTTATCCTGTGTTAGGCAGAGTGCTTTCTTTGACCCTATGACAAAGAACATGGATTTTTTTTCTTTTTAAAATGAGTTCTTTTTCATCATTGTTATCATTATGAAATCATACACTTACACAGTGATAGAATCACTCCAATTCTATCCGCTATCTTCATGGAATTCCTCAAAATGAGGTTTTGTTTTCTAATCAATTTTGATTTCATTCTTTCAAAAATATAATTTCTATCACTGCAATGAGATCTTTGGCAGGAAGGAAGATGGATTGACATGCTCAAGTTATGGTCTTGAACCTCCAACTACTTGATTAATTTTAATGTTAATTGGCATAACACCTGGACTTAAATCAGTGCCCCTTTCACATTTGAGTTTCATAGTTGCCACAAAATCCCTATCAAAATTTTTTGTTTCAGACAGGGAATGAGATCTAGTTATGACTGTGATTGAAATATTAGATTTAATTTATTATGTTGAAAAAAAAGCTTGAAAGGTTGCACAGCGAAGAAAACCATCAACAAAATGAAAAGGCCACCTACTGAATGGGAGAAGATATTTGCAAATGATACATTCAACAATGGGTTAATAACCAAGTTATACAAAGAACTCATACAACTCAACATGAAAAAACCAACCTGATTAAGAAATGGGCAGAAGACCGTAATAGACATTCTTCCAAAGAAGACCTACATATGGCCAACAGGCACATGAAAAGGTGCTCAACATCACTAATCATCAGGAAAATGCAAATCAAAACCACAATGAGCTATCACCTCACACCTGTCAGAATACCCATCATCAAAAATACAACAAATAACAAGTGTTGGTGAGAATGTGGAGAAAAGGGAACCCCTGTGCACTGTTGGTGGGAATATAAATTGGTGCAGCCATTATGGAAAACAGCATGAAGATTCCTAAAAAAATAAAAATAGAACTACCATATGATCCAGCAATTCCACTCCTGGGTATTTATCCGAAGAAAACAAAAACACTAATTTGAAAAGATATATCCACCCCTGTGTTCATTGCAGCATTATTTACAAAAGCTAAGATATGAAAGCAACCTAAGTGCCTAAGAATAGATGAATGAATAAAGAAAATGTGGTATATATAGGTATAGATATATAGGAATACTACTCAGCCATAAAAAAAGAATGAGATTTTGTCATTTGCCACAACATGGATGGACCTAGAGCGTATTATGCTGAGTGAAATAAGTCAGACAGCAAAAGATAAATACTGTATGATTTCACTTATATGTAGAATCAAAAAAACAAAACAGATGAACAAACATAAAATAGAAACAGAGTCATAGATACAGAGAACAAATAGGTGGTTGCCAGAGGGGAGGGGGATATGGAAGGGAAAGACATGGGTGAGGGAGATGAAGAGGTACAAACTTCTAGTTGTAAAATAAATGAGTCACAGGTATGAAATGTACAGTGTGGGTAATATAGTCAATAACTATGTAATATGTTTGTATGGTCACAGATTGTAACTAGACCTATTGTGGTGATCATTTTGAAATGTATAGAAATATTGAATGTGTTGTGTAACAAGAACTAACACAGTATTGTAGGTCAAATATATTTCAAAAACAAACAAACTCATAGAAAAAGAGATCAGATTTGAGGTTACTTGGGGGGGGATGGGGGAGGGAGAACTGGATGAAGGACGTCAAAAGGTACAAACTTCCAGTTATATGATAAAGAAGTTCTAGAGATGTAATGTACAACATGATAAATATAATTAACACTGTTGCACGATATACCCGAAAGTTGTTAAGGAGAGTAAATCCTAAGAGTTCTCATCACAAGAAAAAGAATTGTCTTTCTATTTCTTTAATTTTGTACCTACGTGAGATTACAGATGTTCACCAAACTTATTGTGGCAATCATTTCATGATGTATGTAAGTCAAATCATTATGCTGTACACCTTAAACTTACACAGTGCTGCATGTCAATTAAATCTCAATAAAACTAGAAGAAAAGGAAGTATAGACAAACTCAAAAAACAACTGAAATGTCTCATTTTCTGAAACAGGCAAAGATGGAATGTGGCCAGCAAAAGACAGTGACATAGGTTAAACTTACTTGGGGGAAAAATATCATCTTTATTGAGAATAAAAATATTAGAATAAAGTAATTATTGCAAGAAATGGAAGGCATTTGATTGACTCTAGATACAGAGAGCTAAACAGAGAGGTGGGTTAAGAATAAATTATGGGAAAAAAAAGAATAAATTATGGAGAAATAGTGATTAAAACTCTGTATATGTGAGGGTACATTAATATCTGATTACTGTTCAAAATGCCAGACACTGGTATAAAGCAGTTACAATTAGACATAGACTTATTAATTAACAGCTTACATTTTCCAGGTACCTCATTACTATAATTACTCACAACAGATCAGGAAAAAAAATTTTCTCACATCTTACAGTGAATCAGCATTAGGAACATAAATTTGAATCCTCAATTCTGTATTTAATACCATGAACCATTTTGATCTCATCTTACTTGAATATATTTCCTTAAAAAAACCCCAGTATATTTATACTTTAGGTCCAGAGTTTATATTAATTTGAACATGATCCACATAATACAATTTAGTGTTATAGTTTCTAATGAATGGACTAATATAACATATATGAAAGAATACACAGCTTAAATAATAAATTAATAGGCTAAAAATCAGCAAAATTCTTAAGAAGCCTGTCATTCACTGAGGTATTGTAAATCAATGAAATGACAAATATCAAGCTGTTAACATAAGAAAGTTAATGTCTTCTATTATATCACCACGGGAATTGGGCCTGTCAAGTGTCAAGTGTCTGTGAATTCAGAATTTTTTTTAAAATTTAGAACACCTCAGAGTTGTGTATGTGACAGGGTGTCTTGTTGTGCTTTGTTTTGAGTCAAAAAGCATATAATTCTACTTTTTTTTTTTTTTTTTTAATTTTTGGCTGTGTTGGGTCTTCATTGCTGCACGCGGGCTTTCTCTAGTTGCAGCGAGCGGGAGTTACTCTTTGTTGCAGTGCGCCGGCTTCTCATTGCGGTGGTTTCTCTTGTTGCGGAGCACGGGCTCTAGGCGCATGGGCTTCAGTAGTTGCAGGACGCGGTCTCAGTAGTTGTGGCATGCAGCTTCAGTAGTTGTGGCATGCAGGCTTCAGTAGTTGTGGCTTGCGGGCTCTAGAGCACAGGCTCAGTAGTTGTGGCACATGGGCTTAGTTGCTCCTCGGCATGTGGGATCTTCCTGAACCAGGGATCGAACCCGTGTCCCCTGCATTGGCAGGTGGATTCTTAACCACTGCACCACCAGGGAAGTCCCATCCTACTTTTTTAATAGGGAGTATTCCTTAATAATGAGTACAGAGTCTGGTCAGCATGTGATCTCCGACAAGAGATACCATGACTGGTAGCGAATGAAGCAAACAGTACTTCTCAGCACCTTCTTCCCAAAACAGTTTGATCTCATTTTTTGTTTAAATTGCTGAAGCCATACTTTCATCTTTCTTTGATCACGTTCCCAGAAAATTCTGATGTATTTAAGCAAATAAATAATTTGTATCTGTTGTTTCAGAGGGGAGAGGAAATGACAAAATTAGTCTTTTCTCTGGGTCAACATGTGCTCTGTGAAAATAGGATAAACAGAAAATGACCTGAACAAAATTGGAGGCTAGCCAATGGAAAAATTTTAAAAGTCTTCTCTTTGATATATCTGAACCCTTATTAAAGAGAAAAAAGAAGAACAATAACTAAAAAGTAACTCGCCCTGCTTCTTCAATACCATGTTTCATCAGGAAGAGATGAATTCTTCAGTGATGAAAATGATGACCCCTCCCATGCCTCAAATATGGAAGTTTCTAAGAGAGTCAAGATTTTCAGAAAACCCATTCTAATCTAGTACTGAAATGATAATTCAACCATAATTATACATTTTTAACTGTGTATACATCTCAGAAAGACCAATTACATAAAATTTGCCATTTTTGGAAGATTGCTTTAGAATAAGTTTAGATTTGCATTGGTCTAAACTTCACCATGATAGTATAATTTTCTTTGTACTTTTTCAGCTTGTTCCATGCCATGTGTATGGTTAAAATGATAGAGTTGTTTCTTTTAATATGGTAAAATAGAAATTATGCTTCCAATGATATAGGTCAAATTACTTTAAAGGGTTCTGGTCAGTAGTTAGAATTATTTTTTCCACCCAACAACTACTATAATTTGTTTTAGATGAACTTTCACGTGGTAAGGGAGAGGGGAAAATTCAATAACAGCAGATAGTCCAAGTAGCATATATATCCACAATTAAAAATGATTCCAGATGATGTCTTAGAATTTATCCTCTTTGTTCCACACATGAGGAAAACTGAGGACCAGAGAGATTAAGAAGTGCCACTTAATGTCACATAGCTATTTTATTTAGTTGCAGAACTGAGACTAAAATTCAGTTTTGGTTGATAAGCTTTTCTACGATATCATACTGCACCCCCTTAATTTACAAAGATTAAAAATATATATTAATTGATATGGGAAAAGAGATTCAAAGTAACTAAGAGCTTCTAAGAAAGAGGTAGATTAGCTTTGAAAAGGAAGATTTTTTCCCCACTATATTTCTTATGAAGTCATGTTTTAGATTTTAGGTTGGGTAGCTTTTTTTTTTCCTGTAAAGGGTCATGATCAAGTTGGTAGATATGTGCCATATAGAATGATTACGTCTTAAAAGTCCAATTCCTTTGCTTTTGTTCATGGAATGGCTGCTCACATTCTATTTTTTGTGGTATAACCCACTTTCCAAAGGATGTTAATGGCCATAAATAGATCAGTGAACCCATCGTAATGTCATTACCAGGTTTTAAAAAAATACATCCCCAAAAGACTATAGAACCATAGACTAAGAATGTAGTTCTTAAAGAACTAGATATAAGAGTAGCAGATAAAAGACAAGTCCTTCTTTGGGAACATTAAAGTGGCATTGTCACTGGCAGAGCTGCTAGTTGATAGGTGACAACAAGTATTTAAGATAAAGTAAGATTCTGATAGAAATGAGATATTACCAGAGTCCAAATAAGTTGTTCAGTTACAGACAGAAAAAGGGAGCTTACTAAGATTCTGAGCAAAAGAAATTCTTTGGATAAACAGTGGGCATCTGAAAGGCAGTTCACAGAAGAGAGCCCACAGAGAAATGGGGTGAGGATTAGAATATGGCTTGTGATGCCTGGTACACCTGCTTTCCTCTCTAGAACCTGTTTTAAATTTCACACTCAAGCATCCTTGTTTCAGTTTTTACTTTTTGCAATGAGATTCTTGGAGAACAGGGCTCTAATAAGTAAATAAATAATGCAGTGGTTGCAATAGAGACAAAGATCAGCGTGGAGAATAGGAAGCCACGGATTCATTGGAGGAAAAGCTAAGAGGGTCAGAGACCCTTTCCCACTTAGCAAGTCTATTAGTTCAACTTCTGAAGCCAAGGGGAGATTTTATGAAATCTAGCAGAATTCAAACCATGAAGAAAAAGAGAATAATAGCAATAAAGCTATTTTATCTAGTTTGCCCTTATTGAAAACTCCAAAAGTAAAGACACAATAGAAGTATAATGATGGATTTAATTCAGGAAATCTGTGTAAGAAAGAATATGGCAAATATGAAGATAACATCATAGAAAATTAAGTCTTGAAACAAAAATTTTCTCTCATGCACCTATGATCTGATGAAGAAAGTATAATTTTTAACCATCCACCAGTTTTTTTGTTTTATTTTCAACCACTGGTTTATGATAGAAATAAGCATTGAGGAGGAACTCAAACAGTGTCTTTGTTCTTCAGGTTTCATTTGAGCAGAGAACTGTGACTTTAATCCCCCTCCCATATGTCTTTAATATGTTAGTCAATAGAACTAAAATCAAAATTGCTTTAAATAACTGCCTGAACTGTCTGAAGCAGTGTTCACACACAAAGTGTTTAGCCAAAATGTAAATTAAGTCAATGTAATATCACCATTCTTTGAAATATCTTCTTTATGAGTCATAGTAACCAAGCAGAAAAGCATTCGCAAATAAAAAATAAACACAGAAAAATAAAGGAACTTAAAAGGAAGATCATTTTTCCCTGAAATGAATTTATTTCACAATATTTAAAATAATAGATGGCAGTAGCTCCCAACACACACAAAAAAACTTTCATTACATAAAAAAATATAGTGTTCAATAATATAAAAATAAACACAAGAAATCACTTATAGGAACAATAAAATTAGATATAAAATGACAAAAAAAATATTAAATCAACAGTATGAGAAAAACAAACCAAGACTTAGGAGGAGAAAACTAAATGGTGTCAAAAAATGAGAAGGAAGATACCCAGCATGGAGAGGAGAGAAAACAGATATGCAAACTGCAAATAATACACTTCCTTAGAGAAGTTACAAGAGTAAATAATTCAGATGTGATAGCCAAAGACATAGATAGAAACATTCCAGATTAGAACAAAATAAAGAAACTGAATTTTTGCCTAGGCAAATTTAAAAACAGAAGTCAACAACGAGAAATATCCCAATGAAAATTTAAATTTCAAGGATAAGTAAGTAATTCAAGAAGCATCCTTGAAGGAAAATAATTAAAATATTGCTAGCCTCAGTCTTCTCCTCTGCAAAAATAAGTTCCAGAATGTAATTATATGTACAAAACCTTCAATTTCAAAATGAGTATTCTACTGATTAATTTTATGCTAGTTAAACTGCCCCTTACCTCAAAAAGGCAACTGGAAGACATTCTGAAATCTGAAAGATTCAGGATATTCATCACCCAATTATTTTCCTGGAGAAAGCATAATTTTTTAGTATAACTATGTTCTATACAATATTTGGGACATACTTATGCTAAAGTAAATTCACTGTTTATCTGAAATTCAAATTTGACTGAGTATCCCGCATTTAATCTGGCAACCCAGATTATGCATAAGTGAATTAGATTGGAAAAAGGAACCAAATTGGTTATACTAAAGAATTTTTAAATAGCTATGAATTTAGGCTACTCTGTAGAAACCATCATGTTGAAGCCACCATGGTGGTACCAAGCAGTGACCTCCTCTTAAATAATTCCAAGATGTCTAAATCCTCTCTATGGTTCTATTCTATCTGGAACTTCCGAGCACAAAGTTTTTCTGACACATCCAGGGACTGATTGAAACTTACTTATTCTATGTCATAATCAGATATTTGAAGCCATGTTTGTAATTTGTTTTACTATCTATGGGACTTGAGCTGTGTCATTGCTTCATTTCAGACAAAATTCCTGAAAGAATCTACTGCTTTATCCAGCACAAGAGTCATCTTTACTCTAGCAGTCTGAAGTAGAGCCTATACCCTCTTTTATTCCTGAGGTCTTGATGCCTAGCTTACAATTGAACTGATTCTGCATCACCGGGCTATAACCCCTTTCCCAAGGGACTGAAGTTTTTGGCATCTTTCTGTTTCCTGACAACTCCCTCTCCCTAAGCTTGAACTCCCTTTGTTCCCAGCATGCACCGAAACACATTATCCCCTCTGGGTGGAACAACTGCTAGACTATAGAAATAAACAAATACAAACTCCAACCAACAACCCAATTACTGCATAGCTCACTGTAGAATCTGTATCATAACAAACAGCATCAAGCATAATGGCAGCTATGAATGTGCACTAAACTATGAAAATAAACCAAAAGTACATTCCAAGAATATCATTTAATTAATGTAAAACTAAACTTAGTATTCATACTTTGTTGTATCAAAGGAGAAATTAAGCTCTAATATTACTTGCATGTTTATTCCAAGATTGCGTTAAAATTATAACTTGAAGCTTTTTTAACTTATAACTATAATTTAACAAGATTCCAAAAAAAAAAACAAGAAAATCAAGTGCTTTCTGTAACACTGTACGCTGCTCATTGATTAAATAATGACGCTGCATAAACTCTCTAAAATTTTGAAGTTTAATTCACTTGACATATACTGATCACCTGTACATAGAACTATGCTATATTTGGGGATATCAATACATAGCACTATGATATAATCTTCCTACAATTACAATCTAATTATCAAAATAAGAATGTATTACACGATATGAATAAAAAATGTTGAAATGTAAAATATCTTCAATGACAGTGCAACATTTTCTAAATTTTTCAACTAACTCCAGCTCAGTATCTCCTATACATGTGCTTATAAGGTGTTATATGAGAAAAATTAATTAAGGATGGAATTAAGAATTCAGCGATAACACTTGCACCCTGCCATGCTTTGTGAGATAAAGTCTTCCTAATCCTGCTTATGCTTTTCCTCTCACCCCTCTACATAACCAGGTTTGCTCACCCTTAATTACTGCAGAGTTTGCTACATAGCTGCTGTATTTGTATGTATCATTTTCCCCAACATCTCTCACCTTTTTACAGCTAATGAGTTTGTCTTCAAATGTCTGCATTCTCCATTCTGTTCTGTCAGGTTCAATTAACTACTGCTGGTAACAATATTGGATCTCATGACCTAGTTGTTTCTCCATCTCCTTAGTGACTGACAAATGGAACAAATACACATAATCATAAAATAAAGACTAAAGAAGCTATTTGAGCAGAGGATAAATTAAGGGATAATCGACTACCAAACAGGGTAAGGAAAGCATCAGCATGCAGAGAAGGCAATAATCCCTTACACTAGAACTCCCTTAACCTTTTCTACAGCTCACCTGCCCTCCATGTGCCTATAAGGACCTCCAACATTTTCATCTTAAGAAGCTGCTTTAAGTCTTTCTTAAAATTGGGTGATTCTTTTGCTTCTATCACATTGTCTTCCACCTGTACTATCCACTCAGAGGTCTATAGAAGAATTTTTAATTGAAAAGCCTTCTAGAGGAAAAGGGCTATTGTGAATGAACCGAGTAATTTAATTCTTCGATTTCTTGAAAAGTTTTAACTTTAAGGAGAAATGTAAATGTGCATATGGTGTTTCATGGTGTGATAAGGGACATTTGTCTATGCCCTTCAAAAGTATATGTTTTACAATGAAAAAAGAATGAAGCTTTTTTTAAATAGGTCACTTTTTATTCACTGTCTCACTGCGCTCGAATCACGCATTGGTCAGTCCCTATGTAAGTATTCATAGCCAGAAATCCACCCTGTCAAGGTTAATATCCCAAATCAATTAAACTGTGAGTAAAACTCGGGCTACACCTTCCTGTGAAGCAGAAAAAATAATAATTTAATGAAATAAAAACTTCATACTTAGCTATAAAACTGCAGAATTTTAAAGTGCTCTAGTTGTTTAATTAATGTAAATAATCAAACGTAACTCAGGCCCAAGCTCCCTCCTTGCTCAACAGTATGATTTTTATCTAAATTATGGTATAACTGTCTCAGTTCCTCATTTTAAAATGCTGCTACAAAATTGTATTTAGGAAGTCAGTTTTCACAGTGAGAAAATTTCTAAACTCCTCTGACCATATTTCAAAGCAAAAAAAGTCAATCTTCTTTGAGAATAACAATTTCTTTTTTAATTTCACACCATTCAAATAGTTAAAGAATCATTTAATTTACAGATACATTGATGATACATCAATTTAAAGAGATCCACAGTTTTGTTAAAAAGCAAACAAAAGAAACAAAACCAAATCATTTGATATTTTAAAAATTATTTTTATGAGAGAACTTGAGGGTTATAGACAGAGTTTAAGTTCTGGTCTGAACTGAAACAAAAAATTTGATGAAGATTTTTATAAAGTGTCAATAAACGCAAAAATTTCTACACAAGCCTTTATGTATTATAGTAAAGCCCAAGTGGTTTTAAAAGAAGCAAATCCAGGACTCTCAATCAGTGAAACATTTCTGTTTTGTAAATTTGATCTTTTTTTTTTTTTAAATGATGGAACAAAGTTCACAGGAGAAAACAAATGGTATTTGAAGCCCTGAACCTCTTTGAAAAGTCTCCCGGGGAGCAGGGCAGATGGGTGCCTGCAAGTACCAGTCAAAGATACCATCCTACAGTGATGTTAATAAGATGAAGGATACTAGTACAAAAAGCCACCACAATTACGGGAGGAGGTAAATACTTTTTTATTTCAGGGACTGCCTCTCCATACAGCCTGCACTTTAAGGCAAGAGCTTTTGTTATACAAAATGCACATGTTAATTAAACATTTCTTTAGAATTTTGTCCTTCACTAAAAGGTCAGAGAAGAGCTACAATAGGAACAAATCACTGTCCATTGTATAAGATATTAGAAGATGACTGATCTCTAACCTCCTAATTCTTTTGTTCTGGCTTTCAAGAAAGTTGCTTTGCCACCAATTTTTCAAATACCTATCACACATGTCAATGCCAAGTGGCTGCCAGAAACAGCATGTAGATTAAAGGGGTAATAGACTAACTGGACATTTTATATGCACCTGGAAGTAAAATAAGGAATATGGAAATAGAATACACCCATGGAATTCCTGTAAAATTCATTTAGCTCTTCATTGATTCTCTTCTGCAAGAAATTCATGTCAGACAAGACATAGAGACAACCCTGGCAATCAGGCAAGTTTGAAATTCTGTATTTAGTAATTCTAAATTGTCACAATAATTATATGATTATTTAGCTTAATATGGTTTCTTGAATATATAACTGAAAAGGAAAGAAGTGTATTCTGATTTGCTGAATCCAAGAATGTCTGAAATTCTAAAGTGAAGTTCTTGTGCAGAAGCTTGGCATGAGTATATTTCCCTAAATGTATCAAGCGAGAAGCATAGGGATTGTCAGGAAATAGGGATTTTTTTTTGCACAAGGAGCAAGCATATATTTAGATCCACAGTTGATTTAACTAATTGGTGTGGAGTGAAGTAAATTAGTGGCCCTAATGCAGATAGTTCAAAGCCTGACAATATGGGAGCATGTAGGTTATGATCCGATGCTACATAATAGTGGCTGTGCCCTAGACACACATTCTGGAAAGAAGTTAGATAAAACAAGCATGTGTCCCTGACCTTAAGAAGAATCACTTCTAGGACACTGTTTCAGCCCTCTGCATATATGATTTACTTAACACTTGCCTGCTTTCCAGAGCTTCAAAAATAGGGGTTTTTTTCCTACAATGATAAAGGTTGAGCCACAGAGATATAATCTGCTCCAGATAATAAGTGAAAAGAAATGCTAAATATGCCATAGACTTTCTCCCACAATTCTTCAGGAGTGTGCTCTGTGATTTATGATTGCTTCAGAGAGTCAGGCTCAAAGGAGAAAAAGGGTGTGTGTGTGTAGGGAAGGGGGGGTACGCTCAGTTAGGGAAAAGAGGTCAAAGGGAAAGCCATTCTTATAGCAAGCTTCTTGTTTCACTCTTATTGTAAGGAAAGCACACCCCGACTTAGAGACATAGAGAATATCCTTAGAATAGAAAATCTGAAAATTGGAAAAGAAAGCAGTGGTCACCTAATCTAATTCCTCCCATGAGCAGAGAATGACTGGAAAACATCCAGGACTTTATAGCACTCAACATTTCCAGTGATGAAGAGCTCTCTGTCAT
Source organism: Eubalaena glacialis (assembly GCF_028564815.1). Classification (NCBI taxonomy): domain Eukaryota; kingdom Metazoa; phylum Chordata; class Mammalia; order Artiodactyla; family Balaenidae; genus Eubalaena; species Eubalaena glacialis. Next base: position 25,712,216 of record NC_083719.1, read on the forward strand.
CGACAGACCCAAGCCAGTTTTGGACAACTGTGACTGTGAGAAAGTGCTACCTTTCACAGAACCAATATCAGCCTCCCTGTGGCTTCCCTTCATTGGTTTATTCCCTGGGACTTCATCCAAATTGCTGATGAAACTATTGAACAGGGCAGGGTCAGTGGCCTCCCTCCAGATATGCAATGATCACTTGGTCAACATTCATTTCTTAATCACCTAAGGCTCACCTAATTGTACTGTCCTCTGTGGGAAAGCAGCTCCCTGAAATTCCTGATCTGCAGCGTAACAACCTGATCAAATTCAAAAGAGGGATTTGGCAAGACCATGCTGAGCAATTTCACTTTAGCTGTGAGTTATTAGCACTTTCTCTTTTAAGTACCAGCAGACCATCTTTTCTAGAATTTGGCTGGGGATAAAGGAAGGGTGCCAAAACTGATTCATACACATCTCAGTGCAGTCAGGGCTAACCCTAGGCCTACTTTTTTAAAAAGTTCAAATCTCAGCATTCTTAAAAAGTTATAATTATGCCATGGCTTGAACATTCAAGAGGAAAAACTGATTTGACATTCAGCATCTCCATGGAACAAAATCTCTTATGAGACCATCTACATTTTTAGTGATGTCTTAGAACTAACAACAATAACAAAAAAATGAAAATAAAAATTGTGCTGGAGAACCAAGGTTTTAAGATATTGTTTTAGATATATTTCCCCAGAATACACATATTGACCAATTTTTTCTTCAAGCTCTTCCCTTAACATCAACATCTCTGTTCTCACTTCTAAACTTCTCTGATTTCTCTTTGTTAGTCCCCTTCACTATCTTCTCTTCCTCTAACTATCCATTATTATTGCGGGTTTCCTCACTGTCTCTACATTATTTCCTTCAGTTATGTTCTTCCATGGCTTCAGCAGCTACCAAAAGCCAATAATTGCCCAAATTTATATTTCCAGCTGATGGCCCCCTGGAGCCTGGCTATATGAGTCTGAAATCTCATGCTCTCTCATCCCTGCCTTTGAATCATGCTGGTCATCATGCTGATCTCTTTATGGGTGGCCCTTTCCTTCTAGCTTCCCTGCTAACATAACTTAACTTGCTCTTCCTAGTGCAGCATAAATGTCCATTCATATATATTAATTGGCTAATACTTATCTCACTGCACTATATCTGCTATATGGATGCTCTTCTCATCCCTAAACCATAAACTCCTTGAGGGCCAGAAGTCTATCATATTCATCTTTATATTTCTAAGACTTATAGCAATAAATGAATTATACTAGGGGCTAAATAAAATACTAGTTGAATGAAACAGATTATGAAATGAGTTTCTCACGAAGCAGTTCAAGTACTGGTGCTTACAACTCAATCACTGAATACATAAAGCGAGAGCTTTTTCATATGAGTATTTGGTGTGCATGCCTACAAAGCATGCACGGTTTATTCTGCCAATGGCCTGTGCTTAATGCTCCCCAGGTTCCCTGAGATATGGTAATCTGTGAAAGCACTGCACCAAAGTTAAAATCCTATTGCGTGCACAGATAGCGGCATTTAAAGCTAGACCTTCGCCTTTCTTTTAGAGTAACCTGACTACCACATTCTCCCAGTAAAAAAAGAATATTTGTCAAAGTTCATATGATTTCTTACTGAAATATTCTGCAAGGTATGAAATGTAGCCACCTCGAAATAAACAAATCATTGGATAGCATCCCAAAGTAAAACTGAGGGAGAACCAGTATCTTTTTAATGCAAATTAACATAGAGCATCTTATGCCCCGCAGTACTTCTTGTGCTTTCTAAATTCCCAAGATTAAATGCTGCAGATGTTTGTTTAGACTGCTCTAGATGTTAGTGACAGTGTTACAGTGAGAACTATGGTAACTCACAGAGGATTCCAGGTCTTAAAGGGGCCACAAAGAAATGTGTAATGAGAGGTTACAGGGACAAGCTATAACGGCAGATGCTGAAATAATAAATGGCACAGATTTTCCAGTAAAAAGAATGAAAATAGAGATTTGTGGTGAGAGGACAAGCATAAAAACAAAGGAAACCCATAGGATATAATGGGAGAGAATAGCCCTCCTGGGGCATATGTCATAATGGGAAATACATTTAATTAAAAAAGGATAGAGGGATTAGGAACCAAGAACGACAATGCTTCAGCTATACGCTGGGCATGGGCTGGGTGCTCTATACACAGGCTCCGTTTTTTAATGAAAATATTTATTTTGAGAATAGCAGCTTTCTCTCTTATAAATTTTGTAATGGACTGAATGTTTGTGTCCCATCAAAATTCATATGTTGAAGCCCTAAGCTCCAATATGATAGAATTTGAAGATGGGGTCTTTGGGAAGTCATTGCCATGAGGATGGAGCCCCCATGATGTGATTTGTGCCCTTATCAGAAGAGGAAAAAACCAGAGCTTGCTTTCTCTTCCCTATGTGGGGACACAAGAGAGAAGGTGACCATCTACAAGGCAAGAAAATGCCTCGCACCAAGAACTTGACCGTGCTGGCACCCTGATCTTGGATTTTCCAGCCTGTAGAACTGTGAAAAATAAATGTCTATTGCTTAAGCTGCCTAATCTATGGTATTTTGTTATAGCAAACTGAGCTGACCAAGACAACTCTTATGGATTCTCCTGAATGAATAGCATTCTTCTATAAATGAAAGGAGACAAATTAGTGTTTCTCTGCACCCCCACTCCCAACTCAGAAACTCCTGAAAATAATACTCAAATCATATCATTTCTTGTCTTTTCTTTAAATTGTGCATATTTGGATATTGGACATGGAAAGTAAATATGCATAACATGGCAGAGGATGAACAAGTTTATATGTGAGTAAAAAACATACTCATTAAGAAAAAAAGGTTATCACATAGGATCAGCAATATTAGATGGGAGAATAAAAATGAATATGTACCTATATATAATTAGAGGAAGTATTTCATCTTTCTCCATTCCTTTTGGCACTTACATACACAAGAAATATTCTTTGAAGTCAATGAACACTGTGTACCAGATATGGAGGACATGATATTGAGAACACTCAAAAGGACTTCCATTTTCTAAAGTATAGACGAATGTCTTAAGAATTAACAATATACCACACAACTGGTAAAAATGAACAGTGTAATAAAAACAAACTTGAATCTGCCATCATATGGCCTTCAATTTCTAATAAGTATGTCCTTTCTGCAAACCTCAGGTGCAATTAAAACAGTACTTACTGACAACATCAATATCTTCCATCTTAGACATAAGAAATAACTAGCAGCAACACAGATGAGGATAAATGTAAAGATTAAATCTTAAAGTTTCACATGATGCTTCCCAGAATGATAGCTTTTTAAAAAATGTATTTCAGGATATATGATATGCAAGTGCATAAACATTAAAGCTTTCTGTTTAAGAATGCTCCAAGTGATGAGAGTAAGTGCAGCCGTCAGCTGTCTGCTCCCACATGACATTAGTCACCCTCTGAAATACGATGGCACTGGGTTTTTAAAAACTTAATTTTGCCAGCTTTTAGTGGTCAGAAGGGAAGGAAACCCATACGCCCCCTGGGCACCTTGCTCAGCCACTGGTTGAGGGACAAGCTATAAGGGCAGATGCTGAAATAATAAATGGCACAGATTAATCTGCTCCACTATATTCTCTCCACCCCATTCCTTTTCCACTTCTAAAGAGGAGAGATATAAATGTCCAAGACCAAAGTGATCATTGTCACCTGCTTCTAATCAAGGTGTTCATTGCTTTCTGAAACAAAGACTAACCCCAGTTCTCCCTTCAAAGTGACACCTTTCCTAATCTGCTTGTCACTGTCAAAGGCACCACCAGCCTCTACTACCCACAAGTTTCCAGCACAGGTTGACACCATTTCACGGATAGCACAGCACCAAATCCTTTATGGATTTGCAACAAACATTAAAGAATAATATTCCCATGGCTGCAAGCACAGTGAAGAAGTGCAGACGCTAAATCTCCAGCCCATTGCCATTTTCTTTTATGATAACTTGCAGTTGTGCAAATTAGTATAACTCCTGAATGCCTTGAAAGGAGCAGATATAAGTTTAGTGGAAGTTGTGGCTCATTGACTTTAGTGAGAGCGTATGACTCAAATCCTCTGAGTTTTATAAGGTGATGAGTTAGGTTAGGTTAAAGCTAACTGTGAAGCATAATTTGATTGGTTTTCCTCCATCAGTGACGGATGCTTGATAATCACTTTCTGCCTATTATATCAATAAATCAACTGCAATTCAATTTTAATCTGTAAATAAAGTTAAATCAGGGCTATGAGGATATTACACGCCTGCATTAGCTACTTAGAGGTGTCATTACTGTCTGCGGTTATCGAGCCAAATGTAGTCGTTTGAGATTTTAAGTTCTAGTTTTAAAGAAGCTGAGACGAATTTGCTGAATGTTCATACAAGAAACACCATACACTCTGAGAAATTTGTACCTGCCTGAAATTGCAAACATAAATTATATAATATCAGAACAAATAAGGATTTCTAGCTTCAAGCACCAAGTAATATTATCTTCACATTGTCAGTAGGCATGTAGGGAACACAACACAGAATAAAGTTAAATGCTCCTTGCAGAGAGAGGGGAAAATGGGCCAATATTCCCTTCTCAGCCTGAGAAATTAAAGCTAGAAAAAAATCCAGTCTGTCAATTTGTCTTGCTGTACTGTGCTCACAGCTGGACCCCATCACACAGGCAGTATTACAGCACCTAGCACATCATGGTTGCTCAAATAAATATCACATAACACCGTTAATCAATCCATACACATGGCAAGGCACTGCAGGCTCTAAATCTCTGACATCACGGGACATGTCTCTATGAATGTGAAGCACATCAAGCTGGATGAAGGCGAGTATCAGCCCAGGAGATCGAAGGAGAAGCTGGCCAAATGTCTGTGAGAATGGTGAGAGAAAGGACAGCCCCAAGACAACGGAGACCACTGCATTTAGCTCTGCTTGTGATGACAGATCTATCCCTCAGCCTCCTGTGACCAAAATCAACTAACAAAATAAAATACCAGAGCATAATTTATACCAGTCATGTTTGACTCACCACGCTTTTGTGTCAAATTACTGAGAGGTAAACATTCCAGAATGGTATTTTCCATTTAAGCTGGGTTATAGAAAGTCATGCATGCACACTCTGAATAGGAATATATGTAACATATATTACATATATTCCTATATATATGATCATACGAATAAAAGATATTAAAATAAATCACCCGTAACACCTGTTAAAAAGCTGACTTAGCACATTTATGCTCCAAATTAAACTTGAACAAGACTTCATACAGATTTCAGGATATTAACCAGAATTTACATTAAAAAGAAAAATAAATCTGGACAGACACTGGAGTTTTAAGATATGTTAATTTCCTATCTCCTGTTTAACCCTTGTGTTGTCAAAACTACTTCCTCTTTGAATTAATTATTTAAATTAAGTCATCAAGCCTTAAACATTTTTTTACAAGTTCCCTTGATTATATTATGAGAAAAAGTTGAGGAAAATAGAGCTCACCACCAGGATACTGGGCACCGATGTCAACATACTTAACACCTAATTCCACTGTTGAAGCAGCAAAGAAAACACTGGTTCTTCTGCAGAGTCCATAGCACAGGACAGGAGAGCTAAAGGAAATCAAGGAGTAGGCTTAAAGGAAATTCACATCATCTGCATCTGCTTTTCTGGATTATGTGTTAATATGGATTCATGAGTAAATCCTGAGTGCATCTGTTGGAGACAAGTGCTTTACATTTCAAGGTATGGAAAAAAAATAGTGAAAGGAAATGAAAAACCTATATGTACATAAAAATTCAGTACCTGGGTTTTTATGAATCAGTAAAAAAGGAGACAGAGTGTCAAGATCTATCTACCTATCTACCTATGAGAGTAAGAGGAAATACATATACATGTATAAATATGAAGTAAATATGTTATATACATATATATATAGAGATACAGATATAGATAGAGAGAGAGAAAGAGGGAACATAAGCATCTCAGATATAATGATTAAACAAATTACAAATTTCAAGTGGCCCACTCCATAGCATTCAGGACAGGGTAGTAGAAATAGTTACATCCAGCTTACTCCACAGAAATTCCTGGAGTTGATGATGCCACTAAGTTCATGTTCAGACTCACTTATAAACATGACTCCCTTTCAAAATTCAATCAAAATAGCCAAAGCCCCAAAACAGTACTTTAAAGATAAATTAAAAACACGATCATAAAAAGGATCCTGAAGCTGTGCATTCCAAATTACAAGGTCACATTAGGTTATGAGTTGGTACTGTTTTTAATATCAGGTATATTCAATCTCACAGACTGGGAAACACTGTTAATACCCAAAGCTTTACTAAGCCACTAGTCAGCTGTAACAAACTCCTCAGCTGCCATTCATCAGTGGGAAGAAGGTCAAGTCCACATACAGCAGAACGACTCCCCAGCTCCACTCCCTCCAACAACATTCAACGAATGCATATTGTGGGATTACCATGCGTCAGACTCAGTGTCCAGCGCTGTCCACACCTCCTTCACCCACCTGCAGTCTTAGTCAGCTGTCAAGCCCATCCTGAGATCCCCACCTCTCCACAGTGATGCCAAGTTGTGGGAAAATGTACCATTCTTCAAAATAAGCTGAGGCCCCTTTGCACATACGGTAATTTCAGTTAACTTTGCCAGAAAACTCCAGAACTAACTAATTTTGGAAAACTGGTATTTAAGAAATTCATTCCTATTTTGCTTATCTGGCATCCCTTCCACTTATGAGCAACCATAGCTTATATTCAAAATCTTCCATTCTCCTTTCTGGGAAGAGTGCCATAGAAAAAGAATCAATATACAATCTCCTTTCAGAGGAAAGAATATGATAATGCCCTCTGTTTCATGACACTAGCCACCAATCTTTGTCAAGTGGGGAACATTGACGAAAGTGGAAACGTCATATTCCGTCTACACGATAGAACAAACCGAGAAAGTGTTCTAATTTCTCTTTACCATTAGACATGTGGTCTCTGCCCTGATACAAGAAAGGTAACAAGTAAAGGATATGGAAATCTTTCCATGCGAGATTTCTCTGTTGCCCAGGTGTTTCTGCACCAGTAGAAATGATAATTACTTGCTTATAGCTAAGCTGGCATATATCACACTCATTAATTTTTCCTTAAAATAATACTAGAACTAATTCATAAACTGAATAATGGCATCAAATCTTAATTTTTACTAGAGTTGTGGAATTTACGCATTGGAAGGGGCTGTAAGGGCATCTTGTTCACTCCAAAAACCTTGGCAAGTTGTGGTTCAACTTGTCTATGGTAGGAAAAAACTTCCCAGAAAAGTCAATGATAATTGGACAGATCTAATCACTAGAAGTTCTTTCCTTTAACCAAAAAATTAACAGTAGTTACCACTAGGGAGGTGGGATGGGGAAGAGTTGTAAAGAGGGCTTTCACTTCTATATTAATTGAATTTTTCTGAATGACAATATGAGCTTGTAACTCAAATAAGTAAATAACAAGTGATTCAAAATCTGACTTCATTTACTTTCCACTCATATATCCTTGTTTTACCTCATAGGGGCTCTAAAGAGCACAGCCGAAACTCTTTCCATTTGGTTGCATGAAAACAGAGATCCAGTTCTCCTCAGTCTTTGCTTCTCTATATAGACAGCCTCAGTTCCTCCACAAGACACTTTGCTGGGTATTGTTGGGAGCCAATTCTCTGGAGGTCTCTAATATTTCTGCACATCTGGTGAGCAGAGGCACTTACTGCCACTGTTCCAGACAATTTTTTCAACAATGTTGTACAATGAAAAGTCTTAGACGGTATAAATAATGTCTCTCTCTGCAACAAAAGGCAAGCATCCCTACTACCCATTATAAAAGATTTGGGTTCCTAAGCTTAGGGCTCTTCTCCTGTAAAGCAACCCACTGTAAGTGCAGGTGTCACCTGATCCTCTCTGCATTGCCTTGTGGGAACTCAGCCTTAGGAAACAGTTGCCAGAAAATCTGATATTCTGGTTACTACTATTGCTTTTAGTAGTCCTTTACCTCTGGTCCAGCATCCATGAAACTGTGAAGCTAACAAATGAGCTTGCAAGTATGGTAAAATCTCAGGCCTTTCCCAGTTTCTGACAGGTATTATATACACAGCTGAGTTGAAAATATGTTCATATTCTCTAGGAGATTATAATCTAAAAATGTCAAACTTGTAAATTTTTGAACGAGATATAATTGGAGAAGCTTAAAACTGTATCTGAGCACTTTAAAAATAAAGTATAAAGAAGGAGCAGAGTTATAGTGGTCAAAAAGTCTATCTGGCAAAAAGTAAAACAGAATCATTGGATATATTAAGGAAAGATGGAATGTTCTGTGATGTGAAAGGGGCATTTTTATTTCAATTATTTAAGACAAACTTGAAGGGCTTTCGAAACAGCAATGATATTTTATCCCCATAACCCGTAACTAAAAAGCTCCTAAACATCTTGCCTTTTATGTTTGTCTATAGGATACTCATGAATCATATCATGAAAAGCTCTTTCTCACCTGTTCTCTCGCTCCACAATCCAGTTACTATACAGTGGACCCCTCTGGTCTTCCAAGGTTTGCTTATAGAGCTCCCTCCAGAAGCCATTTCCTAGAGTCAATGTGGTTAAGGTGGAAATATGGCAATAGCTGACTCCAATGACTTGGAAGACAAATTTCAATCACACTTTGGCACTGCTGAGTCATTTCCCTTCTTCAGCCAGTACGTGGGGAGCTCACATTTCTTAAACTAATTGAGCACTTAATATACAGCTATAAATTAATCACATTGAAATGGTGCTAATTATTTCATTAACTCCAAACCAATCCAGTCTAAATTGTCACTTCTTTAGAGCTCAACTGCTGAATTTCTTCTGTATTTAAACTATTGATTAAAAATATGCTATGAATTACATATGCAGATAAATAAGATTAAGTTTCTGTCTAACTTTCTGGAAAGTCAGCTGAAGGAAGTGTGTGTGTGTTTCTGATCATTTTTTTCCTGCAGTATCTATAGCAGTAACTGTAATTTGTATCCATGTGAATGAAGTGAGGTCAGAAAAACATTTTCATCTCACTGGTCCCACGGCAGACTGATGAGCAAAAAAAGCTCCTTGCTCTCCTTTTCCTCCCCTTTCCTCAGAACACCTTGACTGGCAGGTTGGTAGATAATCCTGTTCAGAGTTAATGTGCAGTAACAGGATTGAGGGGAACTGACTTAAGAGGCTTTTATCTGGGTTGGGACATATCGATGCCATATTTAAAGATGTTCTCTCTGTTCACCTCTGTGAAGATAAATGTCTGAACATCCAGCTTAAAAGCAAAAAGGAGAGAAGCACTCAGAGATGGGTGATGAATTGTCAAACTGTGGGAAGGAACTTTTACCAAAGAGGAATGTTTGCTTTGTAAAGATGTGCAGTGTAAAGCAGAAATGGAGAAAATAATTAAAATGCTCTTCCTTCTCTGGGCTGTGTTAGCTGGAAACCAAATTCTTAATGGGTGTAGAGGAAGCTCAGCTATTTTAACTCATGAAAAGAAGCCCTCTTGAGCAACAAGGATGATAGAATTCATCCTCCTATGTCCAATAAAATGGGCCAAAGACCTGGCTGGGCAATTCATTTGGCAATTCATCAGCTACTATCCTGTGACTTAAAAGCATCTATAGTCATAAAATGCTATTTCAATCTTTTATCAGCATTTAACCTGATAGTTTCTCTTATCTCAAGAGCCATAATATATGAATCTCAAGAGTAAAAGACTGTCTAATGCATCTGTTTTCTTTTCCTTCAAAGCCTAGCTCGATATATTTTCATTAGGACGATCTCAACCAGTATACGTCTGTGTGATTTTCTAGCGTCATTTGCAAGCTTGCATGGTGGCCCAATGGTGAGATTTAAGCATTTAAGCAGGAAAATTTATAGGTGAGGATACCCCTTTCCTTAAAAGCCTAAAAGCTATCAATTATCCACTTGGTTTGCCCAAGGAGCCTGGGAGTCAGACAGCAATAGGGTCTTAGGGGGTTGTGGAAGTGAAAGTGGAGGGGCACCAACATCAATACCCCCTAGTTTCCTTGAGGTCTGGATTCCCCATTATTCTGACAATACATTTTTCAACTCTACTGAACTGGAATGAAATGTGTTTTTTAATCAGTAAATAAAACATTAACAGTCATCTTAAGAAATTCCTCCATGCAATAATCTGACCTACTGCATAGTCAGGGTATGTACGAACTTCTTGAATTCTCTGACTAAATCTACATTACTGTTTTGTAGTCCTCTCACTACTAATATTTGCTCTTAACTCTGGTGACATTTTTTCAGAGATACCACTTTCCATTTTAGGACGTGCGTTTTAACAGTGCTAATATGCATAAAAGTGCAACATGATAATGTGCTGCCAATGACATGATACATTATCACCATCTTTTTCCACAGGATATACATTGATTGTACCAGAAGCTTCATGAAAGCAGGCAGTGTATGTCTTGTTCCCTCTTAAGAACCAAGCACCTAGGGGGCTTCCCTGGTGGCGCAGTGGTTGGGAGTCCACCTGCCAATGCAGGGGACGTGGGTTCGAGCCCTGGTCCGGGAGGATCCCACATGCTGCGGAGCAACTAAGCCCTGTGCACCACAACTACTGAGCCTGCGCTCTAGGGCCCGCGAGCGCGCCTGGAGCCCGTGCTCCGCAACAAGAGGGGCCACCACAGTGAGCAGCCCGCGCACCGCAACGAAGAGTAGCCCCCGCTCGCCGCAACCAAAGAGGGCCTGCGCGCAGCAACGAAGACCCAAAGCAGCCAAAAATAAAATAAATTAATTTTAAAAAAAGAAAGAAAGAAAAAAAGAACCAAGCACCTAGAATTGTAGTTGAATTATATAAGGCACAATAAATATATACATGAATGGATAAATGAATGAGTTAAACCGATGCGATTATGTTTGTGATTTTAAAAACCCTGAATTAGTCTATTTTACTGGATAGACTTTTACTATACCTAAATCGTCTTGGGAGCATTTCCGTATAAGGCATTTCTTTCCTGGAATTCCTCCAAAATGCGAGCTCTCTGATTCTGACAACTTCAAATATCTTTAATGATTTCTTTAAAGAGCAATGAAACGGCAGGCTACTAAAAAGGAGATAACTGTACCATCCCTGCTCGTGAATGGACTTAGCAAGCATTTAAGGAGCCTTAACATCAATCTTCCACAGCTAGATTTACAACGCATCCATTTTATGAATCGCTTTGACTTGGATCCTAAAGCCCCTAGGCACAATTTTGCAGGGAGTTCCTATGACACACATGCATTAAGCTGAGAAGCAGGAAATATGATTCTCCTAGAGGCTGCTATTCACCTACTTTGATTATTCTGCATAGTAAGTCAGGCTAGGTTGGCAGGTCATCATCTGATGGATATTGCCAACTATAAGAGAAAAACAGAGCAAAGGGGACTTACACTGAATAAACTCAAACACATCCAAGCCATGGGAAATATTTTATTAAATGAAAGGCAAAAATTAGGGTTAGTGTCTTGAGCATTTATTCTAGCCTAAGCACTGCGTATTTATTTGTGACTTTTTAGGGTATTTAATGAATTCATGCTGTATGAAGAAAATAACACAGTAAAATTAGGTAACAGACTTTTCATTTTGCCGTTGAGATTGCAGATTGATTTGTTGAGGTCCTTAGGTCTCCCTGAACAGGTAACAATTTCTAAAAGACACAGATGTATTGGCCAAATGTGACCTTAAATGAGTTACCTATCACAGTTCATCTCTTAATAGTACACAAATCAAATATCTTTACCACATCTGTACAATTTTTGAAACACTGTTTTGATATCTACTCCTTGATATGCATATTGGGCAAACCCATCACCACTCCCTCCAAAAATGCTTTACAATTAAATGTAATTGTAAATGAAATCAAAGGGCCATAGAGATTCAGGTGGTAGATACCATGTAATCATCTTGCCAATCATTTCTTCCACTGTATCTGTCATTACATGGTGCCTCTGACAATTTCTGCTTTAATTTCCTCATAAATAGGAAGCTAAGTAACTAGCAAGACAGCCTACTCCATTACTAAGCAGCAGAAAATAGAAAATGTAATTTCTTATTAAAACAAACTTCCACTTCTACTGCACTTTATGTAGTTTACAAAGTGTTTTTACATCTATCATCCCATTCTATCCTTATGACACTAATGCCAAGTAGGAATTACTAATCCCATTTTTCTATATAAGAAAACTGAAGCTCAAAAATACAAAAATATGAAATAATAGAATGGTCTGACTTTTAAATTTCAAGTTATGTGATACAACGTTTTACAGATCTGATAAATATATGCCATGGGGATCTGCCTTCATTCCCTCCAAAATGCGCCCCTGGCTTGCGGCAAATACTGTTTATTTCGATATTGATGAGGCTCCAGAATTAGCACATCCTTCTTTCTACAGAGGCCAGGGAATATAATTGGTACCACTGGAACAAGAACAGTGTCAGAAGAGTTGTTTCTGCAGAGACCAATATGGATTTGGCATGTGTATTTAAGATCCATAAAGAACTTATTAAAGACTTATCATGTCTTCTCAACTAAGGATGCTACATGCAAAACAGTAAGCTGAGTAATAGAAAATGCCCTTGTGGGAGGCTCTTTCCAATAACCTTTAAAGCAACAGGCAATAAATAGTATCTCAAGTGCAATCACAATTTTAAAGTAAATCTCCAAGAGTAGATTCCATATTTTATAGTATTCTCCATCACCATAGGTATTCTTGAATGTGTAAGTACTGTTCTACCATTCAACCAGAAGCTACATATACGGAGCCCAGTCACAAGCTTACCTATTTTCCATCTTAGGATACAAAAGAAGTCATTTCTTCAATTAGAGTACAATGACACTAATGAATGCACTCTGGTCGTTCCCTTTCTTACAAGACTTTCTTATCTGGCAGCTCCAGTGATGTGATGAGAAGGCGATTTGCAAGTCTGATTTGGAAGTTTTTGATCACAAGAGACTGGAGAGTATAATGTTTCTGCTTACAGTCTTAGGGATATTACAGAAAATTAGCTCTGGTAATATATTGAAATTATTCAAATAGAAATAGACTCTTAACTTTGTGATCCTGCCTTCTTAACGTGCACAAGGACTGTGATGTAAATGAAAACTTTTATGGTTATTCTCTCGAGATTTCTGTTTAGTAACTGAATCTCTTCAAATTTTGCATTATTCAGCTCTCTGGTCAGTGGGCAGGTATAGAAATAGAGATATTTTCAGAGTTTCAATATTCTATTCCCCCTCTTAGTGAATCTGAATCAACAGTTCTAAACAAGTTTTAATAATCAGTTGCAAGATTTTTAATGCAGAAACATAAGCTTACTGATTTACTTTATCATTTTGTGCATGCACATAACGGCTTCCATCATATTACCCTCCCATATTGTCTTGATCTTAAGACACTGAACATCTTGGAAATAAAATAATCACTCACATCATTAAAAGACATGTTATTTCTGGTCCACATATATTAGAAGATAAAAAATCCTGCTTAAAATGCTGTATTAAGCAAGCTATAGCCCTAAAGTATTATTCATGAAACTAGACATGATGATAAAAGCAATCTACTGACGACATTATGGGTAAGTAAATGTGGAAACAGTCAGGAAATATTTCTTTGCTTTATGGTGCAAAACAAGAATATATGCAGACTATTGGTCCCTGAAAGACAGATGCATCTAATGTAGACTGTTCCACTGAGCACATTCTATTAGACCAGTGGTGAGGCTGAACCTCATCAGTTTTCGGAGGGGTCACCTAAACTCTCTTTCCATCTGGGTGAGAGCACTGCCAGGTGGAGATTGGCCAGGTGCACTGAAGGAGAATAAGATGTCAGAAAGGCAAACGGTAATATGTTTTCTCCTCTGGGGTAACCTGGATATGTTCTTTTTCTCCAAACTATTAAGTTTCAAGGAAATATGTCTACACCACGTTTTGAATTATTAAGTTTAACATCCATGTGCCACCTAATGTGGATGCATTTGGAGGTGGATAAAGATCAATTTTCTGTTCCTAATTTTTAATTGAGTCTAATGACCAGAAATGACCTAGAAGGCCTTCAGCCTCGGAGGGAAAGCATTAAGCAGATCTGGGGAGTGAGATACTTCTACTTGCATGAGTATTTTTTATTTCAGACTCTGTCCCTGAATCTGCCAACATGACAATGCTCTTCAGTTAACAAAAAAAGACGTGTTCTGGGCTTTTGCAAAGATGACACTTGCTTGACTGACAGCCTATTCCTGCACGCCAGTTCCTCAGCTCTAGTTACATAGCAATCTGTCAGCCACTTAGATGACGTGAACTCTCTAAGCCATTAAAGAGTTAACGTGTATTATTTTTTTAGTCTCTCCATAATTCTCAGGGTGGCAAAATTGCTCTGCAAAATAAATAACACCATTTAAAGGTTAATTACCTGATTAATGTGTGTCTTCCTCTGACACTTGCTCTTTATTTACACAGAAGAATCTCCCACTATATCTTTTTTAAATCTCTTTATTCACTTCCTTTGTTTGGTCCAAGAGATAACTTTTCATGGGTTCTCAATAAAGAAATCAAAACATTATCCTACTTTTCTGTTATTGTTGTTGTTTAAAAGATCTGCAAAGAACTTGACATACAAAGAACTTGATGATTGAAAGTGGATGAGCCATTTTTCACTCCCCTCCAGGTGGGTAGAGCTGTGAGTTATTTCTCATCATTAAGTAAAAAACATTTTACTTTTGGTTGGCATGACAGTGATATAAGAGCTCTCCTTGGCTCTTTCTGAGGCAGCTGGTAAATGAAAACCTTTCAGCTCAAGACACAGAGTCAATCTTTTACACTCTCATTAACATTAAAGGAGGCCATGTGGGCAAATCCACATACATAAGAATATGCTTCATTTAGAATCAAATCAATAACCGATATTGTGTTGCTTTTTCCAGAGCAAAAATAAAAACATAAAATAATGCCACAAACTCAGGTTGTATGTTTGGAGAGTACTTACAGGCATTAAAAGCATGATATCATCTATTTATCCATTCTAATGATCTTTACAAGATCAGTGGTAACTCTATGGAAAGACTCAAGATTGACAGTTATATTGTAATCAATAAAATCCTGAAATAAAAGTGGTCTTCCTTTGCCTTCTTCCATTTCCAAAAGTTCTGAAACTTCCTGAAGAGATGGACAACACACATGCTGATGTGAGCAATAAAGGAGAAATTTCACTTTGTAGATTGTATTTCTATAAGAAAATATCCTGTACATCACTTGTATAGGATGAAGCTTCCAACTAACTGTGGGCAATGGAATGGAATATGGTGGACTGGGAACAAGGAAAAAAAATGGAAGAAGCAAAAGATAAGAGGGGAAAGAGTAAAATGAGCAGGAGGATACTGGATATATTTCCAAAGGAACCAGCAGAATACAGTCACTTATGGTGGTGATGCTTTCTCTGTTTTTCTAAAACATCTACAAAGCTTTCTCTCTCAATCTAATAAATCCAGTGAGAATACATTTTTATTTGCCTAAATATTTATTTATTTCCTTTTTTTATTCCTTTAAAAAGTAAATAAAATATGTTCGACTAAATAGTAAGAAATGTGGGGGAAAAAACCTACCAGCCAACTAAGAAACAGAAGACACTCAGAAACATCTTTATAAATAAATATAGAGAAACTTGAGATAATACATTATCAGGTATTTTAGAAGGACAGAACCTGGGAAACTTTTTAAATTCAACAAACTAACATAATTTGCATCCATTCATTCTGAGTCACTTTACAGAAAGAATAAAACCAAAAGAATAGGCCACTGATCCCATTCTATTAGTTTTCTCTTGGTGTGTAATAAATTACCTCTTATCATCTCACAGTTTCTGTGGGTCAGGAGTTCAGGCACAGCTCAACTGATTCCTCTACTCAGGGTCCCACAAGGTTGCAATCAAGGTGTCCTCATCTAGAACTCAGGGCCTCTTCCAAGCTCACAGGGTTATTGATAGAATTCAGTTCCCTTCAGCTATATGACTAAGTCCTTCAGCTTTTAGAGACCATCAACATTTTCCTTCCACATGACCCTGTCTCAGTCTGCTTGGGCTGCTATAACAAAATACTATAGACCAGGTGCCTTATAAACAACAGAAATATATTTCTCACAGGTCTGGAGGCCGGGAATTCCAAGGTGAAGGCGCCAGAATATTTGGTGTCTGGTGAGCACCTGCTTCTTGGTTCATAGATGGCCACCATCATTTCTGTTTCCCTATGTCCTCACATGGTAGGAGAGGCAAGGGGTCTCTCTGAAGTTTCTAAGAGCACTAATTCCATCTAATCACTTCCCAAAGGCCCCACCTCCTAATATTATTACCTTGGGTGTTAGGATTTCAACATATGGATTTGGAGAGTATACAAACATTCAGTCTATAGCAGACTCTCTCCATATGCAGTTCTTATCATAGCAGCTTGTTTATTCAGAGTTATCAAAGACTATCTCTACTGTATGCTAACAAAATAGAACTATATATGCACGTGGATGGATGGATAGATAGATAGATAGATAGATAGATAGACAGACAGACAGATAGATAACCTAATTGTGGGAATAGCATCCCATTACCATTGTCATATTCTGTTGGTTAGTAGCAAGTCACAGGTCCTGGCCACACTCAAAGGGAGGGGATTGTACATGCCATGACCATGGAGCTACCCTAAGGTCTATCTGCCATCGGCCACACTTGCAAAAAGAATTTTCCACAAGCTCATACCACAGAGAGCATTCCTATATGTCCAAGGAGTCTCTTCCTGGCAAGCAACAACACCCTATTTTAAGGCCAAATTAGTTCTGCAAAAATACTTATTTCTGGTTCTGACCACTTCCCAAAAACAAAATGAGAAATATTCTAGTGTTCAATGGAATGTAGCTGTTCATCAATGCATAACATTACCAAACAATGGCACGAACCTAGGTGATGATTGTTTCCAAATCACTGCTGCTTGATGATATTCTGTGATATCCTCAAAATGACTCCCTAATGTTTCCTTTCTCTAATGGAAATGGTTTATTATGTGAAGAGAGCTGTAAACATGCAATAAAATGGCCTTATGAGAAAGTTAATGTCTCTATTCAGGGCCAGGATGGTAAAGGCTAGAACCCAGTGGTGTGCTTGAGCAGTTATTAAGGAATGTCCATGCCTCTGTTTAAGTGCTGATGCAGACTTCCTTATATGTTGCTCTCAAGAAAAACAGCAATGGCTCTCTCATCCAACTCATTAAAACTATCAGTTGACTGTTCAAAAATAAAATTGGCTAAAGCAGGGATTTTTTAAATGATGCTTATTTTCCATAAATATTTTATTTAAGCTAAAAACAAATAAATGAACATCTTTTGCTATTATTTTGATATAAGACCAAGACAACTTTTACTGTGTAGAAGTCTACTGACTGGAATTTCCCCATTGTCTTTCATCAATAAATTCATCTATAATGCATCATCTATGATTTCTAGTTTAGTTTACTTTAAAGCAGAGAAAGAACATAAAAGCATTAACAAAGTACAGATTTTAAAGTAAATCCTCTAGATTTCACTATTTATTATATATATATTTTATTCACATCCGTTTGGCTAGTAATTTTCAGCAACTGACATCTACTGAGTCTTTCAAATGTGTTTGACATGATTTTCAAAGAAATCATCACCCTTACATTTTATATTCATATTTTATTAGTACAAGGTAATTAATTTTCAAAACCACGAAACTAGTTCACCACAAAAAGTTCAAGTAACAATAACACACTTAGCACCAAGCCCAGCTAACTTTTTATAAGGGTCCTACGAGAGCAGGCGGACTAGAGAGTAGCCTACTTGCCACAGCACTCATAGTGCTTTGGCAACAGTCAGCATCTTTAAGAAGGAATGAAGAGTGTCGGTTAATCCAGAAGATTGGTTAAGAGAATGTCATGAAGTAATTTAAAAGAGCTTCTGCTATCAGCTGTCAAAGATATAATCAATATGCACACATTCAACAATATTTGTTGAACCCCTACTACATGCTATATTATGGAGGTAGGTGTTAGCTACCCCACAAAGAAGAAAACACGTGATCATGGCCCTTGAAGATTCTAATACAATTACTTTGTGAGGTGCTATTGCCCTTACGTAATGTTTGTAGCGTATGAAGCTTGCTATCTTCTTTAATCCTAAAAAGCTTTGGATGTTAGCCTGGATTCTGACAGGTGCTGAAGAATGGTGAGAAATTCACTGAGTTCCTAAGGTTATTGCTTGATGATTTATGACTCATCTGTACTTAGATGAAAGTGCCCTGTCAAATTCATTTTTTTTTAACACCAACAAATATGAGGTTGAATTGTAAAATAGGTTCCATTTAATCCAATTTCTTTTATGTAGTTATGCTCAAGGATGCATGAACGGGCCTGCGTTATATGAGAAATTTTTCCAAGGAGTAGCAGAGATGAAAATTTACTCTGGAAAAACCACAAGGGAATATTTAACTCTCCTCTCCTGCACCCCATATATAATCAGTCAACAAGTCATGGCACTCAAAACTGTCCATTTCTCCCAACTTTACCATGTCATCAATTTAGTATATTCCTCCTAATCTCCTGAAAAATTCTCTATCCTTTTTCCTGACACCAATCTTCTACCTCCATCCCATATCCATAATGCTTCCAAAGATCACAAATCTGCTTGCGTGATTCTCATTTTTAGAACCCACCATGGATCTCCACATTCCCAAGAATAGTGCCTAAGCTCCTTCAAGTGGAGCCAAACAGGGCCCAAACCATCTAGATATACCGTATTTTATCAGCATCATCCATGATTGTTCCCACTCATATAGCCTAGGTCCAGCATCATAAATTCATCTTCGTTCCTTCTCCAAGTACCCAAACATTATTGTGTAAGTTTGTATCATTGCAATTCTGTTCTGTGTTTCTGCAGTACCCTTTTTCCTTAAAATCTTGGCAAACTTCCACGCATCCTTCAAGATCAACTCTTTAAACTTTACCCAAATCCTCCATGCAGAGTTTGTCCACAATATTTCAGGCAGCTCTCTTTTATTGCACAAATTTTGTTGCATGGCTATTTACTGAATCCCAAACACTGGGTGGGGTTCTACGGAGACAATGGTTAACAAGACCATAATAGCATACTGTATTTTTTTGTTCATTTACTTGTTGCTATTATGCTATGAACTCCTTGAGAGCAGATACTGTATCTTATTCATTTCTATATGACTCCCAACTGTCTAATGCAGTGTATACATACTACCAGGCATGTACTTAAGTTTACTGAATGAATGACTGAGTATCAATGCCATTAAATATAACAATAAAGCAGTTTTAGAAATTTTGTTAGAAAGTTTCCCATACACTGTCCTCAGGATTTTAGGAAATAAATGGGGGCAGCATTCTAGGTTGAACAGCCCTCCCCCTACCTTGGACTTTTTGCTGTTACACAATTTTTCTATTCTTATAGAATTAAAATTACATGTCCTTATTCATTTAAAAATCTAAATGAATAAATATGTCTTCATGTTATTCCCACAGTGTGTTGAAGAGTTGAAATATAGTAATCAGTCCACCATTAGTTATTGTGTACACATAGTAAATAATCAGGTTGACATGGATTTTCAATGACTATTTCTTTTTCAGCAAGCACTCTTACGAGTCACATTTATGCTTCTTAAATCTCCTGTTCAAGCTGGGGTAGAAGGTAGACTAATTCCATCTCCTAATACAAATGTGAAACTTTTCATATAGACTTCAACTCAAGAACACACCTAATTACTTTTATGCCATGTATCACTTTTACAGTATTTAGTATACTGATGGTGTACTTGATATGTGGTCAGAACTTGTCTGCTGATTTTCCCTTTTAGTCAATTGAGGTTTACATCAAAGCTTTTAAAGATAATTGAAGATCAGAACTTTGTTTACCCAATTTCTTGAAAATCTCATTTACGTTTGATGGTTATCTGGCAAACCTTTAATGATAGGTGTTAATTTAATTGCATGTATTAATACCTTGCCATGAGTGCAGCCAGCAGTTTTAAGATAATTCTTTATCTTTCAAAAAGAATAGACATGAGAAGGAGTAAAGAGCCAATATTCCTAAATTAATCCATTGTAAAAATGAATTTTCTAATACCTCTGAATAATTTGGTAGAAAACTGCAGTAAAACACTAGCTGTGAACACTAAGATGTTTTATTGACATGGAAACACAGTTCCCAAGACCAACCCTGCTAATAATGTGCAATTCTTCAGGATGCACTGCTTAAAAAACAATTTGCTGAGTGTTTGGTTATTAAATTCCTGAGGATGTTGGAACATTTCGATCATAAGAGTTTGCTATGGCTATGAATTTTCCAGCACCATTTCAAACAGTTGAATCAGTGTCACATGGAACTTTGAGAAGCAGGATTATAAGATCTAGGATTTTGTTGGGGGCAACGTAAATAATTTGGGAACCCAAATAGATATCATAATACCTATTTGGCAACAAGGGACAGGGTGATTTTTCTAAAAACTACTGTTATCCTGATATGAATAGTGTAGTTACCTAAAAATTGAAATGCATAAAATTATCCTTGTTGAAGATCAAGAACTGGTGCGTTGATGGTACCAACTGAAAGGAAGAGTGGAAAAATAAGCCATGGATTATTCCTGTAGCATAATGTATACACGGTAGAGGAGCATGGAAGAGACTGCACATATGAAGGAAGGATTGAGAGAAGCTGACATTTCCCACGATAGACTGATTATTTAGTTGCATTTAGCATCTATCTCGATCTGCCCCTTGGTAGCCATGCAAACATCTGTAGCATAGTTTGTTTGTTTTTTTTAATGACTGAAGGGCAGCACAAATAAAAGAGAAAGCTGCTATAGATCTCTGAGCAGAATATTGACAGAAAAAACAAAACTGCTTTAAAATATTTACATTCTTTATAATGCTCTAGCTTAGAAGTCTTACACATCAAACTAGTGATGAGTTTCCAGAGGGATGTGCTAGTGATTACTGATAATTATGATTTTGATCACGATTATTGATAATCATGAAATTGATAATCATAATTTCTCTTCAAAACCTTTTTTAAATCAGAGACATCCATACATAGACCCTCAATCTCCACCCCTGCCTTCTGCATAGAAAGGGACAAAGAAGGAAAGAAGAAGCAGAAACTACTGAGGTTGAGATGCTGCTACAAATAATGAAGATATGAGA
Source organism: Eubalaena glacialis (assembly GCF_028564815.1). Classification (NCBI taxonomy): domain Eukaryota; kingdom Metazoa; phylum Chordata; class Mammalia; order Artiodactyla; family Balaenidae; genus Eubalaena; species Eubalaena glacialis. The sequence continues at coordinate 25,733,537 of NC_083719.1, forward strand.
GAGGAGAGCTAAATAAAGTCTCACTGATTCTTATCCAAGTTCATTATCAGTCTTGGGGTATGAAGTTTGAATAATAAAACCAAAATATTTTTTTGTGTTCACATTTATTTAGTAACTTGATCTATGTAACTAGTATGCTTCCTGGGTGAAGTTTGGGGATAATGCTTCATTATCATTGCCTATATAGGAGCACTATCTGAAGCATTGTAGACCACCACAGATCTGTCAGTTGTATTGCTTATGTGTAAATGTGTGCTTCCAAAATCCTGAAAAAATGTATTCATTTTGGTTATTAAGTACACCAAGCATTAGTCAGGACTTATTTTGTTACAACTAACTGAAAGCCAGTTTGAATTAACTGAAGTAAAGAGGAATTACTGGAAGGATACTGCAACGGCTTTCTGAATCAAAGGAAGAGCTGGCCAATAGGAGGGCAGCCCTCACTTACAGGTACTCAGAACAACACATCAGCCACAGGTAGAGTTCCCTAGGATCCTGGCAAGGATCATTAAAGCCACCGTGAAGTGGGAAGCCACCCAGGCTATGCCCACTATACTCTTCTTCACATCTTAGTCCTACTACTTCCTGATGACACTTTCCTTTGTTACCTCAACTTTGGAGGAGCAGAAACTAAAAACATACACAAATTTAGGAGAGACAGAAATGATCCTTCCTCCTCTCCCATCCCCTCCCCCACCCAACCATATATTGTGTGAAGTTAAATATCAGGAGAAATTTTGTCCAATTTAACACAAATACTGAGGAAATAAAAATCAATTTAATAAGACAATTAAATATGCTATTTATGCCCCATAAATGTACTCTTTCATAATTTTAGTCCTGCTAAATATTTTCTTTTCCATGTGTTTTAGTTAACTTCTCTCTTCACACAACACATATAATTATACCTATATAAAAATATACATATTACATACATTTGTACTTAGTACCTATCCATTATTCTCTAATTAAAAAGTAAAATAATTTCAGAGAAGCTATTCTCCCTAACTTCTACTTCACGTAGCAGCCTTGAACTATACTCAGATGTTCAAAGAAAATGTAACTCCTTTCTTTCTTATAATGTATTTGATCATCCCCACAAGCTGCTGGAGAGTTGGGTCTGGGGACAAACTTTAATTTGCCATTTATAGTACCACAAAGCAATCCTTATAGGATAAAGGCTTAGGCTTTTAGGTTTCTGTTCCTCTCCCTTACTTTCACCTGTTCCTGTTCAATACGTGGGGGTGGGGCAGGGGGTGGTAACTGGATCTTCACTGGTCCCTGATGGAGAATGACTAGTCAAGTCTGCTTGCAAGACTGGTGGCCAGCAACGTGGCTGGTCCCACATGGACAGAGAATATCACATGTGTACCCAGAGCCATCGTTAATCCATAATCCTGGTTGCTTGCCCCATGCAAGTTGCCCACACTCTGGAATCTTAAGCCCTATCCTAGGTCTTGCTGGGCCCCTGGCCCTTCCATCTCAGGCTCATCTATCTCACTGTCCCCTGCCAGAACCCAGCCTTCCTGAGATGCTGGAGAACTGCGGGGAGCTACTGTTGAGGAAGCATGTCATTGGCCTCTCCAATCTTCAAGAGTCTCACCTTCCCTCCTACTTTTGAAAGTAGTTTAAGCATCCCCATAAGTGAAGGAAAGTGGGGCTCTGTGAGCCTGAGATCCCCTTATTTCTGGGTTTTTTTCTCCCCACAATTCTCAGAATCGGGTAGGGAGAAGGTGAGCTTCTCCTTCCTCTTTTGTACCTTTAGTTCTTTCTACACTACAAAAGAAACTCTGATATAAACACACTACCTAAGGTAAACGTGTTTTGGACCAATAGATTCTTCTAAAATTGCCCTTATTACAGTCATCATCTTCTGGTCCCCAGTGCATGCCCTAAGTTCTAGCCACCATAACCCTTGTCTTTCTGTTCATTATTCCCCGTTTGGAACATACCTGTTCAATGTTTTCCCCCTCCTGAATAACTTTTGTTTATCCTCTGAGACACATCCGAAGGTGACCTCTTCCAGATAACTTTCCTTGCTTTATGCAGGCCCAGGCTGGAATAGCAGCTCCTGTCAAAGCATCCTGTACGTTGCTCGCACAGTGCTGGAGCTGCTGTACATAACAGTGCTGAGCAGTAGAAAGTGTAACACAAGCCACAAATCCAAGCTGCATATGTAATTTTACATTCTGTAGGAGCCAAATTTTTAAAAATTAAAAAGAAACAGGTGAAATTAATTTTAATGATATATTTTATTTAACCCAATATATCAAAAATATCATTTCAAGATGTAATCAATATGAAAATTATTAGTGAGGTTTTTTTTGTTGTTCCAAATCTTCAAAATCCAGTGTATATTTACATTTACAGTACATCTTAATTTAGACCAGCGATGTTTCAAGTGCTCAATAGCCACATATGACTAGTGGCTACCATACTGGACAGCTGGCCTCTATGTGGGAAGAGTCTGTGTAAGCTTGTCTAGCATCAGTAGGCACTCAGGGCATGCTTATAGAATGAAGTGTTAAGAAAAGTTACTTTTAAGAAATCTGGGTGAATACTAAACACTTGTAGGAGTTCTAGTTCAAGGAAAGAAAACTGATTCAGTGTTAAGTCATTCATGGAAAAGAAAAAAGTAAGAGAAATCCAAAAGAAAAATTGCAAAGTACAAAATGAGGCTAATATGGTACCTTCACCACTCAAGAAATTTTGTTGAAAAACATTCAGAACACTGAGAGGGTTGGTCTGCTCAAGAGAGATAGAAGGCTGTATTGTTTTTCTTCATCCTTCTGTTCTGACTTGGAAGAAGAAGAAAATTTAGTGATGTGGCTGGCAAAAATATGTAGCAAATTAGAAATCTTGCTAGAACTAGCAGAAGACAGTTCTCCAGAAAGGTGTTAGCTCATGTGTGGGGTAAGCTCCTAATTATGGATCTGCTGCCCGAGGGAACAGACTGGAGCTAGCGCAAGACTCTTTGAACACATGGGAGTTTTCAAGAGGTGCATCACGACCTCTCAAATTTAAAGTTGATGGAGGCTATCTTCTGCCCAAGTTACATAAGTGAAACTCTTTGAACATCTGGACTTAGAAGTGAAAGTGATTCTGACTCTGAAATATTATAGATGTGGTCGGTTAAAGTTCAGTTAAATACAAATGGAACAGAAGGGAGATGTGATATTAGGGGAGGAGACTCATTTGTACATTGGTTTTTATTTTATTGTTCTCACTTTAAATTATTAATTTCTATAACATTTTCCTATTAATATTTTAAAATATTTATGTTATCCAATAAAGTCATATTTTTGTATATAAAAAGAAAAAATTAGCAGCATAGAGTGGTTTTATCTGGAGGAGTTTGAGTCTTTTACTTTAAATTCTTGATATAAATAGGAAAAGAGCCAATGAATATGGTGAATACCCTACTTCCTGCAGCTATAATTCTTTACAAGAGTTTAAGAGAAGTCTTAACAAATTGAACCCATCTCATTTCTGGATAACATCACAGAATTTTCTCTAGTAAATGCCCTGCTAATTTTAGTAGAAGTGTTTATTTACTTTGTTCACCAAATGCCAACATTTATTCAACTCAATGAAGGGAAAAACAGGCCATTGTTTGAGTATTATATATTCGTAAACAGTTTGATTAAAGTAACTTTATTTTCAAAATGCAACAAGGCCCTCATCTGTTTAAGTATCCACCTTTAAGTTGTTGAGAAAAAATGGGAACTGGAATAGCATAGTAATTGAAATCTACAAACAATCTAAAACTTCTCTTCAGCAAAATGTTTGCCATCATTACTAAGCAGCAGCAAAAAGGACTGATTTAAATTCCACCATGGATTTCTTATGGATTCCATTACCCTTATTATCATTGTCCCCATTAGCACAGCTAATTGAGAAGTATGTGTATCTCACTACTAAACGATGAAATCTCATTCTTTACCTCCCACCCAGCACAAATTGCTGCTTATCCTTAGTAAACAGCTATTTACAAAAATGATTTACATGCTTATGCACAAAGCTCCATGCTCTATATTATGGTGACATTGTTTTTAAAATGTTTTTTAAAACTAGTGATATGGAAACTGAAGTAATAAGATTCCTCCCAAATTAGAAGGTTAATTCTTTAAGGGAGATGCTCCCTCAGAAACATGTCAAGGATTTTTATTCCATAAGGCACTTTCATCTGGGATGCAAAGGAATGAAGGGCAAAGGAGCAATATTTGTGTTCAAATGGAGTCCAAGGCAAAAAAGGGTAAGAGAAGGAAGCAGTTAGAAAAGAAGGGCTCATCTTGCTCTTTTACTATGTCATTCATAATTTTTCCCTAAAAGCTGGCCAACTTAAGTGGTCTTGTCACTCTGCACTAGATATTAGACATGTGCTAGGAATGGGAGTTTGTGGGAAGGTCAGGGAGAATGTCAAAAGGTCATCCTGAAGGAGCAATGCGAAAAAGCCACCTTTTGAGGAGAGGTGCCATGCAAGAGTACGGCAAGTCATTGGTGGCTGACAAGACCCGGTTATGAGTGCGTTTTAGAAAATCAATAACAGACGGAGAATCGATCACTTAAGTTCAGGCCTTAGGAGTAAAAAATAAATCTAGAATATTACTCAAAACATAGGGCTGGAGCAGAGGAAATAACTGAAGAAAAGCTTCCAAGAGATCAGCAAACTAAGGGTCTTATGTAAAAATAGTTTAATTAATTCTTTTTCTCCTTTAAATAAGAGTTAGGGTCTGACTATCATGAAAACTGTTCAAATTTCTTTCAATATTTTATCTACCCCCATTCTCTCTTCAATAATCATCTCTGAGCTACACAACTGCCATCTCTGACTTTGTCAGAAAAGTTAGGTTGGTATGATGAAATGAGGCTAGGCTTTGGAGTCAAAAGACCTAAAATTCCATCCCAGCTTTGCTACTTACTTGCTCTGTAGAGACTCAGGGCCTCAGTACTGTCCTGTGTAGACTGGGGATACTAATATCGATTTCACAGGATTGCTGGTGGGATTAAATGAGATCATGCTTATAAATTCTCTGGTCTATAGTAAAGGACACAGAACTTTTTCTTTCCTCCCTTATCTGGTTTATCTCTTTGATGCCCCTTTCCTTGTTCCGAGTTGAGATTTTCTACCATTTCAATATCCTTCCAAGACTTGCCCTCCCATATTTAAAGCAATCCTCCAAATTGCACTCATTCAGTCCATAAGGTTTTGCTCAATTAAGAAGATCAGGACCTAGGACCACAGACATTCCTTTCCCAGCATAATGAGAGCCTCTGGGAACTACATTTTTGTCTTTTTTTTTTTTTTTTTTTTATGGCTGTGTTGGGTCTTCGTTTCTGTGCGAGGTCTTTCTCTAGTTGCGGCAAGCGGGGGCCACTCTTCATCGCGGTGCGCGGGCCTCTCATTATCGCGGCCTCTCTTGTTGCGGAGCACAGGCTCCAGATGCGCAGGCTCAGTAATTGTGGCTCACGGGCCTAGTTGCTCTGCGGCATGTGGGATCTTCCCAGACCAGGGCTCGAACCCGTGTCCCCTGCATTGGCAGGCAGATTCTCAACCACTGCGCCACCAGGGAAGCCCTACAGTTTTGTCTTTGAATCAAGTGGGATGGTGGCTCTTTCTCTCTGCTCCTCCCAGCCCAATTAGGCCCTTTAAACAAGTGAACCTGGGTAGAAGGCACTAAAGGCAGCAGAGTCTGGGTAAAGGCCAAGACTTTTAATTTTCCCTCCCTCCATCTGCTTCCACTTGTTGCCAGGAAACACCTAGGGGAAGGAGTTTCTACAGGTTTTACTCATGAAAATATAGCTTCTCTCTAATAGAATTAAAAATTGAGGGGGGCAGGGGTAGATGATTCAGCATGTTAACCCTTTTAGGAAAATCTCTCTGCTGAAAGAATTCTTGTCCAGAACTACATATTTCTTAGTGGAATTTCAAATGAATCAGTTCATTGAGTTTTTAGAAAATGCCCATGTAGGTTTTAAGACTCACAATTTCCCATTCAGATGTTGCACTAGTTTTAACCTACCAGGTTATAAATATCCAAGTGAGCTCTTCTCTATTTTTAAATGAATTTTTTTTTCAATCAGTTGCCCTAAAAATATAGTCAAGATACACAGCCAGCAAATCTAGTAAATTCTTCCAGTTGCAGTTTTTCAGATGTCATCTCTTTATAGCTTTTGTATTCATTGTGAATCTGAAATAATCATAAATCCACATAAATGGTATAACCAATGGAGGGTAATTAATTAAATTCATTAACTTATTCAGTACCATATGAAGCACCTTTACAATACTAATTGCCTTCAGAACATATATTAAGGGCAAAGGGCAAAGGTATAGCTGAAAGTCACTGACACACAAATCCTAATCCTTCACACCATGACTCTGTTCCTCAGAGTGTGGTCCCCAGACCTGCAGCATCAGCATCACCTGGGAACTTGTGAGAAATGCAGATTCTGAGGACCCAGCCCAGACCTACTAAAACAGGAAAACTCTAGTGGTGGTGTCAAGCAATCTATTTTAACAAGGCCTCCAGGTGATTCTGATGCACACTAGAATTTCAGAACCACTCCTTTTTTCCTTATTAAAAGCATTTTACTCCTTTTTCTTAATATCCTTATATCTAGATGATAACTACATCTGCATACTTATCAGAATTGAACTACATAACAGTTTAACATTTCTCTGGCCTCCAGGCAGAACTGGCACAACACCTTCTTCATGAAGCTATCTCCCCAGGGGCAACTCTGGCATATACCTAAAATCCTGCCCACTTCTCAGGGCACTTCCAAGGAGGCATCCTTACCCCCGATGGAGTCTCTCCTCTCTCCCTGCATTCTTTCACCACTCCTGTATTCATCCCATCTTGGCAGTTACTGCAATTCCTATTAACTTCTCTGTGAGGGTTCAAACTATATATTATTCCCCATTGGCTCTCCAGTGTCTACTGTGGTGCTTAACCTAAGTGATCAATATATATTTAATGAATAAATAATGAAAATGCTATAAGCAAGCAGCTGTAGTCATGAAATTTATAATTCAGGTACAATATAAATTATATAAACTGTTTTCAGAAACTCTAGGATAAGAGGAAATAAAGACTTAATTTGAGGGAGAATTTTAATCTGCTATTATTTTCCCTCTATCAATTAGCTGTTTTGTTACTTTTTTTTTTTTTTTTTTACTGTGGTAAGCATTCAAAGATATATTTATTTCAGTGTAATATTTGATCCTGAAAAAGTCAGTTTTCCTGTGGAGCTTCAACAATAATTTGAACCAAGACACAGTTTGATTTTATCAACAGTAGGTATACGATATTTTAAAAATAACACTGGGCTTAGATCCCAAAATATAGATTTCAGTATTATTTCTAATATTAATAATCTGTCTTATTACTTTGGGAAAGTCAATTAACCTCAATTATTTCATCTGCAAGATGGGGTTCAATGATATCTATCCACAACAAGAGGTTAGTGAAAGAATCAAAGTAAATGGTGAATATGAAATTGTTTTGCAAATTTGAAAGCACAACACACCCAAGAGGTGTTATTATTTGTTACCTTTTGGAGAATGGTCTAGTTGGGCAAACCAAAGCTTAATTAGCTTATTAATCACTAGATGTGGAGAGTCAAGACTCCATATGGAGACACACATTTTCTCTGTGATGCAAGATTACAGCTAGTAAAATGTACAACTGAACTATTTATGTAGAAGATCCAGTATTTACCATGACTAATATAACTGGTCTTCCACAAAATGACATTTTTTCCAAACTTCTAAGTATTAATGTTACTTACTGTCCTAACAGTCTTTAATTAGTAACCATAGTGAGAATAATGAGAATTCTCAACTAAACTAAATAAATGAGTTTTCATTATACTCTAATTTTTTTAAAAAAATCAAGCAGTATAAGTAAAATTATGGATCTGAAAGTTACATAGAAACAAGAAAATAATCTGGAATTAAGCCAGAATTTAATTATATTTTAGGTCAAGAAATGACTGGAATCTCTTCTCTCTTTCCTATCTAAATTCTAACCTTATTTCCAGTTCAGTTTGAACCCTATTTCTACCATAAATGTTCCCCCAAGTCTGCCACTTCATAATGACATTTTCCTTTCACTAAGTCCTTAATGTTTTGTGGCTGAAATTGTTACTGTTCTCCAAACATCACCATTCAACCCCATATTTCCAAACTTCCTTGGAGTTAGATTACAGTCAATGAACTCCAAGAAGTGATATGTGGGATATTATGCTTCCTGCTCTTCTCTCCTCCCCTGATAAGCTACCTTGGAAGCCACAGATGGAGTTTCCTCAAAGTATAGAAGCAGACTGGATTCTGGAAATCTACGCAGAGGATAGAGGCCCCAGAAAACTGCCCCAACATGCATGGAGTGGGAAATATATTTTATAATGTAAAGCCACTAAATTTAGGGATGTGTTTATTATCACAGCATAACCTTGCCCATCCTTACTAATAGAAGTGTATGATAGGCACTGCACAAAATTGCAGTTAATCATATGTTATTCTGCAATGGACTCAATTTCAAAACTTCGACAGAAATGGATAGCTCAATGTTTGTCCTCAAGGATCTATAGCCTAATAAAGGAAACAGATTTATAAATAAATGGATTGATAATGCAATGTTATATGTGACCATAGATGTCTACATATGATAATGAAAGGAGTACTATGAGAGAGCATTTAACTTTCTCTATAATGGGGAAGGGGGGAGTCCAGAAAAGCTTACTAAAAGAAGTAATACTAAATAAATGTTCATTCCACTTAATGATAAAATATGATGCTCACTTGCTTTGTGCCAAATATTGAGCTAGTTGTTAAAATTTGAAGATTAGAGGTTACAGAGAGAGAGAGAGAGAAAGAAAGAAAGAAAGAAAGAAAGAAAGAAAGAAAGAAAGAAAGAAAGAAAGAAAGAAAGAAAGAAAGAAAGAAAGAAAGAGAGAGAGAAAGAGAGAAAGAAGGAAGGAAGGAAAGAAAGAAAGAGAGAAAGAAGGAAGGAAAGAAAGAAAGAAAGAAAGAAAGAAAGAAAGAAAGAAAGAAAGAAAGAAAGAAAAAGAAAGAGAGAAAGAAAGAAAGCATTCTAAGCACAGGGATCAGCATATATAAAAATGAGATCAGAAATAAATGGGTTTACTCAGAATCTATATACTATATAGTACTGACAGAGTGTAAAATATAACGGTAATAGGAAATGAATATGGAGAGGCAACCAGTTCAAGAAGGGTCTCATGTACCACAATAAAGATTTTTTATTTTAAGCTGTTGATGATGGAAAGAAGCAAAAGACATATCAAGTCTGTATCTTAAAAAGATCATAGTCTTGTCATTTGTGTTTAGGAGGTGATCATGAAATGAGAGCTCCAACTAGGAGGCTATTCTGAGAGTAGATGTGAGAGATTAAGAGATGTGAATAGTATGTTGGAAATATTCAATATCTGACTCTCCAGGGAAAGGAAACTCTGATTTATGGCTATTTTTAAGCTCCAATATGATGTCACTGAACAGTGAGTAGGTAAAAGATGCTCACAGTTGTACAAGCTTCAGCACACAGCTGACACTGAGATAGCACCACTGTAAATACCTGGAAGTATCTGGAACATATTAAGTTCACAATAAGTAAACATTTGTTGAATAAATGAAGAAACAAAAGCTTATGGGAATAGAAATAGAAAGGGAAAAGTAGATTACAGAAATATTTATAAGTAGAATTGAAACAGAAGAGAAGGGGGCAGGGGACAACTTTTAAATGAATGACATAGCCATAGGACATGACAAAAACTGGTTAGAACCAACTAGGTCCAAGATGACAGAAGATTCGACTTCCATTGGACCTTTAGCCTCATTATATGCTCACTGTAATACATTAGCATGCTAAATGACACACCCTCAGGCACTATGACAGTTCTGAGGCCAACCATAAAAGGTCAAGAAGTGGGCGGTGGCCCAGTTCCTGGAAATCTCTACCCCATCCCCGAAATAGTTGGAATAATCCTCCTACTCATTAGCCTATTAAATTACCCAGCCCATAAAAACTAACCACCCAATATTTTGGGGCCTCTCGCCTTCTGAGATGGCCCACACTCTGTCTGTTGATTGTGTTTCTCCCAAGGCCGTTCTCACCTTTTGAAGCGGACCACATTCTGTCTATGGAATGTGTATCTCTAAATAAATCCATTTCTTACCTAACACTTTGTCTCTCACTGAATTCTTTCTGCAATGAGACTTAAAGAACCTGAGCTTCATTAAGTCCTGAGACCAGGTGTGTGATCTGAATTAAAAGACCGTGGGTTCACGTCCCAATCTGGGCTTAGGCCAGGTTTAAGTCCCAACCTATGGGTTCAAGTCTCAATCTGAGTGGCATGGTTTCACAACCATAAAGAGCAACATTCTCTACACTACCAAATGTAAAATAGGTAGCTAATGGGAAGCTGCTGCATAGCACGGGGAGATCAGCCCGGTGCTCTGTGACCACCTAGAGGGGTGGGATAGGAGGGTGGGAGAGAGGTTTAAGAGGGACGGGATATGGGGGTATATGTATGCATATAGCTGATTCACTTTATCGGACAGCAGAAACTAACACAACATTGTAAAACAATTATACTCCAATAAAGACTAAAAAAAAAAACAGAGCAACACTCTCCTAGCATCAACAAGACAACTCCTTAAAAGATAACATTCCTTGTAAAATAGATAGCTAGTGGGAAGTAGCCGCATAGCACAATAGATAGCTAGTGGGAAGTAGCCGCATAGCACAGGGAGATCAGCTCGGTGCTTTGTGTCCACCTAGAGGGGTGGGATAGGGAGGGTGGGAGGGAGACGCAAGAGGGAGGAGATATGGGGATGTATGTATATGTATAGCTGACTTACTTTGTTATACAGCAGAAACTAACACTCCATTGTAAAGCAATTATACTCCAATAAAGATGTTAAAAAAAAAAAAGGTAATATTCCTTCTTGGTCTTGTAAGGGGCCACAATGATGCTTAGATCTGGATTGTGTAAACTGTCAATAATACATCATTTAATGTACAGCCCTCTGTCTCAAAAAACATATAACTGTGCCTTGACTTCTAACCAGTGGAACAGTTCTGAGCTTTCTGAGATGCTGTTCCAGGTTATAATCCTCAAATTTGGCTCAAATAAAATTTTCCATTTCTTTCTTAGATCGAATGATTAATTTTTGGTTGACACGTTAAAGAAAAAAGATTATCTAAATACTAAGAGTCAAGTTACAAAGATGAAATTGGGTGAAAAGTCCTAAAATGTCTCTTCATTCTTGTATTCTTCAATTCTAATCCTACCTTTAGAGGAGACTAAGGGAGCCTTCCCATATTTGCCTTCTTCACATAAGAATAGAAACAGTTTTAGAGATAATAGTTTCCTGGGTAGCTGTTCAAAACCAGAAAGTGGGGCAGTAGAGATCCAAGAGAGATTTTTTTTAAAACTATGCTTATTATAGCCCACCAGGGATGTTATTGGAATGGTAGCAAAAAGTCTTTAGAAAGCAGAGAAATGTTCATTGCTTATTTTATAAATCTCCCCCAAAGTTCCTGAAGGCTAATTCTATTCTCACCCAGAGTTCAAAGTCTGACCACCAGACAGTGTGGATTGAAGTAGAAAAGGAGGATGGAACAATTTCTACACTTTGAAGTCCAGAGAAAGGAGGATCATTTCAGGGGCTTGAAGCACACACACCAAACACTCTTTCCATCACCACTGCTATCAAAGAGTAAGGTTGAATGGAACTTTGAAAACCTTAGAGGAAAATTATCTTGCTGCTTTCATATCTAGATTTGCTTCCTCTCAAATTATGAATTCTCTCCTAATATGAAAGGCCCATTTTCATTGCCCTGAAATATATCTGAGTCATAAAAATGAGTAACTACAAAACATTGTTATTCTGTATACCTGGAGAAGCAGAAATATTTTGTGTCATTTTGTTTCCAAAGGAAAAATAAATATGTATACTTTAAGCCCAAGAGATCTAGAAAGTTACAAGTTATTGGTAATGTTACAAAAGACCACAATAGTGGTATCACCCAGCAGTTATCCTTCCTATCCTCCCCCCACCCCATCCAATGCACTGGATTGTGTGCTTCTCACCCACTATATTGCACAAGGTTATCATGGTCTTCCTATTTCTCCTCTTGCACCCTCCAACCCATCTTTTTAAAGGGAGCCAGAATTATTTAAACTGCACATCTTTATAATTAATGTTTATAAATTGACTACCAAGCAATTAATGGCTTTCTAGAAACTGAGCAACCGCGGTGGGGTTTCAAAAGAATACCTACAATGTATTTGATTAACAGGGTTGGTGGTTTTCATGTAAACCTACTTGATAACAGGAGTTTGATCGCAGTTTCTTGGATCCATGATACCCTGAAGCCAAGTGCCTTGCACATAATTGACACTCTGTCTTTTAAAGAGATTTAATATCACCACTCAAAACATGACTATGCATTCTTAATTAGTTATTCAGCACCTTTAAGTGCTTCCTGCCTATTATTTCAAAGAAAAAAAAAAAGAAAATGAGAAGAGTTACTTTTGGCATTAGTATTTATGGCTCCCAGGACCAGGAAATAAAGTGACATTGACTGAGCTGATAGCTGAGCTAGGAGAAGGGTGAAACTAAAAGAACTGTGAGATCAAGTGGACATTAGCACAAAACTATAAAAGGAGAATGCAAGTTTTAAGCAGCATGTGAGTGAGTTATAAGTCTCTTGTGATACGTATCTCCAGAAACCGCACTGATCTCAGCATGATTAATATTTATGAGAATGACCTTAAGGTAGGTGAGGCTGATGTTTTTTTGTTGTTGCTTGCTTGCTGCTTCCATGACTTAAACGAAAGTAGTTTGAGGTGTCAGTTGCTGCACTGCTAATCTTCTTCAGGCCAGCATGAACGGAGCCCTAAGTTTGAATTCCTACCTGTCTTACAGATGACTAAAATAGTTGGCTACATTGGAACGCTGGTGCTTTTGGGTGTAACTTACTCATTTACTATGTCCTCCACATTCCTCCCGAGATCTGCCACTTTGCTCATCAGGACTAGTGCCAGAATGTTAGCATCAGATCTGCTTAATGTCACCCTCCTGTAAATGGACCACAGTAAACATATTGGGCAGTCTACAAGAAACACTGGAGATGAACAATTTAGACTTACTATCTGTCAGTGAGAGCTGGGACCATCTGGACAGGCAGTTAATGATCAGCATTAGAGCCACATGTAATCTCTGGGCCTCAGTTTAACAAATGTAGGGGAGCTGAGAGGGGATTTGAGCAATGTAGCAAAAGATCCCCTGAAGTCCTGAAAGAATGAGACGAGACTGAGTCTCACCTGGCAGTAACTAAAATCTACGCACGGTCACTCTCAAACTAACAAACACAGACTAGTTTTTAGGGCAAACATAGAAAAGGATTAAGGTAACTGCTCTGGAAATTTAAATATTCCTGTCCTCCCCAGCAGAAAAAGAGAGAAAGAGAGAGAGCACTTTTGCCTGAGCTACTCAGATGCCAGAAATCTGCTCTTGACCATAGAGAATCCATAAATTCTTATATGCTTCTTGTGGAGTAGGTTGGAAAAAGAACCCCTATTTATAATATTTATTAGCCTCAGGCTTTGGATCAGCTCTAGAAAGAAGTATGCAGGAGGGGCTGAAGCTTTTATCCAGACAGAAAGGAAAGATTGAGATTCATTGCGAATATTCCTACAGGTCAAAGGGAAATCACAAAAATCCATTTCTAAAAAGTGCATTTAATATTTCTAAAAATTAACGGCACAATGGTGTTAAGCAGTAGATCGCTTTATTTATTATCTTGCAATTGAGTTTCAAAAGCATTATCTATTTAGTTTTTCTTCAGGCTGAGGAACTGAAAAAGTATCAATAGAGAAAGTGTATGTATATTTTGAAAAACAGGGTTCATCCTTCTATGGGCAATGACAATCCAATGTGGGCTTAATATTTCGGTGGCTTTGTTTTCTTGAAGATTTTAGTTAGCAGTATTTTTACTCTAAACAACAACAAAAACCCATGATTTCAAAATTAGGCCAGTATCCTTGGGCTTGAGGTGAGACCTTAAGCTCTTGTGTCTATATTTAACAGAGTGCCGCCAGGAACATTTGAAGAACAGCCACATGTCATCTACCTGCATCAAGGATGAAAAACACATTGCTTGCCTGCTGCCACTGTCCCCATGGCACTTCCATGGCAAATTTTATTAATTGACTGCAGCCCTCTTTCCCAATGAGCTCAGACAGAGCTTCACAATCTTTGTTAACACAGCCACTTCTAATCATTGTCTTGGGACAATGTGTCTTGGGAGGTGAGTTGAACATTATTTCACATAGGATTTTTGTCAGAGATAGTTTAAGTTCCAGGGAAAGTATTTTGGGTGAGACGGAGGGAAGGAAGGAAGGAAGAAAGGAAGGGAGGGTTAGATGGATGGATTACTTAGTGCCTGTTATATATAGAATGTATACTTTGTAAATGTTGACAAAGATATTTTGCTTGTCCAAAGTTTGATCAGGCTCCTAACCCTTCTCCTGGGCCAATCTGTGTACTTCCTTGTAAAATCCAGTTTTAGCAAGAGCCCTGCTAAGCCAGTATAACCAGAGTCCCCAGCCTTCAATGATGAAAGCACTGCTGCCCAAAACTGCTCCAAGATGAGAAACCCCAGTTCTAGGACAGACTAAGAGCTGAAAACACTTCTTCAGGATACCAAGGAAACTGAGTTTCTCCTTCACATCTTATGGGAATCAACCTCCTTTTCTTTTAAATTTCCTACAATTGTACCATCTAAAAGGAGTGATGTTTCACAGCGTTCGTGCCCTTCATTAACAGACCCATGCAAAACTTTACCAGTGAATTATTTTTACAGGTGAGGAATGGAATCTCAGAAAAGTAAGATAGCTTAAACGTTGGCTCAGAATTTAAACCCTGATTTGCCCATCTCCTAAAAAACACATGTTTTTACTTTCAGAATGGTGGCAACCAGACCTCTGTGAACTTTAGAGGGTGGACTTCGTCAATTCAAAGAGTCTTTGGACTGCTCTCTGCTAACTGTGCTTAAACCTACCCCTGATCAATTTAACCAAAAGTTATGATTTCAATGTTCCTGCCTCGTTGTACCTTCAAACATAGCTTTAGCATCATAACCATTTTCTGGTTCCTCAAATACTAACAAATCACATTTGTAGCACTGCATAACTTAATAAAGAAATCTACCTATCTTATCCCTTAAAAGTGAGGAATAGTATCCATTTCTTACTGATCAAGAAGAAATTATATATCCTGCCCAAGATCGCAGGTAAGGAAAAACTCAGACGTGAACCTAAACTTGTGATGACAATTCCAAACTCTCTTCTATTAAATTACACTGTGAGGTAGAACTTGATACATGCCATAAGAAAGAAAAAGGTAAAGGGTAATGAGAGTTGAAAGGGCAAGATTGGAAATAAGTTATTGATGTGGTGGCATTTGAACTGTATTAAAGGATAAATAGGATTTTAACACGTGTGAAAAGAAATGCCAAGTAAAAATGAGGAAAAACAAAAAGGCTTAACAGAAAACAAGGTATTTGAGAAGGGACTGGCAATTTCTCTGTGTTTATAGCATACTACACATGATAATGTTGGGTAGAAAATTAGTAAAATAAAGTAGTTTGGGGCCAGATTATAAAGGAGCACATACTGTGATGACCTAGATGGGTGGAATGGGGGGTGAGGGAGATCCAAGAGAGAGGGGATATATGTATACATATAGCTGATTCACTTCCCTGTACAGCAGAAACTAACACAACATTGTAAAGCAATTATACTCCAATAAAATTAATTAATTAATTAAGGCGCACATAATCCATGCCAAGAAATTTAAATATTTTTCTTTGAGTAAAGGTTTTTGAAAGGACAGTACAATGAACAGATTTGTGTTTTGGGAAGATGTCTTATTTGATTGAGGCAGTGCAAAGAATGTGTTGGAGATAGCAGAAAGAATGAGGTGTGTGTGCTGTTAATTGGGTAAGAAATTAGAGAGTCTACAATGAACCAGAGTCCCTATGAGAATGGAGACACTAGGAAGGATAAACAGTAGTGCAGAAGAGAGGACCATGAATGAGTTTAAGGTTCTTAGTTTGAGCATCAGAATGAATGACAATGTAATTAGCTAAAGTAGGAGATTTAAGCAATTGGGGGAGATAATCAATTTGACTTTGGACTTAATGAATTAGGGGCTTTCATCCCAACTGCTTGTTGAAACCGCCCAGATCAAATGAGAATAGATACATTCTGGAGTCATCACTTAAGAGGTGTTAGGTACAGGTAACAAGGAGTAATGTACTTGGCTCTAAAAATGGTACACAGAGGGAGAGCTTGTTGAAAACTTTGAACATGAAGGGCTCTTCTGTCTTTTTTTTTAAAACATCTTTATTGGAGTATAACTGCTTTACAATGGTGTGTTAGTTTCTGCTGTATAACAAAGTGAATCAGCTATACATATACATACATCCCCATATCTCCTCCCTCTTGCCTCTCCCTCCCATCCTCCCTATCCCACCCCTCTAGGTGGCTACAGAGCTTGTATTTTTTATTATAGGGAGCCATTAAAAACAGTACTCGGTCATGACAGTTGGAGGCCAAGCCAACAGTAACAGCTGGAAGAAAGTGGGTTTGGGAGCCCTCTGTGAGTACGCATATTAAAACAAGTACAGAAGGTGCCATGGCTGCTAGCCTCCTGCACAGCCTGTGGGTTCTCCTTCTCTGTTATAATAACAGCACTCAGCCTTGTGGCACGTTTTCATTCTTGGAAGGAAGTTTATTTCCAAAATTAGGTTCTTCGTCTGAAAGGTTTTTGAATCCTACAAGATAATTAGGAAGCCATGCCTCAAAACAGAATCTGACGTAACCCCCTTTGTTTTCGCTTTCAAAGGGCGGTTTTTCAGAGTTTGTCATATTTTCAAACTGTAAGGGCAAAAAATAATTTTAAAATTTCAGGGTAGGGACAAATGGTAGGACATTTTATTTCTCGTGGCACCTAGCTCAAAATTATTTATGCATAAATTAAAGAAAGACAAGACAAAGTTGTGATATTGTTGGTTATGATGAGGGATGGGGAATCTGAGATATCACGGGGCCTTAACAGGGAAACTATACAGTTAAGGACTACCTCTAACACAGGTCTTGTTGATACTGCAAAACGTCCAATTGCTAGAACGTATTTTTTTTTTCATCTATTTGAAGCAAATGCTAAGTGAAAAGTGACAGGATGCTACGCCTTCTAAGATAAGTCTGTGCCTCCTGGAGAAGAGTGTGCTATTACGGCTAAGACAGCACTTCACCAGCTGAGGCTGGCACAGAAGAGGAAAGGCTGGACCCCACCTGGAAATCAAGAGTGTGTTTCTCATTAGAATCTCAGAGAAAAGAAAATACTTCCGTGACCTGCCCTCCAATTAGATTATAAACACACATTTCCAGCAGCAAAAATCAGGGCTCCTCTCAATCTTTGGGACATGATGTGCTCACAATTGCTGTTGACATCTCCTGGCGTCTTAGACTCTCTCCTTTCTCCTCTTTAAATTCTTAAATCCTCCCCGTACTTCAGAACCTAACTCAACCCCATCTCATCTGAGAAGATTTGTTTCAACCTCTCTATCCATCTTCTCTTGCTCCTTTACCTCTTCATCATTCACTGGATGTGAGACCACATGTATTTGTGCTTTATGAACTAGCCTTTCCAAAGCATTTACATTCTGCCTCTCCAGTAAGGTTTGAAATTGCTTGAGTGAAATATAACATTGCATCTTATTGTGTACAATACCAACATCCCAGTGAGTACTAAGTGCTCAACGTCTTAATCTCTTTCCTGAGAATACATCAATTTATAAAGAATTATCTATAAAGTTTTCACATTCAGCACCAACATAAAGATAAATTATTTTCCCCTTGGGCAGTAAATCATATAACCACTTTGCAAAATGAGTATTTTCTAAAATCAGGTAGAAAAGGGGAACAAATCAGCCCTCAGTGGGCAGCAGGAGGGAGGCCCATGTACAAAAGCAAAGCATTTATTGGAATCTACATTTTAAACTTTGCAACCATTAATATTTTAGGAAAGGTATTCCTTTTGGACTTAATAAAAACTGAAACCAGTTACCAGTAACAGGTAAAATATAACCACAGGAATTGCATGCTGATTCTTCAAAGAGTCCTGACTATATACATGGCAACAGGGTTGGGGGTGTCTGTGGTTCCCACCAGCAAGTGACTGAGCATTTTTCCAGGTTTATTATTAAAGGTCCCAGAAAATTCTAGGACGACTGTGTCTTTAAAAGTCCTTTGCAGCTTGACCCTGGCCAAGTCTAAAAAATGCTCAATTATAAAATGGAGTTTAGTGGCTAGAATTCACAACCTTTAACAACTAGAATTCACAACCACTTAAGTAAAGAGGAGTGAAGAAGCTTCTTTTTTTTCCTGTTCTCTCTTCCAATTAACTTGTAACAGAAGATTTTTGTTTCCCTTGCTGTGTTTTGGCCCCTGGCCTCACTTCAGGCCACGCAGGTGAAATGGCTCTGGGGAAAAAAAGGGACACTCTTTATGCCTAATTGTAAGTGAACCTACAACCCACTCCTCCGATCCTGGTGGCACGAGCTAGTGGAGGCCAGCTTCCATTTCCCCACAGTGTTCCTTAAAATTCATAGAAACAAGAAGAAAATACAGTATCATTGAACAAACCGCAGAGCAATTGTAAAAATTGGAAGTCTAGTCTAAAATCGGTAGTGTTTTTAAGAACACACAACTATCCAAAAAGGAAAAAAAAAATAACATAATAAAAAATTTCTCCAGTTTGATTGAGAAATAGTTGACATACATCACTGCATAAGTTTAAGGTGTACAGAATGATGGTTTGATTTACATATATCGTGAAATGATTATTACTACAATAGGTTCAACTAAAATTCATCTTCTCATGTAGATACAATAAAAAGAACAGAAAGAAAAAAAGAAAAAGGGAAAAAAATTCTCCTTGTGATGAGAACTCAGAATTCACTCTTTTAACAACTTTCCTATATATCATACAGCAGTATTATAGCTATAATCATCATGTACATTATTACATCCCTAGTACTTACTTATTTTACAACTGTAAGTTTGTACCTTTCCTCTAATTCCTCCTCCCCCCACACTCTGCCTCTGGTATAATCTCTTTTTCTAAGAGTTTGGGTTTTTTTTGTTGCTTTAATTTTTTTTAGATCCCACACATACATGAAATCATGCAGTATTTGTCTTTCTCTATCTGACTTATTTCACTAAGCATAATTGCCTCCAGCTCCATCCATTTTGTTGCAAGTGGCAAGATTTCATTCTTTTTGTGGGTGAATAATATTCCATTGTAAATATGTACCACAACTTCTTTATCCAGTTACCCATCAATGGATACATAGGCTGTCTCCATATCTTGGCTATTGTAAATAATGAACATGGGGATGCAGATATCTTTTCAAGTTAGTGTTTTTCTTTCCTTTGGATATATTCCCAGAAGTGGAATTGCCAGATCACGTGGTAGTTCTACTTTTAATTTTCTGAGGAACCTTCATACTGCTTTTCATAGTGGCTGCACCAATTTACAGTCCCACCAACAGTGCACAAGGGTTCCCTTTTCTCCACGTCCCTGCCAACACTTGTTAGCTCTTGTCTTTTTGATGATAGCCATTCTAACAAGCATGAGGTGATATTTCATTGTGAGTTTAATTTGCATTTCCCTAACGACAAGTGATGTTGAGTATCTTTTCATGTACCTGTTTTCCTTTTGTATATTTTCTTTGGAGAAATGTCTGTTCATGTAATTTGCCCATTTTAAATTGGGTTATTTATGTGTTTATTGGGTATTATGTGTTATGCTATTAAGTTAGATGAGTTCCATATATATTTTGGATATTAACCCCTTATCAGATATACTGTTTGCAAATACTTTCCCATTCTGTAGGTTGTCTTTTTGCTTTGTTGATGGTTTCTTTCGCTGTGAAGAAACTTTTTGGTTTGATGTAGTCCCACTTGTTTATTTATCATTTTGCTGCTAAAACAAAGGTATGTTTTAAAGAATTATTTTTTTTAATATTTATTTATTTTTTTGGCTGCGTAGGGTCTTAGTTGCAGCACACGGGATCTTGGTTGAGGCATGTGGGATCTTTCATTGCAGCACACAGGCTTCTCTCTAGTTATGGTGTGCGGGCTTCTCTCTAGGTTGTGGCGCGCGGGCTCCAGGGCGCATGGGCTCTGTACTTTGTGGCACGCGGGCTCTCTCGTTGAGGCACATGACCTCAGTAGTTGTGGCACACAGACTTAATTGCCCACGGCATGTGGAATCTTAGTTCCCCAACCAGGGATCAAACCCGCGTCCACTGCATTGAAAGGCGGATTCTTTACCACTGGACCACCAGGGAAGTCCCACAAAGGTATATTTTAGTAAAACATGTATTCTTCTAGTAATTGAGAAACAGAAGCTGGTTATTGCTCTTACAGATGCTCATTGTGAAATTCAATTCTTTGATAATTTAGGAAATTAACTGTAATAGTCTCCTATTGCCACTGCAACAAATTACCACAAATGTAGTAGCTTAAAACAGCACAAATGCATACTCTTATAGTTGTGGAGGTCAGAAGTCTAAAATCAAAAATATCAAGCATTGACAGGGCTGCATTCCTTCTGGAGGCTTTAGACAAGAATGGGTTTCCTTATCTTTTCCAGCTTCTAGAGGACGCCTAAATTCCTTGGCTCATGGTCTCTTCTTCCATCTTCAAAGCACGTCATTCCAACCTCTGGTTCCATCATCACATCTTTTTATCTCTGGTTCTAACTCTACTACCTCCCTTTTATGAAAACTCTGGTGACCATACTGGACTCACCAGGATAGTCCAAGATTTTCTCCCCACCTCAACAGCCTTAAATAATCACATCTGCAAAGTCCTTTTTTGCCTTGTAAAATAATATATTCATTGGATCTGGGGATTAGGATATGGCTGTCTTTGATGGGTAATTATTCAGACTACCACAGTAACCAAATTTAATCTGTGATCAAGCATAGGTACAAAGAATCCATAGAGTGTACAAGTAATCAAGATTTGGGTATAATTAATCATCTAGGTCTTCAAGAAAGTGAATTAAATGACACTTTAAGTTGCAAGATAAATGCAGCTAGACGAATGATTTCTAAAATATACTCTTCTTGCTAGCACCAAATTTTTTTTTTCTTTTTCTCATTTGTTAGTTTAAGTACAGAGAAACAGAGTATGAAATATAAGGGGAAATGGTCATCTAAACTGATGGTTTGTATGTGGAAAAATTTTCTTCAGTATCACTGAAAAAAAAAAGAAAAGAAAGAAAGAAAAAAACTTTTTAAAAGACTTTGATGAAATGTTTCAAACTGCAAAAGTGAAATCTATTCTTTTTTACAGAATTGAATTCTCATATCTTTATGTCCTGGGTGTTTATTTTTCTAAACACACTGTCGTAGTGGAGATATAAGCTCAGGAAACACTAAGCAAATTCCAGGAGATTAGCAAAGGTGATTTCGATATTGTGTTGATTTAGATATAAACGTGCTATGAGAGGTTACCTCCACTGATCATAGCCGCTGAGAAACTGAGTATTAATCAGCTAATGTTTGCTGCTCTTGGGGGAAAGAGGTAGTAGATAGAAACTAAGAATTCTAAAGAGAAAAAAGGAGCATTAGTCAGATAGGTGGGAATAAGTAAACATCATAAATTAGGTTAATAGCAGGACTCTACATCTTCCTTTTCCTCCTACCTTGAAAAAACCTTAAACTGAAGCTTAATACACTCTGTATATATTCACATATACTCATTTAACACCTGCTCTATTCAGTATTAACTAAAATCAGTTTCTGCAGTCTTTAAATAAAGTCAGGAAACCTGTTTAAAATTCTTGGCCATAAGCGGTGGGGAGAGATAAATTGGAAGATTGGGATTGACACATACGCACTACTATATACAAAATAGATAGCTAATAAGGACCTACTGTATAGCACAGGGAACTCTCCTCAATACTCTGTAATGGCCTATATGGGAAAATAATCTAAAAAAGAGTGGATATAAAAAAGAGTGTATAACAAATTCACTTTGCTGTACACGTGAAACTATCACAACATTGTAAATCAACTATACCCCAATAAAAATTAAAAAAAAAAAATTCGTGGCGTGATCTTTCTTAACTTGTTCCAGTCATTTGGAAGTCAGTGTATGAAACAGAATGGGAATAGGTAGATACCAGAAGACCAGGACTGTAGGCCTAGCTCTTCTGCAAACTGCTTCCAAGATTTCAAACAAACCTCTTATCTCAATGTGACTCAACAGCCTTCTATTAAAATGAAAAATTTAAATTAGTAAAAAATTATATTATTTAATAAATCAGAAATTGAATATGCATCCTTCTCACTGTATAGTAAATATAATTTCTCCACTGATGCCAATTATACCATCTATTCCACAAGAAGAATGGTTAAAAAAAATGGAATTCACTTCTAAGAAAATATACTTGCTTTGGTCATGTAGGAAAATATAAGAGATGCCAATATAAGTGTACTAGATCTCATAAACACGTTACCTAGTAACAGAGGCTGGCAAACTACAGCCACTAGGATAAATCAGGCCCACCACCTATTTTTGTAAATAAAGTTTTATTGGAACACAGCCTTGCCCATTCATTTACATGTTATCTATGGCTCATTTCCAGCTAGACTGACAGAACCGAGTAGTTGTGACAAAGATCAGATGGCCTGCAAACCCTAAAATATTTATCAGTCTATATATAGAAAAAGTTTCCTAATCCTATCTAATAAAATAAAATGACACAAGACCAGTGATAAATTCCATATTACATGTTAAAATCAAATTAAAAATTTTTGAGTTCCATTTTAATGATTTTTTCACTGTATACATTTCTTCACATGGTATATAAAAGGTGATGTCACCTTAACAAATAGTTTGTTATCTATTTCTTTTAGTTGGTTTTCTTTTCTGGGATAGTAGCTAATTTGCTGTTACTTTTATTATTGTTAAATTGAGTAAGGATAGGCAACATTATGCTGCAGTAATAAACAATCCTCCAAATCTTAATGCCTTATAACAACAAAGTCTTCTCTCTCATATCCACTGGGTCAGCTAGGGGGATCCATGTGCCCTCTCTCTGGGAACCAAGCTGACAAAGACTCTTCCATTCAGATAGGTGCCCATCACTGTGGCAGAAGGAAAGAGAATACAGCAAACGGCACACTGCCTTTTAAAGCTTCCACCAGAAATGATACATCCCCTCCAATCACATTTCCTTCTTCAAAGTAAGACACATGGTCACATCTAATTTCAATGGGGCAGTGTAATTCTACCACAGGACCAGAAGGAGGAGAACTAGAATATCTGAGACGGAATCTTATGACAGTCATGGTAACTGCCAAAAACAATCTGAAAGAGAGATGGAGTTAAATGCCTCTTCCCTGTGGTGACTCTGCATCAAATAGGGCACCACCACGGAAAGTACAACACTTTAATTCCACTGTAATTTACCAAAGCCTAGACTTTCTGGCTCTAAGTTCACAGAGTATTGGTAAAAGCACTATACCATTTTTGCAAACCCTATGACAAACATTTCTTTAGCAGTGTGAAGAAGTATTTCTTCAACTAAAATGTTAGTTTTAGTTTTCTGAACTCTTGGGCATTTCCGAATTCCATTTATTTGATATTCAAAATAATTCCTTGGTCCTTTCCAACATTTAAAATTAGCAGTTGAAGTTTAGCTGTGAGTTCTCTATAGAAATTTACTTGCCACCCTGAGTAAAATGCACTTTTAAAAAAATCATTTTCTCACTAATAAAAGGAGCATTTAAATCATGGTCTATTTTAGTTTCTAAAATTACTTTCCTGCATTTTTTTAAAGAAAGCAAACAAATCAAAATAGAACTCACAAATGATGTACCACATTCTTTTCATTTAAAAACCATTTAAAAGGGAATGAACTTGCTTTTATTTAACATACTGCATTTACATATTAGCTGTTTAACATAATTTTACTTTTTTGGAATGGTCAGACATAATCAAGGAATTTGTGCCAAGCCTCCCTTTTGAAAGCTACATCTTTAAATCACGTTGACTAATAAAACTCCCAGTGCTGCACAGCAGAAAAAAAGGATATAAAAATTATAAACCATTTTAAAATTGAAAAAAAAGAGAAGGTTTTCATTTAAAGTTAGGCAAATATGGGGCACACAGAATCCATGGCAAATCTCTTATATTTAATGCATACTCTTGAACTTTTGCTAAACACAATTAATGTTTAGCACGTAGGCATGGAACAATTCTGTACCTTCAGTACACAGAATTTTCTGCAATAATGGCTTAAGGAAAAAAGTGTATCTATAAAATATATACTGCTTTCTTGGTCAAATATAAGTTGACTTTATTTAATGCAAGATTATTTTCAGTCTGGGTGTCTTCACTATTGATAAAATAGACTGTGGATGGGTTCCTCTAGCTGGAGGGACCATATGCATAAGAAAATGCTTGCAGTGAAGATGACATATGTCATACCATGTGCCAAATACCATGCTAGATCTGGAAGTGACAATTTTCTCATATATACTGGCACTTGGAGCTCTCTAGCTTTGGATTTATTTCTTCTCCATAAGAACTCAAGTGACATTATGTGTGTTTCTGAAAAGCTTGGTAGGAGGTTTCCTGGCAATTAGTTATATTACATTTTATATTTTTTATCTGATATCCTTTAATTAATATGCTTTGTAAACTATTTTTGTTGTACCTCGAAATGTCATACATGAGCTTGCATCATCTACTCTAAAGTCTTCAGGTGTCTAAGGAACATGCAACTATACCCTTGTACACATAAGATAGATAATGAACTTTGCTCCTTTTTCTATGAAACTAAGTTTCTCTGGAAAATGGGGTAATTCTACTGTTGCCATGTACCTTACTATTCAATTCATAAAAAATCAATATGAATGACCAACTGCCATATTTACTAATGTATCTATTTACCAAAATATTTGTTTTTAAAAAGCAAATAGTTATAAAACGTATACCAATTTATATAGGATGGAATGGCTTCTGACATTTTGAGGAGTTCTGCAAAGTCTTAGTTGACTGATTTCTATTTCAGAATTTCATATGGAAATTTTTCAGTTTATTCTGATGTCTTTTCAATTCTCTTCTATGTCATTTCTGCTTTTTGAAAATTTTAAGGTTCTCTTACCAATTTTTCAAGGAGTATTTCAACATTAGTATGTGATCTCTAGCAATTAGTGGCCAAAATGTAATAAGCAATGTGGCTGTTCTTGTCTCTGCTTCATTCAAATATACCCATTTTTAGCATGTTTAAGGTTTTAATGTTTTAAGATTTAACCAAATGTATGCTTTTTTATTCTGTTATTGTTCTTTCTCACTTGAACTTAGTGTCTCATCAATGTTACCACACATGGAAGTGATACCTTCCATGCATTCTCACTTCCTTTCCATCACTTTGAATGATTTGCAGGTTTTGTGCTGAATATCTTTTCAAACCATTGTTAGAAACCAAAAATTTTGTGTGACTTGATTATTTTGGCCACTTCTTGTTTCTATCATATGTGTTTAAAAGGTATTTACTTCCTTTTTTTAATTTTAGGTATGTTTAATATTCCTGTGTCAATTCCTTAAATTAACATATAAGCCTTAATTTGTGTTTCTGGAAATACATTTTTAAATTTCAATGTGATATGATTATTTTTACCTGGTTTTGAATACCCAAATTTCTGGTAAATGGATAAAATTAGAAAAATTGTCAAACTTGGCTATTTGAAGAATTGGCCGGTCAGTTAAATCATTATTTATTGGACTGGTTTTGGGTGAGTTGGCCTGCTTCCCTAGATCATAAGTATTTGTAGGGATGAGTAAAATGGAGGATGCAGACGTTCTATACACACACACACACACACACACACACACACACACACACACACAATGAGTTATATTTTACTGCCTATACAATTCAAGCATTCATCCCAAGTTTCAAGTATGATCTTTCTCTAGTACATACTAGGAAAGCAAATTTCTATCTCATTTTCCTATTAGTTGTTCCCTTGGAAGTGGCTCCCATAACAAGTGCACTTCCCCACCACACCCAGCTTCACCTCAGATCATGGCTCACCTCAATGTTAATCACCACTGAAAATTGCTAGACCCAAGCATTGCATTATAAGGCTTTTTCTTCTCTGAGAGCAACAGAGATGTTGTGTGGGGCAGACAGCACTTCTCTCTACAAGCCATGTCCTTCATCAGTTAATAGCAATTGCAACATAGGATGTAGAAATGTAATGCTGGGAAACAGGTGACTATTCCTAGATTCTGGGGGTAAAAGATAAAGAAAGTAAACTCTTAAGAGGGAGTACTCTCAGGTTGGTACACAGTCCCAACCTGGCTCCTCATTTTCTAACCTCAGTCAAGTCTGATAACCCTACCCCACCTCCTTCCCAAGTATTTTTTTAGCCCACCCTCTGTCTTCAATATCCATTCCT
Source organism: Eubalaena glacialis (assembly GCF_028564815.1). Lineage (NCBI taxonomy): Eukaryota > Metazoa > Chordata > Mammalia > Artiodactyla > Balaenidae > Eubalaena > Eubalaena glacialis. The sequence goes on from NC_083719.1 coordinate 25,760,125, forward strand.
CTAGTCTGAATTTCAGTCCAGAGCAGTGTTACTCAGCCTTAGCATCACATTCAAATCACCTGGGGAGCATTTTTTAAATGTCAATGCCCAGGCCTCACCCAGAAATTCTCATTTAATGGTCTATGGGACTTAGAAATGGGTTTTTTAAGTTCCTCAAGTGATCCTAAAGTACAGCTAAGCCTAAGAACACTTATCTAAAGAGAGCTTTCCAAACATTTCCACATCACTTCATATACGATAATGATTTTGTGAAACACACTGTGGTAAACCTGAATGGCTGCTGGAGGTTGAAGACAGTGTGGTGGTGTGGAGGGATAGGAAACAGTGGGAATCTCCTGCCTGACCAGATCCCATCCAGCCACCTACCCAACAAAGATGTAAGGGCTTTGATCTCCATATGCAAGCCATTTTTGGCATCGTCATTTTTTTTTGCAGGAAAAGGGATACTGTGATCTACAGCAATAATCAGGGCAGCTTCCACAGGTTGATCAAGTATGGCTATTGGCACCGCAAGTGCTGAGGACTGTCCAGCCCAGTACATGGCTCTCCTAATATGTTTCATTTGGAAATCACCCACTGCTGTGAATTACATGCACACACTTTCCAAACTGTCCATGGACTTACTATCAAAGTAAGAACAATCTCATTTACCTACTATCGAAGGCAGGAACCATGTAAGTGCTCTTATTACCTACCCTAAGGATAGATCAACACTACATTTCTAATAAACACTGGTTGACTGGTTAAAGGCTATATACCCTGATTAGCTACCATCAGTAAAAGCTCATAATCATACTCCTCAGGCAGTGAAATTTGAATAAGAGGCAAAAGACTAGAAGATCACAAGCAACAAATGGTTAATTTTGGGAGCTGCTTTCTTGCTTGGATAGGCAGGCAAAGCTCAGTCACTCCTCCCTCCTCAGATCAGAAATAGGATGGAGGAATGAAGGTCCAACATTGGGAGCTCAGACAACGCCATTTCACCCCAGAGGAGGGTAAACTGACAGCACAGTTTAGGAAGAATCTCCATTTAAATAAATTGGCTTCATGGAGAGTGGGAACAGCACAAGTTCACACATGTGCATGCCAGCACAACAAGCTTAAGGCAAGAAATAAAGTAATGATGGTGAACAGACCCAGTCATGTCCTTTTCCCTTAGTCAAGGTTGGGAGGGCCACTTCCTTTTCATGTTAGGTTCTTATATATGGTGTAGATAATAACACATGCCAACTGTGTAAGCCAACTCAAAGACTCTTGGTACTAACACTAACCCTGACTTCACCTTGCTTTTTTTGTCTGACCCATAGATATATTTTTATCTATGAGAATTAGAGTACTCAAAAGATTTTCTATGTCTGTGAAGAATTATGATAATTTTTTTCTAACAGTGATGGCACCTGCCTATAGGTACCAGCAAGAAACAAATGACTGGAAATGCACAGGGTAGCCCTTCCTGCAAGGGAAGTTTAACAATGGAAAGCATGTTCATCTTTCCTCCTATGATAAATTCAGAATTTAGTGTCCAAATAGCATTACCCATACATGCCATCCTAACTCCTAAGTAGTGAAATAATCAGAGCTGGGTTTAGCTGATAAAAGCTCAGATGAAGAATGTAACTTACTTGGAGTAGGCAACACCACCTATCATTTTCCTGGTTTCAAATGTTTAATAGAGTTTATTGAAAGTGGAGGGGTCATGAGTCTTGTTCAATCAGGATATTGATCCAAGAAATTGATCTTCTCTGTTTGTTATTGCTGGCCCTTGCCCTGTTTTCTCTAATGGAACTAATGTGGCTCTGGTTGAAATTATTGGTGGATGATATGATAGGAGCAGAAAACTTTGGCTACTCTCCTGCAAAGATATAGGAGTCCCTTGTGGGATGGAAGTTGATAGCTCTATAGGATATAACAAAGGTCAAACATGACACTATCTTAAAAACAAAAAATTAGGTGAGGAGAGTGGTGGTCTATGCAGCCTGGCTTTGTCTACTTTTCTTGAGTTCATCAGAGTACAAAGAGAGCAGCATAATGTAAACTGGCATTCTTTCCCAACAGGAAGCAGCTCAGGTTGAAGGAAGAAGCAAAACTGGACCTGCATTTGCCCAAGTATAAGAAGCTAACTTGGGAAAATGGAAGCAATCCCATGAAGCAGGAGCTGCCATGATTAAATCAAACTCTCAATGATATCACTTGAAAATGCAATATTATACAACTTAGCTTTTATGTCTATTCAATTTTTATAATTATTTGATGCAGTTTTGCAGAAAATACTTTCATATTATTATATTAAAAAAATGAGCCCAAGGCAGAGGTGGAATAAAGTGCAATCCAATTCTGAGTGCAATTATCAAAAACGTGTGGTTGTGATTCCAGTTTCATTAGCAGGAAGAGCAACCCATCTTACCGAAAGTTGGAATAGTTACCTTAAACATTATATCTCTGATTGCTCCAGGAGGCTCACAATGCATAAATGTGAAAAAACCCACGGAAAAGCCTCTCATCCTAGCGGGGTGTATGGAACAATCTCCTCTGAGCTCCAAGGGGAAGGAAGGTAAATTAGAGGTAACACTGGGTAAGTGGCATACCAGACGCTATCTACTGCAAGAGCAGTGCAAATTTACAGTTAAAGGAGCTGATGAATCACAAAGAGTTTACACCGCAGGCTGTTTTTATTCTAACCAGGTAGCTCAAACCTCTTTTAATTGCCCTGGTCAGAACCTTACTATTGACACTCCTAGAGTATACTAAAATGAAATGGGAACCAGGAAATTTGCCTTTCAGTCCCCTGATAGTAAGTGGCAAGAAAGTTTAATTTTGGAGGAGCTGTTACACAACTAAAAATGCATTAGGGACACAGGAAAAAGCAGGCCCCTTTACGTAAGAAGACAGGTACAGAAATGCTCACTGAAACACTGCCTATAATAATTCACGACTGGAAACATACTAAAGACTGGAGACATATTAACTGTCCATCGACTGGCAAAATACATTGTATGAATATTCATTAGAACATGATATAGAAGTTAAAATACATAAATTTGAGCCATGTGTTTCAAAAATCTTAATATTTGCGCCCAAAAAAGTTACAGACTAGCACTTCATAAAATGCCACTTGAGTAAAATGCTCCATTTTATTTATAGATATATACATTTAATAATGATAAAAAAACATGCATGGGAATGATAATAAATTTAAGATAGTACTTCTCTTGGAAGAGGCCAGGAGGTGAATGAGAAGAGAGAAAAAGAGGCACACAGGTGACATTAATTTTTTCTGTAGTGTTTTATTTCCTTAAAATAACTGAAGCAGGTATGGGGAAAATGTCAAGATGTGATTGAACTTGGTGAACAGGTATTCACTACTATTTTCTATATTGTTCTGCATGTTTGATATACACTGTATAACAGACCTAAAGGGAAAAATAGTGACACAGTAGTAGTTGAGGACTTTAACACCCCACTTATATGAATGAATAGATCATCTAGACAGAAAAATCAATAAGGAAACATCAGCCTTAAACAACACATTAGACCAGGTGGACTTAGATATTTACAGAACATTCCATCCAAAAACTATAGAATACACATTCTTATCAAGTGCACATGGAACATTGTCCAATATACATCACATGTTAGGCCACAAAACAAGTCTTAATAAATTTTAGAGGGTTGAAATCATATCAAGCATCTTTTCCAACCACAGTGGTATGAAATTACATTCAGAAAACTAGAAAATTCACAAATATGTGAAGATTAAACAACATGCTACTGAACAACCAATGGATCAAAGAATAAACAAAAAGAGAAATCAAAAACTACCTGAGACAAATGAAAATGTATGTTACATTGAAATGGTATGAAATGTAGCATACCAAAATTTATGGGACACAGCATCAGCAGTTCTAAGAGGGAAGTTCATAGCAAAGAATGCTTACCTCATCAAACAAGAGAAGTCTCAAATAAACAACCTAACTTTACACCTCAAGCAACTAGAGAAAGAACAAACAAAGCCCAAGGTTAATAAAAGGAAGGAAAGAGTAGCAAAGATTAGAGCAGAAATAAATGAAATAAAAAGACAATAGAAAAGATTAATGAAACCAAGAGCTGGTTCTTTGAAAAAATAAACAAAATGAACAAACCCTAAGCTAACTCACCAAGAAAAAGAGAGAGAAAACTCAAATAAATAAAATCAGAAATGAAAGATGAGATATTACAATTTATACCACAGAAATACAAAGACTCATAAGAGACTACTTTGAACAATTACATACCAATAAACTGGACAACTTAGAAGCAATGGATAAATCCTAGAAACACACAACCTACCTAGACTGAATCATGATGAAATAGAAAATCTGAACAGATTAATTACTAGTAAGGAGACTGAATCAATAATCAAAAATCTCCCAACAGTCAAAAGTCCAGGACCAGATGGCTTCACTGGTGAATTCTACCATACATTCAAAGAAGAATTAATACCAATCCTTCTCAAATTCTTCCAAAAAGTAGAAGAGGAAGGAGCTCTTCCAAACTCACTTTATGAGGCCAGCATTATCCTGATACCAAAACCAGACAAGGATGCCACAAGAAAAAGATATTATAGGCCAATATGCCTGATAAACATAGATGCAACAATCCTCAACTAAATTATTAGCAAACTGAATTCAACATTACATTAAAAGGATCATACAGCATGATCAAATGGAATTTATGCAAGAATGTTTCAACATCCACAAATCAAGCAATGTGATACATCCCATTAACAAAATGAAAGATAAAAAAAATTCATATGATCATCTCAGTAGATACAGAAAAAGCATCTGACAAAATTCAAAAACTATTTAGGATAAAAATTCTCAACAAAGCAGGTTTAGAGGGAACATACCTCAACATTAATAAAGACCATACATCACAAGAGGTAACATCATATTTAATAGTGAAAGGTTGAAAGCCTCTCCTCTAAGTTCAGGAACAGGACAAAAGTACCCACTGTCACCACTCCAATTCAACATAGTATTAGAAGTCCTAGCCAGGGCAGTTAGGCAACAAAAAGAAATAAAAGGCACCCAAATTGGAAAGGAAGAAGTAAAACTGACACTATCTGCAGATGACATAAGTATAATATCTCTATTTGCAAATGATATGAGATATACATATAGCTCCTTAAAGACTCCATGAAAAAAACTGTTAGAACTAATAAACAAATTTAGTAAAGTTGCAGGAACAAAATCAATACACAAAAATATGTTGCATTTCTATATACTAATAATGAACTATCAGAAAGAAAAATTTAAAATAACTCCATTTACAATTGCATCAAAAAGAATAAAATACCTACCTAGGAAAAAATTTAACCAGAGGTGAAAGACCTGTATATTGAAAGCTATTAATGCAAGAAATTAAAGAAGAACATTAATGAAAGAAATTAAAGAAGAAACAAATTATTGGAAAGATAGTCCATGCTCCTGGATAGGAAGAATTAATATTGTTACAATGACCATACTACGCAAAGCAATATACATATTCAATGCAATAGCTAATAAAATTTCAAAGGCATTTTTCACAGAAATAGAACAAACAATCCTAAAATTTGTATGGAACCATAAAAGACCCCAAATAGCCAAAGCAACCTTGAGAAAGAAGAACAAAGCTGGAGGCGTCACACTCCCTGATTTCAAACTATATTACAAAACTATAGTAATTAAAACAGTATAGTATTGATATAAAAACACACACATAGATCAATGGAACAGAACAAAGAGCCCAGAAATAAACCCACACATATATGGTCAATTAATTTATGACAAAGAAGTGAAGAATATATGAGGAGGAAAGGACAATCTCTTAAATGGTGTTAGAAAAATTGGACAGGCACATGCAAAAGAATGAATTTGGACCACTATTTTATACCATACACAAAAATGAACTCAAATGAATTAAAGACTTGAACGTAAGACCTGAAACCATAAAACTCTTAGAAGAAAACATAGTGGTAAGCTCCTTGACATAGGTCTTGGTGATATTTTTTGAATCTCGCACCAAAAGCAAAAGCAAAAGCAACACAAGTAAAAATAAACAAGTAGGACTACATCAAACTAAAAAGCCTCTGCACAACAAAGGAGACCATCAACAAAATGAAAAGACAGCCTACTTAATGGAAGAAAATATTGCAAATTATATATCTGATAAGGGGCTAAAATCCAAAAATACATTAAAAAACTCATACAACTCAGTAACAAAAAACAACCTGATTAAAACGTGGACAGAATAACATGTTTATGTGAATAGACATTTTTCCAAAGAAGAAATAGAGATAACCAACAGGAACATGTGAAGATGCTCTACATCATTAATCATCAGGGAAATGCAAATCAAAACCACAAGAGGTTGTATCACCTCACACCTGTTAGAATGGCTATTACCAAAAAGACTAGAAATAACAAGGATTGACAAGGATGTGGCGGAAAAGGGTACCCTTGTGCACTGTGGGAATGTAAACTGGTGCAGTCACTATGGAAAACAGTATCATGTCTCCTCAAAAAATTAAAAATAGAACTACCGTATGATCTGGAAATCCACTTTTGGATATTTATCTAAAGAAAAGGAAAACACTAACTTGAAAAGATATCTGCACTCCCATGTTCATAGCAGCATTATTTATAATAGCCAAGATATGGAAACAGCCTAAGTGTCCAACCAATGGATAAATGAATAAATAAATTACGGTATATGTATACAATGGAATATTATTCAGGCATAAAAAAATGAAATATTGCCATTGCAATAACATGGATGGACCTCAAGGATATTATGTAAAGTGAAATAAGTCAGACAGAGAAAGACAAATACTGTATGATCTCTCTTATACATGGAATCTTTAAAAATAAATAAATAAATGAAAACGTTAAGCTCATAGATACACAGAACAGATTGGTGGTTGCCAGAGGTGGGGGAGTGGAGGATGGGAGAAATGGGTGAACTATTTTTATTTGGTTTTTTAATTTAAAGAAATTCGCTACATTTTTAAAAATTTTACACAATCTATTTCAGAAAATAGTAGGGGAAGGAGCACTTCCTAACTCATTTATGATTCCAGTGTTACCTTGATTTCAAAACCAGACTAAAAAAGTATTTAAAAAGAAAACTATAAACCAATATCTCCTATGAATTTAGATGCAAAAATTCTCAAAAAATATTGGCAACTGAATCTATCCATGTGTAAAAAGAAATATAGACCATGACCAAGTTGGATTTATTCCACGGATGCAAGGCTGGTTCGACATTTGAAAATGATCAATGCAATCCATCATGTCAATAAACTAAAGGAAAAAAAATTGTATAATTTTATCAATTGATGCAGAAAATGCATTTGACACGAAACAAGAAGGAAAAGAAAAAATATGCTGTAAGAAAAATAACAGAAAACAGTATTGTGTTGGGGGAGGGAAGATTGCAGTGGAAGATGGCAACATATTTTTTAAATGGGGCAAGAAGCAGAACAAAGTTATTGATGATGGTCAAAAGATACTGTTTCTGGGTTTAGCAATTAGATCTGGTAGATATGTCACTTTTAGAAGAATAAACTGGAAGAACTGTACTATATAACAAAAAGTCACACTATTCTTTTTATTATTATATTATAAAATGCATTATAAAAGAAAAAAAGAAAACAAGGACCAACCAAAAAGAATGTGTTAATGGCATCTTTTTTATAGAGCAATCAAATCAGGAAGACATGTAAAAGTTAGATGTTTCACAGATAGGTTGATGGGAGAGGAAATTCAGATTAGAGAGAAATGTATCAGAATTACTAGAATATAAATGTGTGAAGTTATTGAATTTAGATAAAAGTGTATAGACCGAGACCATGAAGATCTTTTAGGAAAATAAATATATGGAGAGAAAGCAAACAAAAGTGTGTACGTTTTGCCTTTGTGCAACCAAGAAAATGAGGTGATACATGAAAGTAAGACCGGACAGTAGGAGTTTAACCAAATCAGATTCCAGTTTCCCTAATGGCTATAGTGTGTCTACATCCCTCCTGCTTGCCCTGGCTGGACTTCTCTCTCCCTTTCCACTACATTTTACTAAGAAACCACCTGAAAGGCAGTAACTAGTTATTCAAGGCACAGACGTACTTGTTTTAGTTGGCACCACCTTGGAGGAAGGTGAGAGAAACCATTAGTGGGGATTTGTGATGAAACAAAAGGTCATAGGGAGCAGACAAAAGAGGAGGGCCTTGGCTGTGGGTGCAGGTCACCACAGTGGTCAGCACTGCTGTTGAGGAGACCCTTGACCTGGTGAGCAGCCACACGTTGGAATCCAGAACAGAATGAGACTCAACATCAGCCTTTCCACAAGAACTCACATTAGTCCACACCATGCACTCAGATACACACAGTTAGGAGGGGCAGCCTGTAGAGGACTATAGAAACCATACTTATCTCTAAGGAAGGGTCCACATCAGTTCCCCCATCATCTTCTCTACCCACAGGTCCTCATTGTTTTTTTCACAAGTAACAGAGCAGAACGTGAGACAAGGGTCACAGATGTTCATCTCAGCTCCACTGCTATGTGACCCTGAAGCCCAGAAAGGCTGAGTGACTTGATCAAAACTTCATAGGCAATTAATGGTGGGTCTCTTGTTAGCATTCCTGTAGATATAGATATAATCATAGACATATATCTACATATATAGATATATAGGTATAGATACAGATATATAGATATAACACTACCCCTAAAAGCAACACTAAGTTTTTTTTTCTGACACAAATTGATGAATAATTAATTGTCCCCTTCTCTTTTAGGCAACTGAACTAACTAAACAAAATAGGTTTTAAGGTTTTTGTTGTTTGCTTGCTTACTGAATTAGCAAAGAGTTTTTGGGTATATTTTGCCTTTTTTTCTCCTGATGAATAAATTCCATGACACTGCAAAAAATAAGAGATTTTGTGGAGTATAAATTTCATATCAAGTATATTTTGAAAATTAAAAAGCCTTCCTGAAAATGACCAAAGTATTTTAATTGCATTCAGCACAGACCATAATACGCTATCACATGGCAAAGGCCAAAGTAACTGGGATGGAATAAAACAGGATCCATACTCGATTCTTTTAATAAAAGATACACCATTGAGGGCTTCCCTGGTGGCAAAGCGGTTAAGAATCTGCCTGCCAATGCAGAGGACACGGGTTCGAGCCCTGGTCTGGGAAGATCCCACACGCCGCGAAGCAACTAAGCCCGTGCGCCACAACTACTGAGACTGCAGTCTAGAGCCCGTGAGCCACAACTACTGAGACCGCATGCCACAACTACTGAAGCCCGCATGCCTAGAGCCCACGCTCTGCCACAAGAGAAGCCACCGCAATGAGAAGCCCACGCACCGCAACGAAGAGTAGCCCCCACTCGCTGCAACTAGAGAAAGCCCACGCGTAGCAACAAAGACCCAATGCAGCCAAAAATAAATAAAAATAAAAATAAATAAATTTATTTTAAAAAAAAGATACACCATTGAGAATATTTAAAAGAATAGAATATTTGAGTCAAGCATTCTGGTAACAGAACGCTATTCTGTTTTAGCATTTATTTACTGGTGGTCCTCAATGCTGACTGTATACCAAGGTAGCTTTTAAAATTCTGATGGTAGGACACTGCCCCCAACCAATTAAAGCAGTCTCTTTAGAGGTGGGGACTAGGCAAATTTTTAAAGCTCCTTAGGTGATTCTAGTATGCAGTCAGGGTTGAGAACCACTGATTTAGACATTGCTGTCCCAATTAATATTTAAACAGTCACAGCCTGTTGGCTTCACTAATCCAGTTGTATTACAACTGGCATATAAAAGATTATTTTTTAAATACCATATGAAAAGGAAGATCAATGGGCTCTTGAGGTACAAGTTACTCTGTAATCCTTCTGATGCACTGTCCATTCTGGTAGTCCTCTTGTGTTTTAATTCATCAACTGTGCTTTTGTAGAACTGAAAGTGTTAATCTTTTTTCACAGACTCTAGTGCAAACCTTAATATTGAATAATCCACTGAGTTGTGTGTTTAAGATCTTCGCTTCATTAAGTCACCAGATATTCCTGGCTGCAGAAGAGTGGCAAGATGTCAACCTGAGCTTTGCTGAGCCAAAAGAATTAGCTTTTACCGTATTTCTAAAGATGAATATGCTCTTAGACCATGTCCATTAGCCCTAATATTCTAATGAATATATGGCTTGACAGATACAATAATTGGCATAGTTCAGAGTGTAAGAGAATCAATTTGATGAATCAGAATAAGGTCAAGTGAAAGAAGAAACAAGGATTTAGTTTGCACATATTTCTAACCATAGTAACAAGAAAGATTAAATAGTAAAAAACAAGATTAGGTAGACATTGATAATCCATCAATGTGGGGTTCCCTCACCTCATTAACACTAATCAATAAAAAAGGGGCTTTGCAATAAAACAGTGGCACTTGAGTTCCATAGAAGTCACTGTGTATCCTAGCAATGTCTTTTTTTTTTTTTTTTTTAAGAAGTCTGAGAATCTTATCTATTGTGGCTAATCTCTGGAATTCCTCACCTTATCTCCTGATTACTACCCAATGAAAAAGCTCACTTAGGATAGTCTAGGATTTTATTTCCCCATGGGTTTACCATCAACATTTTCCCTTTCAAATATCAGCCCTGACCTTAAATGGAGCAGAGCTTTCTCTGCTGGCTCTGGAAATATTTATAGCACTCAGGTATAATTCTTCTGATTGAAATATGTTTTGCTTCTACTCTTCAGTGAAACAATAAAGGTAGATTGCAGAGCAAGCCCTTTTATTCCTCCTGAAAGGACCTGCTGTGAACTACAGAAGCGAAATACAAAAGTAAATTGCTTCAAACTAACATGAATGTTGCTCACTCATGCTGGGTCATACTAAAAAAGACTTCCCTCTGTCCTGGCAACAACAAAGAGGAGTCTAATTCTTAACCGAGCTTGACATGTGTCTGGGACAAGATGTTAGTCATGCTTGGCTTCATCTTCTCAGGAATCTCTTGTTTAATTTAACTCAATGACTTTGGATTGCGAAGGAGGAGTTGATCCAAAACTTGAGTTAGACAAAGGAATCTAAATAGGAACCTGAAACCATTTCTACCTCTTCTAGGTTCTGACCTTACCATAATGAAGAAAAACAAATCAAGTTGGGAGAATGTGATCTCTTTCCTTGATAGAATCACAGATTTAAAGGTCAAAAAATGGAATGGATTGTGATAAGCTATTTGGAATTCATGAAAGATGTTTTTGATAACTATCATATGTCCTATTTTCATAAATTCAAAACAGATTTGGTTTGAAAACATGTGCAGATAGAAAACTGATGTGTCAGCTACTGACAGACAGGGATGGTGGGCAAAACTGCTGGGTTATAATCCTGGAACAGCTAAAATGATGCAGATTATATTTGACCTTCTTTAGTTACTCACATTTTTATTTTTTGATGGGTCAATTAACAAAAATGTTTTATGAGACTACTATGTTCTCAGCATTACAAGACACATTGAAGAATTATATGACCACTTCTACTTCAAGGAGTTTAACTTCTGGTTGGGAAGCTCAAAACACCGCTAAACAAGTTATGAATTATCAATGGGAAAAACAAATAAGGCTATGTTTGAGGGAATTATGAATTATGGAGTCTAACATATTCTGTTCTGTATTTCAGCCGTTTTCTAATTCATAGAGTTCAGTGACAATTTGACCTTGCCCTTACTTTGGGACTGGTCCTCATACCCTTGGGAAAATTCCCTCTGTAAATTATTTTTCATTTTATGTCAGATGAACCCAATCCAACCCAATCCAATATTCTCTGGTGGCTTTCACAGATTTTTTACCCCATTCACAGCAAGAAATGTATTCTACATGATGACAGCATACACACTATAGTCATATAACTGATCAAAAATTTTATGAATCTGTTTTAAGTTTTACAACGTGAGATGTTCTCTGATACTTTGTATTTGACTCAATTCTGTTATATGGCCTTTAAAAAAAACTGCTGATCATGACCCACTGAATTGATTTTACAAGCACCTAATGAGCCACCCTGCTACAGTTTGAATGGTATCACTTGAATCTAGATCTTTACCTTGAGTGGACCTAGTGAAATAGATCGTGGATTTAAGGTCACACACTTCATATATAAATTATAACTGGCTTTCCCACAGGGGCTTTAAAAACACGAGTTGGCATCATAAGCACCTGTAAGCATGGGTGATAGATATTTGCTCGAATCAACCCTAAATCCATATGTCGTACCCTGTACTTTCAGCTTGAGTGGGTCAGAAATTTGTTTTCCCAGCCTCACCATCTTCTGGGCACTCCAATTTCTCATATTGATATTACACCTGAAGCTTCATTAGGCAAAATATGTTTTGATATCTGGTTTCTAGTGCTGTTACTTTGGGTCAATTTTTTTTCAAGTGCCCCTGGGCACAAACAATCCCTGCTGGCTTCCTTTCAGGCACCACAAATTCAAGGGCAGACCTCTTCAATACACTTCTCCGATGTAAGAAGATCTTCAAAATCTTTGGCCTTAGGATCCTAAAATTATAGCTGTCTATGATTGAAACTAAAAGTGTAGAGATAGAAGGGAAAGTTAAGATAATCTGCTTGAATACTAAAGATTGAATATAATACTCAAATGTATAAAATCCATAATGAAAAGGATATCAAATTACTTTCAGTTTAAGGGCAGTAGAAATTCATTGTTTTAAAAAATAGAAGCATATTATAGATATTCTGTGTTATTTCAGGAAAGATACATTTTATCACTATCTACCTAGGGGACAGAACTAACCAACTTAATTAATGATAGATCTAGATTTGTTATAATTTGTTTAGCATCATATCCCAAGTAGAAAATGTTAAGAAGGTTATGATTCATTCAGTAAATATTTATTGAGCACGAAGTACATAGCAAACACTAACCAAGGCTCTGAGGAAACAGAGGAACAAGACAGGCACAGTCCTCAGTTGTAAAGACTTGCATTTTATTGGGTGCAGGTGGCCAAAACACAACAACAATAAATAAAGGAGATGAGCATCAGAGAGTGGTAAGTGTACGCAGGAAATTAAAAGAGGTGATATGATGGTACTGTGTGGCTACTTCAGATGGATTGGTTGGGGTGCGCCTCTCTGCAGATGAGACAATGTGACCAACAGCTTAGTGACTGTAAGCAGCAGTCCTGGAATGATGGGAGGAAAGAGCACTGCCCACCAAGGAACAGGCCTGCTGGAGGAACTGAAAGAAAGCTGGTGATCCTGCGGTGTGGTGGGCAAGAGGGGAAGCAGCGTGAGATGAGGTCAAGGAAGAAGCAGGGACTAAATCATGTTTGGATTTTATTTTAAATATCATGGAAAACTTTCACTGTGTTTTGAGCAAATCTGACTCATGCTTTTAACAGACCATTCTGATTTCCCTGTGGATAATGAACTGTGGGGAAAGAGTGGAAGCAAGGGAGACTGGTGAGAAAGCTACTTTGGTGTCCAGGAGAGACATGACATTTGCTTAGAATACAGTGACACTGGTGAGAGCTTTATTACTTGGTGATAATGGATGATGTAGCTGGTCTTTGGGTGCAGGTAACATGACGCTGCATAAAAAGTGATGTATGCAACATGTCCTTGTGTAAATGCATCAGGAATAAAGCAGAAAACAAACACAAGGGTAGAGCACACTTCAGCTCTCGTTTCTGTGTACGTTTTCAAGATGCAAACGACTGAAATTCAGGCATTGTCTACATTGAAAGTGTAAAGTCTCAAAACCACCATTGTTCTTGGGATCCTTGTTAAAACAGGGTATCATCCATTCTATGAGTCAGGATAAGAATATTCCGTGAAAGAAGAGACTTGGTTCCATAAAGAACACACTGACCACAATAGACCAAGAGGTTAAAATGCTATGGAACAACAACAAAAAAAAAACTGGGAGAACTAAGAGAGAAAAATAGTTAAAAATAAAGTGTCTAGAAAGTCAAAAAGCGGGGCGGGGGGGGGATGCGGAGAAAGCAAGAAATCAAAAATGTATCCACATGCACCGATCAAACCTCTTCTTAACCAAGTAGGCAGCAAATCAATCTATGATTTCTGCAACTCAGGATGGTACTGTGAAAGGCCCCAGAGATCACCTGGCCCTCAAAAATATTTGAGGAATTGAATTGAATTGAACTGAATTTTACAAAGAAGAAATCTTTGCCTTTATCCTCCCTAAGAGCTTTACTGGAGAATTCAATTCCATGCTAATCATAAAATTTAAAGTATTAAAATAATAATTTAATTTCAAAAGTGTCTTGAAATATGTATCTGCCCTCTACTTGTCTCTACGAATTTATGTTCTGGAAATTTCTGTTTGTGAACTTATTTTGTTAGTCAATATATGGAGATACACCTTCTTGTTCTAAATTAAAATACATTCAGAGTTAAATTTTCACAGTTGGAGGGTTTTGCACCTTAGGTTACTTTAGAAACCATTACTTAGATTAGGTTTAAGTTTCATTACTGAGTTTAATAAATCCTCCCAATTCCCTCCTCTTCTAGACTCACAATTTTATAGTCTGAAACTGCTCTTCCCTAAGGCATATACTTCATTTTGCCCTTACTTTGGCTGGCTGCCTTTTATCTTCATAGTAACAGGAATTAATTTTAATCAGAATTTCTCCTCTACAGGTTTTCATAACATCAACATTGTAGTAATGTAGCTTTTTATTCCAAAAAGGAATGTAGTTAAGGTTCCTTAGGCCTTGATGTACATAATTTCCTTAAAATAAGCTCTTATAAAAGGCAAAATATTCTATGTGTCTTTTTTCAGAACTCACTTGATCAAATTGTATAAATACTTTCAGGTCTAATACCATTAATATAACTACATATTTCTTGCCAGCTTCAGCCTGATTCATTGCTCTTGGCTTGTACTTAAGTATAATACCAAAACTTTGAAGAAAGACTTCTTGTAACACCAAGAGCCAACCTCTGGTTCTTCTCAACTATGCTGTGATTATCTCAATCAGTATCTCAGGAATTAAACATACTAGTTTCAGACCTCTATTCATGTAATTATTCTTAGAAAAAAATTTCCCCCACCTGTTCTTTATGACTAAATCTTCAAAAGTTAAAATTAAGTAGGACAAGAATGATCTTATATGTATAAGTTAAAATAAAGGGAATTTGAGACCTAAATTATCCAATTAAGTGCTTAATTGTTCACTTTCGACTGAGGGGGTGGCAAAAGAAGAGGGAGGAGGAAAGAAGAAACTCCTATAAATAAAATACAATTTTTTTAAAACCTGAAAGAATAGTTTCAAAAATAAATCCAAACTTTTTATTGTCTCAACATCTTGCCAAGAGTATAACGCAAACAAAAATTTTGGAAAAGGCTTTCCTAGCTATACTATGGTCATTCCCTCCCATTTCATGGTCAATAAGATCTTATCATCTTTGCATAGCTGACCACTGGCAGGCAAAAAGATAACTAAAGTAAAACAAACAAGCAAAAACAAATAGATAAAATCTAAACTTCATCTGTGCTATGGTTTCCAAAGGCATAATGCATAATGGAGATTTAGCCTAAAAAAAAAAAAAAACACTAAATAAGACTGCTTCTTTCCTCTAAAGAAGGTTAATTCACATCAGGGAAAAATAACTCACCTGATTACTTCCTTCCCCTTACAGATGACTGAGAAATTTTCAAGAGCCAGAACTGACAGTCCATTGTCAAGCACGGGGTATGGGTGAGTTTCCATATGCAGGGCTAGGCTTGGAGAGACTCAGAATGCTTCTCTTAATAAAATAGAACAGATTTGGGGGTCGGGGGTGTGGGAGATATGATTCCAGGGGCAAAGAGAAAGGAGAGAGATTGGGTGAGAGGCAAATATCTTGGAAGTTAGAGACTGCAGAATAGTTTAGAGGATATATGAATTGTCTAATAATCAATTATAAGTTGTTTGCGTTACAATGCTTCCTACATCTACTCAAACCAGTAATAAAGGCCACTATACACGTGGGCTTGTTAGTGGGGAGGAAGTGTGAGGGAATCGAAGAGAAGGAACCTTGTGACATTCGGAACACCAAGGTACAATCAGCACATAATGAAATGACTCATCAAATTGACAGCTGCAGCTGAAGCCAAAGATGAATAAAGAAACATAATCCATCCTTAGAATCCCCAGAGACCTGAGAAGAATGCTAGAGTCCAATGACATGGGTTGGGGTTAATCAAGGCAACTTTGCTTGAGTCTCTATATTAGAAAGAAAGGAAGGAAGGAAGGAAGGGAGGGGGCAAGGAGAGGGAAAGGAGGGGTGATGGAGAGAGGGAGGGAGAAGTGGCAAAGGTACCTCTCTGAAATTTGGATTTTATTTGTCTCTAGAATCTCTAGATGGAGTTAGTCCCCTTATAAAATATGACCTCTGTGGCAAGACCATCTCACTAAACCCTCATACAGCATCAGCCCAGAGATGGCCTGGCCTTTTTTAGTTGGTCCCTCTTTAATAAGTATTATTTAGGCTAATAGTATGAGTGTTAAATTGTTTTCCAATATAGTATTAAAGCATTTCTATTTCTTTCCACACATTCGTTGGTTTGATAACAATAATTCTGTTCCTCCCACATGGTTTTTCTTACTTTTCAGTAAACGCTGCACTGGGCTCTAAAAGTATGTTGAAAACAAAGTCACTCTCTTCATTCAGCCTGTTGTTGCAATAATAAAGTTGAAATGACAAAAAATAAAATTCACAAATCCTATTGCAGAATGACTTTGTCTGAGCCTTGATAAGTGACCTATCTATCTATCTATCTGTCCATATATATATATATATATATATATATACACACATATATATATATATAAATACATATATATATATATATATATATATATAATGTACCATATTTTTCATTTATTTGTTCTACATTAGCTTTGGGGGTTGGGGGATCAATGACAACATAATTTAGTACGTGTGGTATGTAGTGCCGTGTTTTCCTATAGCAGAGAGGTTGGCAAACTGCAGCCCTTTGGACCAAATATATACATTAATAATTTTATTGGAACACAGCCCATTCATCCATTCATTTGCTCTACAACAGCAGAGTTGAGTAGTCACAACAGAGACCCTGGGGCCCACAGAGGCTAAAATATTTGTTATCTGGCCCTTTACAGAAAGTTTGCCCACACCTGCGAAAGCACTATTAAATTAATTAAACAGACACCACTAGACTGAGTTGGCTCTGATGCTGTAGATGTCTAGCTAAGCAAACCAAAATCCAAGCCTGTAAATGCCTCAAGATTATGAAATCAAAACCGCTAAGGACGGAACTTCCCTGGCGGTCCAGTGGTAAAGAATCCGCCTTCCAATGCAGGGGACGTGGGTTCAATCCCTGGTTGGGGAACTAAGATCCCACATGCCGTGCGGCAACTAAGCCCATGGGCCACAGCTACTGAGCTCGCGCACCTCAACGAGAGAAGCCTGCACACCACAACTAGAGAGAAGCCCACGTGTTGCAATGAAAGATCTCGCGTGCCACAACTAAGACCCGACACAGCCAAAAAAATAAAGACAATAAATAAATAAAATAAATATTAAAAAAAAAAAAAACGCTAAGGACAACCAATCACAAACAACCAACTAGGCTTTAAGTTATAGCCAATCAAATTACTTCCTTTCTTTGCTTCCACACTTTCTCTATGTCAGTCTTTCCCCAGCTCCTGTTGGGTGGAGTGCTCCTAACTACTCCCAGATCAATAGTGCCCAATTCAAATGAATAAATGCTCAAGTAAATGCTTAAATTTTTTAATATACCTCAGTTTATATTTAATAGCACATCATTACTAGTAGTTATTGTCACGGTCTGTGTAGGTGCTCAAAAACATTTCATAAAATATCTTAATTTCAAATTAGTACACTGTGTTACATTATAGCATTAATTCTCAACCTGGGGTAATTTTGCCTCCCCTCCCCTGGCTATGTTTGCAGACATTTTTTACTGTAACAAATCTGAGGGGTGGGGGTGTGTGCTACAGGCATCTAGTGAGTAGAGGTCAGGGAAGCTGCTAAACATAGTACAGTGCACAGGGCTGTCCCCCCAGACAAAGAATTTTCAAGTCTGAAGTGTCAATAATGCCAAGGTTGAGAAATCCTGCGTTAGAGGATGATTTGGGGCTGACATTTTGGGGGACAAAATGAGTTAGAGGAGTCCAGCCAACTTATACTCTACACACTCTCCAGTTTAGAATAGATAATCATGCCATGTGTTTGGGGGGAAATGTGTTTTCCTACCATTTCAATACTAAGAGGAAAGATTTTTGATAAATAGGCACATCCTAAATAAGTTTAAAAAAATAGACAGCCATTTAAAACTTTTAAGCAAATAAATCTTTCAAGTTTCACTACCCACTAAACATGAAAGTGAACAAGTGGTTCTAACACTTATTTTAATAATGTAAAAACAGAGAAGAGCAAGTAAGCACATTGTTCACCATCACAAAAATTAATGATAACAGAAGTAGCCCCAATGCCTCAATTTATCTTCTTCCCCATCCCCCCTCCCCCTCCCAGTGGCCTCTTCCCCTAAATCCACACAGTGATGCATTTCTGCTAAGCCACATCACTTCCCACTTTGCCCCACAATTTCACACATGGGCCCTTGTAGCAGTCAGTCAAACAGCAGCAATTTTGGTTTTTGTTTTGTTTTGTTTTTGTTTTATTTTGTCTTTCGCAAAGTGGGTGGACACTCCTCTTCCTACTTTCTGTGTTACATCATTAGTGTTAGTACCGAAACAATGGTGTCTGAGAGAATAATAGTCATTCAGCTTTTATTCAAAGTCGTCCTTCCTCACATGCCCACCCAGGCTTTTCACACACACACTTCGCAGGTCAGAACCCACAGGAAGGAGTCCACTGGGGTCTAGACTACAAAACGAATCAGCTGCAAACAGCAAGACTCCATGCTGAACTCAAAATCCCTGCTTCCTTCTGGAGATTGTCTTTGTTATTGGGTCAAGCTTCACTGTCTCCCTCCCTTCTTTCCTCAGAAGGAAGGCATCCTCTCCAAGGAAACTTCCTCAGCCCTTCATGCACCAAGTCGACAGTGCCTTGCTGGGCTTCAGACATGCCCAGACATGTCTGCATCCAAGGGGTTCTGCTAAAGCAAGACCCTAGTTATAACAGCATTTATTATATAATACTTTCACCTGACACGTAGCCAAAACCATTAGCTTCAACCCTTCCTGACTGGGAAAAGTTGGGTAATAGACCACCTCTTTGCTTACCAAACTCTTTATTAACTCCAGTTCTTTTCAAATAATCAGTATCCCAATATATTTAATTCTATAAAAATTAATACTAGACTAGAAATCTCCCAAGTGAACATATTCAATGGAAACTATGGAATATACTCAGAGAAACTAGTCAGATGACTCTGCAGGTAAGTGCCTTTATGGAAGCTGATACTTATTATGCAACTTTACGGGAGAATACAGTAAAACCCTATTATGAGATACCTTCCTATATCACTAATCCAATTATACTGTGGGACAAAATTGTATTTCTGTGTTAAAATAAAATATACTGTATTTCTCCTCCTATGATATAGAAAGTATATAGAGTTATTTTCCTTGGTAAAAGTGACTTAATGGTGATGAATCACACTTGACTATCTTAAAATTAATTCCTGATATACTGCATTATTTTTAAATATGTGAAATAAAAGCAAAAACCTATTTTTTTATATTGAAAAACTCCTGTCTCCTATTACTGTGTTAATGTGCAGAGCAAGAGCAATTCATGTATCATAATTACATCTTTTTCCTCTCTAGATTCAGCAGAGGTTATGCTAAATTTTACTAGCTCAAACAGATAGACCTCTGAATAGGTTTAGAACTGCAAAGATGAAATGCAGAACTGAATATACAAAGAGGCAAAACTCTGGGTCGTTCTTGAGCTTTGTCTCCTGGGAGTCATTTCCAATGGCACCAGAAAGATTTGTATAAAGCAGTACATTGCACACAACAGCAGGGTGACTGTCTATGATCATGGAATCTTGGAGATAGTGTGCTGCCAAGGTTCAAAGGATGCAGAAAGAGGACTGCACAATGGCTTGCGTTCTAAGAAGGAATGCTCTGCTATGTATAAATGTGGACTGAAGAGAAATGTGACATTTTAGCAACTTTATGAAAATGGGAAGAATTTAGTAAACTGAGCCCATGTTCTTGTCAGGGTCAGCTAATGTGACTCCAAAAACCATTCTGCTCAGTTAAACATGCATGAAGAAGTTATGTTTTGTGTAAATGTACTTCCCAGCATGATTAGAGTTCTTTCAAGGAGATACCTTATTGAATAGGTTTTTCAACTTCACATGTTCACATTCTTGAAAGACTAATGGATCCTTCATTAAAGAGATCGCAGCTTTTTAGGAGTCATGCTTGAAGGCACACAATGAATTGGTCATTAAGGAAATTCAGCCATGCAGAAAGGACAGGAGAACAACTGGTTGACTCTTCTAATGACTCAAACAATGTTGGCAGAGCGGCTTTCACTTACAGGCTGGTTTACAGTTGCAGAACAAGCATTAATTTTTCAGACATAACAACAAGGTGAAAGAATCAACCACCTCAGGAGCAAGTGTCCACCTTCTGGAAAAACAGTTTGTATAACGGGTTTTTTTTAAATCAAAACAGACTTATTTGCACCTTACTGCTGTCCCATCCTATTTGCCCATAACATGTTACACATCTTAGACATAAATCAAAGTAATCATACATAGGTAATGAATTACTTTCTCATTAAATCATATGCATTCAAGAGAGCACACCTTTAAGATTATTACAATATTTTGAAATAAAAATGCATTTTGCACTTTCCTAATTGCTTCGTGTGGATTTGTTTACCTTAGGCTGAGTCAGTTTTGATTTTCTTACTAGTAATGAAAGACACTTGACTTGCCCATTGTGTCCATTCAGGCCTTACCTTGAAACTCTGAGGAATGAGTAGACCTACATTCCTTCATCTGAGATTATCTAAATATTTGAACTCAAGATTTTTCTGTGCATGGCTGAAAGGGAGACAAGGATTAGGGAGGAAACCCAGTTTCTGGCAGCAATTTCACAATCCCCTTCTCTGCCCTTCTGCCACTCTCCTAGAGAAAAAGATTCTGGCGGAGGCTGTTCTTTCAAGGATAAGCCGACAATGTGCTAAGCCTTTGTAAGAGCACTCTGGTAACTTCTTGATTAATTTTGAGATCTTTTTTTTTCACCTTGTGGTGCTTCAAGGCCAAATGAGCCTTCAAGGAGGTCATAGGAACCTAAGAAAATAAGAAATGCCATAACAGGTCAAATTAATGAACCAGTTACTCTTGACAGGCTTTCTCTGAGATAGGTAACAAGGCACATTTTGTGCATGTTGTCAATTTCAAAATATTTGAGGCGAAAAGCAGGAGTGTTTCTTAGAGCAGATATCTATTTCAAATTTCCATGTTCCCATTATTAATGTGTAATGCATCTTCACCCATAACTTCATTTAAACCTGCCTGAAAATATTTTAATCATGTACTGCTTTTTATACAGTGAGCTCTATAAATCTGTTAAACCTTTAATTTGGCCTAAACTACCTGCTTTACATTTCCAAGGGTTTCCTGACTGAAGTACTGTACGCTGGGAATTGGTAGACCAGTAACTGTGATTGTGTACACTCCATCTAACTGAGGTCTCTATAATGACTCGATTAGATATTTAAATCCTCCTAAACAAGTGGTCACCAATTGTCGATCTACAACTCTTAGCACTTCTTGCCAGCTTTTCATTGCCCAGGGTCAATAAGTTCCTTCTTACAGTCTACTTAAATATTTTCTGTTGTTTACCCTATTTCCTTCTTTTTACCAGTAAGAGCAAATGATCAGGATTCTCCTCACAAAAAGTAAATAAATAAATAAGCATTGTTTCTCAGGGCTTAACAAAAGGAGATTGACCGCCAAGGAAACAGGATGTGCAGCCGACATGGGTCCATGAGCAGCTGGGCTTGTGGAGATGTATTTTTAATTGACAACAAAAAAATTAGCAATCCAGAGGGAGGGGCAAGATGGCGGAAGAGTAAGACGCGGAGATCACCTTCCTTCCCACAGATACGAGAAATACATCTACACGTGGAACTGCTCCTACAGAACACCCACTGAATGCTGGCAGAAGACGTCAGACCTCCCAAAACGCAAGAAAATCCCCACGTACTTGGGTAGGGCAAAAGAAAAAAGAAATAACAGAGACAAAAGAATAGGGACGGGACCTGCACCAGTGGGAGGGAGCTGTGAAGGAGGAAAGGTTTCCACACACTAGGAAGCCCCTTCGCGGGCAGAGACTGCGGGTGGCAGAGGGGGGAAGCTTCGGAGTCACGGAGGAGAGCGCAGCCACAGTGGTGCGGAGGGCAAAGCGGAGAGATTCCTGCACAGAGGAGCGGTGCCGACCAGCACTCACCAGCCCGAGAGGCTTGTCTGCTCAGCTGCTGGAGCGGGCGGGGGCTGGGAGCTGAGGCTCGGGCTTCGGTGCTAGCCAGGAGGGAGTCCGGGAAAAAGACTGCAGCTGCCGAAGAGGCAAGAGACTTTTTCTTGACTCTTTGTTTTGCAGCGCGCAAGGAGAGGGGATTCAGAGCGCCGCCTAAACGAGCTCCAGAGATGGGCGCGAGCCGCGGCTATCAGCGCGGATCCCACAGCAACAGGGACGCAGAGGGAAAAACGGAGAGATTCCCACACAGAGGCTCGGCGCCGAGCAGCACTCACCAGCCCGAGAGGCTTCTCTGGTCACCCGCCGGGGCGGGCGAGGGCTGGGAGCTGAGGCTCGGGCTTCGGTCGGATCCCAGGGAGAGGACTGGGGTTGGCGGCGTGAACACAGCCTGAAGGGGCTAGCGCACCACAACTAGCCAGGAGGGAGCCCAAGAAAAAGTCTGCTGCTGCCGCCACCAAAAACCCTGTGTGCGAGCACAGGTCACTCTCCACACCGCCCCTCCTGGGAGCCAGTGCAGCCCGCCACGGCCAGGCTCCCGTGATCCGGGGACAACTTCCCCGGGAGAGCGCACGGCACGCCTCAGGCTGCTGCAACGTCACGCCGGCTTCTGCCGCCGCAGGCTCGCCCCGCCTCCTCCGTACCGCTCCCTTCCCCCGGCCTGACTGAGCCAGAGCCCCCGAATCAGCTGCTCCTTTAACCCCGTTCTGTCTCGGCGGGGAACAGACGCCCTCAGGCGACCTACATGCAGAGGCGGGTCCAAATCCAAAGCTGAACCCCGGGAGCTGTACGAACAAAGAAGAGAAAGGGAAATCTCTCCCAGCAGCCTCAGAAGCAGCGGATTAAAGCTCCACAAACAACTTGATGTGCCTGCATCTGTTGAATACCTGAATAGACAACGAATCATCCCAAATTTAGGAGGTGGACTTTGGGAGCAGGATATATTAACTTTTCCCCTTTTCCTTTTTTTGTGAGTGTATATGTGTATGCTTCTGGGTGAGATTTTGTCTGTATAGCTTTGCTCTCACCGTTAGTCCTAGGATTAGGTCCGTCCGTTTTTTTTTTTTTTTTTTCTTTACTTAAAAAAAATTTTTTTCCCTAATAAATGTTTTCTTAATAATTTTTTCCTTATTTTCTATTTTTAAAAAATTAAAAAAAAATTTTTTAATAAGTTTTTTCATATTTTTTATTTTAAAAAGTTAAAAATTTTTTTTCTTAATAAATTTTGTTCTTAATTTTTTTCTTATTTTTTATTATAAAAAATTAATAAATCTATTTTTAAAAATTAAAAAAAATTTTTTTTCTTAATAAATTTATTCTTAATAATTTTTTTCTTATTTTTTATTATAATAGCTTTATTTTATTTTATTTTATTTTATCCTCTTTCTTTCTTTCTTTCCATTTTTTCTCCCTTTTATTCTGAGCCAGGTGGATGAAAGGCTCTTGGTGCTCCAGCCAGGCACCAGGGCTGTGCCTCTGAGGTGGGAGAGCCAACTTCAGGACACTGGTCCACAAGAGACCTCCCAGCTCCACGTAATACCAAACGGCGAAAATCTCTCACAGATCTCCATCTCAACATCAAGACCCAGCTTCACTCAACGACCAGCAAGCTACAGTGTTGGACACCCTATGCCAAACAACTAGCAAGACAGGAACACAGCCCCATCCATTAACAGAGAGGCTGCCTAAAATCATAATAAGGCCACAGACACCCCAAAACACACCACCAGACGTGGACGTGCCCACCAGAAAGACAAGATCCAGCCTCATCCACCCGAACACAGGCACTAGTTCCCTCCACCAGGAAACCTACACAACCCACTGAACCAACCTTAGCCACTGGGGACAGATACCAAAAACAACGGGAACTACGAACCTGCAGCCTGTGAAAAGGAGACCCCAAACACAGTAAGGTAAGCAAAATGAGAAGACAGAAAAACACACAGCAGATGAAGGAGCAGGGTCAAAACACACCAGACCTAACAAATGAAGAGGAAATAGATAGTCTACCTGAAAAAGAATTCAGAATAATGATAGTAAGGATGATCCAAAATCTTGGAAATAGAATAGATAAAATGCAAGAAACATTTAACAAGGACGTAGAAGAACCAAAGAGGAACCAAGCAACGATGAAAAGCACAATAAATGAAATTAAAAATACTCTAGATGGGATCAATAGCAGAATAACTGAGGCAGAAGAACGGATAAGTGACCTGGAAGATAAAATGGTGGAAATAACTACTGCAGACCAGAATAAAGAAAAAAGAATGAAAAGAACTGAGGACAGTCTCAGAGACCTCTGGGACAACATTAAACGCACCAACATTCGAATTATAGGGGTCCCAGAAGAAGAAGAGAAAAAGAAAGGGACTGAGAAAATATTTGAAGAGATTATAGTTGAAAACTTCCCTAATATGGGAAAGGGAATAGTTAATCAAGTCCTGGAAGCACAGAGAGTCCCATACAGGATAAATCCAAGGAGAAACACACCAAGACACATATTAATCAAACTATCAAACATTAAATATAAAGAAAACATATTAAAAGCAGCAAGGGAAAAACAACAAATAACACACAAGGGCATCCCCATAAGGTTAACAGCTGATCTTTCAGCAGAAACTCTGCAAGCCAGACGGGAGTGGCAGGATATACTTAAAGTGATGAAGGAGAAAAACCTACAACCAAGATTACTCTACCCAGCAAGGATCTCATTCAGATTTGATGGAGAAATTAAAACCTTTACAGACGAGCAAAAGCTGAGAGAGTTCAGCACCACCAAACCAGCTTTACAACAAATGCTAAAGGAACTTCTCTAGGCAAGAAACACAAGAGAAGGAAAACACCTACAATAACAAACCCAAAACATTTAAGAAAACGGGAATAGGAACATACATATCGATAATTACCTTAAATGTAAATGGATTAAATGCTCCCACCAAAAGACACAGACTGGCTGAATGGATACAAAAACAAGACCCATATATATGCTGTCTACAA
Source organism: Eubalaena glacialis (assembly GCF_028564815.1). Lineage (NCBI taxonomy): Eukaryota > Metazoa > Chordata > Mammalia > Artiodactyla > Balaenidae > Eubalaena > Eubalaena glacialis. The sequence continues at coordinate 25,785,635 of NC_083719.1, forward strand.
GAGACCCACTTCAGACCTAGAGACACATACAGACTGAAAGTGAGGGGATGGAAAAAGATATTCCATGCAAATGGAAATCAAAAGAAAGCTGGAGTAGCAATTCTCATATCAGACAAAATAGACTTTAAAATAAAGACTATTACAAGAGACAAAGAAGGACACTGTATAATGATCAAGGGATCGATCCAAGAGGAAGGTATAACAATTGTAAATATTTATGCACCCAACATAGGAGCACCTCAATACATAAGGCAAATACTAACAGCCATAAAAGGGGAAATCGACAGTAACACAATCATAGTAGGGGACTTTAACACCCCACTTTCACCAATGGACAGATCATCCAAAATGAAAATAAATAAGGAAACACAAGCTTTAAATGAGACATTAAACAAGATGGACTTAATTGATATTTATAGGACATTCCACCCAAAAACAACAGAATACACATTTTTCTCAAGTGCTCATGGAACATTCTCCAGGATAGATCATATCTTGGGTCACAAATCAAGCCTTGGTAAATTTAAAAAAATTGAAATCGTATCAAGTATCTTTTCCGACCACAACGCTATGAGACTAGATATCAATTACAGGAAAAGATCTGTAAAAAATACAAACACATGGAGGCTACACAATACACTACTTAATAACGAAGTGATCACTGAAGAAATCAAAGGGGAAATCAAAAAATACCTAGAAACAAATGACAATGGAGACACAACGATCCAAAACCTATGGGATGCAGCAAAAGCAGTTCTAAGAGGGAAGTTTACAGCAATACAAGCCTACATCAAGAAACAGGAAACATCTCGAATAAACAACCTAACCTTGCACCTAAAGCAATTAGAGAAAGAAGAACAAAAAAACCCCAAAGCTAGCAGAAGGAAAGAAATCATAAAGATCAGATCAGAAATAAATGAAAAAGAAATGAAGGAAACAATAGCAAAAATCAATGAAACTAAAAGCTGGTTCTTTGAGAAGATAAACAAAATTGATAAACCATTAGCCAGACTCATCAAGAGAAAAAGGGAGAAGACTCAAATCAATAGAATTAGAAATGAAAAAGGAGAAGTAACCACTGACACTGCAGAAATACAAACGATCATGAGAGATTACTACAAGCAATGCCAATAAAATGGACAACCTGGAAGAAATGGACAGATTCTTAGAAATGCACAACCTGCCGAGACTGAACCAGGAAGAAATAGAAAATATGAACAGACCAATCACAAGCACTGAAATTGAAACTGTGATTAAAAATCTTCCAACACACAAAAGCCCAGGACCAGATGGCTTCACAGGCGAATTCTATCAAACATTTAGAGAAGAGCTAACACCTATCCTTCTCAAACTCTTCCAAAATATTGCAGAGGGAGGAACACTCCCCAACTCATTCTACGAGGCCACCATCACCCTGATACCAAAACCAGACAAAGATGTCACAAAGAAAGAAAACTACAGGCCAATATCACTGATGAACATAGATGCAAAAATCCTCAACAAAATACTAGCAAACAGAATCCAACAGCACATTAAAAGGATTATACACCATGATCAAGTGGGGTTTATTCCAGGAATGCAAGGATTCTTCAATATACGCAAATCAATCAACGTGATACATCATATTAATAAATTGAAGGAGAAAAACCATATGATCATCTCAATAGATGCAGAGAAAGCTTTCGACAAAATTCAACACCCATTTATGATAAAAGTCCTGCAGAAAGTAGGCATAGAGGGAACTTTCCTCAACATAATAAAGGCCATATATGACAAACCCACAGCCAACATTGTCCTCAATGGTGAAAAACTGAAACCATTTCCACTAAGATCAGGAACAAGACAAGGTTGCCCACTCTCACCACTATTATTCAACATAGTTTTGGAAGTGTTAGCCACAGCAATCAGAGAAGAAAAAGAAATAAAAGGAATCCAAATCGGAAAAGAAGAAGTAAAGCTGTCACTGTTTGCAGATGACATGATACTGTACATAGAGAATCCAAAAGATGCTACCAGAAAACTACTAGAGCTAATCAATGAATTTGGTAAAGTAGCAGGATACAAAATTAATGCACAGAAATCTCTTGCATTCCTATATACTAATGATGGAAAATCTGAAAGTGAAATTAAGAAAACACTCCCGTTTACCATTGCAACAAAAAGAATAAAATATCTAGGAATAAACCTACCTAAGGAGACAAAAGACCTGTATGCAGAAAATTATAGGACACTGATGAAAGAAATTAAAGATGATACAAATAGATGGAGAGATATACCCTGTTCTTGGATTGGAAGAATCAACATTGTGAAAATGACTCTGCTACCCAAAGCAATCTACAGATTCAATGCAATCCCTATCAAACTACCACTGGCATTTTTCACAGAACTAGAACAAAAAATTTCACAATTTGTATGGAAACACAAAAGACCCCGAATAGCCAAAGCAATCTTGAGAACGAAAAATGGAGCTGGAGGAATCAGGCTCCCTGACTTCAGACTATATTACAAAGCTACAGTAATCAAGACAGTATGGTACTGGCACAAAAACAGAAATATAGATCAATGGAACAGGATAGAAAGCCCAGAGATAAGCCCACGCACATATGGTCACCTTATCTTTGATAAAGGAGGTAAGCATATACAGTGGAGAAAAGACAGCCTCTTCAATAAGTGGTGCTGGGAAAATTGGACAGGTACATGTAAAAGTATGAAATTAGAACACTCCCTGACACCATACACAAAAATAAACTCAAAATGGATTAAAGACCTAAGTGTAAGGCCAGACACTATCAAACTCTTAGAGGAAAACATAGGCAGAACACTCTATGACATAAATCACAGCAAGATCCTTTTTGACCCAGCTCCTACAGAAATGGAAATAAAAACACAAATAAACAAATGGGACCTAATGAAACTTAAAAGCTTTTGCACAGCAAAGGAAACCATAAACAAGACCAAAAGACAACCCTCAGAATGGGAGAAAATATTTGCAAATGAAGCAACTGACAAAGGATTAATCTCCAAGATTTACAAGCAGCTCATGCAGCTCAATAACAAAAAAACAAACAACCCAATCCAAAAATGGGCAGAAGACCTAAATAGACATTTCTCCAAAGAAGATATACAGATTGCCAACAGACACATGAAAGAATGCTCAACATCATTAATCATTAGAGAAATGCAAATCAAAACTACAATGAGGTATCATCTCACACCGGTCAGAATGGCCATCATCAAAAAATCTAGAAACAATAAATGCTGGAGAGGGTGTGGAGAAAAGGGAACACTCTTGCACTGTTGGTGGGAATGTAAATTGATACAGCCACTATGGAGAACAGTATGGAGGTTCCTTAAAAAACTAAAAATAGAACTACCATACGACCCAGCAATCCCACTACTGGGCATATACCCTGAGAAAACCATAATTCAGAAAGAGTCATGTACCAAAATATTCATTGCAGCTCTGTTTACAATAGCCAGGACATGGAAGCAACCTAGGTGTCCATCATCGGATGAATGGATAAAGAAAATGTGGCACATATATACAATGGAATATTACTCAGCCATAAAAAGAAATGAAATGGAGGTATTTGTAATGAGGTGGATGGAGTTAGAGTCTGTCATACAGAGTGAAGTAAGTCAGAAAGAGAAAAAGAAATACAGTATGCTAACACATATATATGGAATCTAAGGAAAAAAAAAAAAAAAGGTCATGAAGAACCTAGTGGCAAGACGGGAATAAAGACACAGACCTACTAGAGAATGGACTTGAGGATATGGGGAGGGGGAGGGGTGAGATGTGACAGGGTGAGAGAGTGTCATGGACATATATACACTACCAAATGTAAAATAGATAGCTAGTGGGAAGCAGCCGCATAGCACAGGGAGATCAGCTCGGTGCTTTGTGACCACCTAGAGGGGTGGGATAGGGAGGGTGGGAGGGAGGGAGATGCAAGAGGGAAGAGATATGGGAACATATGTATATGTATAACTGATTCACTTTGTTATAAATCAGAAACTAACACACCATTGTAAAGCAATTATACTTCAATAAAGATGTTAAAAAAAAAAAATTAGCAATCCAAAAACTCATTGAAAAGGCAAGAATAAGAAACAAAATCTCTGTATTGTATTCTTTCATCCACAAGAGTAAAATAACTTTTATACAAGATCTGTGGCATGTTTCCTATAAAAGAAAACACAATGAAACAAAATGACATTTTATCAGCTTGAAAGGAAGCAAGTGTTTGCTATAAAATGGATAGGAGGGGCCATCCGTGTCCTGAGTTGCAGAAAGGTCCACATTATGGTCTCTCAGCCCTTGCTAAACTGCTTTGTGTCTTGCCTCACTCCTATAATAATTTCTGGTTGGTCTAGAAGAGAATGGCTCAGTCTTAGAGCTGGAAGGAACCTGAGAGATTTTTTCTTGTTTTATAGATAAAGAAATGAGCCCGGAGAGTTTAAATGGTTCTCTTGCAGCCACAGAGCCATTTTTTGGTAAAGCTAGGTGTTAGATGCAAATGTGACTGCCACCACACAACCAGGGGTAGCAGGACTGCCCCTGCTACAAGGGTATGGATGGGACCTGTTCTTTCTTGGACCACCTAAGGTCACTACAAGGATAGTATCGTCTTTTCAATAATACTTTGTTTTCTTCTAAACTCACACAACACATGCGCTTATTTAGTGAGTAATTAAAAAATAAAAGGCAGACCAAATACACCCAAATCCTACCTTCATTTCTCAACCTACTGAGTAATCCTATAAATTATTTACTTTGGGATTACTTGGGTTAAACAGCATTCCCTGCATACTGTATGAGATGTCTTTGATTTCAAACTTGCTTTAAATAAATAGTTCTATCAAAATAGAATGGCCTTAACTTTCAGCCCTGGGAATAAACAAAGAGTCTCAATCAATGACGCTGAGACAACAGTTTAACATTTTTCAAGAGGCTAAGAAAAGAAATACTTTCATGCCTAAAACATTAAGTCAGAAATAGCCTTTGGCACATATATAACTTGGTCTTTTCAAAGGTTGTGGGAAAATATGGGGAAAAAATATAAGCAAAATTAGCAAGGCTACCATGACAACAAGCAAGTACTCAGAGGCAGAGTTTAAACCCTGGACATCTCAGAGGGAAGGAGAGGAGGGTCCCTAGGACAGTTCATCAGAGAAGAGGAATCAAGCATATGGAGAATTATTGCTAAGTGGACAGATACTGGAACAGATATTTATTGTAATGGATTTCCTGTGGTGCAAAATTTTATCAAAAGGGCACTGTTACTGAGGAGAAACCATCTGCTTGAAATTATGTTTTTTGCAGTATTGAACTCAATGTGGAAATATATGTCCTACATTTTTATTTCCGTGGGCTGTCATTTGTTTTTGTTTAATGGGCACGAGAAGCTGCATGCTTGGGAGTAAGGAAAAAACACATGGAGAACTTTTTTTAATTGAGTTTGCCAAAGTGGCTGAGTTAGGACCCAGGAGTCGTCACTGAGACGCCCAGTGTTCTATCACAGCATGGATTTTTTTTTTTCCATTTAAATTGCAAGCCCTAAATACTTACATTCTTTCATTGAATCAACCAATATTTACAGGCAATTGCTATGTACTGGTCTTCGATAGCTGTTGGGAATACAGGGTTGAACAGGAAAGAGGGTGTATATTAGTTACATCCTATTTGAAGGGAGCAAGAAAAGAGAAATAAGTAAACCAATATATAAACAAGAAAATGTCTAGACAAGAGGACCAACAAGTGCAAAGGTCCTGAGTGAGGAAAGGGTTTGGCATGCATCAAGAACAGGAGAAGGCCAGTCTACCTAGGACATAGTCAGCCAAAGGGAGTGTACTTTGTGATAATATTTGAGGTAGGGTTCAGTGCAGTGGGAATTTTCCATTCTTGTCCCCAACCATCTGTTTTTCACACGTCTGTCAGAATGGTATGAAAACATAATCTCTCACCCGGATTGTTGTAGTAGAGATAGATTCTCTATTCACGATGAATAATGAAGACAAAACTGTTAGGACATGATATGAATGGCTTGGATGTGGGATATAAGGGAAAGAGAGCAGTAACAACTCCTAGATTTTTGGCCCAAGACAGTGAATGAATGATGGTGTTATTTATTGAGATGGACAAGACAGGGAGAACAGATTTGAGGGAAAACTGCCTGATGGACATATAACTTTGGGGCATCCATTAGACATCCATCAGACAATAACAGTATGGTCAAGAAGACAGTTAAATACACAGTCCATAACTCATGGGAAGGATCAGGGCTGGTGATTTAAACTTAGATGTCATCAGCCTATAGATGACACAAAACAATGGACCCAAATGCAGTTACCTGATGTGCAGAAAGGAGTCAGAACCCATAATCTAGCCCTGGGCCACTTCCATGTAGAAGTGGGGAGTGGAGAAATCAACAAGGAGCCTGAAAAGAAGATGTCACAGGACAGAATGAAAATAAGGTTAATGTGTGTCACAGAAACCAAGACAGTAAAAGCATTGTCAAAAAGATAGAGTAATCAGCTGGGTCAGATACTGCTGAGAGGTTCAGTAAGAAGAAAACAAAGAAGTTTATGTTGGATTTGGCAACTAGAAAGTCATTGGTGAGATTTAAGACTAGTTTCCCTGGAGTGGCAGGGATGACCACAGTTTTGAGTAGACTGGATTATGAATGAGGGGTGTAGAAGGAAAAGCCTTGTTCAACAAGGAAGCAGAAAAAATTGGGCACCTACTGGAAGGAAATAGAGAAGCAAGGAATAAAATTTGAAACCAAAAAAGACTCAAGGGAGGTAACCATGATCAAATTATTTTTACCTCCCAGTCTTCTTTTAAACTCTATTTAGGGATTACTTTCTTCTCCTTTCTCTGGATGAAAACTTAAATAATCCCACAACTTTTCTAATAACTCTTAGTGATTCCAAAGTCCTATCTTAAGTCACTAAACATGATCTCAGTTTGGTAATTACAATGTCAGGGAGAGAAAATGATCCAAAACGATCCAAGAAAGAAAGAGGAAGAAATTTTACAGAAGGAAAATTCCCGTAGTAGGAGAGAGGATAGGATCAAGAGAGCCAGAGGAGGGATGTGATGGTGTATAGCTCAAGTATAACATAATCAGTGTTTCCAATGAAAATTTTTCAAAATTTAAAATGCAATTTAATCTCATTTTTATAACTATGAAGCAAATACTAATGCTTGTGCCTGTATGACCGGTTATCAGTAATACTTTACTGTCTTTATACCAATAACACTAGGATAACAAAAGTTTCTAAATATTTTAAAGATATTATAAACATTTAACTTAATGTTTTAAAACAATTCTATGATGCTTCCCTTTACTGATAAATATCTAAAAGGTTCACAAAGTCTACCAAGTTATACCAGAAAAACAAAATGGGTACAGACCTGTAACCCCTTATTTGAAATTCCAAAATCCAAAATGCTCTGGAAAACTTCAGGGTTTCTATATTTTTGGTTAAAAAGATCTGACCTGAACTGAAAGCAAGCTACTGATCGTCTCTATTTATCTTACTGACCGTGAACATTCATACGTTTGCTGGGAAAATATGAATCTATTTGACCATGGGGGTTTGCCCCAGACCTTGCTAAAAATATTACATAATATATAGTATGTGCACAATATTACCTTTCTAAAACTGAGGGGTGGGTGGGAATCTGAACTCTTAAGCATTTTCGGCCCCAAGAGTTTTGGATGGGAGATTGTAAACTTTTCGTATAAACTAAAACGTAGTATTTTTGTGAATTTAAGACTACTTAGAATCCGAATTTATGGAATTCAGCATAAAGCAGAAACCCTGCTTTGGAGAAATAGTAGAAAGACCTTTTCTGTAACCTTGTCTTACCTATATCACCAATAGCATGCAAAGACTCCAAGGAACATATTAAAGCAAGATATAGTACACTCTCTCCAAAGAAAACTGAGCTTCTCTTCTAGCTTCCTTATTTCATCTGGCTTACAACATTAAGCATGGTAATAACTAGAGCTCTTTTGAAAGTCATTTGACCAAGCCAGCCTTCAGATCCCTGAAGTTCAAGCAAAACTGCACAGTAAATCTATTGCAGTAATTTGGAATATGGATTACAAATACAAAGGGAATCTACATTTAATCGATCTCTAAAAACATACCTTAAAATCATTGGAAAGGAGGATAATGTTTATGGTGCATAACCCTATCCTCCTGGAATTTTGGCTGATGATCAGAATACCTTTTGATACCACAAATCTGCTTTAATCTTTAAAAAGTTCTGCACTTGACCAGAAAGGTTTTCAAGAGCGATGATGCTGAAACTTGCTGTGCGGTCAACCATTGTATTTGGAGTTCTGCATCACTCTCTGGGTTATCACCTAAGGAAAATAACGGATTCTACTCTCTGAGAATCATGACCATGCAAATGTCTGATATCTTATGTGTTAAAACTGACTCACAATTAAAGAGAGTAAATATAGACATGAACAAATACTGGATATTATTTTTCAACCTGAAATGTGGAAACAAAAATCTTTTAAAACCTCTTAAGGACAAATAGCCTATTAAAGGAGCTGAAAATGTACATGTTGCAACTCTGTGCTATTTTATTCGCTTTGGAACTTGACTATGGTGGAAACAGGTTTAAAAAAATATTCAATAATAAAAATGTGGTAATTTTGCTTAGAAATTATTAAAATTTCTAAATTGTATTAGAATTCATGCCAAAGCATCAAATGTACTGTAGTCAGCCTGCCTTCTAAAATATTATAAGTAAAAAGAATAAAATAAAAAGAATGAAATTAGAACACTCCCTAACACCATACACAAAAATAAACTCAAAATGAATTAAAGACCTAAATGTAAGGCCAGACACCATAAAACTCTTAGAGGAAAACACAGGCAGAACACTCCATGACATAAATCACAGCAAGATCCTTTTTGACCCACCTCCTAGAGAAATGGAAATAAAAACAAAAATAAACAAATGGGACCTAATGAAACTTAAAAGCTTTTGCACAGCAAAGGAAACCATAAACAAGACGAAAAGACAACCCTCAGAATGGGAGAAAATATTTGCAAATGAAGCAACTGACAAAGGATTAATCTCCAAAATTTACAAGCAGCTCATGCAGCTCAATATCAAAAAAACAAACAACCCAATCCAAAAGTGGCCAGAAGACCTAAATAGACATTTCTCCAAAGAAGATATACAGATTGCCAACAAACACATGAAAGAATGCTCAACATCATTAATCATTAAAGAAATGCAAATCAAAACTACAATGCGATATCATCTCACACCAGTCAGAATGGCCATCATCAAAAAATCTAGAAACAATAAATACTGGAGAGGGTGTGGAGAGAAGGGAACCCTCTTGCACTGTTGGTGGGAATGTAAATTGATACAGCCACTATGGAGAACAGTATGGAGGTTCCTTAAAAAACTAAAAATAGAACTACCATACGACCCAGCAATCCCACTACTGGGCATATACCCTGAGAAAACCATAATTCACAAAGAGTCATGTACCAAAATGTTCATTGCAGCTCTATTTACAATAGCCAGGACATGGAAGCAACCTAAGTGTCCATCAACAGATGAATGGATAAAGAAGCTGTGGCACATATATACAATGGAATATTACTCAGCCATGAAAAGAAACAAAATTGAGTTATTTGTAGTGAGGTGGATGGACATAGAGTCTGTCATAGAGTGAAGTAAGTCAGAAAGAGAAAAACAAATACCGTATGCTAACACATATATATGGAATCTAAAAAAAAAAAAAAAAAATGGTCATGAAGAACCTAGGGGCAGGACGGGAATAAAGACGCAGACCTACTAGAAAATGGACTTGACGACACAGGGAGGGGGAAGGGTAAGCTGCGACAAAGTGAGAGAGTGGCATGGACATATATACACTACCAAATGTAAAACCGATAGCTAGTGGGAAGCAGCCACATAGCACAGGGAGATCAGCTTGGTGCTCTGTGACCACCTAGAGGGGTGGGATAGGGAGGATGGGAGGGAGGGAGACACAAGAGGGAAGAGATATGGGGATATATGTATATGTATAGCTGAGTCACTTTGTTATAAAGCAGAAACTAACACACCATTGTAAAGCAGTTATACTCCAATAAAGATGTGAAAAAAAAAAGAAGAAGAAAATATTGGGTTGGCCAAAGAGTTCATTCGGGTTTTTCCCGTAACAGCCACAGAAAAACCCGAATGAACTTTTTGGCCCACCCAATATAAGCTTAATAGAGGGCTATGACACAGGGACTAATTATATTCCTAGAAAAAGAAGGTCAGAGAGAGCTTCCCATGAGAATATTCTCTTGATGCCTGTATCTCCACTGTGTGCAAAAATATTATAAGGTAATTGATATTCATTTAGGTTTTGTTTCTCAATTTTTTTCTGCATGAATTTCTAGTAATTATCATTACATAGAGAAAAAGGAGGGGAAGAGGACAGAGGAGAAGAAGAGATCAAGATGAAGAAAGAGAGCCCATAAAACTCTCCCATTACATACCCTAATCAACCGATGTAAACACTACTGACTGCTTTATCCTGAGATGCTGGGGTTTTTGTTTGTTTCCTTCATCTCACGTTCTGTTTTTCTTGGTCGTGTTGTTGTTTAGTCTACATTTTTATTTTATTATAGACTCTATACCTTCCTAAGAGTAAGCATTTCATCCTGTTTTTTGAATTTCTGGCACTCAGAATCAATAAAAAATAAATACCCAAAGAGGCTTAGGAAGTAATTTCCTAAATATCCTTACCAAATAAGGTTAAAAATAAACGAAAACCAAGAGCTCATCAAATGAGACGATGTGTAGTTGGCATTAAGTTTTAGACTTTCACACTCTTAATTCATTTTTATAAAAAAGGTGTAAAATGACCAAATGTACTAGGGTAACATGAAGACCAACAGAAGCTATTGTTCAGAGATTTATTTTTTCCTGGGAGATAAAATTTGCTTTTCTAGCTTCTCTTCCAATGTCTTGACAAAATAATGATATGATTTAAGAACATAAAGCTTACAAGTCCATTGTAGAAATTTCTGTTTTCATATACCTGAGGTTAGATGGAGCTGCCCAAGTTTGCACTGCATATTATAAAGGAGAGTGCCTCTGAGGTCAGAGCTATTGTTAGTTTTATTTTCCAAATTTTTAAGTGGGAAATGCTTGTTTCAGTCAAGCTCACTAATTTTGGTTTCCAGGATACTGTTCTTTCATTATTAGACATTTAAAAAATTAAGAAGGCAGAAATAATGAAAGTATCTATTCAGTGGTGATGCCCCTTTCTGGTTAACACGACTGAAAAGAACCTGGAGTTGTCAAGAGGTACTACACATAAACGTTTTTTCAGTCCCCAGGTGGGAACAGTAAGCAACCTTTCTCATACCCCTTCTCCTTTATCTCTGACTATAATACTTTCCGATTCTATTTAGGAGTGTGTCTAATTCATTCTTGCAGCTTAGCACAACTTGCCCTGAGTCATTTCCTATTTCCTCTCTTGCTGTGAGCAGAGACGTATCTCTGTAGGAGCTGGTTGGTCCCAGTGATCATCTCCTTGGATGGAGCATGTGCAGGTCCTGCTCTGGGCAGCCAGGAGGATGTCTGCTCCTGCCAAGAGCAAGCCTTAATAGAGTGGTAATAAACAAACAGAGGAGGTAACTCAATAACAAAAGAGAATACCTCCCAAGCTTCAAAGTCTTTGAAAAACAAAGGTAACATTTATGAGACCATCCTATTAGAAACTTTTTTTGAAGATTTTTGATGACATTTTATAAAGCAGAAGTCTATCCCACTGCCCTTTGTCTATTGTTTAAACATCTTTACTGTTGAAATTAAAAGAAATTGGAGAATAAAGGTCTGTTCTTTATTAAGAAAATAATTTACAGTACATCCATTTCTTGACCTCACTACTCATTATACTTCCATTAAGGGCATTACTTTCCACTTGGCAATTTAGTCACTTTAATGCTAAACTTCTGCTCAAAAAAGCGTACACCCACATTTTTTTTAATTCACACTAAATGAAAATTATTTTCTTTTGTCTTAATTTCCCTAAACCAACTTTGAAAATAGGCTTTTTGATGTATACTCAGTGCAACAAAACCTACCTACCACCCAGGGTCATTCTAATCCCTTCCCCAAAACACTCTCTTAATTGCAGCCATGACAGTATTATGGTTTCCATTTTTCTTTTCTTTTTTTCTTTTTTAAAAAATTTTTGCAATCTGTCAGTGAATTGACTGACACCAATGGAAAAATATTAATATATCAAGTGATTATTAAACACACTTAAGACAATGTGATTTTTTGTTTTGTTGTTATGATTTTTAAAATGTACACTCATTTCAAAAGTGAATAAGCATATATATTTTCAAAAGAAGTCAAGAGAGCACATATGGGAGGGGGGCTGTATCTCATTTATTATAACTGGATTAGAATTATACTGTATCATTCTATCACAGACAATAAAAGTAATAGATACTGATATCCAAAAAAAAAAAATTACCATTTGACTATCTTAAATTTCACACATGTAATTAAAGAAAACTGTTCACCTAATGTGCACAGACATCTCACTGTTCTGTATGCAATAATTCATGTATTGCCCTACAAACAGAGTTCAGCATTATTTAGACTTCCTGAAGAAACATACAGGTAGAACAAAGGGGTAGCTAGTAACAGGTAAAACTTCTTTCTTAATACCCCCCATCAAGCCCTCCAACTGAAAAAAACCAACCCACAGAAACATAAAATAAAAGCTATTTGTGTTTTGCAAAGACACCTTCAGGAAATGGCTCCGAACTCGCCTTTCTAATTGCATTTCCAGTTTAGGGCTATTCACAGAGACTCTAATTCTCCTTCCAGCCCTGTGGGAGGGTTGTACTTCCTGCTCACCTGGCTGAAGTTCATCCTCTCATATGCCTTGCTTTGGCCAATGAAAGATGAGCACAAAGGAAATGTGTCAATTCTCCAGAAAAGTTTTAAGATCCACATTCTCTTTTCCTTGGGAAGTTCTTGTCCAGATGGAGCCTTCACTGGCTTTGACTCCTGAGTGACAACGATGAACAGTACCTCCCCTCTGTCAATCTACCATGAACACGTAGCCTGAGCAAGAAATAAACTTGTGTGGTGTTAATCTACTGAGATTTTAGGACTTTTTTTTCTATAACCTAACTTAGTGTACCCTAATCTCATAGAGAAACAAGAACACCCAACAGGAGGCAGCAAAGTCAGCCAACCCCATAACAGGTTTATTCAAAATAACATAAATCAAGTTTACAAATCTATAAAAGGCCATTTGTTCTTTCATTAAAATCCAAGTCTTGTGTATTTTAAAAGATGCATTGCTTTCCATTAAAAAAAAAACAAAACACAGCTATATTTTATTATAGTGAGGGTTTCAGCAGTCATAGGGATTTAAAATAGTAGTCAACAGTAATAGTAGTAACATTTACATAGCACCCTAAAAGTTTAAATTCATGTTTTATGTTAATTTCATTATGATTGAGGGAAGTCTGATTTCAAGTTTCTCAGTTTTATTGTGCATGTCGTATAGGGAATAATATGGCAATTCATATGTCAACACTGATTGAAATGCACTTTGGAAAATAATAGCAGAGTAAGTGAAAATACTAGACTTAAATGTTTAAAAGGAAATTAAATACTCTCTCTATCAAAGAGAGAAAATGGTTTTATTCTAGATGCTCAAATACATCATCTATAAGAGAAAAAAAATAGTTGTGTGTTAGACTACTTGTCAGAATCCTAGAAATGTCTCAGAGAAATCATTTGGAAGTTAAAGAGCATTAGTTCAAGGTCTCAGTG